>NC_138033.1:47713187-48313187 GCF_964106645.2 Podarcis pityusensis | reverse complement strand
CTCTGAATGACAAGTGGGAGGCAGTGAGAGCAGGCAGGGAAGAAATGGATCTGGATGCCTGGTTCTTCGATGGGCTCATTGCGTGTCTTTGGGCAAACTGTCGTCTGGTGGGACTTGCTTGTTCCTCTGTAAAATGGGCACCACAGTGATCGTATGGGGTGGCTGTAAGGGAAAGCAGCATAACAACTGTAAGCTTTTTGCGCTGTTTTTAACAACAGGTAAATCATTTCACTGGCTTACTGGCTAGTGGGTTGCAGGGTGCCTCTGGAACAGTTGTGTCTGTTCGGGTGGGATATCATCAACTGGGTGCTTCTGAGCAACCAAGTTGCGTGTTGTGGCTCCACGGTAAACCAGGCCTAAAGAAGGCTTATGGGCATTATTTGTAACTTTCGTGATCAGAAGGCCTTTTCAAACTTTTGTTGCTTTTGAACCTAAATGGCTCGCTGTTTAGACAAGTTCACTGAGACTGTGTGGAGGGCGAAGGAAAGGCCTAGATGAGCAATGGGGAGACGGGGGATTAGGAAGGCCCAGGAGGAAAAGTAGCTCCTCAAACTGTCAGCCACTCGAAGGCCCCCTATTTAAAAAATAACACTTGCTTTGGACGGTGGAAGGTATTGAAAGGGATGCTTGTGAGGCTTGGCAAGGGAAAGGAAATGAAGGACAGGCCTACTTTTCCAACCAGCCTCGCCCAAGGAAGCTGAAGGTCCAAGAGGGTTTTGTGCTTCAAAGAGATTTGGAGGCCTCTTGAGAAGCACCCTTGCAAAACTTAAAAATCACTCCCAGGATTCTTTGGGGGAAAGTCATGGGACTTGCCCTGTGTTTGCTTTTGCTTGTGGGCACAGCTGTGGGGTCTAAAGAGATCGCTGCGAGGCAAGGCTCAGCTCTGGCCTCTCTCCTGAAAGCCCTGCAGTTTGCCCCCTCCCATCTGATGTTCCTCAGCCCCTGGCAGTGCCCACCCCTTGCCTCATGTTCTCCTCCCAGAGACAGGCTTTCTGGGGCAGGACCAGACCAGGGAGCTTCCACCTCTCTGGCATTTTACACCAAGAGCTTTAGAAGCCAGGCCAGCCATTTCCTAACTGTGAGTTTTTAAAACCTATTTTACTTTCTTTTTTTGTGTGTGTGCCTGGACTTGGGGGGGGGGGGGGGGGGAGGTGATTTTAGGAAGGGGTTAGGAGACCATAAACCACCAGAGTTGAAAAACCTTCCTGGGCCTGTTGAGAGACCAAAAGCCAGATGGAGGTCAAAGCAGAGGTGGAGAAAATTGCTCAAGGTATCCTAAATTTTCTGTTCTGGTGCTTCAGTTGGGCCTATCATAGAGTGAACCAGGGAACTGGGGATAGTTGTGGTGGAATCTTTTCCCTTGTGTAAGATTCAGAGGTCCCCTCATAGACCCACCTTTCTGAAGCATTAGAGACAGTCAAGGCAGGCACAGCATGTTGGGTGGTGTGGAGTTGTGACCCATTCATGCTTTTTTTAATGACATGGTGGCTAGGATTTTGCTCCTGCCTTCAGGGATCTCTGTATTCAGGGCTAGGAACCTGTGAGCCCAAGCTCAGGTTGCCTAGTGACTTTGGAAGTGGGGGATCAGGTCTGTACTTTCCCATGAAGTGTGTGCCTTGATTTGAGCCACCTGGAATTTGCCAGCATCTCCCTGACTTGTGTGTGTCCCTCTAGTGATCAGAGTTGCACAGTCCACATTCTGCAGTGTGTGCATATATGTGAATATGAAGATGAATGGAGGGGGGCTATCCGATGCAGTTAGGGGGTCTTTTGTTATTTTGCCAGCTCCATGATTTTAGGAAGGGATTAATGGACTCATAAGTCATGGTAGTTCCTTGAATATGCACCAAGTAAGGCTTGTTAGTTGTTTTACAGTAGTTTTGGTAAGAATAACAGGGTCATTAATCTTGAGCTAATCTCTGGCATGTGTATGTGTGTGTGGATGCGGGGAAGCCGTGAGGGTACTAAGCAGGCAGGTCAACTCTTAAGTTCTGCAATTGATAGGCTTGTGGTATAGTATATGAAGAAATCCTAAAGCAGAGCTTTCCAAACTGTGTGTTGCAACATGTTAGTGTGTCAGCTGCAATGTGTAGGTGTGTCGTGCAAACACTCCCCGCGCTCCTCCTGGGGCTGGGAAAGGGGTTAGTTTAACCTCCAGTTTGTTATTAAAAGTGAATTACTGTGTCACGAAATAAAACATGTCTAAAAAGTGAACAATATGAAAAGCTCTGTCCTAAAGTCTTACATGCCAGTTTATCTTGACAACTGGATTTTTGAGTTCAAGGAATTCACAAAGGTACCTGGGCCACCGGCCATTTGCTGACTACAGAATTCTCTGGGCAAATTTCTTCTAGGAACAAACACACACACTTTCATCTCTCTCAGTTTTTACATGTTTTTGAAGAGGCCTGGCAAAATAGTGCATCTCTATGACTTTCCTTCCCTCTTCAGTTTAGGACCCAAATAAACCTTTTCGTTTGTTGTCAGAAAATAATTGATGCAGGACTCAGGTGCACCTGTCAGGGATCAAAGTGAATGCTACCCACACAGTGTTTCAGTTATTTGGGGAAAGATGAGAGGAGAGCTGAATGAAATCCATAATCTCGCTCTCCTGCTTCCCCATAATTTTTACCAAATCTTCCTGCACCCTTGCCTCCCAGAAGAGCCTTCTAAAGAGACTAGCTGGGTGAGACATCACTCAAGGTAAGGGAGTCATGGCCACTACAGACACCCTCTAATTTGAGCACTGTGCCCACCTGAGGTGGGTTGGATCCCATGATGCTAACCTGATTATTTTACCTCCACTTTCTACCACAGTTGCCAGTCAGTTTCTAAATGCAGGTGATTTTGTAGCCAGTTGTACTCATTTCGCTTACATTATCTGTTAAAGCAGCCCTCGCCAACCTGGGCCCTTTATATGTTTTGGACTACAACTCTCATCAGCCTCAGCATCATTCAGGTGTGCTGGCTGAGGCCAATGGGAAGTTGTAGTTCAAAGCATCAGAAGGACTCCAGGCTAGCAAAGGCTGTGCTGGTCCATAAGTATGTTCAGCAGATCGACTTCCCAAATATACATGTGATAGCCTGACCTGAAAGAGGGAGAGAAAATCCAGTTTGCAAAAGATTCCTTGCCTGGAGGTAATTCACTTGCCACCAGCGGCCAGCATAGTGGCTGTTTACAAGGCTAAATTAAGTTGCTAAAATTAGCAGCAGAGGAATGATCTGAACAGTAACAATTGGCTATGAAGTGAATGTTTGGGTATCATGAACAATAACTCAAGGGGAACAAGATTGTAAGATCACTCAACGGTATTGCTAATGAAGGGTGCACTTAAGCCAGCTCTTTACTTGGACACACCTTGGGGAGCCCATTCTGCATTAGTTAATGCAGCAGCTAAACTAGGCAAAGTGGCTATTCTGTGACTTCCAGGTGTTACTGGACTCCCATTATCCCTGATTATTAGCCATGTTTTCTGGGGCTGTTTGGAATTAGAATCTAACAATATTGGGAGCGGGGGAACAGATTAGCCTTTCCTGGGGTAAAAGGGTTATTTGCCGTTAGGAAAAATCCAGAATTCTAATAAAGGACTTCATTGCTTGATTGGATTTTGGAATTCTCTTTTCTACAAAATCCTTCCACTGTAGTGTTACTGATGTTCTAATTATTGTAATTTCCTTGGAAATCTCTGCAAACACCCAACCCTTTTTGCTAAGTTTAACTTAACAAAAAAGAAGGGTATTATATTTCACATGCATCTGAAGGCAAGGAGGTGTGAGATTCGTGTGTGTGTGTGTGTGTGTGTGTGTTGAGGTGACAGGCAAGTGACGACAAGATTCTCTTAAGAAACAGACTTGTGTGTGATTCCTTAGTTCTCATCTGTGCTCTTGCCTACAAAGACTCTTGATAAAGTTATTATCCCCATTCAGGATTGTGTGCACAATCAAGTTTGGCAGGCCAAACCCAGTGTGTGTGTGTGTGTGTGTGTGTGTGTGTGTGTGCGCGCACACACACACACACACACACACACACACACTATAAGTGGCTTCACTGCAACTCTCTCACACAAGAACAAAATGATCATAGATATCACCCAAAACTAAAAATGCTTAAGAACACCCATCTATCTGAGCATCTCATTTTCCACAGTGGCCAACCAGATGCTTCAATGGGAAGCTCACAAGTAGGAAATGGGGACCTCTTAGCACATGTTCCTCAACTACTGCCTCTGATACTGCAGGTAGCATGCCGGCATCCTGGCTAGCAGCCACTGACAGCATCACCCTCTTTATCCTTCCCTTTAGCTACTCCCAGTACCCTTAATCTCCCCACTTTTAAAGCCATCTAAGGCTGTGTATACATCACCAACTTGAAATGCAGCCAGGCTGTTATTTTTCTCAATGTGGATCGAAGGTGGTTTGGGGGGAAATGCATCAGAATGCAGTATTTCCTAAGAAACAACAGGATAGATATGGATTGTGGCTAACTTGGTGTATATACCACTTCCCACATCAGCAGGGTGGAGGTGCATTGGATGCACAGTAAATGGAAGTGTGTACACAGCCTAAGCTAAGTTGGTGTTTTTCATGACATCTTTGCTAACTCTATCCTTTGTCAGGAGGCTGTAGAAAAATATATTTGTGATAAAGGTGGGGGAGTTCTTAAGTCGTCTTCTTAATATTTTTAGATGTTCTGACTCTGCTCAGCCAGAGACACTGAAAAAAGAGCAGATAAAAAGGTGATTCTCATTTGTATAATGAGTAGGACTGTTTGTTGATTTCTTGTTTGGATTTAGTTGGTTAAATTTGTGTAAGTAAAAACAATAATTTTGAAGCAAATGGCTTGCTTTGTTTTTAGACAATCGACATACATGTTTCACAGCAGATCTTCTCTAGGAAAAGGCATTTCCTCTCTTAGGAAGAAGGGAGAATATACCTTCTAATATTGTGCTTAGCCACTTGCACTTGTTACAAATCTTTGCATTGGAAATGATATATATTGAAATAAATCTGCTTCCTGATTTATTGAAGGCAGCTTCGTAGTGAATTAAAAGCTTTTTTAATTGATTAATCAATGAAACGTTGCAGCCCCTAATACTGACTGGCAGAAAAAAGACTGGGTACGCTGTGATGGGAGTTGTTTGTTGCAGCTCCTTCTGGAGAGGACTCTCTGCAAGTCTTTAGCAACAAAACTGACAAGAGACTTTTATCGTACCTTAAAGGCTAACAGATTTAGGATGGCAGGAGCTCTTGTGGACTGTTTCATCCAATGTACAAAGGATGCTCCTAATTATTGGGACCTAATCCGATGCAGTGGATTTCAGGCCAGGAAGGCTATTGCCAGAATAAATCTTTAGGGTACCCCATGATTCTGGTTTTGAGGCTTTTCCCCCTCTCCCTGTGCTGCTTCTCTGATGCCAGGGGCCACCAGCAAGGGCAGCTGAGTTGCCTCAGTGGAAATCTCATCTTTTATTCAGGTCCCTGCATGGAAAATAAGTGTGTGTGCAAGAACCTGAGCCTCTGTCAGTCTGCATGTGGAGGAACCTTTCAATCCTCCTCACTGTTGCCTTCGCCAGGCTGCTGCCCTCCAGATGTCTTGGACTGTAACTCCCATCAGACTCAGCCAGGTACTGGCTGGGACTGATGGGAGTTGTAGTTCAAAGCTCCCGGAGGGCACAAGGCTGTTGAAGGTTGAGAAAGAGGGTGGCTTGGCAGTGACCTAGGAGGAAAGGGGCAGGATCCCACCCCGCTTTGGTCTTTAGGCTGCAATGAACCCCCACATGCTGGGCACAAGCACCATGCGAGCTAGGGGTGGGAAGTAACTTCTGCGTTAGTGTGCCCTTCAAGGAGGTATCTCTCCAGATGTATGGGTAGCAACTTCCAGCCTGCAAGGATGGAGGTGACTTTTTGGGGATGTATTCACGAGTGTTTCAATTCACTCACTCACATTCACACACCCCGTCTTGAGCCGGTCCCCCTACCCCGCTTCCCCCAGCCGGCTCCCAACCGACCCTTGGCATTGGACGTGACAGGACCAGAGTTGGGGGCTTCGCATGGAAGGCTACCCAGCCCCCAGCCCCACTCTGCCTTTCCTTTAGCGACCTTTCTTTCAGTCCCGACCTGACTCCGCTTGTGCAGCCTCTGAGTGGGGCAGGCGTGGAATCCGTCGGGGCTCGAGCGGGGCGGCGGCGCGTGGGTGGCACCTCGGGAGGGGGGCAGGCCTGGTTCTGCCCCTTGCGCGCTCCTCCCCCGCCCCGTCGAGGCTGGGGTTGGGCTGGGCGCCTCCCTCCTCATCAAAAGCGCCGCGCCAAGCTGAGCAGGCGGGAGCGGCCGGGGGGAAGCCGCGGCACGGTGAGTCCGAGGTCCCTGGCCGGGGTGCGGGAGGGCGATGGCCGTCCATCACTTGGCAAAGACACGTGCCACACCCGATTCCCCGAGGCGCAGGAGCCGCATGTGCTGGTTCTGGCTGGTGGAGGGGGAAAGCGCTCTGCACATGCTCTGCGGTGGGCTCGCCTTCGCTCCAAAGCCAAACCTGGGGAGGGGAGGAGGACACTGTTCTCTGGACCAAGGTCTCAGCCTTTCAGGCTGGCCCTGGACAGGGACAAGGCATTCTCATCTGCTTTCCCGCTTCGGGCTGAGCTGGGCTCCGGGGAGCCTCAGCCTCTCCTACAGGGCTTTCCGCCGCCCCGTCGGGCTTGCCTCCTGCGAGGCTCGGTTCGGGGCCACCATCACCGCCCTCTCTGCCTTTGTCCGTAGAGGCGCACCCCAAAATCCCGCCCGCCTGTTGCGAAGAGCCCATCTCTCTGCCGGGTCTGCCCGCTCCTGCCAGCCTGGTTCCGCTCCTACGGAGACTGGGCGATGCAAATGCACCGTTTCGCTCTCTTTCCCCAAGACCGGGCATGGTGAGGAAGAATAAGGGGCTTCCGCGGAGTCCAGGCTTGGCGGCATGGGGGAAAGAGGGTGCTATGGGGTTGCGCCCTGTACTCCCCCAGCCCAAACTTATGGGGCTGCGAGTTCACCGGGACACCAGAGGCGCCCCGGGTGCATTTCCCCTCGTTGCTCTCATGCGCGCACAGCAGGTCAGGCTGTGGAAGTGCAGGGCCGCTGCCTAGCCGGGCAGGATCAGGCGCGCTTTGCAGTTGCGGACACGAGGTTCTCGGAGTCGATCCCTGGAATTCTCCAATCGGGAGACCCCTGGCGAGGTTCCGTGGCAAGAAGGCGCAGCGACAGCCTGGCCCAGCGGCGCTCTCCTGCAGCCTCTTCCGCGCACCTGGCGCCCTCCAAATGTTGCTGGACTACAACTCCCAACAGCCCGCGGACCCAGCGTGGCCCGGCCTTAGGGATGATGAGAGTTGGAGTCAAAGAAGACCTAGCGGGCCACAGACTTCCCAGGCTCCCTGCTGCATCCAGAGTATCAGAGGGGTGCGCGTGTAGTACTTGCCAGGCAGATGTGGCTCTCCTGCCACTGCCATCAACTGCAAAAGCTTTTCATGCAGTCCTGGGGTGGGGGCAACTGAAAATGCCTGAGCCAGAGCAGCTGAAAGCAGAACTGTCTGTTTCCTACAGTGCTATAGTTTTGTTTGATTGCTTATTTGCATCCTTTGTTTGAAGTATTGTTCCACAGTTATTTTTATTGCTGTTTTTAGTGCACTAATTGTAAACCGCCCTGGGATCCTGCCAGATTAAAGGCTGGGTAAAAACACAACCCGTCAGGTGACCTCTGACTGTCGGCCATAGTGCTAATGCAGAAATGCTGCAGCATTGTGGTAGAGCACCTGCTTTGCATGCAGAAGGTCCCCGGTTCACCTCCTGGCAGCATCTCCATGTGGACCTGGGAGTGCCCCTAGCCTCAAACCCTGGAGAGCCACTGCCAGTCAGAGTTGACAGTGCTGAACTAGATGGGTCAATAATTGCCCCACTCTGTACAGGACACCTTGCCTTTCTCTGTTCTTCCTCTGAGTTGTAATGCAATAAGATCTGAAAAGCAGGGGCACCCCTCCAGAAGTTGTTAGGCTTCAACTCCGGTCACCACTGCTCATGCTGGCTGGGGCTGATGGGATTTGGAGCCCAGCACCCTCTGAAGGGACACCGCTGCTGCCACCAAGGAGTCAGGGGGGCTCTTGCTTCTGTTTCTGTGGCCACAGTCTAACCAGGCCTCTCTGCCTCCTCTCCAGATGCCAGTGAGGCTCTCCACAGCCCTGCGTGTTTTTGGGACCAGCCTCTTTGCCGTGGTGGTGCTGGGGGGCATCCTTGCTGCCTACGTCACAGGCTACCAGTTCATCCACACCGAGAAGCACTACCTCTCCTTTGGGCTCTATGGTGCCATCCTGGGCCTCCACCTCTTCATCCAGAGCCTCTTTGCCTTCCTGGAGCACCGGCAGATGCGCCTGGAGGGCCGGCCCCTGAAGCTGCGCTCCTCAGTGGCCCTCTGCATCGCCGCCTACCAGGAGGACCCCGACTACCTGCGCAAATGCCTGCGCTCCATCCAGCGCATCTCCTTCCCCAACCTCAAGGTCGTCATGGTGGTGGATGGCAACGGGGAGGACGATGTTTACATGCTGGACATCTTCAACGAGGTGATGGGCTCCGACCGGACAGGCTGCTACGTGTGGAAGAGCAACTTCCATGCCCGGGGGAAGGGCGAGTCGGAGGCTGGCCGCCGCAGGGCCATGCGCCACATCCAGAGCCTCGTCCGGCACAATACCTATACCTGCATCATGCAGAAGTGGGGTGGGAAGCGCGAGGTGATGTACACGGCCTTTTGTGCCCTTGGAGACTCTGTCGACTACGTGCAGGTGAGTGTTGGGGGGGGGCGGAGCCCTGCTCCTTGCCCTTGCTAGCCTGTTGTTGCTCTTCCTTCTCTGTGTTTTCCCATTCATGCTCATCCCACAACCCAGGCACTTGTCAGAAAGCAGAAAAAGGGAGGGGGGAGTATTAGCTACATGCAAAATGATTTGGAGAGATACTTGGGTCTGGGCTCCTTGGCCCCCATAGTAAACACAGCCCTAAATGGCAGCTCTCTGTCTCCCTGCACCCTGATACATTGGTGCTGTGAGCTTAAGAGGGAAGCAGGGCTACAATGAGCTGCTTCTTCACACTCTGGGGCCTGAACATGTAATCAGCCCCTCTTTGGAGCAGCTGGTTGCTTCTCCTTAGCTCAGTGGTAGAGCATCCGCCTTGAATGCACAAGGTTCCAAGTTCAATCCCTGGCATCTCCAGGGAGGGTGGGAGAGAGACCCCTGCCTGAAATCCTGGAGAGCCGCTGCCAGTCAGTGTAGAGACAATATTGAGCAAGATGGACCAATAGTTTGACTCAGTATAAGACAGCTTTCTATGATCCTGAGTGGTAGAGCACCTGTTTTGCATGCTGAAGGTCCTGGGTTCACTCCCCAGTGACATTTCCAGCTTGGGAAGGATGGAAAGCTACTGTGGACAATACTGAGCTGGGTGGACAAATGGTCTGATTTGGTATAAGGCAGCTTCCCCAGTTCCTTAAGCCCTTTGTATAGAATCTTGAGGACTGGAATCTTGATTTCTTTTTTAAGGAAAGGCCACAATCGAGTTGCAAAGCAGTGGATTCAATCCCCAGGTTCAATCCCCAGTATCTCCAGGTAGGGTTGGAAGAGACCCGTCTGAAACCATGGAAAGCTGCTGCTGATCAGTGCAGGCAACACTGAGCTAGATGGATCCAGGCAGCTTCCAATGTTCCTCCTGAGCTCATAACTCAGCCTCCAATCTGACAGCAGGAAAACAGTTCTTCTTTCACCCTGGTGTAAGCTCAGAGGCTTCTCCTCTGCTCCCTTCCACTAATGCACTGTAGTTCTGAGCAGCAGGTGTAACAGAAAGGGATGGCAGAATGTAATTGAGGGTAGATATATATTGATATATTCCATATATACACACCCCTTTCTTTCATAATGGAACCCAAGCATGGTTCCCAAGCAATCTCTCATCCAAGTGCTGACCAGCCCCAGACCTGCATCACTTCAGCAATATGATGGCCTAATGTGCCTTCAGCACCTTCTGGGGGACCTCCTTGCAAGCAGAAAACTGGCAGGCAAAGGAGAGAGGTGGTACCTCAGCCCTTTGCTAGGTGCTCTGCTTTTCAATTTACAGGAGGTTTTAACTTATGGAGGCATTCAAAACAGGACCTGGAGGTGAAAAGTGTTGCAGTCCATTCTTCCATTTCATTCTGCTGTCTGAATAGACCAGCTCTGGGCTCCTTGCATAAGAGAGGAGGCAGATGCAGGGTATGCCCATACTGTATCTCTCATTTTGGGATTTGCTTCTGTTTTCTGCTTCCCTGCCCTCCAAAAATGCAGGATTCTTCAGCTGGGCCTGATCCCCCTTCTCTGGCCTGCATGGCTGCTGAACAGGTATCAGCTGCCCCCTCAATATAGGACGCTACCTTATACAGTCAAGACCCCTGGTCCATCTAGTTCACTATTATCATACATGTCCAGGGTTTCAGGTAGGGGACCAGGAGATGCCCTTGGGGATTGAACCTTCTGCATGCAAAGCAGGTGCTCTGTTACTAAGCTAAAGCCCTTC
Organism: Podarcis pityusensis; assembly: GCF_964106645.2. NCBI lineage: Eukaryota > Metazoa > Chordata > Lepidosauria > Squamata > Lacertidae > Podarcis > Podarcis pityusensis. The sequence goes on along the minus strand of NC_138033.1, from coordinate 48,302,639 downwards.
ACCGTACATTCTCTTGGGTGCAGATGCCCTGTGATTCTTCTGCCTTCACCTGCTTGGGGACCTTACAATGCCTGTTTGGCAATGGAGACCGGCTCCCTCTCTCGTCTGTACCTGGTGTGACATCCACCTCCCTGCCACGTTCGGTCTGTGTTCACATGAAGAAGTGTCCAGGAGAGTTTGTGTCACTTCTCTATCATTCACTTACACTTACACTTATTATTATCATTAGTTAAACTTGTTAATTGTCTTCTCAGGTACTATGTGTATGTATGTATGTACGTGTGTGTGTGTGTGTGTGTGTGTGTGTGTGTATACACATACACACACTCAATATGCACAGGCACAGAGATCTGAGTGCATTCCTCATTCTCCTTCCCTGGCCCTCCTCTCACTGGAGCTTCAGGAAAGTTGCAGTTCTCCTCCACCCTGCATGCAAAAGAGCCCTTTACTCCCTGGGAAGGTGTGGAGCAGGGTCCCCCAGGGCAGCATGCAAAATTGTTCTGAAGGAGGTGGGGGCGTGCATTCCACTTGAAGGAAACGTCCATATGTACGCTTTCTCTCCCCATACAAACAGTGTAATATTTGTCAAAAAGAAGCTGCCATTTGTGTGAACGTTCCTTAAGGAAGGGACAGACAAGGGTGTCCTGACAGGGTGTTTTTCTTTCCCTGGCAGGTGTGTGACTCTGACACAGTCCTCGATCCAGCCTGCACAGTGGAGATGCTGCGCATCATGGAGGAGGATCCTCGCGTCGGTGGAGTTGGCGGGGATGTCCAGGTGTGGACCTGAGAGCACATGGCCGTGCAGTGTCTGGCTCAGATAATGCTCACGGGGATGGCTCCTTCGGGCAGCCTTCCCAGAGTTGGTCCTCTTCCAGCTGTTTTGAACTACAACTCCCATCAGGCTCAGTGTCCTGCAGCTTGCTGGATGGGGTGCATGGAAGTAGTAGTCCAAAACAGCTGGAAGAGGAGGCCTTCTGTCCCTCAATAATTGGGGTCAGCCACAGGTCAGCTTGATACGCATCTGTGGGTAAAGAAAACTGGTACAGGAGCCAACCTGTCCATTGGAGGGAGGGTTGTGGAGGGCCCATGATGCAGTGTTGCCTCTTTCCCCCAGATCCTGAACAAGTACGACTCGTGGATCTCCTTCCTGAGCAGTGTGCGCTACTGGATGGCCTTCAACGTGGAGCGGGCCTGCCAGTCCTACTTTGGCTGTGTCCAGTGCATCAGCGGCCCCTTGGGCATGTACCGCAACGCCCTGCTGCAGCAGTTCCTGGAGGACTGGTACAACCAGACATTCCTGGGCAGCAAGTGCAGCTTCGGGGATGACCGCCACCTCACCAACCGGGTCCTGAGCCTGGGCTACCGGACTAAGTACACGGCCCGCTCCAAGTGCCTGACCGAGACGCCCACCAGGTACCTCCGCTGGCTCAACCAGCAGACGCGCTGGAGCAAGTCCTACTTCCGGGAGTGGCTCTACAACGCCCTCTGGTTCCACAAGCATCACCTGTGGATGACCTACGAGTCAGTGGTGACGGGCTTCTTCCCCTTCTTCCTCATCGCCACCGTCATCCAGCTCTTCTACCGCGGGCGCGTCTGGAACATCCTCCTCTTCCTTCTGACGGTGCAGCTGGTGGGCGTCATCAAGGCCACCTACGCCTGCTTCCTGCGCGGCAACATCGAGATGATCTTCATGTCCCTCTACTCCCTGCTGTACATGTCCAGCCTCCTGCCGGCCAAGATGTTCGCCATCGCCACCATCACCAAGTCCGGCTGGGGCACCTCCGGCCGCAAGACCATCGTGGTCAACTTCATCGGCCTCATCCCAGTCTCCGTCTGGGTGGCAGTGCTGCTGGGTGGGCTGGCCTACACTGCCTACTACCAGGACCTCTTCACAGACACGGAACTGGTCTTCCTCATCTCGGGAGCCATCCTCTATGCCTGCTACTGGGTGGCGCTGCTCACCCTTTACCTGGCAATCGTGGCACGGCGCTGCAGCAAGCCCCAGGAGGAGTACAGCTTGGCATTTGCGGAGGTGTGATGAGGATGAGGGTGGGGGGCGGGGAGTGCAATAATGGCAAAGGACTGGCAGCGTTTCCCCACATAGTTGTGGGGCTTCAGGAGGGCTGGCCCCCCGACCCTGCTCAGGACCTGATCCAGTTTTGAAATGGAAGCAAATTGGCAGATTCAGGAGTGCATCACTGGGGAAGGAAGCCAGAGCCTCACAGAAGGGATCCTGCTCGGTGGGCTTCCGGATCCTGCCCCTGCAGAAAGCTCAATAGCTCCTGGGAAAAGTTTCCACCACCAGGTGTCCCTGTCGTTCTATGCAAATGACACTGCCTCTCCCCAGAATAGCACCAATGTGGCAGGGACGAGGGGGGTGCAGTTTTTACAGGGAGCAATAATAATCTCCTCGTAGAGATCTATTAAAGAAGGGGCCCTTCTGTGCCCAGCGAAGAGAACATCAATAGGTTTTTTATCTTCCCTAGGAAGAGCTTTAAGGAGTTTGTGAGGGTTATTCTCTGTTCATGGGAGAAACAAGTGGGACTTGAGCGACTGACGTCAAGGGGTTGCTTTCTAGGCAGAGGCCCCACAGCAGGTGGGGTGACAGGGCAGAACATGTGCTCCTTCCAAGAGGGGCTCCCTTCTGCCTGTAATCACTGCAGCTGCAGGACTGGAGGGAAATTTACTGAGAAGGAAAGGCTGGCAGTAGAAAAAACCATGTTTGGGCCATAGCGGGAACATGCTGTTGCCCAAAGAATACATCACATGACTAGGCTGCCCATTTCTAAACAAACACAAAATACTTGAAAGCTCCCTGATTGGCCCAATACAGCATGAGCCACAGCTACTGTGAATTCGATAAAACAGGTTGCAAACTGGATTGGTCAAATGTCTTCAGCTCCTTCTGGAGTTTTAGAGGGTGGACCACCTATTGCTACCTCCCTCTTTAGTCCAGGACTACGGATCATGCAAGTGGCCCTACAGATGCTGTAGGGACTTCCAGTTCCCTGACCAGTTATTGAACTCCAACTCCTGTCATCCCTGACATTGCTGGCTGGAGCTGGTATGAGCTGGGAGTCCAACAACATCTGCTTGGGGAAGGCTGCTGTAGACCAGGTATCTTCAACCTTTTTGGATCTTTTCAGTCCCAGGTCCCACTTTTAACCAAAGCATGCATGTAGAGATCTGTTGCTTAACCTTCCACAATATTTGCATGGGGGTAGTGCCCGACCAATCTTAGAGCAGGCCATGACCCACCAGTTGAAGACCAGTGTTCTAGACCATATTTGTTATGCTTGGGTAGGGGTGTTAAAATACTTTAATGCTGTGAACAGAGCTGCCTGTCTGGAGATCTTCCTTTGGACCAGCCTCTCTCTCTTGGCCTCTGCTTAGCCTGGGCCTCCTAACTTTCTGGTGCTTCTCCTACAGACTTCCTCTCCCCCTGGTGCTCTGCCAACATGGCCACTTTACACTTCCAACTCAGAGAAGGGGGAGAAACTGAGGACAGTGGTGCTGCTTTTGGGAGGCCACTGCCACCCAGTCTAAAAGCCATTTCTTGATTCACAATCTGCATCTCTGACCAGCCCTTAAAACTCATTCCAGTCTCTGGCAAGAAGGTGCCTGTGTTGAAAGGGAAGGGGGGGGTGTCCCAGCTTCAGCTGGCAACAAGCTCTAGGCAGCTTTTATGCCAAACTCACATTGCTGAGATGGAAGTGCCCACCAGTGGTTCCTTGCCTGTTCCTAAGCTAGCAGGTCAGCATGGGAACAAAGTGCTTAGGCACTTGCTGTAGTAAATCCACTGTCATCTACATGCTTCCAGCATAGGCAAAGGCACAGATTTTCTGCAATTCCATTCGTGCAGAATGTGGAGGTCTGAAAAATCTCAGATTCCCTCCTTTTTATGGCTAAAAGAAAACAAACCAAGTTTCCACAATTCGTATTTTTACAAAAAGTTCTGAAAATGTATAAGCAATATTTGCAAAACATCTCAGAGGTGTTTTGAGTAGGAATGCTTCTTTAGTAGCTTACTTGTATTATTCCTTTGGCCTCCACTCTGCTTATTGAAAAAGGGGGTTCTAAATTCAACAGAGTTATAAAAGAGATGCCAAATAAGGCAGGCACATTTATGTTTAGACATATTTGTGTGGACCTTGATTTACAAAAAATTGTTTGCTTGGAAAAAATTAAGACAGGTTGCTGCTGAATTTGCTTAGAGCAGCTGTATTCCAAAGTTGGCTCTTTCTTGCTTCTCAAGAGAAGCACTAGAAGGCCCTGTATGCTGGAGACTGGCTGACATTGGCCACACAACGTCCCGGTCCCCACAGGCACTGTGAATCCAATTGATCAACAAGGAGCAGAGTGAAGAAACTTTCTGATTAGAGCAGATGTATATTTATTATTACCTTTCACCTCCAAACTAAAGAGGGTGTTGTGTATATGCGTGTGTGTGCACCACACATACACACACTGGACAGGCTCCGACAACTTTTGTTTTCCTTGCTATGTAAGGGAGCTGAATAATCCCTGGGATGCAAAAGTAGCTTGGATGCTTTTGCTCCAGATATGCTTTTGGGGGGTATGAGGGAGGTGGGCACACAGTCTTTTAGTGTACTGGATTTTTGTTTTTTCCAAATACAAAACTTGCCCATCAGCAATGAGGCTAGACACCTGATTTTTACAAATCCAAGCAACTTCTCAGGATTCCACAAGAGACTTCTGTACCAAAATAATATTCTGTGCTATGACCATGCCACCTCCTAGGAACAGAGGGCACCTGATCTATCTTTTGGCCTTGGTGCTGTTCAGGAGCCTTACCAGTGCCCATCTTCCTATACTCCTTTCTGCCTCAGGCCAGTAAGCTGAGTCTGACTTTGTCCTCCTCCTCCTGCTGCTGCTGCTGCTAGGGGTTCCACTGCCCCAATTCCAAGTTCTCTCTCTGCTGCTTTCTTTCTGCCCATCCCACACAAGGTCCTGAATGCTATCCGAGGTTGTACCTGGAAATTCCTGCCTCTCCTGCCATGTTGCTTCATGTGAATTGACAGGAACAAGAAAAACAAGCCCCTAATATGAGACAGGGAAGCAGTGGGCAAAGGGCAGCTTGCTACTCCCATGGGCCCAGGTGGCTGGGAGGAAGACTAAAGTGGCATCAGTGCCGATTCTGTCCTGCCATCTCTGGAAGGCAGATGGAGTCTGCACTGCCATCTAAGAAAGCAATAATGGCTCTTGGGCTGCAAGCTCCCTTTATCTAGGCACAGACTAGTGAAGAACTTTCCTATGCTGGGGACTGACTGCATAAACGAAGCTGGGATAGATGTCTCCTTCCACTACTGCTACCAGAAAGGGCTGGTTCCCACCCCGCTTGCTCTGGATTCAGCATAACCTCACACCCTAAGGGCTGCTTGCCTAGCTGTTTCCCAGGGGCCCCAACCAGCTTGAAAAAGAATGGTTCTAAGCAATTCTTTGGGTGGCTGGGGGTGTGGTACTCCCTGGCAAGAAAGAATGGCTGCTTTGCAGGCTAGGAGAGCTTTCAGCCCACACTAGAGCCTGCCTTTCAAAAGGCTGCCCTGTTGGGGGGAGCCATGTGAAACAGTAACTGCTTGCTCTGTAACCTGCCTAAGGCAGATGCCTCCCTGCAGAGAGCTGCCAAATCAAACTGTTGTATGGACAGGGCTGATCAGCATTGAGAGTGCATGAGTATCTGACAGCCTTTAAAGCCTGCTTCCAAGAAACACTGTGGCAAAAGATGGAGAGCTTCCTGAAGTCCCTCTTTCCAGCTGTGCATCCTTCCTAATTGCGAATGTCTGGAAATGCTGCTTTCTGCCCGTGCTGTTCTTTGCGGCCTGCGCTGGTCCCAGGCATGAGAGTGGAGGGATGGGTGGGTAGGGTGCCAGGCTTTGCTCCCCCTCAATTCCCTGCTCTGGGCTGCATCCCTTTTTCTATGTTACTCCGTTTGGGTTTCTCTTATTTAAAATGAAATTTGTAGAATTTTTTGTACTCTTTGGTAACAAACACTAGTTGATTGCTTAAAGTTATTTGTAAACTTATTTATTTTTTACCTGCATTTTCATATTTTTTATAAAGGTTGTTTGGTTTTTTTTACTATGATGCATTTGTTACAATAAAAAATACCTTGCAAACAAGATGGTCTAGAGTATATTTGGGACTTTTTCCTGCCCATTCCCTCCCTTCACCAATGTGCACACAATTTGAGTGGGGTGGTAGGAAGACACTGGCAGGGGCAAAGAACCAGGTCTAAGCTAGCTGAAATCTGCAGAAAATTTCAGCCTGATTTCCTATTTGCCAACAAGACCTCCCCAAAGAACTGGATTTCAATAGTCACCCCCTCCCCCAAAATGTCCTAGAGACAGAAAATAAAGGCAGATCAGAACCTAATCATCTCCTAGTGTCTGAAAAAGAGAAGCCCATTTCTCAAAAGGCACTTTAGCAACAGCTGAGCTCCCCACCCCGGGAACCCAAAAGCAAAAAGCACATTGCTATGGTCTCCAAGAGTGCTGAGCTCCTTGAAGAATGGAATGAAGAACCCCGGGAGAACTAAGTGACCAGCAGGGACCATAACAAGGCTTGAGCTTCTGCAGGAGATAACTGTAGAGAGTCATCAGTGCTGACTGGAACTGGTGGGAGTGTTAGTCCAGAAGACATCAGATTGGCAGAGGTCACCAGCCCTTGGGAGAGGATCTAAGCAGAAACCCAGAGCAGAGCCCTCCATCCCTGGGATGAAGATTGGCTAATATTACTCGGGTGCCCCAGTAACTTTTATTCAGTGGTCTCTGGATTTTGGGGCAAGGGGCTGAGCACCTTAGCAAAGACACTGGGTTGAATCCCACAGCTGAGCTGTTCTTGGGGAAAGCACTGGCCATTTGAACACACTGGGCATGGATGCTGGATTCTCCCAGACACTGGCTTTGGTCCCACAGAGGCTGGCCTCTTGAGATAAGGCAGTTCTCCCAAGGGCTGGGTTCACACAACAGATTGCATAACCTGGAACAAAAGGCACTGAATTCCAACAAGCTGGCTAAGTAGACAGGATTTGTCCCTTTTGGCACAGTTCCTGGCACTCTGCAAGGAAGTAGGCAGACCTTCCTCCATGCGAACGAGGCACCAGTGTGCTTGGAGGTGGGCTGCAGCATCCTCACGCTTTCTTGGCCACATTGGTGATGATGGGCTTGGGGCGGGTTTTGAAGAGCAGCTTCTTCTTTATGAGGGCGGTGACTGAGTAGTGGCCTGGTCCCAAGCTCGACTCACCCCCAGCCGCCGCTTGCTTGGTCAGGACGGCAAAGGGCTTCTCTAGACGCACAACTTTACCATACAGGATGTGGTGCCCCACAATGAGCACAGGGACTCCCTAGAGAGAGAGAGAGATAAGACAGTCAAGCCTTGCAGAGAGAGTGGTATGGAAGGAAGCCAGCCTCAACCAAGAACTCCCCCCCCCCCACATCCGCAAGCACCTGGCTAGTCCCTCACCTCTTTGGTGTAATGCAGGTCCCCCAAGAGCCTCCCTGCTAGGCCAGCCCCAGATCGCGATTCCAGCTCGCCTTGGAGCTCCATCAGCACCCACTCCGCTAGACCTCCAACCCCATCCCTGCAAGGAAAAGACGAGGAAGGGAAGAGCTATTATAGGTCACGTAGTGTAGCAAAGAGATCATTTCTGACCAACACCGCTAGAAGCCCGTGCAGACTCACCGGGACACGACCAGCTGCACCATCGTCCCACGGTTCCTCTGCAACAAGGAGAACAGGGGTTTGAAAGCAGGGTGAGAACAGGCAAGACCCAGATTCCCCTTCGTTCACTCCAGCGGGGCTCCCGGCCCAGAGGCAGCTAAGGGGCAGTCCCCCTCCCCCAGCAGTGCCAATCTCGGGCGGAGATCCCCCTTTCCTACGAAGACCCGCCCGCGGGCTCCCCTCTTCCTGGCCCTGCGATGCTGAGGGCGGTGGCCAGTCCGGTAGCCTCAGGCGAGCAAACTGACGCAGCCGCAGCATCCAGCAAATACGGCGAGCCGCTTCCCTGTGCTTGTTCCAAGGACAGGAACTCTGCACGCGCTCAGAGTCACCCTCATCCCTGGACGCCGGAGGATCAAGAAACTCCGCGCCCCGGCGCCTCTGTTGGAGCGGCACTCTGCACGTGCTCAAGAGCGCGCTCGCCGCTTTTCTTTCTCTCTTCCCCCCCCGCCAGCTCCGCCACGCACCTCACTCAGAATCTCCCGAACCTCCCGCCTCGCCGAAGCCCCGGAAGTCCCTCCCCTCGCCCCTAGATGACTTCCGCTTCCGGGCTTAGAGGGGCGGCGCGCACGTGGAAACCGGGCTCGCTTCGCTCTGTCTCTGCGCTCTCCGGACGCTCGACCGGTGCTGATCACTGCCGGCCATGGTCGAGTTCGAGGTACACCGCGCACGGCTCTTCGCCTTTGTGCCGTCCGGGATCCGGTGCGTGGCTGCGTCCCGCCCATCTCACCACCGCCTGGCCGTGGGCCGCCTCGACGGCTCCCTCGAGATCTACGACCTGCAGGCCAACATGTTCCAGGAGAAGGTGACTGTGGCTCCCCAGTGGTTGGCATTCAGGGGTAGACTGCCCGTGCACTTGAGGGCTCCACCTGGCACCCATTTGACAGGTCTCCACCTCTGTGAGGTTTTAATGGCATCTTAGCCATTGTCTGACCCCAGATCTTGTGGCCTTGAGTTCCACAAGCTAGTTCTTTCCTCCGTGAAGTAATACTAGCTTATCCAGACACAGCTGAGCTCACAGTGACAGAGAGCCCTATGGCTCCACTGAGGCTGGGAATTGGAGCCCCAAAGAATTGTTTCCCTGGGGGATGCCCTGGCTAAACAGCTATTTGCTGGGCATTCTTTGGGGCAAGAGGGTGGGTGGCACAGGTGACTCACCAAGCCTCTCTCTACTTTACTTCTGTAATCATTAGGTATATCAGTGTTTGGGGTTTCTGGCTGCAAAGTTCTCCAGTCTGAGCCCAGCACAGGTTCATCCTTTGTGTGATTCCTCCCAGCTGAAGTTTGTGTATGTGTGTTAAAAGGAGGCCATTGACACCCAAAGCCTACAAGAAACACCTTAGACCAGAAAACTGTTCAGGATTGCCTCTTGGTTTAGGGGTCCTGCACCTTCCCCTTACCTATGACTTATCTCTCCAGGTCATTGCTGGCCACGATACGAGGATCCCAGAGGCGCTCTGCTGGGCAGCAGGAGACCGGCTCTTTGGTGCAGGTCTCAGTGGGGAAATTGTTGAATACAACTTGGAGAAGCTGAATGTCAAATATTCGTTGGATGCTTTTGGAGGTCCTATCTGGAGCATGGTGGCTGATCCAACTGGGACTCAATTGGCGGTAGGTGCCCCTAGTATCCCAGAGAGGGGCAGCTTGAAAATGTGATAATGAAGTCTTGTGCTAGCAAGAGAACATCCCTTAGAGGAGGGAATAGCACCTGATGATTTAGAACAATAAGGGGTGTAGATCCAGGTAAGTAGCCGTGTTGGTCTGACGCAGTCAAAATATATTAAAAAATAAAAAAAAATTGTCCAGTAGCACTTTAGAGACCAACTAAGTTTCTTCTTGGTATAAGCTTTCGTGTGCATCTGAAGTATCTGAAGAAGTGTATCTGAAGAAGTATGCATGCACACGAAAGCTTATACCAAGAACAAACTTAGCTGGTCTCTAAGGTGCTACTGGACAATTTTTTTTTGGTATATTTCAATAAGGAATATTTTACCACATCTATAGATGATGCAAAACCAGAAAGCTAGCCGGCTTCTCAGAAGGCAGTGATAAAACCTCAAATGATGTTAATAGAATGATTACTGGGGGTGGGGGGAATTCTGGGGAAATGTATTTAAATAAATATATTTTATTGCAAGGCAGACAGTCCACATCACCCCAGGACTGGGTGTACTTAGCTTGTATAGTCACAATATTTTGCAAATTAGAAACAAAGAACTCATAACACATCCATTAATTGCTGCAAGAACAACTATTGCCAGGACATGAAAATCATTGCAATTATTAACTATGGACCAATGGTATAATGCAATTTAACAAACAGCATTATTGGAAAAGTTGACACAAAAAATTGAAGTAGCAAGAGGCCAAAAGAAGCACAATTTTTTATCAGTATGGTATCACTTTATTGATTACACAAATAATGAGGCATATGGTACAACTAATTAACAGCACAGTCTGGTGTGCATTAAGTACATATTTTAATTTTTTACCTCCCCTGCCTCCCTTTCCTATAAATTCCTATAAATTCTAATTGTTATTAATACAAAATACCTTTTACTTTTGGTCACCAGTCTAAGCAATGCACTTTACTATACATCATTTGATATCTGTAATAACTAGTAATTTTGGTATATACACTTTGACAGGAGGGTTTATTTCACATGCACATTAGGAGAAGCTTATTGACAGTTAGTGCAGTTTGACAATTGGATCAATTACCTGCAGGGGTGGGCACTCCCTTGTCTCGGGTGTCTTCCAACAGGGGCTAGACAGCCATCTCTCTCTAGGGGATGCTCCTGCTCTCTGGATTTCCAACATCAATCAGGGGTTTGGATTAAACAGCTTATAAAGCTCCCTCCAGCTCTTCAATTTTCTGCATTTCATTCTCTTCTCCACTCAGTGTCCTGCTTCCTGAGGCTTAAATTCTTTCCTTGTGAGTAGTAAGGTGCTTCTCCAGCACCAGCTTGGCATCTGTTTCTGTGTTTGTGTTATTGATAATCTTGTGTAGTTTGGTCAGTCAGAGCTCAAATTATTGGGCAAAGCCCTGGACTCTTGGCTGTCTACCAGACAGGATTCTGAACAGGCTACTGACCCTCTCTCTTGTTCTTGCAGCTTGGCTGTGATGATGGAACCATTAAGCTCTTCAACATCTTACCAGATAGAATCGAGTTTGAGAGGCAGCTGGACCGACAGAAAGGTTGGTTGTGGGTGGGGGTGCATGTGGGGGTCATGATCACCAACAGGATGAGCTCGTGAGTCCATGTGCAGGAGGGGTAAAGGTAAAGGGACTCCTGACCATTCGGTCCAGTCGTGACTGACTCTGGGGTTGAGGCGCTCGTCTCACTTTACTGGCCGAGGGAGCTGGCGTACAGCTTCTGGGTCATGTGGCCAGCAGGACTAAGCCACTTCTGGAGAACCAGAGCAGCACATGGAAACGCCGTTTACCTTCCCACCAGAGCGGTATCTATTTATCTACTTGCACTTTGACGTGCTTTCGAACTGCTAGGTTGGCAGGAGCAGGGACCGAGCAACGGGCGCTCACCCCGCAGCGGGGATTCGAACCACCAACCTTTTGATTGGCAAGTCCTAGTCTCTGTGGTTTAACCCACAGCGCCACCCGCATCCCTTGCAGGAGGGGTAGGGAGCCTGATTTATTGTTGCTTGCAGAGGAAAGCCCCTTCAGGATGCAAGGAGAGCACTTAGCTCAGTGGTAGAGCGCATGCTTTGAATGCACAGGGTCCCAGGTTCAGCCCCTGGCATCCACAGGAAGGGTTGGGAATGTCTGAAATCTTGGAGAGCCTCTGCCTGTCATTTTGGATAGCAAGGACCTATAAAGACCAGTGGTCTGGTTTGGTATAAGGCAGCTTCTTGTATTTGCATCTTCCCCTGAGCCTCACCTACCTGCCCCCACCCCCAAAATGAGTTTGAGTCTTGGTACGTCTTATAACTGAGACTCTCCTCTTCTGCCCCACCTTACCTTACAGGACGCACCCTGTCCCTTTCCTGGCATCCATCAGGGACCAAGATCGTAGCTGGCTCCACTAACATCATCCGTGTCTTTGATGTCAAATCAGGTGAGTTCTGGAGTTAGGCATGTTTTATGCTGGGGCCAGGAATATGGTGTGTGTGCGTGTCATCAGCTCATCCAAACAAGCTTCACCTTCATGATTCTGGTCTGTGGTAGCCATTAAGAATCAAGGACTGCACCATCTTGACTGTGTCCCTTCCATACACCCAGGTTCAATGGCAAGGAGAGGGCAATACTGGCTGCCTTGCCCAAAGCTGGTGAACTCCCATTAGAGAGGGACCCATAATTCAGTGACAGAGCACATGTTTTGCAATCCAAAGATGTTAGGTTCAATTCCTGGCACCTCCACTTTGATGGTGCATTATGGGAAAGAGCCTCTGCTCTGCCTGGAGAGCAGGGTTTGCCAGCCTTTGGGGGCCTGTGGGCATATTTGCATACTGCAGAAACTCTTGCAGGCATCGTATACATGCTGTAGCATATTCTGTTGCAGGTGTGGGGAACCTTTAACCTTCCAGATGTGGCTGAGCTACAACTCCCATCAGCCCCAGCTAGCATGGCCAGTTGCCGGGGGTGATGGGAGTTATACTTCAGCAACAACTGGAGGGCCAGAGTTTCCTCACACCTCTTCTGTTAGCTACAACAGGGTGCTTCTTTCAGTCCTCATTTCAGCAGGAGGAGGAACCCTGGGTAGGCAGAGGTGCACCCACTGGTGCCATGTTGGTGACCCTCCCCATAGCGCCCTGTTAGCATTTGAGCAAAGGGGCTTTTCTTAAGGCCTTGTAAAGGCCTGTTTGGTTTGGGGTGACTGTTGGCAGCTGAGGCTAAGCAGACCCTGAGCAAGCCTGGTGCCTCCTTTGCAGGCCATGCTGTCCAGCGGATCCTCGTGGACCGGTGCTTCAAAGGGTCCCGCAAGCGGTTGCCTGTGGTGGTGTGGGACATACTCTTCCTTTCGGATGGCACAATTGTCAGCGCGGACTCTGCTGGGAAGGTGCAGTTCTGGGACTCGGAGATGGGGACGCTGCTGTGGAGCCACCCTGTCAGCAAGTCAGCCGTGCTCTGCCTGGCTGGGTCTGAGGTAAGTTGCATGTTAAAGACAGAGCAGCAGCACTGGGGGTGGGTGGCAGCGTTTGCTTGAGTTTGACAAGCAGAAAGGAAAGCAGGAGTCACTTATGTGGCAGGACAGGGGGAGTGTGAAATTGAACTGCAGAATAACAACAGTCCAAGATTTAGGAAGTTGCAACCCAAGGCAAACTTTCTTACTCCTAAGGGGGAAGATAGACAGCTATCCTAGGGGATTGTGTGAGCAGAGTCCTCATTGGAGGGCAGCTTATTCCCAAGCAGCCTTTGCCAACTGTGGCGCTGATGGGAGCCGTAGTCCACCAGATCTGGAGGGTCCCAGGTTGGCGAAGGTTGCTCTTGAACTCTTGGCCCTGTGATGATATGATGCTAGCTATCAGAAATTCATTTAAATCAAGACTTTGTGGCAGATAAAAGCACTTTGTGTGTTATTCAGAGCCTCTAAAAACCAGAGTGTGTACATGTGGCCATTCAGGGAAATGACATTGTTCTGTGCAGAATCTGAGCTTGACTGGGACATCCACCTGACCAGTGTTGGTGGCCAGGAGGCTGAGCTTGATGGATCTATGGTCTGACCCAACATGGCAGCCCTTGGTCTGTGTAATGTGACTTCAGTGTGCAGTCAGTTCACTTATTTTCATTGCATGAGGTTCTGCATCGACCTGTTCTCTGCCATTAATACTTCCTCCCTGCAAACCTTTAGCTTGCCCAACTTTCTCCACAGGCAGAAGACAGTATTGTGGTTGGCACTTCGGAGGGGATAGTATATCAGTTCCAGCTGCTACCGGTTAAGCTAGACAGTGCTGAGCTCCAGTGGGTGCGAACAAGGCCCTTTAAGCACCACACCCATGATGTGCGGACAGTAGCACATCTTGCAACAACATTCATCTCTGGAGGTAGAGTTCACTGCAATCTTTTGTGTGTGTGTGTGTGTGTTTGCTTTGTGGTAAAGTACCTGCTTTGCATACAGAAGTTCATGGGTTCCATCCCCAGATGCCCATTTAAAAAGGACCATGTAGGTAGGAGGTGATGGGAAAGGCCTCCCTCTGCCTCCTGAGACCAAATCAAAGTAGACAACATTGGTCCAAGTCACTGGTCTTCAACTAATGGGTCACTGTCTGATCCAAGGTGGGTCACAACACGAGCACTTCCACTATGCAAATACAGTGGTACCTCTGGATGCGAACGGGATCCATTCCGGAGCCCCGTTCGCATCCTGAAGCGAACGTAAGATGCGAGTGCGCGGGTCGCGTTTCACTGTGCATGCACGTGACGTCATTTTGAGCGTCTGTGCATGCACAAGCAGTGAAACCCGGAAGTAACAGGCTCCGTTACTTTCGGGTCGCCGCGGAGCGCAACCTGAAAATATTTAAGCTGAATTGTAATCATCCCGAGGTATGACTGTATATGGCAAAAGATTAAGGAATTGGTCCCCAAAACATATTTGGGTTAAAAGCAGGTCCTTGGTGTGAGAAGGTTGAAAACGACTGGTCTAGGAGAACCAGTAGTCTGATCTGATGTGTGCACATACCGCCTATAGAGGGTGCTGTGATCTGTTGCATCTTGACCTGGTTTGCACCCCCATTTATTAATTTAAATTTAATTTAATTTAATTTAATTTAATATAATTTAATTTAATATAATTTAATTTAATTTATATCCCAGTTTTTGCTCCCAAGTTGCTCAAGGTTCTGGTGCATCTGGTTCTCTTCCTCATTTAATCCTCACAACAACCCTGTGAGGTAGGTTAGGCTAAGAGATAGTGACTGACTGAAGGCCACCCAGCGATCTTTATGGCCGAGTGGGGATTTGTAACCACTATACCACCCTGGCTTTTTCCCTTCTCATTTAGGTCTGGACGGGGAACTTGTGATCCGACAATTCATGGAGAATTTGGATCCCAAGTCTAATGAATCTACCCTCCAGAGAGTCACCTTCCCTCACGTGAGTAGCGGGATTGACGCCTGCTATCTAGCAATGCCTTCTCTTCTCACAGATGGCTTCGCATAGCTTCTTCCTTCCTGCAGCGGTCCTGTGCACTAGAAGGACGCAGGGGCAAGCCATGCAAACTCTGCTCCCCCACCCCACTTCTCACCTGCCACTTCCTTTCCCTCTCGCAGAGGTGCCTTGTCTCCTGTGCCCGGATAGCCCGCCTCCTCCTCTTCCAATACCCAAAACACCTGGAGCTTTGGCGACTTGGAGCCACCAACACAGCAGGTGAGAGCAAACGTTGCTTTCAGAGCCTTGATGGTCTTGTGTGTTTGAGGTGCCCCTAGAGGAGACATGTCCCTTGGTCACCTGGGCCTGTGTTGAGCTCCAGGCTGCCCTTTCCAGCAGGTGCAGCAAGAGCTTTGGGCTGCTGGGAAGCTTGGCAGTCCCCTCACATATTAGGACATCCTAGAGAGACTTGATGTGTAAAGATGCTCTTGGTTCTTGTTCCAGGAAAGGCTGGTGAAGTCCTGCCTGTCTCCTGTCCCCCAGAACACCTTCTCCAGCTCAAGGCCAAGGTGAGGGAGCCATGATTTCTTGTCCCCTCTTGATTGTGGATGCTTCAGATTCTCAACATGCCCCGTGGGCATGAATTGTGCAGGAAATATCTCCACTTCAGATACAAACAGTTTTGTGCAAAAGCAGGCTATGGGGTTTTTTTTTAGCATTAGAACAAAGAGGAGACAGTCTCTTGTGCTCCCTGAAATAAGATGTTTATTTAGCTCAATGCATTTCAGAGTTGAGCCTGCAAATGCTTGCAAATTCCTTGAACCTTAAAGAGACTTCTTCTGGACACCTGAACTGAAAAGAGCTTCAAAAAATCTACAAGACTTTCTGGATACAGAAATAAAGAAAACATCTTACAGCCTCATAGTTTGAAACTGCTTTTAGTTCAGGCATACAGAGTAAGTATTTGTTTCTTTAAGGATCAAGGAATTTACAAGCATTCACAGCTCCTGGTGAAGGAGTTTCAACTCTGAAACATGTTGAACTAAATAAACATCTTATTTCAGGGAGCACAAGAGCCTGTCTCTTCCCTGTTCAGCTGGCCCTGGTGCTTCCCCCTCTGCTTTTCTGCTTGCTATGGTTCCCCTACATCTGCTTAACTCTAGTTGTTCCCAAGCCAACTCAAATCAAGGCAATCTTGCAACATGTTGATTTTGCTGAGTCTCCAGATGTGGCAAGACCCACCGTTTCCTGAGGGTGTGGCCCCACATGTTCATCTCTCTTAGTCCCCTGTATCTTTTTGGAGGAACCTAACTTGGCTTCTCCCTTCATCTGGATTCCTTCCTAGGACTCTGAGCACATTGCCAGCAGCTGCGTCTCACCCTGTGGCTCCTGGATTGCCTACTCCACAGCTTCCAGGTTCTATCTGCACCAGGTCCAGCTCAGCAGCGACCATATTGCTATCAAGAGGGTGAGTGAGAATTCTGCAGGGTGGAGACTCTGGCCTGGGTGTTCTGGTCTGGGGCATGCTAGAGCATCATCTGGGAAAGCTGAATGTTGGGACATTCTGGACAGACAAAAGGAAGAACTTCTTCACACAGGGCATAGGTAGATGATGGAGTCGGCTGCCGCAGGTTGTAGTAATGGCCAATAACGTGCATGGTTTCAAAGGGGGATCAGTCAGATCTGTGTAGGATAAGGCTATGAATGGCTACTAGCTATGATGACTGTGCACATGACCCCCCTCCCCAAGTATTGGAGGCAGTCTACCTTTGAAGGCATATTGCTGGGGATTATGAGCAAGGAATGTTGCACTTGGTCCTGCTTGTGGTCTTCTTCCCTTTGGGGCATCTGATTGGCCCCTGAGAGAACAGGAGGCTGGACTAGGTGGGCTGATCCAGCTCTAGGACTCTTAGTTATTTATTTCATTTCAGCAATTTAGATACAGCTTAAGTACAGTAGTCTCTAAGCAGTTTACACGGATGCAATCCAAAAAAAGGAAAAATCAGATTAAATGATAAAATTATTATGTTCTTTTAAGATTTTGTAACTTATTCTTATAAGTTGATGGAAGGAACAGGAAATGCTTTTCTAGACTTCTCCAAGTGAGCCTCCTTGGGGGAAAGGGGGTTGGGGGAGGGGGAGGTGGGGCCTCAGGGTAGAGCTGGCCACACTGACCCTTAACCCTTGCCTTCCCAAAGGTTGCTAAGATTCCAAAGGGGATTCGCTCAGCCCACCACCTCCTTTTCTCTGAGGACTCCACCAGGCTCTTTGTGGCATCGGACCAAGGTTCTGTGCACATCCTCAAGCTCTTGCAGTCAGGAGTCTGCAAACACCTGCACATCCTCCGCCCTAGCTCAGGTAAGATTGGCTTTTTGGAGAGCAGGACGTACTTACCAGCACTGGGATTAGGGCAGATGAGTGGCTTTTGAAGTGACATTTTAAAGCGAAGCCAGGGTAAAAAAAATGTCTGTAGATACACACATTCATACACATGCATTTAAAACTTTTGAAACCCACTTTCCTCATGCAGAGACGTCAGAAGCTGCATACCTGCTGGCGGCTAGTGCCAACGGCCAGTGGTTAGCTGCAGCTAGTGGTGATCGGGCAGTCAACATCTACAACTTGGAAGATGCCAAGGTGAGCCAAGCAGAACCTGCCTGCAGTGGTGAGAGGTTGAACCTGCTTGGTCTGAAAAAGTGAAGCAGGTTCATCAGGTCTCTTTGCTGCATCCTCACCATGAGGGTGGTTGAGACTTCTGAGAGCCTTCTGGGCTCCTGCTGTGCAATGATATGGCCCCAGATGAAGGGAAGAGGGCAGCCTGGGCCACCTGGGTGGGAGGAAGCCTTGGTGAACCCCACTGTCTCTCTCTCGTCCAGCCTCATTGCACGGTGCCTGCATATGACTGCCCGGTGACTGCTTTGGCCATTCACCCAGGGACCAATAATGTTGTGATCGTCCACTCAGATCAGCAGGTAAGACCTTCACAGCCAACCTCACCTCCCAAGCCTCACTAGGCACACAGAGAATCCCGGGGTGCGGGGGGGGGGGAGAAGTTTGCTCCATCTGTGTGCACAAGAGTTTTGCCCCCGCTATTGCAGTCAGTCCCAATTGCTCACAAGGAGGATAGTGGTGGGGAGAACCTGGGAATCGTTTCCCTGGTACAAGTGTAGGGACCGGCAGCAGTGTAAGTTCTGGATCCAAGGCAGCTGAAATGTCTTGTTTCCACTGGAGAGGTTACTTTGCTCTTTGCTTATTATTGTGTATGTAGCCCACCCTTCACCAAAGGGTCCCAGAGCGGCTTAGAGAAATATTACAGGCAGGTGCTGCTTGGGGGCTTCCCTTTGGGGCAGCTGTTTGGTTGCTGTGAGAACAGGATGCTGGACTAGGTGGGCCCCCTTTGGCCTGATCCAGCAGTCAGGCTCTGTTAAGTTCACAATTAAAAACAAATGCAGCTTGCCATTCAAAGAATAAAACAGAACCACAAAACAGTGATGTCAAAATAACAGAAGTCAGCATAGAACTGCAGCACATAGCGATGCAGGAGGAGGGAAGATGTCTACTCAGCCAAAGGCCTCCTGGGTCAAGTGATGTGTCCTGACTAATCAATTAAAAGCATGCAGTGCACAGAGACAAGCCCCAGAGGGGAGGGCATTCCACAACCTGGGAGCCACTACAGGGAAAGCCCTCTCACTGACTGCCCCCTCGAAAGCCTCTCTTCTGATCATCCACCAGAGTGACCAAGGTAGTTTTGGTGCTGTGTCTGGGTGTGAAGCCTGATTAAGTGTGTCTAGATCAATATTATTTGCAGTTCTGCAACAAAAAACCAGTTCTTTGCTATTATGATTGAAGGCGAGCTACAGGCCAGGGTGTTTCTATTCCAGGGAAGTCCAAAATTTGGCATCCCGGAGGTGGCGGGGGAGATTCACTTTTGTTTTTTTTCTATGATCCATCTCTAGGGTAACCTTTGCCAACCAGAAGTTTTAAACTACAGTTCCCATCAGCCCAAGGCAACACAGCTGGGCAGCTCCAGCATCTTGTGGCCATGCTGCCTGGGGCAGATGGGGGTTGTACCCCAAAATCTCTGCAAGGCACCAACTGGTGAAGCTTGATGTCGTGGTTTATGGGGCTGAGCCCCTGCTTAACAGAGCTGCTGCTCCAGCCCTCTGTTGTTTGTCTTCCTCTTTCCCAGATGTTTGAGTTCAGCATCACCAACAAAGAATACACCCCCTGGAGCCGGAAGATACAGAAGCTCGGGCTGCCCAAGCATTGGCAGAAACGGGAGACACCCATCACCCACATTGCCTTCAGCCCCCGGCAGGCCTCCCACATTCTGCTGCATGACACATTCATGTTCTGCATCCTGGATAGATCCACGGTGAGGAAGGTTCCATCCCCAGACCATTGGCAATTTGCCACACAAGGGTGCACAGCACCTGCCGTTGTCTGAGCCACTGGTCACATCCAGCCCATTCCTAGACTTGTTTGCAAGGGTACCAGGGCGAGGAATGCCCAAAAGCTCAGTGGCAGAGCGCGTGCTTTGCATTACAAGAGGATCAGGTGGCAGGTACTGAGAGGTCTTGCTTTGGTGGGGCCTCACCTGGAGTCGCTGTGTCCCATTCTTGGACACCACAATTTGCTACGGAAAGATGGAATGCGGCAGAGGAGAGTGGTGAAAGTGGCGAGGGGCCTGGAGAAAGTCCTTTGAGGAAAGCGCTGGAAAGGGCTGGTGTAGAGTGGGGAAGATTTTCCATTCAGAGTAGGTGATCCATCGAACCAATGGGTTCAAATGTCAAGGAAGAGGATTTAGGTCACATCCACACCATACATGGCTTCCCCCAAATATTTTTAATTTTCTGCTCGCAGACCAACAATTCCCAGCAATCTTCACAAACTACAGTTCCCAGGATTCTTGGGGAGGGGGGAAGCCACATGGTTTAAATGTGCTTGAAGGGTATGGTGTTGATGTTCTTTCAGCTAAATGTTAGGAAGGGCATCCTAGCAGTGGGTGGTATTAAACACTAGTCCTACTCATAGGTACACTAAGTTAATGAACATGACCAATCTAGGTATGTCTACTCATGACTTGAATACCACCCAGTTAGAGCTGTTTGGAACCAGCAGGGAGGTAGCAGGCTCTCCTTCATTACAGGTTTTTATGCAGAGGCTGGATGGAAACCTGTCAAGGATGCCAAGAGCATGGCTTTCCTGCATCCTCAGAGGGTTGGACGATGACCTTTTGAGCTCCCTTCCAACTTTTATGATTCTGTATGCCCAGGACCCTGGAGAGCTGCTGCCAATCATAATAGACAGGTGGACCACCAGTTAGAATAAGGGACCATCACAGGTTCAAACATCACCTCTGGGTCAGTGATGGCACATCCATTTTGTCCTGGTAGGGAGACTTCTGTAGGTTACAATCATGGAAGTTTGGGGGGAGGTGGGGGCGCAAAGCTGGCTGACATGTCTAAGAAAGGCTCCGGGAGTCTGGAGAGGATTACAGATTGCTCCAGCTCATAGGCTACAATAGGTAGACCTGGAGGCTGCTTCCAGCAGGGGGACTTAGCTGGGTCATTTTTGTCCTGGCAGAGAGTTCAACACAGCTCCGAGGCAAATTAGCTGCACTGCTTGTTCTCCACAGCTTTGTGAAACGGGATATGATCGGAAACATCTGTGAAGCTGACAACCACAGCTTCCCTGTGCCCTCAGTAACACTGCCTTTTCTCTCTCCAGTCGCAGCCTGATGACTCTGCCTTCTTGAATGACCAGCAGTCCCATGCACAGTTCTCCAAGGTTGCTCCCTGTGGCTCCAGGCCCTTCAAGTTCTGCAGAAAGTACCAGGTTCGTCTTTGTGCATCTGCACCCCACCCCACTGGACCCAGGAGAGGCAAAAGGAAACACTCCCCCCCCCCAACACAGTGCATGGTTCAGGGATGCAGGGAGCTGCCATCAGGTCTGGAGCTGGCTGAGAGGACTCTGAAAGTGGGTTTTACAAATCCATGGAGAAACGTTTGGGGAGTACCAGCAATGCCCTGACCAGGGTGCTGGCATGGTTGAAGGCTGACCCTGGCCTGACCAGAAGCAGAGTGCTTCCAGCCTCGAAACAGCCCTGCTGGACCAGACCAAAGGAGACCATTTAGCCCATTGTCCTGTTCTCACAGCGGCCAACTAGTTGCTCCAAAGGGAAGCCCACAAGCCGGACCTGAGTGCAACAGCAGCCCTCTCCCCTTGTGGTTCCCAGCAGCAGGCATTATTCAGAAGGATATTGCCTCGGACAGTGGACTGAGAACATAGCCTTCTTCTCTTCCCTGAATTTGCCTACTTCTCTTTTAAAGCCAGGCACGTTGGGGCCATCACTACTCCAAGCCATGCTCCGGTTGGCTTGGCAATGAAGCTGGTGCCTCTGGGCCGGAGAGAGGTGCATCTGTGGCAGGCAAGTACAGCTTCATTGCCAAGGCCGCAGAGCTGTTTCCTCTGTTGCTAGAAAATCCAGGTGTCCCATAAGGAGCAGGGCTGCTGTTAAGCCTGCCGGCCTATTTTTCAAATCCCAAGTAGCCACATGGCACAAGGAGGGGTGTGTCAGTCCCACATTACACTGAGCACAATGAGAGAGCAATAAATGACGTAAGACAACAGGCATCATAAGCCCATGGCCTTTGATTTCTTGAACAAGGGTGGCAGAGGCAAAAAGGGTGAGTGTGGCGAGACACTATCTCCAACACAAGGGGGAGAAGTCTCCCAGTGGCTACTAAAAGCACCATCCTTCCTGTTCAGAGGCAGCTTGTTGCTTAACACCAGGGAGTATCAACAGAGCAGCTGAGAGACATTTGATTGACCACTGTAGGCTATGGGATGCCAGAGTAGATGGCTTCCCTTGGTCTGATTCAACAGGGCTCTCTTTAGGTATTGATGTGAGTGTCCTGGAATGGCTTTGAGAAGGGCTTTTGCTGCTGGCCTATCTGGGCAGCTGATATTTTGTGGCCTGAAAATAATTGCATGTCTGCAGGCAACCTGTGTTGGGCGCAAGATGACACCCCATCTTGAGCCCATTCTGTCCAAAGATTGCCAGCTGCCAACCTCTGCTTATTCTAACTCTCCTCCTTTTTCCTTCCCTCTGGCAGCCTTTGCTGTTTGTGGACCTGTTGGATAAGAATTGCCTGGTGGTGGTGGAGCGGTCTCTGGCAGACATCAAGGCGCAGCTGCCCCCGCCTGTCTATCTAAAGAAGTTTGGCACGTAAAGGCACCTGTCCCAGCCCTGCCATGGCTGTGGCTGTTCCATGCAAGGACTGTCAAGCAGGAAAAGAGCAAAAACCTGCAAGGTGGCAGTGTTGCCCTCCCAACTGCGATAGTCCAGAGAAGCAACAGCTCAGGTGGGCTGAAAGCATCCCCTCTCCTCCTCCTCCTCCTCCTCCCTTCTGATCCAAAGCAAGTGAATGACTGGAGAGACAACCAGCAGGTCTTGGGAACCCGGCCAACTCCCATGCCTCCTTCCTCCTCCCCTCCTCTGGGCCCTTGAGCTCGCTCCTTTCCTCCGCAGTGTTATCAGGCTGACGAAGTTGGCTTTGACCTTGGGATCTAGACTGGAATGAATGTTCTTCTCAGTCAATGATTAACCTCCAAGATACCAGCAAAGACTCCACAAGTAGCTTTGAACCTGAATGGGTGGAAGTCAGCAGAAGGGGCCAGGCTGCTATGGAAGAGACTCGTCTGCCGGTGCCTTTGTTTGTCCCTTTTTAATAATAAAAAAGAGCACTTGGCATTTGTACAGGGCTTTTGAGTGTTCAAAGTGCTTCACCCACGTTACACAATGCCCCTTGGAAGGTGGGTCAGTATCGCTGAAGGCGAGACAGAGGGAGGAGGCCAGCCTAGCACTGCCGCGGCAAGATTTGAAATGGGGGACTTGCTAATTTTTTCCACTCAGTTTCTTGGCTGCTGCACAGGCTGAGCATGTATTAGAGCGAGTGTCCTTGCAGGGGTCCTCCCCAGTCTCGGTCTACCATGTGCCTGTCTCTGCTCCTCCAAATGGCTATGGTGGCAGCAAATTCTAGTACTCTCTCAGACTAGGCAAACTGGTTTCAGCCCCATCAAGCAGAAACCATGAGTCCAGCCAGTGAAGAAGAAGAACAATGCTTTGCCTGACCTTGACGTCTGTGTTTCTCCCGAAGTGGGGGCGGTGATGGTCCTAAGTTTCCAGAATTCCTGAGGGGGTGAGAAGGAAGTGGCTACAGGGCTGAAATGATATGTTTTGAGTTTCAGGGTGGGGGTGAGGAGAGAGTAGCGTTATGCTGCTGGGTGAAGCTGTTGGACTGATAGCCTGCTGTGTCCTTCGCTGTAATTGAAATGATCAAAATAAATTTGACTGAAGATGGGCTTGACTCGAGTGCCGTCTCTCTTCCAGCTGTGAGCTTTCCTTCCTTGCCTGTTTTCCTTCATGTTCTTTTCTAGGTGTCAGATGACGGTCTTGTAGTCATGGCACTGTAGTTATTGTTGTATAGATTTATTGCATAGATTGAGCCTGTTTGTTTGTTTTTAAATCCAGTGGCCATTTTGAAGAAAACAAACCACGCTTATTAGATACTGAATTGTTTGTTCTCTCAACACAAGAACATTACAATTCAGAAATAATTATTTTAAATAAAGACAATTCCATACGTTCACAAATATGTGGGTGTTTTTTTCTTCCAAATAATGGAAGGCCTAGTTAATAAATAAAAACAAAGCCAATATAAAGGTCTATTACAGCAGCTCCTGTAACAAATTTGCAAAATCATTTATGGTCTGTTGTGCTTGACTCTCCCAATGAACAAGTTGGTATTGTTCCCATTTTATAGATGGGAGACTTGGAGCTTTGAGAGTACAACTTACCCAATGCTGTGGCAGAGGGTGGGCCTTAAGCCCAGATTAGACCATGTAAAGTCTAAATCTTCACTGAGATAGCCATTTTGCTTAACAAGAGACATTGCGTGGCTTTTACACTGTTTGGAAGCCATGCCTTGTTATCTCAGCAGGTCCAGGGTTATTTGCTTCCTTCAAATATTCCAGGTGCAGGTGCCAATATTGAAAGCATATTCGACAGTTGAACACTGGGCCCCCTACAGAGCTCTGCCTCATGCCGAAGTTGCATTCTGACTTAAGACCTGACACTGTTTGTTCCACCCAGACTCGAAGGAGCAGGTGGAGGCAGGCCGCTTAGCTTAACTCAGGCAAGGCAGAAGATTTGGCTATTCCTGCAACCGACATCCCTTCCTGTCCCCAAGGTGCTGGAGCCGCAAAGAGTTTATTCCGTAACAGAGATGTCCTCAGGAGTCCGGGATCACTGCTGATTACGTCTGCTCATGTCAAAAATAGCCTTCCACAGCCCAAGGATCAGCAGCAAAGCCTCGACATCAAGAAGGACTCTGGGCCACACGAGGGCTTCGCTCCCTTCATGGGAACCTACAGCCAAATTAACGCCAAGCACTCGGGGCCGCAGTTGAACCAAATCCGTCTGTCTCAACCTGCTAGAAATCTTAGCTGCAGGTCTGCCTTATTGGGCCTGTGTAATAAGCTTGCAAAATCCTCTTTTAATCCAGGCTGCCTTTTCCTCAAGCGAAACGGGGGTGATGCAAGTTGAAATTGCTCTGAAGGAAATACAACCTGACAAAAGACCTGTGCCCATGTGGAGCAGCTCCCACTGGGGCTTTAACAAGTCCCTGGAGGGAGCAGAGCAGGCCAGGGTTCCCCAACCTGGTGCCCTCCAGATGTTTGGGTCTACCACTGCTAGGGCTGATGGGAGTTGTAGTCCCATAAATCTGAAGGCACCAGGATGTGGGTAGCTGGCCTAAACTTCAGCCCTGCTTAGTGTTCCAGTAGAGCTTTTAATGTAGTGGTCTCTAACCTGGAATAGCTCCCCACCACAGCAGGCTCGAGCCAGTTGTTGTTTAATTCAGACAGCCTCTTTGTGATTCCAGGCCATTCTTTTCATAGTTAGTGGCCAGTCCTGTTGCTTGGACCCTTGATCAATGGGTGGGCATTGGGCACTGGATTTCCCCTCTTGATGGACCACCTTCCCAAGCTGATGAGCCCCATCTGCCCCTCCCCTCTGCAGCTCATGCAGAAACTGCCTTCTTGACCATTGTGTCTACAATTGGTCTCATCTGCTCAGTCCACCAGAGCCTGCTTTTGCACGCAGGGGAAGTCCCTAACTCACTGAGGGTTTGAGACGCATTGGCTACCCTCACCTGGTTTAGCTGGCCAGTTGAAGCTGTTTCCTGTGGTGTGGCCACTGTCACATGTTGACAGCTTCTAGGAGCCACAGGTGAGAGCTGAGTGCAAGGATGGGGACCAAAAGTGAGCAAACTACCCCAGAAGGAGCATGATGTGTCCCCCACCAGAGGTACTACCCCTCTCCTAACACCCCATTCACCCTTGGGGATAAGTAGTAAAGAGAGAACAGAAAAGTAGGAGAGGAGCATGCAGTGGAGGGTAAGGAAGCCTAACAAAGTTCTGATTTCCCCCATGATTTCTACTTCAATGCTTTTTTGAAATATCAAATGTCATTAAAACAAACTCATTTTGGAGGGATTGCCCCTGCTTTGCTGGTACTCTAAACATGGTTTAATCTGCCTTCTTGGTGATCTAGCACTTCTTAAATGCAGCTATAGCAATGTAAAGTTGACAGCTGAGTTACATATCTGCAAATGGATGTGCTGTTAGTGGCATGTGAGAGGACATGCCAGGCACCTTGCTAGGAGCTGGGTGGCTGGAGGGATCTGCTGCCTTTGCCCTTGAGTGAAAAGAGGCTGCTGACTTAACCCTTTGGCTCCCTCTTCATGATAATGTTGCCAGAAGCCTTTCTTTAAGGGTTTTTTTTCCTTTTTCTTTTTTTTCCTTTCTTTCTTTTTATTAAGTTTTTATTGTTAAAATAGTTCATCATTAATACACATATGCAAGCATACAAACATACATTTCATACAATCCTTAAAAGTGTTCAAACATACTTACACTCAATCCCACAAATAATTCCTTTCCCCATCACCATCCACCACCCCTCACCCCACTTTTGTGTTTGACTTCCAATCTACTCAATTACAATTTCTTTCCACTTCTATTACTTTCTTTCACACACCTTTAGCCTAATTTCATACTTCTTTTTCTATTACACATTGTTATCCATTTTATTTGATATTTCAGTATTTGAAACGGAACTTGTTTATTCTAATAGTTCTGATTTTTTGATATGATTTTGCAAGTATCTTTTAAACACCTTCCAGTCCCTATCTATCTTTTCTTTTGAAATCCTTCCAATTTCTTCCATTGGATATATTGTAATACTTCAATAATTTGGCAAGCCACTCTGTTTTTGTCGGTATTATACCACTTTTCCAGTTTTTCGCAATCAATAGCCTTGCTGCTACTGTTGCGTATAAATATAAGGTCTTATCTTCTTCCATTAGGCTTCCTGGTACTATTCCCAAGAGAAAACCTTCTGGTGTTTTCCTAAATGAGTATCTAAACATTTTTTTCATTTCATTATATATTATTTCCCAAAATTGTTTGATGTTTAAACAATTCCACCATATATGTATCATAGTACCTTTTCCCGTGTTGCATCGCCAGCAGACATCGCTACAATTTTTATTCATTTTTGCTATTCTTTCAGGTGTTAAATACAATCTATGTTGCATTTTAAGGTAATTTTCTTTCAGTATATAACAAAAGGGAAAAAAGGTAATTTTCTTTTTTTCCTTTTTCAATTTAACTTCTCTGATGAAATTGCTCTCAAGTCCTCCTGTTAGTCTCATTATTTTTTAAAACGAAAGAACTTCAACTTTTTAGTACTGTATCTTTATTCCTTTTTTTACTCGCTGCTCCCCTAAAATGATGAGCTGTAGTGTGCAGCATTTATTTTATTTCATTTAATTTATATACCACTTGAGTGTAGAAAACCTCAATGAGGTTTACAGAAAGAATAAAACAGTAAGATTATTAGCAAAAGCAATTAAAACATTAAAAAAAAATTAAAACCAGCAATAAACTAAAAACACACCAGCTTCTCATCATCTGGGTAGGCTTGTCTAAACAAACATGTTTTTAGCAGGGGCCCAAAAAAGTACAGTGAAGGTGCCTGCCTGGTGTCAATAGGCAGGGAGTTCCAAAATGTAGGTGCAGCCACGATAAAGACTGATTTATTACAAATGCAGAACAGATATTATGGGGCACTGGTAACAGAGCCCGTTTTGCAGGTAAAAGCAATTTAGAGGGCATATATGGGGTAAGACGATCTCACAGCATTATCTACAGTCCAGGAGTAACCAAAGTGGTGCCCACTACATGTAATTGGACTGCAGCTCCCATCATTCCTGACTTTAGTTTGGGACTGATGGGATTTGTAGTCCAAACACATCTCGAATGCCCAACTATGTTGGCTATTGCTGGCCCATGCAGGAGTCAGCTGCGCTCTTTTCTGCACAGAAGGCTTTTGCAGCCCGGACAGGAGTTTCCAGGGGCTGAACCTGGAGCCTTCTGCATGCAAAGCAGATGCACTGACGCTGAGGAGCAACTTCTCGCGCGGGACAACAAGGGAGTAGAAAAACTCACTGCACCTGAAAGTGAGCATTGGAAAGTGAATGGAGGGTGAGACAAATATTTTCCTCGCCTGCGCAGGATGGCCAGAATTAGCTTCGTATTAATCCGGAGTAACTAAATCCAGAGCAGTCGTCGACGAACTACTCACTCCTCCGCATCCTCCCTACTCCCCCCCCCCCCCCAGCGCCACGCGGGCGCAGCCACCCGACGTCACTCTCCTTGGAGTTTGGGTCTGGGCCACGCCCTCTATTTCTCCGTGACTGAAAAACCGGCTTAGACTTCGAGGTAGAAGGAAACACAGGTCTTCGCTTCCGGAACTTTTGGGAAGTTTCTCTCCCCCACCAGGGTCTGAAGTGAGAGCCGTGCAGAAAACCAGGACTTTAGCCCAGGAGCAGCAAATCAAGGAGTCCCCCAGCAATGGAAAGTTATGGCCAAAAATCCGAACCAACCTCAACTCACCTTCACCTCTAGTCTGCAATATTTTCTCTAGACTACACTGCGGGGCTGTCGTATCCGATACATGCCTCCGCCAACCTACAATGCGGTGTTTTTAATACACGGTGCCACTATTAATAAAGAGCTGTACTTACTTTAGGACTATGTCACTGGTAGGACCTTTTATGTTTTAAAACTAAAAGATTATGGTTTTGCTGCTGCTGTTGTTTTGTCGAGCTGCTGGATTTCGTCCTTAATTTTTAACTGAACTTTTAAAAAGTCTCTTCTCTAAATGCAAACCCCGATATTCCCCTATCGCGATCAGGGATGTGGTCCCTCTAACTTTTTATTTATCTCTATGGTGTGTGGAGGGGGGGCGGAGCTCCGCCTCCCGCTCCCACCAAATCCGCTTTGCCGCAGTCGCGCTCTCACCGTCCGGCCTCGCCCCTTTGGGCGGGGAGAGGCGGGGTCTCCCGGGGTTCCCAATCCGCCTCCTTATAGGGGGCGGGCGGCGGGCGCGCGCGGCCCATTCTCCTCCTCCTCCTCACTGCTGGAGTTTGCGGCTCTTCCAGCCGCTGCTGCTCCGGCGTGAGTCCGGCGCGACTCCGGTCCTGCCATGGCAGTGTGGACGCGCGCCTGCAAGGCGGGGCTGGTGGAGGTGCTGGTGCGCGAGCGCTGGGTGCGGGCGCTTGCCGAGCTGAGCGGGGAGGCGCTGGTGCTCAGCTCCGACCCGGAGCCCGTCAACGGGCTGCCCAACGGCGCCGAGTGGGGGAGCCCCGTCGCGGCTGCAGCAGCGGCAGCATCCCGAGCGCGGAGCCCCGCGGGCAGCCCGGGCGGGCGGAGCGCGGCGGGCAGCGGCAGCCCGGAGATGCCCCCCTCGGCGTCCGGCCACCCGCCTTCCTCGCCTCCCGGCCGGCCCTTCTCCCCTCCGCCGGGGCTGCCCGGTGGCGCGTCCTGCTCCTCCTCGTCGCCTCCGGGCTCCCCTCCGAGCGGGGTGCGCCGGGTGCGGGTAGTGAAGGCAGAGGCAGGCGGGCTGGGCATTAGCATCAAGGGCGGCCGCGAGAACCGCATGCCCGTCCTCATCTCGCGCATCTTCCCGGGGCTGGCCGCCGAGCGCTGCGGCGCCCTCCGCCTGGGAGACGCCATTCTCTCCGTCAACGGCACCGACCTCCGCGACGCCACCCACGATCAGGCCGTGCAGGCGCTCAAGCGGGCCGGCAGGGAGGTCCTCCTGGAAGGTAAGCGAGGGATTCTGGTGGGATGCGCTCTGCACGCGCTCAGGGGGCGGCGCCGCTGCCGCTGCTTTTGGTGCCACCCGCTGCTTCCTGTTCCTCGAGGCCGGGGATGGGACCCAAAATAAACAAGGCGGGGGGCGGGTGGTTAGTGAGTCCTCGAAGCTCGCTTGGGGAAGTACCTGTGCTTTCGCTTAAATTTGGCGCCTACCTCGCAGGGTTGTGGGGAGCACAAAATGGGCACAATTCTGAACTCTTTGGTTGAATGCAAGCATTTTAAAAGGGGGGGGGGGTCCTGAGACTTGGTGTGGATGGGAACAGCTGATTTCCTGGGAGTAAAGTTTTTCTATTCTTCCTTGGGAGCTTGTCCAGAATCGTTTCCTGCACTGCTCACTCTTCCCTCACCCAAGCTCCACAGTGTGCTCTACTCTCCAAGTCTGGCCTTCGCGGGTAACTTTGCCCAGGCAATGTTGCTTTCCATGCCTCAACTCCATGCCCTGAACATTGTCCCTGGGTGCATCTGTCTTGGTCCCGACATCAAAATGATCCAACTCTCTCGGTTGGCAAGCCCCTTGGTGTAAGCAGGTGTTTTCTCAGTGTGGGATGGGCTTGTTTGGACTGATCCGTTGACTCTCGCTTTTATATTCATGAGCCCAGACTTGGTCCCTAGGCGTGGAAACAGTTTGCAGGTCTGGTTCTGCAGGAGTCATAACCAGTAAGGGTGGAGCTGCTTTGCAAAGGCTGGAGCACTGTGTGTGGTCCTGGGGGTTGTCTGACACTCTGGTTAGGAGCTAAAATAAAATAGCAAAACCCTGGTCTACTTGTCCCCACTTTCCTTTTTTTGCCCTTGACACTAGCACATGACGCACTATTGGAAAACTTTTGGATTAGTGTGGCCCAAGAGGTCAGTCACTGGAAACTGAAGCATGGAAGGCAGCAGCGTCATGGAAGTTAACAGTTCATAATGATTAAGGTTGGGCAGTTAACTAGTCGAATATGCATCAAGTATTTCTAAAGCATAACTTTAATAGAACAAAAGCAATAGAACCAGTCTGATACTTAATTACAAAAGCAAATTAGCAAATGGTGATGGTGAATTAATTTAACTTTTAAAAGAAATTGTAGTGGATTATTTTAACTTTAACGGTGTAAGTTTTCTATAAACATGAATTATTTGTCAAAAGGATTTTTATGCTAGTTTACCAGAGTCAGCCTATAGTTACATGAAAGTTTTCAATGCAGAGCAGCAATTAAAAACAACATTTTAAAAGTCACTTTTACTGAATTGGCAACTGGTCATTTCTTCAAGTGTTGTGGCTTTTTTGTGATACTTGGCAATATCTGCTCCATTAATTTGCCTGTGTGCTAACTCTAGGAAGACAGTGTGAAGGAAATGTGAGTGCGCAGTAATGGTTGGATTTCATAGGAATGCAGGGCAACTAGGCTTTTAAAACCTGAAGGGAAGAGATGGTGGACTTCCAGCTGGCAAGCAGTATAGTCAAACTCTGCAAGAGGCTTGTTTGGAAAGCAGCATCAGTTGAGAATGCCCGTCCATAATCATCTTAGCTGCCTGGTTTGTCAGACCTGTAGACAGGCTGTCATTTACGTGCTTATTTGATGCGATAGTACAGTTAATTTAACCTCGGGATAAGTTCTTTCTGGGGGGTGGGAGCTCTTGGGGAAGTCGATGGAGTGCGTACAGTTACGAAAACTTGGGGATATTTTTAAAGTGTCTTTAATCATTATGCTGCCTTGGTGGTTAAGAAGAAATGACAGCACAGGCTCCCTGCTTATGCCGGGGTGTGATTCTGTCACTTGAAATGTGTATTTTGGAAATGTGAAGTGGAGGGGGAGAAGGTTTGCAGATGACTGACTGTGCCAGTCAGTGGGAAGTGCTGCTGCCACCTTCTGTGCCAGTGTAAACAGTCGTGTTTTTAAGTGCCCTTCGTTAAGGAAAAGCTGGTGGGAGGAGAGTGTTGCTCCCAAGCTTTGGTTCTCAGCGGTGGGGGAGGGTGTGTGTTTTACTTCTTGTACATCTGCGCCTTTTGTTTGCCCTGTGGCTGGGACCTCAGACCACACAATGGAGGTCAGAATATACAGTATGTATACTAGTGTAGGTTGGTTAGTAAATGTCACTGGGATTGGGTGTCCATCCTGGGCTGAGCAAAGCCAGTTTTAAATTCCCTCTCATGCCTGAAGCTCCATGGGTGACCTCAGCCTAACCTACGTTGCAGGTTTGTGAAGGAGGTGAGCAGGCCACATGTGTCCCTTTAGAGGAGCAGGGCCTTGTGCGTTGTGGCACAGCAGATGTGAAATTCCTTCCCCCTATACATCCAGCTGCCCCTACGCTATCTATTGTTAAGCACCAGATTAAAACACACCAGTTTTTCTCTCAGGCTTATGGTTTTAACTGATTGCTGCTGGGTTGCCTAAATTTCTGATTTCTTGATATTTTGCTTTGCTACTTGTTCTATGTTGTTGTTTTTGTGGTTCTCAGGGTGGCTTAACAATCCCTCTTCTCAGGCAACTTTTGACAACCCTAGTTCTGTGAGGAGAATAGGGGTCTCCTACAAACTATCAACGCTCTTGACAAGCTACAGTTTCCAGGATTCTCTGGAGGAAGCTATGACTGCTTAAAATGGTATAATATCGCTTTAAATGTATAGAAGGGACCTCATTGATCCTGTTTGTACATAACACTGTGTCAAAGCATGGCTTAGTGCAAATGAACAAAGCGTGGGCTTTCAGAGAGGAACCTACGATCATTTTGCTTCTGTCTGGTCGTTTTGCGGCTGTGCTAAGATGAGCCACAGTTTGACTTCAGTGTCCTCTGAACCTGGGCTTGTGGTTTAGCTCTCTCCAGAGAAACCACTAACTGAAACCAAGGTTTGTATTCGGGTTTACAGCTCCAATGCTCCGTAGTAAACATGGCTTCTGATGAGGCTGAAAGGAGATTAGAGCTCTGGTCCCAGTTCAAAGCTCTTCTGGGTCTCATCACCATCCGTTGATGGTGCTGGTCCTGGGCTCAGCTGCTTCTGTGTTCCTACTTCTGTGTTTCTGCCATTTCCATTTTCACAGCTGAAAGGTGTGTGGGCTTGGAACAAGCTGTGTTTCTTCCAGATATACCCCATGCTGTGTGTTTCCTTTCCCCGAGAATATGCAAAAGCAGAATTTTGCGGGAAATGTTCAGAAGGCTTCTCCAAGCAGAGACTTTCCCTTGTTGCTTAGCTTTAGTCTCATTAGAATTGACAACATCTAGGCTAAAATTAAATTGGAGGAAGAAAGGAAAATCTTAGACCTTACCCAAAACCATGACGTGCAAAATCTGTCTATGTTGATGCTGCCAAATGGCTGAAAGAGACTGAGATAGAGATCCTATAGGATGAGGGGAGTGGACCAGCTATAGCAGGCATAGGCAAACTCGGCCCTCCAGATGTTTTGAGACTACAATTCCCATCATCCCTGACCACTGGTCCTGTTAGCTAGGGATGATGGGAGTTTTAGTTCCAAAACATCTGGAGGGCCAAGTTTGCCTATGCCTGAGCTATAGCCAAGGCCACAAACATATAATTACCGTACTTTCTGGTTGTAACCCACAAGCTCTACCAGCATCCAGCCAGATGAAAAGGATCTGCATTGCTTTCCAGCACTGATGGTGCTTAGTTTTTGGAGCCAGAGGTCCAGATTCCAGCCAGGCAAAGGCTCTTAAGGGCTCAGAGCAGTACTAGTGACCTGGGAAGAATCCGGAGGGCCACCTAGAGACATGGAGGGCCACATTCAGCCTGTGGGGCAGAGATTCTCAGCGGGTTTTGCCTCCCAAAAAGGAAGCATATAGATACTGCTTTAGCCAGGAAGTTTGTGCTCCCCTTAAGTGACACTTGAAGCTCCTGAGAGCTATTTAAAAATACCTCCGGATGTAGGAGGGACCGGACAGCTAAAAACCTGGCAAGAGTTCTAACCTTGTGGCAATCCCAAATTTAAGAATCCATTTCGGAAAAGAAGGGTGTGACTGCAACAAGGAAGTTGGTAGGCCTACCAGTGTTTACATGGTTGGATAAAGCCTGGTTGAAGTGGGAGGGATGCTCTAGCTGCGACTGCAGGAGATTGTGAGATGGGGGTTTGCCTTCTTGTGCCAAAAAGTGCTGTGAGGTTGGAGCCTGACCCACCAGTGTCCCAGCTCTCCTCTCCTAGCCCTACTGGTGCCAGATTGAACAGCTGCTTTGGCTTTTGCTGAGTCAAATGCAGCTTTCCCTTCTCTCTTGATGAGTGGATATGAGTCAAGCTTAGCGTTCTCCTGGGAGCAAAGGGTTAGTTATGGGTTGTTATCTTTTTGGGGTGGGGGACCTTGGAACAAACAGTCCCTCAGCTTCTGCCCTTGTCCCAGAACTGACTTGGAAAGAAAAGTGGCTTCCTCAGCTAAAGCTGATCTAGCCATCTCCAACCTGGCGCCCTCCAGTTTTTTGGGACTACAATTCCCTTTAGCCTCAGCCAGCAAAACTGTATGATGCTGGGGCTGCTGGGAGTTGTAGTCTATTTGGAAGGCACCAGGTTTGGGGAGGCTTGGCTATTGTCCCTACTTAGAAATTACCTCCAGGGCTCCCAGACCAGTATCTGGCATCCAGCATCAGCAATGGAGGCTTTTTCTAAGCCGGGGTAGGCAACCTAAGGCCCGTGGGCCGGATGCGGCCCAATCGCCTTCTCAGTCTGGCCCGCGGACGGTCCAGGAATCAGCGTGTTTTTACATGAGTAGAATGTGTCCTTTTATTTAAAATGCATCTCTGGGTTATTTGCGGGGCATAGGAATTCGTTCATCCCCCCCCCCCCAAAAAAATATAGTCCAGCCCACCACAAGGTCTGAGCGACGGTGGACCGGCCCACGGCTGAAAAGGGTTGCTGACCCCTGTTCTAAGCTATCGCCAGAACCCCTCCAGCTCCTTTCTCCCTTTTATGCTCCATAGAAGCATCTGGTCTTCATCCTATGCAAATAGAACCAAAGGGCTGGGTTGGGCAGAGCACTAGCTGGGACTAAGGCTTCATTGGTTAGCCCAAATAACAGCACCCTGGATCTACCTTTATCCTGTTCAGAATTTCCTCCAGGGCCTTTTCCATCTTCCTCAGCACTGCCTTGCTCTCCACTAACTTTCTCAAATACATCCTGGGTTAATTAGATTTCAGAAGTCCAACTCTGTGTCCTCTGGCCATCCCTCCAGCATGCTTGAGTATTTGTCTTGTTATTTTTCCAAACCCTCCTTGCCTCTTGACCCTAAATACAGCCACTCTCTGGAGGCTACTTTAAACTCCCAGCTCTTAATCTCTTGTGATATTTACATATTTTGCCTTCTGGCATGGAATAATCAGGTTGCACTTTTCATTCCCAAGGTTCCTCCCCCCCCCCCCCGGCCTGTGGGTGGGTGGAATAACACACTTCACAATGGGATGTCCTTCTCAGGCTATTTTTTGCTGCTGCTTGAAAAGTTGGTCAGCTGTTCCTGCAATCATTTCCTGAAACTACCAGTCGCCTGCCTCTGGAGTCTTTGCTCTGGCATGGAGCATTTCAGCTTTGGTGAAGAAGGGAACATTTAACTTTGTGACCTTGTTAGAAAGCAACTTCTGGACCAGTGTGCTAGTTGGTCCACATCTGGTAGCCAGCTGTGTAGCTCATTTTAACTGCTGAGGCAGCAGTGCTTTCTACTCAGTTTGAATTGTGCACAGAGGAAATGGACTTCCCTCCTCCCTCTCCCCCATCCAGGTTCCCTAGTTTGCATTCAGCCACCCATTCTCAGAAAAGGAGAGGAGCAGATTAAAGGTGGAGGGGGATGAGTGTAATCCTGGGATAAGCCCTCTGCCTCCAGGAGGCTAATATTAAACACTCGGTCTCCCTGCTGTGGCTCTCTCCAGCCTTGCCCTGGCTGCTGAGCTGTTTGACCAAAGAGAACTGTGTGCTGGGGATTGGTGAAGCTCAGGTTAACCAGATCAGGCTCCCCCCCCCCTTGACTCTTCCTTTTTGACATACTGACTTCTGTCATTGGCTTGCCTCTGTCTAATGTATATCTCGCTGCCTGCCCCGTGGGACATTAAATGCCAAGATAGATAGGAAGGGCAAGCCAGCAGCTGCATGAGGATTACCCTTTAATACACCCTTGGGCACGAGCTGCATGATTTAGCAGAGCAGCCAAATGCCAGGCGCTGAGTGGGCACAGTGTTCTTCCTGTCAAGCTTCCTTCTAACATCTTTGCCCACCTTGAGCTCTCCTAGTATCACACTGGGGAGAGATACGGGGATGTGGCTACAGCTTGGCTGCAGAGCATGTTTCCAAAACTTGATTAAGGTGGGTGTGGGTGTAGAAATGGTGGTCCATAACTATATGATGCTTGGGCATCCTCTTCTCACACATAGTCTTCTAGCTGGGAGGCTGCTGAGAGCAATGGATAGGACTTGAGACTTTGCAGAAAGTTGTCATGTAGAGCCCGGGGGCCCAAACAGATGTAAGGTAGAAGGGGAGAATCTCCTGGTGGTTTGGGTCTTAGTTTTTAAAATTATTAGTTTAAATACACCGGGTGTGGACCTTTCTCCCCCCCCCCCAAGCTGTTTTGAGGTCTGCTGGGATGAAATTCAGACATGAAAACCATACCAGACAGACCCTGCTTAACTTTGCAAATGTGCTAGCAGTTTTATTGCTGCGGTGCTCTGATATAGGTACATCCCACCGCCACACTCCCAGTGGTGCATAGCTTTTTATGGAGATGGGAGAGGGGTGCTATATTGATCTCAGAAAACAACATGGCACAGGCAGAAGGTTCAAGATGCACATTCTCAATTGTCATTGGAGCCCTTGCAGCTCCATTGAAGCATTAACACTCCATGGTTAAAAGTCTGGAGGATTTGCTGCTGGCTTCCGTGCAGCACTCCTGTTTGGGCTCCTAGAAGAGGAAGCCTTTGTGCTTCTGCAAGAGGAGAAGGGGCTTGGTTCCAAGTGTGCCCCGTGCCCTCCTTAAAGCAACTGGCATTCTCCTTGCATTATGAAGGTGCTGAATGGGCCCCTCAGTGGGGGCTGCGTGGTCCTCATAAGCAAGCTGGCATCACCCAAAAGGTTGGGAGCAAGAGCCAGGGAGAAGGGGAGGCAGCTGGGCAAACACTCCACCTCCCTCTTGCAAAGACGGTGGGAAAGTCTGTGCTGGAGCCAAAACCCTCCACCTCGAAACAAAGCCAATGATTCTGCTTCACGGTCTCCGAATGTGGCCGCGGCCTGTTTTCCGTTAGTTGCGCACATTGTCTATTGTGCCCAGGCGGGCCTGGAAAGAGCGTGGCATACTTAGCTGCTGTTTAATGGGGCTTTCATGAGCTTTGCTGGAAGAGAGTTTGGAGTGAATGAGACATTTATGGCTCCTTTGAATTGCCACTAACCGGACATAAACAGTTGTGTTGTCTTTTGCTGCCTGCTGTTTGCTTCCCCCCCCCCCCCGTCTTAATTTATTGTGGGCTGGTGGGTGTTCCCAGGCTGAAATTAGTTTCATAACTTTGCGTAAAGAGTATATTGGATGCTGCAGTTGGACTGTGGGCTTGTCTGCTATTTGACTCAAGAGCAAGCACTCCAGAGCAGGCAGCTGGCTGTTGTGGATTCAGCTGTATTTCTGGCATAAAATCTGCTTGTTCTGAATTTGCTGGTGAAGAGTGTTGCAGGAGGAGAGTTCCTCCACACCCTGCCGAAACCAGGACTACTCAGGAGACTGTGTCTTTAATGTTTCCTCTGCTTTCTTGCCTTTTAGGGCTAAAAATGTCTTTGGACTTGGCACTGTGGCTGTTTAGAATTGAGAGACCTGAAACATCTGGGCTTTTTAGAGGCTCACTGGAGGCAGGAAGAGAGGGAAGGCACCTCCTCTCTGCTGTAACACAGGTTGTCTTCCTTTGAGATCTTGCAAGCTGCATTTCCAAAATAGAGACAGATGTGTATGTACATTAAATGGTCACCTCTTTGACGTCTTGTTTAACAGGACTGTCATTTGGACCAGCTGGTTTGGCCCTTTATAGCACTTGTGTATGAACTTTTTTATAAAACGCCTAGCTTGGCCTAGCAGCACAAACCAAAGGCATTGGGATGACTAACATCCCTGGAAAGGGCTGGACCTGGCACTTGTTGTGTGGATTGTGGAGGTTACTAAATCCTCCTGCACTTCAGTATGCAGTCTGTTTAACTGACTTTCTGTACTACCCTTTGCCGCCCTGGCTGCAGCTAATGGAAGTTGTAGTCCAAACATTTAAAGGGCACCAGGTTGGGGAACATTACTTTGGAAGATTGCCTCCTGACCTGAGAAGGAATTCTGCAAGGGTTGTGAAGCATCTCACTACTGGATAGTTCAGATTCTGCTTGCAACTAGAGAAGAAGGGGTGGTGGTGCTGTGACGGCAGCACCATGCAGTGAACATTTCTGCAAAACAAATCAAAAAGCCACGGTGGAATCAATTGGCCCTTTATTTGGAACGACTAAAATGCAGCAAAGGAGTGAGCAAGAAAAACAGGAAGGCAGCTGATGGGCTGGGTGGGTGGGTGAGGGTGGTGGCAAAGGCTGCATCTGGCATGGAAACCCAAAGCCTCTAGTTGGACACTGTATTAAGATGAAGGTGTTAGGCAGGCACAGTTAGATCAGAGTCTGCCAGAAGTACTACAGATCTCATCTCAGTACTTCCTGGCATTTTCCATGGCCTTAAGGTATTTCCGTACAGAGGTTTCAAGGGAGGATGAATGGTATCATCAGCACCCACAAATCCACTACATATATATGCTGCATAAGAACATAAGAAGAGTCTTTTCACAAGGAGCATTGACAGTGAGCGGCATTGGATATTATTTCCCCTCCAACTTTATATATGTATATATGTATATATGTATATAAAACCACATATAGTGTACAGTTCAAAGCTCTGCTTTTTTTGGAAATCATTTTTATTTGATTTTACAAATAGAAAGTTATATATAAAAAACCCCAAATATATATCCATAAACAGAGATTACTCCAAATCTCGAGACCTCCCCCCACCCCTTCCATGAGGTCCCATATTAAACATTTGAAACTGCATATTCTTCCAAATTCTATTATCAATCCATATTATCCATGGTAATTATTACACTACAAGTGAAATCAAAATCCTGCCAATTTTTCCATCTGCTTACAGTGTTCTCCTATATAACTTGTAGATTTTCCTCATTCTTTTATAAAGTTTTTGTCCTCTTGGTTTCTGAGTTTTCCGGTTAGTTTTGTCATTTCAGCATAGTCCATCAGCTTGGTTTGCCATCCCTCTCTGGCAGGACCTTGTCTTCTTTCCATCTCTGGGCTAGTAGCATCCGGGCGGCTGTTCCATACCTAAAAAGTCTTTTCTGCTCCTTTGGGATGTCAGTACCTGTAATTCCTAATAAGAAAGCTTCTCGTTTTTTTAAACAAAAGTTATTTTAAACATTTTTTTCCATTTCGTTATATGTCATCTCCCAGAAAGCTTTTAGCACCTTACAAATCCACCACATGTGATAAAACGTACCTTCTTTTTCTTTACATTTCCAGCAGATATTTGAACTTGTCCTATACATTTTTGCTAGTTTTGTAGGAGTTAAGTACCACCTTCCCTCTCCAACCTTTAGCAGTACTGTAGCTAAAAACATAACAATAGCCCTGCTGAATCGGGCCAAAGGAGCCCATCTAGTCTGGCATCCTCACTGACCAGTCAGATGCCCCCATGGGAAGCTCACAAGCAGGCCCTGAACACAACAGCAGCACTTTCCCCATTTGTGATTGCCAGCAACTAACATTCAGGGATATAATGCTTCTGACAGTGGAAGTAAACTATAGCCATCCTGGCAAGTAGTAAACTTGTCTGATCCTCTTTTAAAATTGGAGGCCATCGCTGCCTCTAGTGGGAGCAAATTCCATAGTTTTAACTATCTGCTGCATGAGGAGGCTGTAGTCGAGTGATAAAGCATTTGTAGAAGTGCTGGGATCAGTCTCCAACATCTCCGGTTTAAAAGCAGCAGGTGAAGGGAAAGAAACCCTGGCGGGGCACCTGCCGGTCAGTGTAGGCAGTGTTGGGCTAGATGGACAAATGACCTGCCCTGCCCTTGTGTGTTCTGCCTCTGTGGAGTTGGCTTATGTTTCAAGCTTTTGCCCTTCTTGGGTATTCTGAAGGGGGAAGGATTTGGGCCAGCCCACCAGTCTTGTACAGCTGAGAAATGGAGCCACTTCCTTCCACCACCTAGATAGGTCAGACCTCATTCAAACTGCAAGCTGATCCCTGTTATGCCAAACTTGTTCTCATACTTTATTAGGGATCACTTTACATTTGCAAGAGCAAAAATGAAGGTGGCATTTCCTTTTGCTGGATTTGTACCGGAGGCCGACCAAAAAATTTGTTTGATGTGGAGGGAGGGGCAGAATGTGGGGTGCCAAGGTGCTACCCAGCCAGTTTGGGCAGCTTCCTGTGCTGGCAGCAGCATCTCAGTGACTGGCCTTAGGTCAACCCAGGCCCGCCTTGGCTCTGCCTCTTCCCCTCCGATGGTCTGTGCATTCCAACTGCTGCCTTCCTCTGCTTGAATGAAACAACCTCTTCCCTGCTTATGTTACCTGTATGTCTGTATGGACTTGGGAGGGGAAAGGTGACTGAGTAAAGCAGGTCTTTTTCTTTACTGATGAAATTTTTAATAGAACCTTTGCTTGCCCCAAAATAATTTATTTTTTATTGATAATTAAAAGTGTCTTTTCTTTCCATGATATGCATATTTGTTTGTTCAAAGGATTCCGTTTATGGAGCGGAAGATTCTTCTTGTTAAATTTATCACCATAAAAATTCATGGAATAGTGGGGTTTGGAGATACTATTCCAATACTATTTAATATATTGTGCGTTAAATATGTCCCAAAGGCACTCTTCTTATACATCAAAATGTATTGGCGGAATATGCTTGCATACAGTCTTAAGCTAATACATTTTTGTGCGCATCTGAATTATTTTTAGCAGGTTGTTTAGATGCTTCTGATGAAAAGTTGATACATTCAAAAATGCATTCGGCATAACAATATAGCAATCTGGAGTCCTTTTTAAAATAACAGCTACTTTTCACAGGATCCCCTTGTGAGCTTCTCTTTTTATTTTGTATGGAACTGGTCTTTTTCATTGTGCTGTGATCCCCTTTTATCATTTAATGCAATCTCCCCCAATCTGGCAACCTTCTAATGTTATGGACGACAACTCCCATCAGCCCCAGGTAGCACGGTCATGCTGTGCTAAATGGGGTTGATGGGAGTTGTCATCCAAATCTTCTGGAGGGCACCAGTTGGGAGAGGCTGATTTAATGACATTGTTTTTGCAAAGAGGGTGTGGTGTGTGGACCTCTATTCCTGTGCGGGGCCCATTCCAGGGTCCCTCTAGCCATCATGGAGATAGGGGAGAGATTTCCTTCCCAGAAAAGCCACGAAAGACTGCAACAAGCTCTCATATATTAAAGTGAATATTGACTAATCTGTGAGAGCTAAATGCCTGCCTGAGGATTGTTTTTCTGTTGTCCATCCTCTGGCCTTGAAAAGAAGCTTTTGTTTTCTCTGCTGCTCCTTGTTACTTGGAGAAGTTTAGCCAATAAATATTTGATCAAGCATCCTGCAGTGACTGCAAAGAGAGCCCCAGAGTGTTGACCCTGCTTTATTCACTTCCTTTCCTGTCCTGCCAGCAATGTGAGCTGAACCGCCCTGAGACCGGGTATAGGGCGGGATATAAATTTAACTAGCTAACTAGCCCTAACAGGGCAGGAGTAGAGAGTGAATGACATGGGTGGGGTGGGGTGCTCCACTTTCTAGAGCAGTCTTTGCCAACCTGTTGGCTGTGGCAGATGGCAGCAGCAGTCCAAAACATCTGGAGGGCACCAGCTTGGCAAAGGCTGCCCTAGAACATAAGCAGGTTGCTTTCCCTTCCTCCCACCAGAGTCTGCTGTGCTGCTTTCTCTTGACAGGTGTCTTGCCAGCACGGTTGTTGAGGAGGACAGTGTTGGACAACACCTGCTGCCCCAGAGCACACGAGCAGATCCTGCTGGGGTACCCTGTGCTTCTCTCCACATCAGAGTGACTTCCAGTTGTGACGCTGAAAAGTCAAGGCACCGTAAAGTGTCCATGAAATAACTTTGCAGGGCACTTTGTTAGGATGATATGCAGTGATCCTCAAGAGAAGTGTGTGTCCCCAGTTTTCTGTACAGTGGTACCTCGTGTTACCTACTTAATCCGTTCTGGAGCTCCGTTCGTAACAGGAAACGGCTCGTAATACGAGGCGCGCTTTCTCTAATGGCGCCTCCTGCTGCTGTGCCGCCGGAGCGCAACTTCCGCTCGTATCCCGGGGCAAAGGTCGCAACAAGGGGCATCCACTTCCAAGTTAGCAGAGTGCGTAACCTGCAGCATTCGTAAGGGGGATGGTACATAACACGAGGTACCACTATACTGTGCTGGCTGACCTGGGCTGATGGGAGTTGTAATCAAAAAAGTGGGATTTGGGGGGCTCTTCATGTCAGCCTCACATGCACAATGGTGTGGGTGAGTTGGGGGACCTAGCCTGTGTACTTGGATGGGGCACAGTGGATCCCTTGCAGTTTCAGAAGGGAATGCAGTCGGCTCTTGTAGCAGAAGCCAGGCTGCAGCTCAGTGGTAGGATGTCCTGCGTTCAGCTCCCCCAAATCTCCAGTGGCTGGAGCCCCGAAGAATTTCTGCCAAATGGAGCAAGTGGCATTGCTGGGGATGGGGGTGGCATGCCAATACTCCTCATAGACCCATTGAAGTTACTGGACATGGCTAATTCAAGCTGCTTAATTTCAGTGCGTCTACTCTGAGCAGGACTTAATTGAATACCACCCTAAATCTTGCCACCTCCTAGTGTATTAGTCAAATTCCTAAGTTGAAAAGAGCACTAATACAAGCAGAACTTGTCCAGAGTGGGTAATCACATTGTCCTGTAATAGAGAATTAGTGGTTTCTGGGAAGCAGCTGCTGAAAGCCTTGTGGCTGTGGCGAATGGCCCATGTTTTGACTTTGGGATGAATGGTTGGAATCAACTCCACCAAAATGGCTTCTTCCCTTGCAGTATAGCCTGGTGGCCTGGACAGGTTTTGTTCCAGCACATCAGTGGTAGTGTGAATGGATGGTTCAGTACTGAAGGAAATTGTGGGTGGAAGAGAGGCCAGGCATTGCTCTCTGTTGCTCTTGCCTACAGTTGGTAGAAGATGCTCTCTTCATTGTAACTTCTTTAAATCTTTAACATAAAACAGGATCTCGTGTTTCAAGCTCTTGGGGGGGGGGGTCCTGACTCCTGAGATGGATCAGTTAGTAGACTGTGAGACTCTTAATTTCATGATGGTGCGTTTGAGCTCCACATCCTGCCTTGCAGATTCCTGCATTGCAGGGAGTTGGACCTGATGACCCTCGTGGTCCCTTCCAACTCTACAATTCTGTGGTTCTATGCTGAAGCAGGACATAGAACCAGCTGCTCCAGAGACAACGTCCTGCACAGAAGAGGCAGCTGGCAGTGTCTGATCCTAATGGCAGCAATGCTGTAGGGCAGCCTTTTCCAACCTGGTGCCTTCCAGATGTTTTGGACTCTCAGCCCCAGCATCCTATGGCTACGTTGGCTAGGGCTGATGGGAATTGTAGTCCAAAACACCAGGAGGGCACCAAGTTGGGAGAATGAGGATGCCTTACAGAGCTGACCAAGGTGCAGCCTTGAGTAGGATGCCCACTGCTGAGAGGATGGTGGCCTCTCAAGGGCTCTGCTTTTCCTGGTTGATACCCTGTGCTGCTGCTGCTGCTGCCTCCTTCCTTTGGCAAGCAGGCAGATCGTTTGCAAGAGCCCCATCAGTCAGCTGTTTTGCATTTCCTTCTTAGCAGATGACTCATGGCCAGTGTTGAACTTCACTTTGAATTTCCGGTGTGGAAGCTGTAACTCCCCCCCCCCCACTCCCCCACTCAGTGGAAAGTGGTTGCCTCAGCGTATCATGCTGCTAAATCTCACTGGACAGAACTATGCACAGCATGAAAGAGAGAGAGACCATTTTGAGCCCATGTTTGTAGTGGGGTGGTCTGGGTCTGCATTTGGTAGAGAAAGCCAGACTTTGCCGCCA
Organism: Podarcis pityusensis; assembly: GCF_964106645.2. Taxonomy (NCBI): domain Eukaryota; kingdom Metazoa; phylum Chordata; class Lepidosauria; order Squamata; family Lacertidae; genus Podarcis; species Podarcis pityusensis. Next base: position 48,259,494 of record NC_138033.1, on the reverse strand, counting down.
CCCCTGTCTAAAAACATCAGCTGTCTCTCTGGCACACACCTGCTGAGTCTTGCTGCAGCTTCTAGCTTTGCTTCTTAGGGCTAGATTTGTTACTGAGGAAAGGGCACGTTCTTGCAAGCAGGGATTAGAAACCCAAAGCTTTTTGCTGTAATCTGCTCCTGAAAGCAAAAGGGCAGAGCTCTCAATCCCTGCAGCGTGCCTCCCCTGGTGAGAGCACTGCATGCGGTCCTTATACCTATCACAAACCCATCTTATCTGTCACCTTCAAGAAGCAGCTATAAGTCTGCATGGGGAGGGGCAATGCTGATGCTCAGAAATGATTAGTACAAGAAGGGAACATCTCAGACACTCCAGGTGTTCTGGAAAGCAGCAGACAATTTGGTATTCAGATTTATTTCTAGGGAAATTCAAGTGCTGTGTTAGTCTTTTGCATCTGGCTGGTGCTTCAGTTGGTTTAGGAGGGGTCCTGAAGCAGGCAGGTCTCCCCCAGGAATGTTGCACAGCCCTAATCGACTTTTGCATTAAACATAAAGCACAGAAAACTTCTCAGTAGTGTGAGAATATGTTCCATGTAGATTCTTAGTGCTCAGTTAGTTCAGTTGGTTAGAACATGCTGCTAATAATGCCAAGGTTGCAGGATTGATCCACATACGGGCCAAGTAAATCTCTTGGAGAGCCAATGTTGTGTAGTGATTAGAGCTTTGGACCTTGGAGACCAGGGCTCAGGTTCCCACTCACCTGTGAAACTCTTTGGGTGACACTGGGCCAATTGCTGTTGCTTGACCTAACCTGCCTCATAGGGTTGTTGTAGGGCAGGCATAGGCCCACTTCGGCCCTCCAGATGTTTGGGACTACAATTCCTACCATCCCTAGCTAACAGGACCAGTGGTCAGGGATGATGGGAATTTTAGTCCCAAACATCTGAAGGGCCGGAGTTTGCGTATATATGCCTGTTGTAGGAGATAAAATGGGAAGGGAAGAACCCCATATGCCACCTTGAGCTTCATGGAGGAAAGGTGGGATAATACATAAATAAATAAAATAAAATATTGACTTGGGTAACAATCCCTTGGCCAGGGCACCTACTTTGTGTGTTGCTTGCAACTTCCTGGCTGTTCAGATATTGCTAGATAAAGTCTTTTGCCTGTAAACTGTAAACTTATATGTGTTTGATGGTATTCTAATGGCTGATCTGAGAACTTAACCAAAAGATTGATTAGCTGATATTGCTAAATCCTTCCTCTGCCTAAGAATCTCGTGCAAGCAAGTGTGCTATAGTGGGCAGAATGCTGAACACAGTGGATGGGAGGAGGGAACTGGGCGACCTTAGGCCAGTCACACACCTCTAGCTTAGCCCATTTCATAAGTTGCTGGGATAAAGGGGGCGTGGGGTAGCCCCATCCATGTACGTGCCACTCTCAGCTTCTTGCAGGATAGCTGGGGTTATAATAAATCTAGGAAATAAATAATTCCAGAGCGGAGGCATCTTCCGCCTGTTTCTCCTTTTTGCTAGTCCTCATCCATGCTTGAGCTGCCCAGCTCTTTGCCTGCCTGAGCCCTTCAGAGTTTGGAGAGCTCTGACCTTTGTTGGGCCAGAGACAAGCTGTTCCCATCTCCTCTGTGTTGGCAGTTGAAGGAGAGCTTTCCTGTGACTCATCCTATTCCATCTGTACACCTTTTCCTGTGGAATAAACGTGTTTGCCACTTTTCCCAAGGAGCCTGTAGACAAAACAGTAAAAGGAAATGAGCTGCTGAAAAGGCCCTGGCCAGCCGGCAAGAGCTGAGCCCCATCAACAGGCCAGGTGGTAGAAGGGCATCCCATTCTAACCCACCACCCCGACTGTGGGGTGCTGGGCTGCTGTTTCTTCCTCCTTGCCCCACTTGTGCATTTTATGGATTATGCTCAGGTTCTTGAGCGACCCTCAACATTGCTGCTGTAGGGACTCCTCCACTCTCCATATAAGTCAGCTAACTTTGCCTTTGGATCTTTTTGTTTGTTTGCTCCTAGTGAAGTATATGCGGGAAGCCAGCCCTTATATCAAGAAGCCATCGCTGGTGTCGGATTTGCCTTGGGATGGGGTAGCTCCGCAGTCGCCCAGCCTTAGCGGCAGTGAGGATTCTGGCTCCCCAAAGCACCATGGCGCTGCCAAGGACCGTAAGGTGATCCCTTTGAAGATGTGCTACGCTGCGAGGAACCTATGCATGCCAGATCTGGAGAACAGGTGAGCCGAGATGAAAGAGGAGGAGGAGGAGGAGGAGGAGGAGGAGGAGGAGGGGAGGCGTCTCAAATTGCAATGGTGGTGCTGTAGTTTTGTTTTTCCTTTTTGTTTTGGTTTCATGAAGAGCCAGTGGCATGAGTTGGAGGGGGACCCAAACGCTCATGACTTCCCATGCCTGGTTTTCCTAATATCCCACACTGCTCAGCGCCACAGCCATACCCTGAGAATAATGAGCAAGGCTGAGTGCTCACTGCTCTTTTTGCCAAGAAAAACAAGTGTGCTGTGCTGCTCGGGATGGATTATGCAGATTTCCAGAAATGTTGAGTATTCTGGTTTCTGTTTTACAAGCAAGGAGGGCTATGCGTAGGAGTCAAGGGACAGGGTGGGGGCCTCTAGGTTGGGCTGCCAGATTTCCATAGAGGAGACGCCCCTATGTGGCCAAGAAGAAGAACTTGGACTGACGCTGTCCAGCGATCCTGTCCCCACTGGGGACAGGCAGGAGAGCTAGTGATAATTGGGAAAGCTTCACAGCCCAGGAGGCCCCACCACAGAGGGGGACTGAGGGGAAGGGCAGCCTGCTAATTCCACATCCCAGCTCTGTTCCTCATTTGTAGCGAAGGTCTGCAATGACTTCACTGGGCAGATGGCTCAGTCGGTGGCTATTTGCCTGGAGAGGACCCCTCGCTGTTCAAAGGGGGCATGCCTCTGACTGGCAGGTGCCATCATGCCCTTCTTGTGGGTTTCCTGGATGCCTCTTGCTGGTTGCTTTTGTGGTGGTAGGAGCGGGACACAGAGCTGTGAGGCCTGGAGGGGTCCTGAGCTCAAGAGGCCAGTCGTATTATTTATTGCAAGTTGTCCCGACCTGTCCCTGCTGGAAGTTCAGGATATGTTTGCTTTGGGCGTAGACAGGATGCAAATCTAATCCGCACGTTGGCTTCCTTCCATGGAGGGGAGATGAAAGTTGGACTGGAGTCTCTCTCTCTCTCTCTCTCTCTCTCTCTCTCTCTCTCACACACACACACACACACACACACAGGCAGGCCATAGAGGAAGTGTCGGTTCATCCTCACGTTCCTTTGCTGGGTGTTGAGTTTCAGCTGGCTGGGGCAGCTCTTGCAGCAGCGGAGGGGGAAGGGGAGGGCAAGGCAGGCCACAAAGAGGAGACCGCAGGCTCCTGATTCATTCACCCAACTAATTGCAAGTGCCCTTTGCAGGAAACTCCTGGCCTTTGGGCAGCTTGCCAGGGACCTCCACGCTGCGCAGCTTCCCCCTCCCTGCTCCGCTTGCGGTCTGGGGCCTGGCTGCCTTCCAGGTTGCCTTTGCACCCTTTTCTGCAGCGCTAGGCAACGGCCCGCTGACTGACGGAAGGTTCTCTTCCAAGTGGCAAAGAAAGCCCTGCTCAGGGCAGACCCAGGCAGACAGATAATGTCCTCCCCCCACCCCACCACCTCCGCCCTTGCAAGGCTGCTGTTTCTCTTTCCCCTCCTCCCCCAGTCTCTCACCGGAAGGTTCTTGTTTTTATTTGGAGACAGAACAGGCAGCAGGAGGGTCAGGATCTCTGGATGACTTGAAGTAGAGTGGGAAATGTTAAAAAAGGGTGATAAGAAACAGCAGCAAAAATACTTTTCCTCCTGTAAACTAGGCTGTTGAAACAAAGAGAGGCTGAAAAGTTGGTGGTGGTGGGGAGGGAAACCAGGAATGGGTTGTTGTTTTTGTGCCTGAAAGGGCTGTGAGCTGAGCTCTGGTACAGACAGCAAAAAGCAAAGTGTGGGTATGGCTCCAGTGGGCCCCCATTTTCCTGACTATGTCTCCCCCCCATCCCATCCATTGCTGCCACTGTTTTACACCTGGCTGTCACTGGTGAGCCTTGGGATCCTTTCAAAATCCAAAATAGATCCCGCAAGCCTGAAGACTTCTCATACCTAACTGAGCATGTGATTCACCCCACACTCTTCAGTCCTGGAGGACATTCATAGCTGTCCAAAGAATCCAAGAAGAGACTAAAACAATATTTAGCATAAAAGCGATTTGTTCATTTGTTGCATTTATATGCTGCCTTACTGCAGTTTAATGCTCGGACTCTGCAGAATTGGTTCTTAATTGGTGTGTGTATCAGCCTTTTTCAGCCTGGTACCCTCCAGGTGTTGTTGAACTAGCAGCCCCAGCCACCAGGGTCATATTATGGTGGGGGCAATGGCGAGTTGTAGCCTAGCCAAGCCATGAGCAAGGAGAGCTTAGAAAGCCAGCTCACTGATTGTCCCAAAAGCAAAGATATGCCATGTTTGAGCGCAGGGGAGATGGAAAGAGGCAGATGTCCAGAGCTAGGTTTCCACAAATGCTTTCTTGTGGAAACAGCCCTCCTTTGCTGCTTCATGGTTGAGGTCAAGTGCTTTGAAAGTTAGGCAGGTTGCAGCTTGTAGAGCCTACCTGCATGGCAGATTCTTCCTTCCCTTGACATTTTCTGTTTGGCATCAGCTGCTACCACCTGGGCAAGTCACTTCCTGTCGGCTCTTGAGCCTGGGCTGTACGTGGGCAGCTTTCCACACTCTCCCTGCCTTGAGAAAGCAGCCAAGACACTTCGATTCCAATAAAAGACTTCCTTGCAAAGCAGCCAGACACTCTGCAGACTCCAGGCTGCTTGCGTGTTCCCTGGGGGTACAAAAAAGCCATCTTGATTCAGAGCCTCTAAGTGAAGCTTGTCCCTGACACTCTCACGGCATGGGCCTTACTTGCTCCAGATCTTTCCAGTGGATGACAGCCCTGTAACGCTGACTGTAAGGAGGCGCTGATGCCTTCAGGGTTGGAGAGCACTGCAAGAGCAGTGGAGGGCAGTCAGGATGGCTCCTTTAAGCTCAGGGTTAGAGAGAGGCTGTGACCTTCCTCCTAGTGCTGGTGGGCTGGTGCTCCCATCATCCCTGATCACTGGCTGTGCTGGCTGCTGGGGGAGTTTGTTTTCCCACTGCCTCTGTAGCTTCCCTACCCTGATCTTCACTCCTCTAGAGGTGTGCACAGCGAAGCAGTTGAAACTGCAAGGCTGCAGAGGCGAGGTTGCATTTTCTGCACCAAAAAAGGGCTGGATTCTGTGAGCTGAATCAGTGATTCATTTCGGAATGGATATGCAATGCAGAATCCTCTGCTTCGGTCAGCCATGGTGTGTGTGGCAGGTAGGGAGGCAGAGTTGGGGGCTGCAGCCCAAGTCCCTGGTTGTGGCAAGTCCTACTCAGCTCCTCTCTGGTGCCTGACTGGGGCTTTACCTGCCTTTCTAACTGCACACCTTTGGTCTTCACTTGAAAGGTAAAATGTTTGTTGCTTATAAACGAAAGCACTTAATTGCATCCCTGTCGCACAAGCTGCCAACTGTTCCTGTTCTGATGGGTGGCTACTCTTCCTTGGGGGGGAGGGTCAATCATCTTGAACCATCTAGAGTGCCCCTCTCATCTTCCCTGCCCCCCCCCACTTGGTCTGGAGAGATCGCTCAGAGAGCAGAGAGAGTCTTTTGCAACCTTGTTGGCGGATTAGCAAAATAATCCCAGGGGAAGAGTTTACCTTTCTGCTGTGTTTGCCCTTATCCAATCAACCCAAACAGGAGTGAAATTATTGTGGGTGGAGCTGGGGTGCAGCAAGCAAAATCTGTTTCCCCGGGAGGTTAGCTTGACATGAGGATGGGGAAAGCAGGGCAGGGCCTCCAACTGGGCTGGAGAAGCAACTGCAGCCTTTGCCAGTGATCTGGAGAGCAGAGTCGATTTTGCAGCATTTCCAGTTTGGCTTATCAGATCTCTTAATAGGCTGGAGAAGGTTGGTGCTAAGCTTTTGGCTCCTAGATAGTACAAATTCCCCCAAACGGTTTTGACCATTTTTGCTGCTTGACTCCTGCTGTTCGCCATGCATTTCAGGTGGCACATCCTAAATTCCACTAATGGAAGTGCAAAAATTTCACTTGCCACATGGATGCAGTGTTTGGCTTTCCTTGGGCAGTCATAATGCTTGATGGATCCATAGTGGCAGTTGGAACACGTGGCTGGGATTAAGTCCCTCAAACTGCCCGCCTTGTAGCATGTTCCTCCTCAAAGTGCTGCAGTGCTGTCTTAACACCTTCCCTTGGCAGATTGAGATGTACGCAGCAGCTGATACATCTCTGGAGGCCATGCAGGGAGAGTGGACTTTGCCATGTCTTGCCGCCTTTTTCTTGTGTGTTCCGCACTTCATTTTTTTTCTAAGCAGTGACTCTGGGAGATGGTTTGGCCCAGTCAAAATCCCTCCTATGTTCAGAGTGGGGCAGGCAGGCAGTCACCCAGAAGCAACTGCTTGTGAGAAGCATGTTCTGCAGCCTGAGCCAAAAGTAGCTTTTCCTTTGGAGCTTACCTGGCCAGAGGGAGGAGTGAACAGAGTTCTCTTTGCAGGTTGCTGCAAGTCCCGTCGGGTCAGACAAGCTATCGCCTCCTCCTATTTGTGTACAAAGTGTAAAATCAATTACATAGCCCAGCAGCAGCCAGTCATTCAGGGAGAAGTAGCCCATGCAGAAGGCTTTTACACAGCTCCGATGCCCCAGATCACCAAATGCTGGGGGAAGAAGGAAGGTGACAGAGTCTTTGGTCTCCCTCTGCTAGGGTATGCTGTTGAGCACAAGGAAGCAGCAGTTAAGTGAATAAACCCGGCTCATGAATTCCTGCCTTCTCCACTTAGCTTTAGCTGCCAAGAGGTGGGTCTGCTGGAGGGTGCAGGCTGCCATTAAAGGCTCTGGCTGCAGCTTCTCCATCTGCCAAGAGATGGGTAGAGCAAGCAGCAAGGTTGCTGTCACTTTCTGGCGGGGGAGGGCAGGCTGGATGCCAGGTACCCATGCACTTTGGTGGTATTTGTGAGTGTAGCCAGGGATGGGCCTGGGCATGTTTGTTGCCCTCAAGAAGAGCCAGCAGAGTTCTCAAGGCCACGCTCCACCTAATTCTGCCCCCCCCCCCCCGCAGGACTGGGCGCTGAGGCCTTGCTGCCGCCGCAGCCTCCTAACCGGGACTGTTGCTTCTCCTTAGACACCCTTTAGCAATCATGAGCAAATGCGTTGCAGCCCCTTTTCCTAATAAAAGTGGGAGAAAGACTAACTCAGGAGTAGGGAACCCTTTTCAGCCCAAGGGCCGCATTCCCTCGTAAGCAACCCTCTGAGGACCAATTGGCAGTAGTGGGCAAAACCAGAGGAATAAGTGGGGAGAGCAGGAAATGCAAGTGCTGCTTTTTTGTAGTAGGCTAATTTTTGCGCGCACACACATGCACACCCCTATCTAGCTCTGGGCAAGAAAGAGGCACCCCCACGGTTCAAGGACACATTTCTGGCCAGGCAAGTGCTCTTGAGGACGCAGTGAAGAAGGGGCAGTGAGAGGCCTGGCCAGGGGAGGGTTTTGAGAGCCAGGTGCAGGGGCCTAGAGGGCTGCATTTGGCCCCTCAACTACTTAACCATTGATACTGTGCTGACTCCAATTGCTCAGCTCTCCTGTGAGGATGGGTCCTCTTTGGGGAAGGAGCTGGAGATCAGTGGCAGAGCTTGTGCTGTGCATACAGGAGGTCACAGATTCAATCCCTGGCATCTCCAGGCAGGGCTGAGAAGGAAGGACTCCCTGTCCCGAAACCCTGGAAGACCATTGCTACTATACCAGCATAAGCGGTACTGAGATAGATGGACCAGTGGTGGCATTTGGTAGAAGTCAGATTCCTGCTGGCGCTTGGCAGTCCAGACCATTTCTTCTGGCAGCCTCCCCACTAAGTTCATCCTGCCCTTCCTTCCTTCCCTGCGCAGGTTGATAGAGTTGCACTCGCCTGACAGCCGGAACACCCTGATCCTCCGCTGCAAGGACACGGCCACGGCACACTCCTGGTTCATGGCCATCCACACCAACATCATGGCTCTCCTCCCGCAAGTCCTGGCCGAGCTCAACGCCATGCTGGCTGCCAGTAACATGCCGGGGAGCAGCAAGGAGGTCAAGCACATCGCGTGGTTGGCGGAACAGGTGGGCCAGGAGACTGGAAGCTCTGTGCGGCTCTGTGCAGTGGAGGTTCAAAAGCTCTTTGGGATTGCAGTGGGGCGTTATTGATGGCCTGAACATAAGAAGAGCATGCTGGATCAGGCCAGTGACCCATCTTGGTCAGCATCATGGTCTCATGGTGGCCGATCTATCTTGCTTCCCTCCCACCTTTTAGGAGAGATGTCAGCTGGTGACTGGAGAGGGGGCATGTAATATCTGGTACCTCCTCCTGCCCATGGTGCTTGTGAGTGGAGAACAGTCTTCTCCTCTCTGCCCAGCCCAACACAGAAGTCCTTGGCTGAGCTTCCTCCTGCAGTGAACTTGGCAAATGCATCGGGTGGAGGGTGGGATGCTCAGAAGAGGCTCTGCCATTGGTGGGAAAATCCTTGTTCTGTATTCAGGCTGTTGGAGGTATCAATTCAAGGCTGAAAGGAGTCTGGGAGCTGCTGTGCGCTGGGCACTTTGTCTCAGTATTGTTACATTTGCATACCTTGCTCTAGCCTGTTTCTGCCGCCTTGTTTCCCCGCTTAGGCTTGTTAACCCATGGGGAGGAGAACAGGTGGGGGGGGGAACCATCTGTCTCTGCCCTTTGCAGAGTAGGTGGATCCAGCGCTGCCCTGGCCCCTCAGACTCTCTGGGACAGCCTTTGCTGACTTGGTGGCTCTCATGAGCCTCAGCCTGCATGTCAATTTTGGGCCCCACCTCCCATCAGACCTTGGGCCATATGGCCCTGCTGGCTGGGGCTGATGGGAGTTGTCACCCCAATTATCTGGAAGTCACCAGGCTGGGGAAAGCTGTTTTAAGGTGTCACTAGACCCTAGGTGTTTTGCTGCAGCAAGTTAGCATTGCTTCTCCTTTGGGTCTTCCTCTTGGTTTTGAGCCACCCCAGCCCTCAGTTTTTGTGCTCGCATCCACCACCTTCAGTCAACAAAGTAAGCAGTTGCTTGGATAATCTGATGCCACAACAACACACTCTTCTTTTACTGCAGATGGAGCTTTAAATGTGTTTTGCACGTGCAGAATCGTGTCCTTCAATTTATTGTTGTGCATGTCGCAGGGCGGAGGGTGTTTGTGGTAGCTTTCATCCTTCCAATTATTTCCACTGCTGCCTTGAACCCTGCAGAAGGAATCCGCCGTCAGCATCTTGGGATCTAGCCTTTCTATAGGGCTGGATTCCTGCATCTAGGTAGAGGCAGCAACAGCCCCAGCTTCCTGTCCAACCAGGCATGGCTCCCTGCCAAGGGCAACAGGCAGGGCCCAGCCTTGCTTTGCAATGAAGTGAGACCTGTTGCTTGTTTCCTGGGATACGTCTGACCTGTGCCATGGAAGGTGCAGGAGAGCCTGGCAGGCAGTGGGAGAGCCTAGACTGGAGGAGGGGGTAGGCTGGTACTTGGGTGCTGCAGGGTGAAATCCTGGCTCTATGGCTGCCTTGCATTCTGCTAGCAGCAACTGGCAGTTCCTAGCACAGCAGCTCCCGTTCCTGGTCTTCTGTCCCATGGCACAAGAATAGCTTGAGGTGGTGGTGGCATGGAACACATGCAAACACCAAGGGTACCCTCCACTTCCTGTGCCTTCTGTTTGCCAGCTTTGAAGTGCCTTAAAGACTGGGGCAGGGAGGAAATGTGAGTAGAAGGAGCCCCGCCCCATCAGCGTTGCATGCCGAATGTCCCAGGTTCAATCCCCGATGGCATTTCCAGATAGGACTGAGAGAGACTCCCTGCCTGAAACTCAGAGGAGCCACTGCTGCCAGTCAGTGCAGGCAGTACTGAGCTAGATGGACCCAAGGGTCTGACTCTGCAGAAGGCAGCTCCCTGTGTTGCAAGATACATACGACACAGGATTGCAATTCATTTCCTTATTATGGAGTAAAAGGAAAAAAATGGGAGCAGAGCTTTGATTAAAAGGCTCTTGTGTGCTCAAAGCCTGAGAGCCGTGTGGGAGAGTGACTTTCAGGATCCAGATCCGGCCTTGGGGTGGGAACAAAATATTACTGTCTCTACAGCTCCTCATAGGCTTGCAAGGCCAGTCACCTCCCTCCTGCACTCTGTGCTTCCTGGCAGGTCCCTTCAGAAGGGTGTGTTCTCCACCCCTTATGTTCTTCCCCCAAATCCTTGCTTGCTTTGCTCATGGAGATGGACTGCCAACAACCCGCCCCCTTTCCCTCTTGTCTTCCCATAGGCCCGGCTGGATGGAGGCCGGCAGCAGTGGCGGCCAGCTCTCTTGGCCGTGACGGAGAAGGACTTGCTGCTCTATGACTGCATGCCATGGACAAGAGATGCCTGGGCCTCCCCGTGCCACAGCTACCCGCTTGTTGCCACCAGGTAAGGGAGCAAACAGGTGACTCTGCAAGAGGAAGAGTGTGGAGACTGCCAATCTGTGAACAGAGATGCCCTTGAGACCGGATGCCAGGGGAAGAGCAGGTTAAGACAGCCTTGCAAACAAATCAACAAACTGACTGACATATAAAGTCCAAGGGTGGTAGTCAACAAAGTGTGACCCATTGAAATTAATGGATCATGTTGATACTACCCTGAGTGTGAGCCCAAGTTGTGTGTGCATACCAAGGGTGATGGTGGGGGGTGGGAGAGATCTGAGGAGAGAGTTGGCTTGCCCCTACCATGCTTGGCCTTTTGCCATTGGGGGTGGGCTGGCTGAGACAAAAACTTGGCAGCTCTGTGATCTTGCTGGAGAGTTAGGGGTGGGTGGGCTGACAACTTGCAAGAGGCTCTCCCTGTCTGGGCAGGCTCCTGCCACACTGCCTGCCCTGGCAGCTGCCGCCGCCAAGCTAGTTGTGTTCCCGCCACCCGTTGGAAGCCTCCCTTGCAAGCCCCCAAGAGGTGTGGCTGCTGGCAGAGGTTTCTGGCAGCATGCAGCAGCTGGATTCAATTAGGGTCCCTCCCAAACCATCCCTCCAGCCAAAACTGGTTGGAGAGAGATTCTCAGGCCTCAGACCCTGCAGCTTCGGAACCAGCCCTTTCCCACCTCCCACATCCAGGAACTGTAGGGGTTTCTCTCCTGTGCCAGGTTTGCAGCCACTTGTTGAGTCTGTCAGGTGGATTTCTGGATGACTTTCCAGGTTTTTACGGGGGGGGGGGTTTCACAGGTGTGGTTGCTGCTTGCTCTTGTTGACCAAAAAACCCTCCTCCTCTTCCTCCTCCTCCTGCAGGCTAGTGCATTCTGGCTCAGGCCGCAGATCACCCTGCATGGGATCAGACCTCAGCTTTGCCACGCGGACAGGCTGCCGCCAGGGCATTGCCATGCACATCTTCCGCGTGGAGACTCATCGGGACCTCTCCTCCTGGACCAGAATCCTGGTGCAAGGCTGCCACGCTGCTGCAGAGCTGGTCAAGGAGGTGTCTTTAGGTAAGTGGCCAGCAGCCCTGCCTCTCTGAAGCCTGGTTTGGGATTCTTGCCTGAGCTGCTGGGCAGGGTGGAAGCTTGGCCCATTCGCTGCCTTGAGCAGCTGGGGAACCCAGGCCTTGCAATGTTTGTCTTCCAAGCTCAGCAGGAGAAGAGAATGATTCTTTTGCTCTTGAAGGGTGCATTTTCCTAGGCAAAACTTAAATGCTCAAGCCAGGCTGAAATGTGATCATTTGGGTGCTGGTGCCAGTAAGAGCTACCCAGAGGCACATTTAATCTAGGGTTCTGTTCTCACAGTAGCCAGCCAGGATCCCTAAAAGGAAGCTGGACCTGAGTGCAACAGCAGTGCTCTCCCAACTCATGATTCCAGCAAATGGTACGCAGAGGCGTCCTGCAGCTGGTGGGAGAACAGAGCCCTTGTGGTTAGTGAGAGGAGAGTACAGCTGTTTGTGTTGATGAAGGCTGATGGTTGGACTGGTTGCTTGGTAGAAGTCTGGATGATCTCAGAATATTTGAGGGGGGAGCAAGGTGTGTATGTAATCCTCTGCTGTCAGGTAAGCTAGTCTGAGCCTTTGAAAACACCTTGGCTCAACCCCACTTATGCAAGATGAAGACGCCTGTAACTCTATCTGCTGGGAGGGAGCCGAGCACCTGGGAGAGAGGAGCTTTTGTTCCTGATGCTTTCAGAACAGAGGAAAGAGGAGTCATATAGCTCAGGCCTGCATAAGCATTGTCTCAGAACACTTTGAAAAGCCAGGCTTTTGGCGCTGCAAGCTGTTGAAGGAGGAAGATCCCAGGGAACTCTTTGGGCTCTTGGCTTCTCTGTTGTTCTTTTAGAAGGCTCTCAGAGCTGATTCCCAGGTCTCAAGCTCCCTCTAGAGTTTGTAAGAGAACAGCACCCGTTCTGCACAGGAACACTCTCCTGGCTGCGGCACGAGGAGTCTTCTATGAGCCAGGTTGATGTGAATCGCAGTCCAAAACTTTTGGAGGGCACCCGGTTAGCGATAGCTGGCCGACATTATCTGATTTTGTGTCAGTGAGGCAAGTGGAACTTCAGAGGTAACTGCTTTTAGGAGCACATGGCTGACCTAGCTGCAATATTTGCTGCCAGACACAACTTGCACAGGCATTTGTTGGCTTGCAGCAAGTGGTCTGTGACCCTCATCACTTGAAATGCCACTTAGCAGTTTTGACATGCATCATTTCTGGCCTTCATTTTTGCGAAGTATGTAACAGACGGGAACATCTGTGGCCTTCCAGATGTTGGCCTTCTGATTCCCAGAAGCCAGCCTGGTGAGGGATGAAGAGAGTTGCTGTAGTCCAGCAACAATTGAAGGGGGCTCAGATCCCAACCCCTGGGTTGGGGTGGTTCAGTATGTATGTAATTTATTTGTTTGTTTATTAGCATTTATCAACAGCTTAATATTTAAAACAAACAAACAGCATCATTAAAACAAAAATACACCCTAAAACCAATAGAACAACCTTATAAGAGCAAGAAACAAAAATTCAAGGGATCTATCATGAATGGGAATTGGTGAGCTTGATGGCAAAAGAATTTTATTATTTATTCAATTTGGTTTATTAGTCTCTTGACATATTAAGAAGTCTCCAAGTGACTTCCCAAACCTAAAAGCATATAGAATGGGATAAAATCAGAACCTGGGTGACCCAGACCAAGACAAGTAAGCTGTCTTCAGCCACCGTCTAGCTGAACATCATTGCTGGCTCTGATGGAAGGACATAAGGGGGAAACTCTGCTCCACTGTGTGTGCGTGTGTGTGTATTGATGAAGCAACTTGACCTGGAAGGATGTGTGCCAGCCTGTGTCCAATGACAATTTGCGTTTTCATGTTCTAGGGTGTGTCCTGAATGCCCAGGAGGTCCGCCTCATCATCCACTATGAAAACGGCTTCATTATTTCCAAGGAAGAGGCAGGCTCTGCCAGTGTCCTTTTCCGATACCCTTTCGAGAGGCTAAGAATGTCTGCGGATGATGGCATCAGGAACCTCTACTTGGATTTTGGGGGACCGGAAGGGGAACTGGTGAGTAGAGGGCCTGGGTCACAGCTGGTGTACGGGCAGAGGATTTAAATGGGCTGCATCTATGTACTTCAAGGTTCCTATTAAAACCTGTTTTATCTGCTCTTGTATATGCAGCAATTTTAAGTAATTTTAAAATCATATAATAAATTGCTGGGGGGGTGGCTTCATGGGAAATGATTAATAAATGAAAGAGTAATATTTCAATAATATTAATTAGTAATTACTACTAATTGCTACTTTCTATTAAGTTTTCTATTAATACTAATAGAAAAAAAATACTAGCTTGCAGTTAAAAAACATGTGTTCATCTTAGCTCATGTGCAAAGTAGTGACCTCATTGTGTGCTTCTTCTCCCCCAGACTCTGGAGCTGCACTCCTGCCCCAAACCCATTGTGTTTGTGTTGCACACGTTCTTGTCGGCCAAAGTGACTCGCCTGGGGCTGCTCGTGTAGGAGGAGCCAAGGGGCCTTGGTGACATGGCAGTGTCAGCGAGCCACAGCAGTAGCAGCACTGAGTCCTGCCTCTGCGATGTTCTCCAGCATCAGTGCCTTGACCAAGACTTGTGATTGGCAGCTGCATTATAGACACAAGGCCATTGGATGAGCTTTGGCTGGATGCCGCGGCTCTTGCATGAACTGCCTTCCTAGGAGAGAAGCAGCTGAAGGATGGGAAGGCGGCCAAAGGAGTAAGATTGAGGGGGGGGGATAAGGCGGCCAGGGAGGCTGCATGTCAATCCCCCTTACCTGCCTCGAGTTCAGCATTGCTCTGAAAACTCCACCGTCGTCTTGGCACCTTGCCATTCAGGATCATGCCCCGTACGAAAGGCAGGTGAGATGAGAGGCGGTCCTGCCAGGCCAATAGAGCAGCTCCGCAGCTCCTGACCTGGGGCATTACAAAGCCATTTCTCCCATATCCCTTATACCACTTGTGCCTTTTGGTGGAGGAAGGAAAGAGGAGAGCAGTCATGGCAGCAGTGGTAAGCTGGACCATGGGCCATTTGCCTGGTTGGGCTGGAAATGCTGTCTTGTCGGGCAACCCCGCCTTGTAGCTTGTGGGGAGCTTGTATCCTCTGCAGGGGTCTCAAGAGACGGGCTGGAAATGGGAGCTCCCCTGGTCCTTTCGTTCTGGCAGTTGGGATGCTGCAGGGCTCGGCTCAGATTGAAGAACTGAAGCATATGCACTTCAGAGCCACAAGACTCTGAAGGCCTGGACCAGTAAAGGAGGCTGGCTTTACTTAGTTCTAGGTTCCCTGCTCAGGCCAAACAGCGACATTTTTGAGCTGGGCTGAGAGCACTGTGTTCCTCTGGGTGGGTGGGGTGGGGTTTGGGTGCTGTGAAACCTGGAATCCCCTTGCCCCACCCCAAGGCTGTGGTGCAGGTCAAGACAGTGGTAATGGGAAAGAGCTAACCTCAACAGGAGAAGGAGCAGCAGCAGTCTATAAGCCAAAGCTGAGCAAAGAAGTATGTGGTGAGAGTGATGCCCCCCCCTTTCCCCCTTACGAAACGAGTGTCCCTTTCTCCTCATTCTTCTCCACCTTACTACTACTTCTCGGGGAAGAAGGAATTCATGACAGTGTAAACAGAACATAATAGCCTTATAAAAGGAAGCACTATTCAGCCCCATTTGTGGTTTTTGCAAAACTCTACCATGTGATGGTCACACACACCCTGATCTTTGCTGCCATAAAGGCCAGGAACTTTCTTTTTCAATAGATGGAACCACGGAACATGCAGCTATTCCCAGCAAACCCAGCTGGGCACCCCTCATACTACAAGCCCATTGCAGGGGTGGGGAGAAGCACTGGGGCAAGAATAGAGGTTGGTGGGGTAGAGGGCACAGTAGAGCCGCATGCATCCTTAACAGAGTGGGGCTTAGCCTCAAGCATTGCTGTGATTGCCTAGGAGCAGTGGCATAGCGTGGGGGGTGCAGGGGGGGCCAGCCGCACCGGGCACAACATCTGGGGGTTAGGGGGCGCAAATCCACAGGTTAGGGGGCGCAAATCCACAGGTTAGGGGGCGCAAATTACTTGCCTTGCCCCGGGTGCTGACAACCCACGCTACGCCACTGCCTAGGAGATCAGAATGGTGGTCCATTTACCCTGTTTGATAACATAGAAGCCTTTTACCAAAGCCCTAGACCAGCGGTTCCCAATTCTCATAACTAAAGCTGCCATAGAGATATCAAAATTTCCAAAAGTAGAGGGTCCATGGCTTGGTTTTTGAAAAGCAAGGAGACTGCAGTTCTTAGCTAATTGGGAACCACTCCCCTAAGTGGTAGAGAGGGACAGGGAAGAGAGAGGGGAAAACCATTTTCCCTGTTCATAATACAGGCCCCTGAGAATGCTTGAGCCTGAGGCTTTAGGGGACAAGTAAAAGAGAGATAGGGAGTGTGTGTGTGTGTTCTTATGCTCCAAAAAAGCTCATTTAGCCATGGGGCAATGCCTAAAAGACGCAAGTCATACTTGGCTTAGCAGCTGGCCACGGACCAAATTTTGCAAGAAGGGGGCCAGGTGCTTCTGTGAGTTGCAGTTCCTCTGAGGAGGTAGCATCCTCAGGTTTGGGAGGGACTGACTGGGAGGAGCATCTGATAAAAGGTTGTGTGTGTGGTGGCTCTTGTATAAAGAGTGCTTATTCCCAGCAAGATGGCTTCTGCCTGCAAAAGTCCCAACCGAATATGTAGAGTTGCAGACTTGGTGTTTTGGCGGAATTCTGAAGGATGTGCTGTGGAAGAAAGGAAAGGGAAGTGTAGTCTAGTGTTGCGGGAGGTGGGGCTTGGAGACATTGGAAGGGGCTACAGATGAGGACTTCAGTCCCTGCCTAAATCCTCTTAGGCCTGTGCACTTTTATTCTGATGATGTCTCAAGGCTAGTCACAGCTTAACCGAGCTTTATAATTAAGCAGACATCTGTTCTATTGTCCACTTATGGTCCACAGAACAGTAGAAAAGAGCGTATTTGTTTAGAGTCGTGGTTCCCAATTGGTGGTAACCCACCCAGGGAGTCCGTGGCACCATTCACATAACGTAAGCTGCCGTAGAGCTAACAAAAAGTTCACAATTAGAGGGGCCACGGCTTGGCTTTTGAAAAACAGGGAGTCCACAGTACTTAGCTAACTGGGAACCACTGGTTTAGAGTGTGCATGTGTGCTGGAATTTAGTTGCAAGCAGGGTTTGGGTCACTTTCAAGGCTCCTCTCTTAAAATCAGTCGGAGTGCAATTATTGCCTGTGCTTGTGAAAAATTAAAAGTATGTATCCCGACAGGTGATGCAGGTGGCACTGTGGGTTAATCCACAGAGCCTAGGGCTTGCCGATCAGAAGGTCGCGGTTCGAATCCCTGCGACGGGGTGAGCTCCCCTTGCTTGGTCCCTGCTCCTGCCAACCTAGCAGTTCGAAAGCACCTCAAAGTCCAAATAGATAGGTACCGCTCCGGCGGGAAGGTAAATGGCATTTCCATGCCCTGCTCTGGTTCGCCAAAGCGGCTTAGTCATGCTGGCCACATGACCCGGAAGCTGTACTCTGGCTCCCTCGGCCAATAAAGCAAGATGAGCGCCGCAACCCCAGAGTCGGCCACGACTGGACCTAATGGTCAGGGATCCCTTTACCTTTATCCCGACATTAGCAAGGGCTGTCTGACAATTGTTCCAGTTGGCTGGAGCAGGGAAGCAGATTTCACGGAGCTCACCTTTGGTGCCAGCCTATGGGCAATGCAACAATGTGGGGAGATGACAACCGTAGTTCTTGCATAGGTGTGAGAATAGCAGTTGGGTTGTGGTAGAACATGTTAGTATCTTCGGCTCACAGTCAGAGGTACCTGGCCTCCCCCGAGGCAATTGAGCGAGATACTGTGTTTACCGTCCGTCTGCGACCTCCGGCAGGCTAGGTAAACAAACCTGGCGATTCTTCTCATTAGTCGTGAGATAGAACACACCCTCTGCTTCTCTGCTTCTCTCTCCCTCCCTGCATTCTCCCAGGGAGGAGAAATGAGACAGACAGGAGTCCTTTCTACATGTTTTATTCCTGTCACTCAACAGTACATAGAAATGTGACTGCACCCTTCAGTCTCCATTAGAAGAGTCACAACTCCTCCCCTGTACTTCCAGTACAGGTCAGATGACACACTGAGCTAACATCCGGTGCTCAGTACAGAGAATAGGCTCCACCTTTTCTCCAACAGTACATCTGCAAAACATAACATCCTGTTTTGCATTCCAGCCATCTGGAGCTGGCTTTTGCCTTGGTGCTTTTTCCCAACAGAACAGACACCGAAGCATTCATTTCTGTATGTTTGAAATTCACTCAAACAAGCATATTAGGCCTCTCTCCTTATTTAATAGTTTAGCTGCTCAATTTTAAGAGGAATCGTTTCCGGCTTACATAGAAACAATTGAATGCAATGAAAACCAGCTTTTTATTTGTCCCAGACAAGTTACCTCCATTGGAGAGTGTGTCTCACCACCTCACAAATACTGACTTCACTTCCATTCATGGCATTATCACAAGACAATTTCCTGCGCATTCACATATGCATTAGGCAAACCAAAGCTGCACTTGGGGTTAGTGGCAAGCTCTGAGCAGAAATGGCTTCTTAATCTCTTGTACCTTTGGAATGCACTTGGGTATCCCAGTTTTCATTCAGTGTGATTCTGGTGGTTGCCAACACTTGTGTTTTGCACCAAAAGCTGCACCATGACTGTTGTGGGATGCAGGACAGCACCAGATGGTGCTATGTGTGTCTGGGGTTTCCAAACACACACAGTCATAAACAGAAGATACTCTGGCTGGCCTTAACAGAGCTTTTTAAAATGGTGCTTTGGTATCACAGTGAAAGGTGACCTTACAGAAAAACCACCAAGATGGGCTTTTAAAAACAAAATTATTAAAAGCCCAGGTAGTCCTGCAGTTCCCACTCTAAACACTTCCTTTTTAATAGCACTTTCCCTCAAAGTTGTATAGCACTCTGGTTTTTTTATACCAGGCATAGTTCCCATAGCTGGGGTGGGGACCATGCTAACCACTTCTGTGATCTGGACACTGAGCAGTGGTGATAAAACGACAGGTGTTTGGTCTGTACAACCTTTGCATTCATTGCCTGGACCTCATTTGCTCCTGACCCTTCAGCATTGGGGCATGGAGCACATGATCAAATTCCCTGTGGAGTTGCACTTTGCCATCCCAGTGACTAGATTGTGTTTGTGTAAAAGGATTTTGGTTCCAGATTCTTGCAAAAGTATTTTTTTTTTATGGCAATTTTATTTCCCCATCAGCAACCCCCCCCCCCACATTGTCTGGTTTCCTTTGTTCTGCAGCTGGGGTTTTCCTGTTTTGGGGTTTCCCCTTCTGCTATAGACATCAGTCAGGAGTTTACAGTTTGGGCAAATGCAGCTTTAAGGCCCCAAGTGCCAAAGATGAGACTTCTTGAAAGATCTCTTCAAGAAATCTGCACAGAAACCACTACAAATAAATGTTTGTGTATATCCCGCATAAGGTCTGTTTGTGCTTGTGTTTGTGTGCACACTGTTTGATAGAATCTAACCTTGGGTATTGAGGCACAGCCAGTAACACTGCCACAATCAATCCAAAATGTACAACTGACGTTATTTTTGTATTCTTTGTAAATGGTATTTATACAAGAACAAATTCTTTTTTTCTGAGTTTTTAATTTCAAATGTTGGGAGTCTCCAGGTTACCAAATCCAGATAAAACAAGTGGTGGTGTGGGCAGTTTATGGTCTCCACAAGCAAAGGAATGTGCTCTCTCTAGAGAATACATGGACACCTTCCAGCCCTTGAGTTACATGCTAACTGTATAGTATTGTACATTACAATGGAAATGTGACTTAAGGGCGACTGTAACCTTTATGTTGTGTATAATAAAGGTGTTTATGCTTTTAGTTTTAATTCATTGGCTTGTGTCTTTGTGGGAAAACAGACTTCAAAAATATGTGTTAGTGAGTTGCATTCCAGAGTAACTTAAAAGGAAATGACCTAATGGCTAAGGTCACAGACACAGATAAGGTGGAAAGTTTTGAAAGGGGGGGGGCATCTTCCTTCCTTCCCGCCTGCTTTAACTCTACAGAATCTCCTCTTTCAATACATCCTTCCAGGGCAACGCAAGTTTTAAGAACATCAGAAAAGCCCTGCTGGCTAAGACCAAAAGCCCTATCTAGCTCAGCATCTGTACTCACAGTGACCAACCACATGCCTTAGTGGGAAGCCTGCAAGCAAGACCTGAATGCAACAGTGCTCTCCCTGCTTGGGATTCCCAGCAAATGGCATGCTGCCTTCCCGACAGTGGAGGTGGAATGCAGCCATCATAACTTAGCAGCCTTTGATAGCCTTTTCTGTGAATTTGTTTAATCCCTTTTAAAGCCATCCAAGTTGGGGGTCACACTATCTTGTGAAATCAGATTCCATGGCTGAACTGTGTGGTGTGTGAATAAGTTATTTTTGTCAGTCCTGAATCTTATCACATTTGGCTTCATTGAACTGACACCATTGGATTCTACAAGAGAAAACAACAAGCACTCCACTTGATTTCCGTTTTCCCCCTAAACTAATAAACCCAAATGCATTACGACCTTTCCTCTTAGGGGAAAGATATTCTGATAATCCTGGACCAGATACCTCTGACACCAGAAACCTCATTGGAGTATTCAGCTAACTGGAACATATTCTTTTATTTTTAAATTAAAATTAAATTTGTGTACCCATACTTCATCCGTAGATCTCAGGGCCGTTCACAATGTAAATGCAAGATAAAAACACAAAATACATAATAAAAACAGGAACAAAAAACCACAAACCAATAAGCCTCCCTCCCCCATTTTAGAGACTGATAAGATGTTAATCAGTCAACTGCAGAAAACGCCTGTACATGCCCATCCAGACCTCTCGTCGAGGAGACACACAAAGAAGGGCCTCGGGAGATGTCAGCATCTGGGTAGGTTCATATGGGAAGAGGCGGTCCTTGAGCTATTACGGTCCTGAGACATTTAAGGCTTTATAGGGCAAAACCAGCACTTTGAATTAGGCTAGGAAGCTAATTGGCAGCCAGTGCAGTCGAACTAGGATCAGTGTAATATGCTCAAACCACTTGCCCTAGTGAGCAACCTCGCTGCCAAGTTCTGCACCAGCTGAAGTTTCTGAACTATCTTCAGAGGCAGCCCTACATATAACACATTGCAGTAATCTAACCTAAAGGTTACCAGAGCATAGACAACAGTAGTTAAGCTATCCCTGTCCAGATAGGGAAATAGCTGGGCCACCAGCTGAAACTGATGGAAAGCACTCCATGCCACTGAGGCCACCTGAGCTTCACCTGACAGCAAAAGATCTGTAAGTACCCTCAAGCTACATACCTGCTCCTTCAGAGGAATCCCATTCCAAACCAAGTTCCTGTGTTTTGTCTCAACATTTTAAACTTGCCAGTTTATTTTTATCTTGAGATATGTGAACATGGTTATGCTGATACTTTGTGTTTGGGGCACAAATAGTTTATTTTGGGGGTGGATGCCTCATTGGGTTTCCTGTACTTCGAAAAAGCGGAAGAATTAACAGACCTTTATTTCCTTTAGTGCCAAACTGAGGGAAACTGTGGCTTTGTGGTCTGGTTGCATTCAGGGCTTGAGCTACCAGGTGGAAGCACCATGAAACTTCTGAATTACAAGTGCACAGATTTAGTTGGTGTTTGAAAACAAGGAGCCTAATATGACACAAGTCAGCACCTTATTATAAGATGGCAGTGAATGCACTGGACCATTGCCTTGCCTCAGTAATGGACTGGATGAGAACCAACAAACTGAAGCTCAATTCCACATAGGACTGAGGCACTTTTAGTGGATAGTCCCCTAGACTGGATGGCTGGGAGGTTGCCTGCTCTTGATGGGGTTACACTTTATAGTAACTTGACAGTGGTTGTGAAATGACAACTTGCGCTACTGATGTTGTTCAAGTATTTCAGCAGGAGAAAAGTGGCTCTCAAATTAACATCCATCTACTGCTAAGCATTTGCCTGTAGGGAAAAGCAAATGAGATTTGCAAAGCTCAATGACCAACCAGATGCATTTAGGGGAAGCCCACAAACAACACATGGCCACATAAGCACTTTCTGCACATGCAGTTCCCAGCAACTGGTGTTTAGAAACGTACTGCATAAAAATAATCCTCAAAGTAATACAACAAATAAAAATAAATATATAAAACCCAAATGAAGAAATTTAATATATTCATGATGGAATGGTCTCTAGTCCACAAAAACTTCTGTATACACACACACACACACACACACACCCCTTCACAACTTTTATGAAGTCAAGAAATGTTCCAAATTTAAAAGTCTTTACAGTGCTACAAACTTGATTGATTTTGCTATTTAATTGTGTACTTTGTGTGTGTGCAATTGAGAGTAAGCTCCACCTCAGTCACAGATATCCTCTGATGGGGCTCTTCTTCAGGTGGTTCTCCACACAGCCCCTGATACTGGCCTTCACTAGGGCCAAGCCTTTAATATGGCAGGTCTTGCCCTGTGGAACTCCCTGCTAGTTGAGGTTTGGCAGGAACCATCCCTGCCTTCTTTCAGACATCTTCAGAAAATTGCATTGTTTAGGCAGGACTTTAAAGTATGAATTTATTTTTTCAATCCACCTACTGTTGTTTTTAGTTATGTTTCTTTGAATGTTTCTTGCTGGTTTTACTCTTATGATAGGTTTTTATGAAAGTGTGGATTATAAAATATAAGTAAATACAAAAAAAGCCTGCTGGATCAGGCCTATGGCTCACTATTCCAGCATCTTCTCACAGTAGCCACCCAGATCTCCCCTCCTGTGGACCAGTTCTCCCCTCCTGTGGTTTCCAGCAACCGGTATTCAGAAGCATTGCTGTTGCTAGTAGCCATCAATAAACTTCTCCATCCATTTGTCTATTCCTATTTTAAAGCCATCCAAGTTGGCTCCCATCACTGGCTCCTTTGAGAGCGAGTTCTGTAACTATGCTGCATGAAAAAGTACTTGGGAGTCAATAGAATTGGAAAGGGACCACAAGAGTCATCTAGTCCAACTCCCTGCAATGCAGGAACCTTGGGGCTGAAATCCACCACCCTGAGATTAAGAGTCTCATGCTTTATCGACCGAGCTATCCCTTTAGTCTACCTTTTTCCTGCCCTGAATCTGCCACTCTTCAGCTTCATTGCTTGTCCACGGGTTCGTCTATCTAGTGTTATAAAAGAGGGAGAATTTTGTCTCTCTACTTTCTTCATGAATTGCACAAATCTGCAAACTTCGATCACATTTTACTGGCCTTTTCTCTAAGCTACCCCCCCCCCCAAATATGTGTTATTGTTTCCTGCTACTCTAAGCAAAAGGTCAGAAAAGGAGACTCCCCGCAAATTTGATAATGCAGCCATAACTCAGCCATCATTCAGCCCCTGAGTATGGGGCAGCCAAGACAACCGGGAAGCCGAAGAGAAGAAGGGAGAGCCCGGCCGGCCTCCTGAGAAACGGGGCTCGTGGGAGGCGGACAAGGGCGGACCACCTCCGGGCTCTTCCTCCATCCCGCCCCTGAATGGCGTCGCGGTTCCTCGGGCCTCCCTTTCCCCTCCTCTCTGCCTCCGCCTCGCCTGCTGCTGTTCCCGGTTCGGCCTGCAGGCGGCAGCCCAGAAACCGGCCCGACTCTCCTCAGCGGGGCTCCCGGTGGCCGCCTCGTACTAGCCCGGAGGAGGGAACCAAAGCCCAGCAGCCTCGGCAGCCGCAGCAGCAACAGCCGCCGCCCCAGCCCCAGCGGGAGGAGATGCGATGACAACGTCCGCCCTGCAGGTACCGGCCGCGCCGAGCTGCCTCGCGCTCCGCCCCGGCTTTGCGGCCTACGCCGAACCCCGGCTTTGCGGCCTACCGGGCCTACTGGGGCGGGCCTTGAGGGGCGAGGAAGGAGCCCTCGCCCCGAGGGGTCCCCGCGGCAAAGCGGTCGAGGAAGCCGGGCTGAGGGGAAGCGGAGGGTCTTTTGGTCAGAAACTCCGGACTCTTCCCCCGCCCCGCTCCCAAAATGGCCCCTGTTTTGGTAATAAGGGGGGGGGGGAACAACCCCGCTCGCTCCCCAAAAGATCTGGTCCGTGGACGTTGTTGCTCTCATCCACTCGGAGAGGGGAATAGAAGGGGAGGGTCGTTTGAGTTTGCTAATTTAATGTGTTGTTTTGTGAGCGGACGCTGAGGAGGGAGAGAGAAGGGGCCTCCTGGACACCTGAGCAGGTGGGGAGGGAAGCCTGGAGCCTCCACCGGGGGCCGGGGGAGCTGCCGTGGTTTGTAAGGCAGAGTGCTTTATTCAGAGGAGGCAAAGACCAGGAAAGGCACACAACTTTAGTCCTACTCAGAGTAGACCTGTTGTGCTTACTCAGCGCATGTCATTTAGGCCCATCGATTTCAATGGGTTTACTCTGAGTAGGCCTTGGGCGTAACCCATGTCTACATGCATATGCACAATTCATCAAAATGATGCACACACTTCAGTGCCTATTTCCTAAACTAATTGCCACCCCTCTGATCTATATGCTTTCCGTGTGTTTTTGTTATATAACCATTTATAGAAAGATAGTTGCCCTCTATCAAAAGATGCATCACAAGTTGTATTTTCCAGGGCTAGAAAATCTCTGAAACCTTGAGTTTTGAAATGCACTCAGTCCTGAGCAGAGCTAGGGTTTTAGGTAGCAGGCAGGTGTTTCCAGGCTGGCCCTACTTTCTGTCAAAGGGAATCCTGCTGCCTTGTTCTGTAGGGCAGGTGGTGGTGCACATATCTTTCTGGGAAGAACCTAAGGACACAGAGGTATCAAACAGTATTCTTGGGACATTCGGACAAAATTGGGAGAGGTGCTTCATCCAGAGTGTGATTCGTAGACCATTTGTGGGAGATGAAACTGAACTGAAAGGAGCTCAGTACCTTGTTTGGTTAGCTTATTCAGGCATCAACTGGAGAAGTATCTGTAGTATACCCGGAGAGTTCTTAGGAACAGCCAGTTAGAAGCAGCACACAAGATTTTATTGTCTTTTATGGCTTGGATGATTTCCTTTCCCAGGTGACATGTTCAGCGGGTGAGGTAACAGTCCACAAGGCCACCACTGTGTGAGATTCATGCCCCACTCGCTCATAATGTTGACATTGTGTAGTATGGTGGTTAGGGTGTTGGTCTAGGACCTGGGAGACCAGGGTTCAATTCTGCACTTGGCCATGAAGCTCACTGAGTGACCTTGGGCTAGTCACCAACTCTTAGCCTAGTCTACCTCACAGGGTTGTTAGGATAAAATAGGCAAGGAGGGAATGGGTATAGCATCTTGGGCTCCTTGGGGGGGAAAGTGAGATATAGATGTAATAATAAATAAACCCAGCACATTTCCTCTTTGCAGTGGGAAGGTGACTCTTTCAGCAGCTGCTGTGCAGTACTAATTCCTGCCCAAACTCCTTTGGGGGTCAGCAGCAGTTCTAAGCTATAAAACAGCACAGGAGACTGGTATTCTCCTTGTGACCTTTGCCCTGCTCAGCAGCATCTGGCACGCAGGCAATGCCTTATACCACCTGCTGGCAATCACAACTGTATAAAAATCATCTTCTTTGTGGTGGAATTTGGACTGGTTTAAATCCAGACAGGCCACCCTGTTTGCTTGGTTCCTAAGGCCTAGCATCTTAATCAAACCCCTCTTCAAAGGCCCAGAGCCTCCATCTCTATCTTACTCAGTAACTGCTTGCTTTATGGTCCTCAGACTGGTTAAATCCCTGTGCGATTGATGACAAAGTACTGCTCATCAGTTTGCAAGAACAATAAACGTGTAGAAGAAGGCACATGCCTTAAATTTCTAACTCTCTCCCACCTTAAATATTTAGATAGGTACTTAGTCTTTGCCGCACCATTTTCTCCTGTCTCTTGGTTACGCCTCAGCAAACATTTAAGAGTCTTAGGTGTTAGTACCAAACTTAGAGCCTCCTGGAATTCCCAGTACTGTGAATTTTTCTAGCTGTGATTCTGATGTGCCACCATGAAACTTGAGCCAGGCATTTGCTTTCCAGAAAGCCATTGATTTGGTCACAAAAGCCACTGAGGAAGATAAAGCAAAGAACTATGAAGAGGCTCTGCGTCTCTACCAGCATGCGGTGGAGTACTTCCTTCACGCCATCAAGTGTGAGTCTGTCTTGGGGGTGGGAGGCTTAGTGGGAGCTTTTACGTGACACTGGGAAGGCTTACAAGGACCTTGCTCAGAGCAGCAGCTTCCTTTGCTTTGCTTGCTGTGCGGCTGTCAGGGGAGACCCAGGCTTGTTCAGTGCTCTGTGGTTGTAGCCCATTTGTTGGGTGATGACATCAGGGAATCTGCAGACAAAGTGGTGTGGAGAAAGTGGATAGAAGTAAGGTTTTCTCACTCTCTTAATGCTAGAGCTCAGGGATTGCTCCAGAGAAACTGATTGGCAGGAGAGGCAAAAGGAAGGACTTATTCGTTTAGAGGTATAATCCATATTTAGAATTCCCTGCCATGGTTTGGTGATAGCCGCTGGTTTAGACGGTTTTAAATGAAAGTTATACAAAGCCACTGGGGATGAAAAGTGTCCACCAATGGTTGTCAGTTATTGTGATGATCCTGTGGAATCTCTAGGGACAGAAGCAGTATATGCTACTGAGTGCCAGTTCTTTGTGGGCAACAGTAGGAGAGGACTGCTCCCTTCCAGTCCTGCTTGTGGGCTTCCCAGAGGCAACTGGCTGGCCAGTGTGGGAACCAGGATGTTGGACCATATGGACATTTTCTTGGCATGGCCCAGCAGGGCTGTTCTTATGTACTTAAAGTTCTCTGTGACATGCAGTCAGTAGCTGGTAGCTACTGTGAGCAATTTGCGTCTAGGATAAGTGAGCCTCCAAGCTGGTTTCCCCACTACTGAATCTGGAAAGTGCTGCTGCAGGGAACCCTAGTCGGGTGGGGGCAGGCTGTCCAGGGAAGCTCTTCCTTACCGCTGCCTGTTGCCCTTGCAGATGATGCTCACAGTGACAAGGCCAAGGAAAGCATCCGGGCAAAGTGTGCACAGTACCTGGACCGGGCTGAGAAGCTGAAGGATTATCTGCGGACCAAGGACAAGCAGAGCAAAAAGCCTGTCAAAGAAGCCCAGAATGACAGCAAGGGGTATGGCTTAAAGGGTTGGCTCCTCAAAGTATGGTGTGTGGGGGGGGGGGGAGATTGGGTGAGGAAGTCATAGAGGCACTGTTAGCCCAGCCTTGCTTCCATTGCCCTTTGCTCTGTGTCTTTGTGTGTTTATGCAAGTGCAGATAAATTAGGTACAGTTAGGTTAGGAGTTAATACAAGAATAAATGAAATCTCAGAGGGGAGGGGAAGGGGAGGTTCAGTGTTCTGCCTTGCCCCAGAAGGTGGAAATGGGATCAGATCCTCAACTAAGAGAAAATCCATCAAACGATTCTTTCCTTAATCTCAGCAACCTCATTTAGGTGATGTGGAACAGCTCTGCTCTTGCTTGATCCCAGGCCCTGCTGGTAGAGCAATGTGGGTTGGGTTGCAGGTGACACTGATGTGTGGCTGGTCCTGTCTTGAAGGTGGAGAGGATATGAGGATATTCTTTGATTTCATGTGTAGTTGAGGCCAGGTGTCTGATGGGAACTGGGAAAGACCTCATTCTCTGAGGAGGTGGTTCTGTGTTGCTCATCCTCCCCTCACGCAAACTTTGCAAATAAGCACCAGTTGGAGTAGGCATGAGTTGGGGAGTCCTCCTGCCCCTCATGGCACAGCCCACCCCATATCATTTGATGCCTCTCTCTCTTCAGAAGTGACAGCGACAGTGAGGGCGACAATCCTGAGAAGAAGAAGTTGCAAGAGCAGCTGATGGGTAAGCCAGTTCTGAGCAGCCCCTGGTCCCTGTGCTTGTTGCTGGCTCTGTAGAGACAAGTGCAGCTTTCTGAAGGTGGGCTTGAAGTGTCAGGAGGGTCTAATGCACCCCTCCTTGGCAGGATAGGAGGGAGTCAAGTGGGCTGTATTGGACAAATTGCTTTCCCCTTCCAGGTGCCATTGTGATGGAGAAGCCCAACGTGCGGTGGAATGATGTGGCTGGGCTGGAAGGAGCTAAAGAGGCCCTCAAGGAAGCGGTCATCTTGCCCATCAAATTCCCTCACTTATTCACAGGTGAGAATCTGGGCACCTCTGTCCCCCTGGGCATGCTAAATGTTGCGAGGGGTGGATGAGTCCATTTCCTCTCTCTTTGCCCCAGGTAAGCGCACTCCGTGGCGAGGGATCCTCCTCTTTGGCCCTCCTGGTACTGGGAAGTCTTACCTGGCCAAGGCTGTAGCAACTGAAGCAAGCAACTCCACCTTCTTCTCCATCTCCTCTTCAGACTTGATGTCCAAGTGGCTAGGGGAGAGTGAAAAGTGAGTGACAAAATCCATGGGGGAAGTGGGGGAGGGAGAGAACCATCTCTCTCACTTAGGAGAGTGGGGCTTGGTCTATGGAGTGGAATAAGATGTTCCTATTAGGTATGATGGGGGTGGTTAGTGCCCCACCCACCCAAGCTGAACTCCAGCTCACATAATCCCTGACCATTGGCTGTGCCCCAAAGTATCTGGGGTGGGGAGACAGATAGAGATGGGGCTAGAACTGTGCAAAATGGGTGTCTATGGAAGGCTTTAGATTTGCCGCATTTTGCCACAGCTGTTTGGACACAGGCTTGGTTGTAGTCTTTATTTTATGGTTCCTGTCAAATGTGCCAGTGGCCTCCAATGGCCCTTCCCTGAGCTTTCTGCTGTGCCTTTTCTGTTAGGTTGGTGAAGAACCTCTTTGAGCTGGCCAGGCAGCATAAGCCTTCCATCATCTTCATTGACGAAGTGGACTCTTTGTGCGGCTCTCGCAATGAGAATGAGAGTGAGGCAGCCCGCAGGATCAAGACGGAGTTCCTGGTACAAATGCAAGGTGGGTAGACAGAGCGACAGGAGAGAGACTGCCCAAGAGGACCCTTTGCACTGGGGAGCATCTGGTCTGCCTCTCTGCCTTCCCCAGTGTGGAGTGACGATTTGTGGCTTTCTTTCTTGACAGGTGTCGGGAATGACAATGATGGCACATTGGTCCTGGGTGCTACCAACATTCCCTGGGTGCTAGATGCTGCCATTCGGCGAAGGTGGGTGATGCCGCATGTTTTGCTGGGGCTCCTGCTGCCCACATAGACAGTCTTGTAGCCTCTAAAACAGCAAGAGGTCTCTCTGTGCCCTGGTCTGAAGGGCTGTTTGCGTTTTGTTGAGGAATGCTTCTGTTTCGCCAGTTGTAGGGTCTGCAGGGGCTTATAACAGGACTAAAACCAGCAATATATTAAATTTTATTACATTTATATCCTGTCTTTCTTTGAAGGAATAAAGGGGGTGTTCGTGGTTCTTCTCGCCCCCAGTTCCATCCCCACAGTGACCCTGTGAGATTAGACTGAGCAGATAGTGACTGGCCCAGAGAGCTTTATGACTGAGTATGGATCTGATCTCAGGGTCTCCTCAGACCACAACTGCATGCTGTCAGCAAAACATAACACAAATCTAAATAAACAAACCAACCACACATATTTAAAACAGCATTAAAAAAATTTATGATCAAAGGGTGCTAATCTTCAAAAGTCTGTGCAAATAGTAATGTTTTAAGCTGGCACAACATAGCCAATCAGTTTGGGGCTGGGGGGAGGCTGCCATACACCTCACCTCACCTCTCCACATGGTTGCATCCAAGCAGAATCTTCGTAGGTGTGGGAAGAAGGCGGGGGAAGCAGCGACTTCTTCCCTCTCCCTTTGGGGACAGTCACATGTGGGCTTGCATTTGCACATAGGTTTGAGAAACGTATTTACATCCCGCTTCCCGAGGAGCCGGCCAGGGCTCAGATGTTTAAGCTGCACCTTGGCAACACGCCACACAGCCTGACAGAAGCCAACATCCACGAATTAGCCCGGAAGACTGACGGCTATTCAGGGGCTGACATCAGCATCATTGTGCGCGATGCCCTTATGCAGCCTGTCCGCAAGGTGCAGTCAGCCACACACTTCAAAAAGGTGAGGACGGCATTTCCTACAAGGGCTGTGCCGGGGCAGGCTGGAAGGTAGATTCCCCTTGCTTGGCCCATCCTGTTGTTGCTTCAAGGCTTCTGCTGGGGAGTGAAGCAGCAGAAGATTCCACCTTCTCAATGGACTCAGCTACTCCACTTCCTTTCCCAGGCAGGGTCATGTGACATTGTTGTCTAGCCCTGGGCAGGCAGAGGCTGTTCCTCCCCGGTTCCTCTCCTACCTCACCCAGTATCCGAGCAGCTGCACTTCCCTCTCTGTATTTGTTCTTCTTCACTTCTGTGTACCTGGTGCTTATTTTTTTACATGGACGTCCTGCTCTTGTTTTGGGGGGATACTCAAGCAGTTAATGAGGGGCTCCCAGGCATTCCTCTGCTTTAATAAACGCTTTTGGTCAAATGAGACTTCTGACTCTCCAGTTGCTGTGAATTAATATGTGGTGTTGGGGACTGGCATTGTGCTTCTCTTGATAAGTGTCCCTGCAGTATTCAAATGGCTGTTGCTGGATGGATGGCCTACCTGTTCCTTCCAAACAGAGTGACTAGTGTACTTGCAGGGGGACTGACTCTTTTTTCCACCTGCTTCTGTCTTGCATTGCTACTATATCTGTCCTACCAGGACCTAAGAGTTTTGTGTTCAGCCTGCCCCCACCCCCCAGGAATTTGCCATATCAGTGCGCTGTCTGGGTCTTTATTGCAGGTCCGTGGACCATCCCGCACCAATCCTGGCACGGTGGTAGATGATCTGCTAACCCCTTGTTCCCCAGGAGATCCTGGTGCTATTGAAATGACATGGATGGAGGTACCTGGGGACAAGCTTCTGGAGCCTATAGTCTGCATGGTGAGTGAGGTCCCCTGACTTTTTCCTGCCTGGACCCTCTTCTTTCTGAGTCCCAGGCTTGTTCTCCTGTGTATTTGATACAAACTCTGATGTGCGCCAAGCAGCTTTGGGTGGCAGCTGCAGGTTTGGAAATGCCCCTTCCAGATGACTGTGAGGAGTTTCAGCTCCTAAAATCTTTGTGGTTTTTGTGACCAAGATGCATGTATACCCCATCCCTGAATGTCCTATTCTGTTTTTGCAGTCGGACATGCTGCGCTCACTGGCCACCACCCGCCCCACCGTGAATGCGGAGGATCTGCTAAAGGTGAAGAAGTTCACTGAAGACTTTGGCCAGGAGGGCTAATGCTGTGCCTATGAGGAGCAGCGGTGATGGGGGGCATTTTACCACGGACATGTGTGTAGACAAGGCCCTTTGTGCTGACAGTGGACTGTGCCAAGCAGAGGTTAGCATCCAGCTTACTACTGAATCTGTCTCTGCTTGGGGCACCTGTTTGGCTGGGGAAGGAAGAGGATGAGGTGACACAGCCTCCATTGCTACTCTGGGAGATGGACACAAAGGGGAGAAGGCTGAGCCCAGCCCACTCTGTTTTTTCCCCATCCAGACATCCCTGCCTTCATGGTTGCTCTTTCATTCCCCCCCCCCCCCGGCCTAACGCTGCTTGGCTTGTTTATATACAAATAAAAACAATCCGAAACTTCCACTATACCGCAACCCTTTTTTCCTGAGACCCCTTCCAGCTCCTGTGGAAGCAACACCTGGTGCCACCCCAAAGAGAAAACCGAACTGGCTTCACCTAAGGCCATTGCTTACTCCTTGAAATCTGAAATGCTGCACTTCCAAGCTTGAGCTGAACTTTGAAGAGTGTGGCCTTCTTCTGGCTCAGCCAAAGTGGCAGGAAGCTCCCCCAGTGAGAAATACACTCCAAGGCTTAACTAACGCTCAGCTCTCTCCTGGAGTTAAGGTACTCATGTTGGAAGTGCTGTCCAAGAAGCTTACCCTACCAAGGCCTGATCTGTTGCATGGCTTGAGGTAAGGTATCTGAAAATGTGCTCTGCCCCACAGGATGCTGTGTTGCTGCAGAATTTGTTGCCCTTCAGCTCTGTAGCGTTTTGCATGTGTGGCACAGAAAAAGCAGAAGGGGAGCAGAACAGGGATGAGGAGGGCTGCAGCTCCAAGCCCCTCAGCCTCATCCTGGCACTGTGGCTCAACCCAGCAAGCCTGCTGCTTCTCAGAAAGGGATGACGTCTTTGCTCTTCCAGCTGTGGCACAAGAGGTGATGTACTAAGGAATGCAAACTGGGCACCTGTCAGCACACAGGTGCTGGCAAAGTCCTGCAAAGGAGATGGAGCTTTCCCGCCTTTGCAGCTGCAGCAGGTGGGAGATCTGCCTCCCATTCCCCCCCCCCCATGGCTCCTTTGGTCACGGTTGGGCCTCTGCTGGTGTGTCTCTGCTGCAATCTGGGGCTCTAGAGTGTCTTTTTAAAAAACCGATGCCATGGGGAGGCAAAGGACTCATTTATTCCACCTCATTGGCTCTAGGCAATGGCTCTTGTGCCACAAGTGGAGGAGGCTGGCAATGCTCAAGCATAGGCTTCTGCTTACAGCAGGGTTTTTGCTTCCCTGAAAGTAACTGCTGATTCCTAATTCAACAAATCCACCTTTCTCGGCCACTAAAGCTACTTTCCTGTGCTTTAGTCTTCTTGTCTTAGTACTACTGAGGAAGGCATGTAGAGGAGGGTGGGAGCTCTTGGTCTCTAGAAATTCAAGTGAATAGCTGTGAGAACCTCTTAACTGTCAAGGGGTTTAGTGGCCTGTACAACCCCTGCCCCCTTTCTTGTCATGTGTACATAATTTTGAGTTGATTCCAGTGTGGGGAGGGACAGTTTATGGAAGAATAAAGTGTTGAACTATTTGTCTCTTATATATTCAGCTGATTTTTTACAAGCAACATAAAAGGTAAAGGTACCCCTGCCCATACGGGCCAGTCTTGACAGACTCTAGGGTTGTGCGCTCATCTCACTCTAGAGGCCGGGAGCCAGTGCTGTCCGCAGACACTTCCGGGTCACATGGCCAGCATGACGAAGCTGCTCTGGCGAGCCAGCACCAGCGCAGCACACGGAAATGCCGTTTACCTTCCCGCTATAAAGCGGTACCTATTTATCTACTTGCACTTAAGGGTGCTTTTGAACTGCTAGGTGGGCAGGAGCTGGGACCGAACGACAGGAGCTCACCCCGCCGCGGGGATTCAAACCGCCGACCATGCGATCGGCAAGTCCTAGGCGCTGAGGTTTTACCCACAGCGCCACCCGCGTGGGTGTACAAGCAACATACAATGGTACAATTCGTTTCAGAGTTTCTCCACAGGAGATGAAGGAAGAGGCAGTCTCCTTTGTTCTGCTTAGTCTTATCTCCTTCCCACACCACAGATGCAATCCACATCCCTACAAGTTGAAGGCGCTAGGGCGTTGAGGCCAGCAGCTCTTTGTGCACAATTTAGCTAGCTAGGAGGGGGTTGTGGGTGCATTTAATCTGTAAATCTCTTTAAGAGGTTTTATTAAAATCAAGAGGTTTATTGTATGAGTTGATTGTTTAATTTCTATACTGCTTAATCTATTAAAAATATCTGCAAGCGGTGTACAGAAGACTGAAGCAAAAACAGACAACTTAAAACATTAATAAAATACAGTTACGTATTATGTTGTGAAGTAAAACATGGCGAGGTATCACAGGTGAAGAGGTGGTCAATGCCTTTTTATTGTGAATTACTATGACGTTTTAGTTGGTGTCTGATGCTTTTAACAAGTGTTTGCCAACCTTCCTGCATGTTAGCATACTTCAATAGTCAAGGTAGGAGTTGGAGAAGGCAATGTCACAGGATCAGCCTTGCTTTTTCTTCTTGAATTTTGCCCCCCACCATGAGCAGCTGGAGAGAGGCCCAATTAGTAGATGATCAAGTTATTTAGGGTTGGTTTGGAGAGGCTCTGTTTGGAGCTTCCACTGGCTGAAATTGGACAAAGCCATTTTCCTTCAAGGTACTGTACAGTGCACTGGCCAAGAGAATGCCATGCAGCAGTTGAAAGATACTGATTGCTACCCTTTAACAGCTTCTGCTTTCTTAGTATTTCCCCCCCCCCCTCCAAACTCCTGCAGTACCATGTGGGGTGGGGGAAGGGCATGTTTATGCCCAGCTTCCTCTCCTCATGCCACAAATAGGGAAAGTACAGATGTCAAGCAGTAAAAACACCATTGAACCCCCTCACATTGGAAGTGTCCACCTTCTCTTTCTATTGTCCCTTTCACTGGTTTGGACATACTTAGGAACAGCAGGCAGAGAAAAAGTGGCCTCTCTCTCCCCGCCCCCCTGGGCCCAGTCCTGCTTCATTCATTTAGCTGTTCCCACTGCAGATTCACAAAAGTCCTGCTGTCCATCTTGTCAATGTACAACACACCCTGCAGATGGTCCATCTCATGCTGGATGATGCGGGCTGCCCAGCCACTTGCCGGCCAGCTAAACTGCTCCCCAACTTCATTCAGACCTGGGGAAAGGAAAAAGAGGAACTCCAGTGAGAAATGCAGCTCTGGGGTCCTGTCATGCCTTAATGAATCACTCCCCTTGTAGGAACATGTATATCTGACTGAACTTTCCCCAAGCTGTAGGCCCAGTGCAGGCTCCCTGTGCCCAGAGAATATCTACTGTCCCTGCTTTTTGCTGGTACTTATTGAAACCAGCTGTGCCCCTCAGTCCTGTCAAAAATTAGAAAAGTGAGACTTATGAAAGATTCCCCAGCAGGACAGCGTAAGTAAGCATGAGAAAGTGATGCCCACCCACTCTCCCCATTCCATTTTTCATACATAAATTGTCGCTTGCTACACCTCCTGTCCACAGTCACACCAAATAACAAAAAAGCAACATGTGAGTGTGCTACTGATGAAAGGCTTTGGCATAAAAACATGCGCATTTTGACAGGCAGTGTGGGAAGAAGTTGTTTGGTGCCATGAGTTTGTACTTAGCTACGTTCCCACAATTGGAATGCATAATGTAGATTCCCGTTTGCATTAATAACACCTCGTAAGATCAACATAGAGCCAAGTTTGAACACCTGAGGCTCGCCACACACTTATACCAGCTCCAAAACTCACACCTCATCCAAGTGTGTTAAAGCTACAAGGAATAACATTGCCAGCTTACCGGAAACTGCCACGGCTTGGTATCTGGTGACGCAAGCAGAGAATCCACTGATGCTTTTACAGCCCTCGGGGAAAGAGACCAGTTGGGAGTCCAGCACCCTCATGGATGGATTCACTACCACATGCAGAGGGAAGGGGGCCATCTGGCAAGCCTGGCGCATGCTGGGGGTGTGCTCATGAAAGAGCCTCTCAGGGAACTCCGCCACAAAGATCTGGAGTGGCACACCCACTTGAGGAGCACTGAGACCCACACATTGTTCTTTCCTCATCACGCGAACCAGAGTACGGATGAGGGTCTGCACCTCACTACTGGCAATTTGTGAGGGCTCCACGGGGGCAGCCAGGGAGCGCAGAATGGGGTCCCCCACCTGGCAGACATGACTGTAGGGTGGGGTGGGAGGTTTCAAGACTTTGCGCCGCAGATATTGCCAATAGGTGCGCTGCTTCTCTGCCGGAGAGGAACAAGTGCGGCTGCAACTTCTGCATGGCAAAGGTGCCAGGAAAGCTCTATTCCAAAGGAGGCTGTCCAGCATCCAGGCCAAGCCAGACCTTAGCCTAC
This sequence comes from Podarcis pityusensis, assembly GCF_964106645.2. Taxonomy (NCBI): domain Eukaryota; kingdom Metazoa; phylum Chordata; class Lepidosauria; order Squamata; family Lacertidae; genus Podarcis; species Podarcis pityusensis. The sequence continues at coordinate 48,224,227 of NC_138033.1, read as the reverse complement.
AAACTGCCATAATTGTGCTTCAGCCACAAAGCCATCTGCACAAAGAACAAATAAAATAAAAATAAGATGAGAAAATAAAAATGATGCAAAGACAACAGGTGCAAGCACTCCCAAGGGTCTCGAGTCAAAGGGTAGCCTAGCTAAGGTCACTGGGAGGGGAAGGGCTGGAAGCTGGAGCTCAGGCAAAGCATCCGCTTGGCTTTTGCATGGTCCCAGGTTCAATACCCAGCAGTGTCTCCAAGTAAGGGCTGGAAGAGACACACAGAGACCCGACAGGAAACCCTGGAGAGCTACTGCCCATCAGCATAGCCAGTACTGAGCTAGATGGACCAAGGATCTGTCTACTCCATATGGCATTTTCCTGTGACTCTGCAGAGATGGAAAAAGCAGGCTTCTCTGCAAAAGCAATACAGAAAGGTTCTAAGATTCTGCCAAAACTCTCAGCCCTCATTTGTAGCAGCAAAATTAGGAGGCGGAGTGTTCTATACCCCTTCCAATTAAGTTTTGGATACCTCTCTTGTATATATTATCATCATCTATTTATTTCCCTCCAAGCAGCTCACATGGTTCCTTCCCACCGATATTTTAATTCTTCCAATAACCCGGTGAGGTAGGGATATGCTGCGGGAGAATGAAGGGTCCAAGGTCATCCGGTGAGCATCATGGGAATGAGCGGAGGACTTGAACTCAGCTCTCCCAATGCACTCTTGACCAGCAAAAGGCCGGAACTCTGCTGCTGGGCTTCTGCTTGCAGGGAGGCTCGTTCTAATTTATTTTAACATCGAGGAGGGTTTCAAAATGTGGGTCCCCCACCCGCAACCAGGACCTCAGCCCTACCTGACTCCAAGTCTCAAGTTTCAATGGGGCCGCCCATCTTCCGGTCTTGACAAGCCACGCGAAGCGAGGAAACCGGAAGTTCCTGTGGATGCTGGGAAATGTAGTTCTCAAAGAACGGCACCACTCCGTGGCAGGCGGCGTCCTTGCAGACGCTTTAGGTCCGCGTCTTCCAAAAGAGGAAGCGGTTGTGTAGCAAAGGGGAGAATAAGATCCTTCTTGAAGTGACAGGTTTTCCCCATCATATCATTGGTGCAGCTGCCTCAGGCTCATCTGCTTCATCTCAGCCCTGCTGCTAAAGTCAACACCAGCAAGTTTTGGCCCTGAATACTTGCTGCATTTCCACACATGCACCCCTCAACTACTTACTAGGGGGGAAATCCTTCCAACCTCTCTAGACAAAAATTGTTCTATCCTTTTCTATGCAGAGACTTAATCCAATTAAGACTCCCTCACAGTTACCTGCTACCTTTCTAGGACTCCTAGACACAGTCCACCCTTCTCTCCCTGCCTCCTGTCCACTTTGCTTAATATCCCCCCCCCCCCCCCAAAAAGAGAGAATTTTGAAGCATTCAAAATCTCACTCACTTGCTGTCCTGGGCCATTTTAACTTGCCCTGGTGACGGAGCTGTTGTTTTAAATTTATTTCTCATCTACTAAAGCTCAGACAAACCAGGATCTAAACTCTTCGCCTCCCTGTGGAATGCCCTCCCCTCAAATGTCAAGGAGATAAAGAACTACAGAACTTTTAGAAGACACCTGAAAGCAGCCCTGTATTGGGAAGTTTTTAATGTCTGATGCTGATATAACATAGTAAATGTTATATATGCTATAAGCTGCCCAGAGTGGCAGCTTATAGCATATACAGTGGTACCTCGGGTTACATACGCTTCAGGTTACAGACTCTGCTAACCCAGAAATAATACCTCGGGTTAAGAACTTTGCTTCAGGATGAGAACAGAAATCATGCTCCGGCGGCGCAGCAGCAGCGGAAGGCCCCATTAGCTAAAGTGGTGCTTCAGGTTAAGAACAGTTTCAGGTTAAGAATGGACCTCCAGAACGAATTATGTACTTAACCTGAGGTACCACTGTATTATTATTATTATTAAAACCTCATTTCTTGGACTTCAACTGCAGATGATCTTGGCCTTGGCTAGCAGGTTTCCTCTTCCTGTAATTACCCTCTTCTGAAGGGACAGCTATAACTCAAAGCAGTTGGTAAGAACAGTGGGATTCCCACACTCAGCAAGTTGGACTTACCAAAGAAGAAATTCATACCTAGTCTGAGAAATCAAGGGAAAACTGGCAGAGACACATTTTATTCTGCAGCTTAAGGCATCAGGCAATTCCAGAGGAGAGGAAGATAAGGATGACACACGAGCATTTTTGGTGAATGGGGAGGCCCAGAAAAAACTGGTACTGACTGATACCTAAAGCAACTAGCTTTGGGAGAGAAGATTCAGGGGCCCACTCTCTTCACAGTACAGCATACTGAGGTACAACACAGAGAACCAAACAAGCAATCAAGTTTATTCAAACCCTGATCCACCTTCACCAAAATTCCTTCCTCCCAGTGTCCACACCCAACTTCCTTCCCACCAGAGCAATGAAAGCTCAACTCAGTCTGTCCTTGAAGTGCTGAAGTAGAACCCCAAACCAAGAGCTGTGCCTGCCCATCGCAGGAATGAGTCTCTCCTCAGTCAGGTTCAAGTATCATGGAACCCCGGAAAACAGGCAAAATCCAGTGGAAACTATTCTAGAGGAGCACTCAGCAGCAAGGCATCACCAGAATCTGCACTGCTCTCTTCTGTTTCCAGAACAGGGGCTGGGGCACTGGGATCTGCTTCCTGCCTGGCATCAGGGAGTTCCGAGTCCAATGGAGGAGGTGCTAGGCTTTCTTCAGTCAGCCTTTTCTCCTCAGACAAGGGATAGACAGTCTCTTTCTCTGGCAGGACTGAGGCCAGGAGCTCCTGAATCAGCTGCTCATCCACACAGCCAAGACCGCCATATTTGTGCAGCTGTGTTGGGGGAACACCTAGCAGTAAAAAAAGAAAATATATTAAAATGAGAAGTTAAAATCTTACATCAACCCTAAGCTAGAGAACATTCCTTGTACTACTGCCAATTCTCTCTCTCTCTCCCTTCCCCTGGCAGTAGCCTGAGCTGTTGAGCACAGATTTCAATGACTTGCAAGCCTACAAGGACCACCACCAAGCAACCCCACCCCACCCCACCAATGTGCTGTTCACAAAGTCACAAGCAGAAGCCACTCATCCACCACAGGCCAGGGCTCAGCTGCAAGCTCCTTCCCCACCAAAAGTATTCAAGCAGCCATACCCAAAGTCTGTGCAATTTGTGCTGGGGGGAAGAGGAGCTGCAGACAACGGTTGAGGTAGGGCATCAAGTCTTCCAGAAATGCCATGCAGAAGTGAATGAACAGCTCTTGCTCTCGGCTGCTGAAGGCCACAGCCTCTGCCCGGTGGAAAACCAGAATGACCTTTGTCACCTGCAAAGAGAAAAAGAGAAGCTAGAATTTCTTGGTTTGGTGTCCAAGTGGAAGGAAGGGACTGCAGTACTACTCAGCATGCTAGCCTCATCAAATGGTCAAAATAAAAGCCCAGCTAATCGGTCTGGGGCATACCCAGAAGCTGAGTGACAAGATGTCACATACTACCTTATAGAACAGGGACTAAGAAACTTTGATCTCTCAAGTGCCACAGTCTCCTGGCAGGCAATCCAGCAGGGGCCATTTGCTGACTATGGGTGAGGTTAGAGCTAGTGGTGAGCAGGTTCAGTAGCCAAAACAGGCGAGGTCAACCACTTTCTCTCTCTCCTCTCTCTCTTCCAGCCCACCCAAAGCAAGCACTGATTGCTGTTGTCAGATGCCTGAACTGGTTGCTTGCAAAGGGCTTCTTGAAATAAGCCAGAGGCCCATCCCTGAACAGACAGACAGCAGCAACATCAGAGGGAACAAGAATAAACTCACAAACATGACCTGCCAAGTTGCTGAAAAGGGCTAGCAAACTCCAAGGAGTATAACTAAAGATAAGGCTGCAAGCAGCTAAAACTCTGCTGCTAGCAAATTTCTGTCCTGTCACCTAGACATCTGGACCATTTTTAATCCAGCCTCTTGGTGCACATGAGCAACAGAGAGCCCCACCTGGCCAAGTGCATCCTCCAGGGTAGCCGCCACGTCTGGGGCAAGAGCCACAGGGCAGCAGAGGCGCAGGTCGTTGAAGGCTACCAGGATGTTGTTGAGGAAGCAGGCGAGTGGTGGGAAATCTAGCAGCACCATGGGGGGCTGGAGTGTGCCTGGCTGGGCAGAAGGAGCCACTGCTACAGGGATGGTGCTGCTGCTGCTGCCCAAGGCAGCCGGCACAGAGATTAGCGTGTAGGAGTTCATCTCCTCCTGGAATTTGTTCACAGCTTCCTGCATGGCTCTCTTGAAGGTGACCAGTGCCACCCGCTGAAATATGGGGATGAGCAGGCCCCGGAAGTCCGCTCCAACACGGCTGAACGAGAGGCCAAAGTACATGCACTGGCCCAGCAGGGAGTCCAGGCGGCTGCCCACACCACGCTGCAAGTCACGCTCAAGCACCAGCAGGAACTGGGAGACCTTCTGCAGGACCCACCCATGGAAGATGGCACTTTCATTGAGGGTGTCCTGCCCAGGGGGAGGCACCAGCGGCTCCTCGTCAGCAAAAATGGCACGGTACTGCGTGACAATGTCAAAGAGGTGCACGCGGCAGGCCTCAATGGTCTTGGTAATATGCACATAGGGGTCGTCACCAGGAACAGCAGCAAGGATAGAACGTAGCCAGATGTCCCGTGCCTGCAGGAAAGTAATTCGTAGCTCAGCCTCAGTGAAGACATCCATGCAGCGAAGGTAGCCAATGATGCGCAAGCAGGCTGGCAGCTGAATGTTGGTGCGAAGCTGCTGGATCAGCTGTGTAAGCATGAGCTGTGTGGACTGGCGCACCTCTGCCACTATGCCCTGGGAAGGAGAAGAGAGACAAAATCAACTTCTGTTACCCATGGTACCCAAACCATGCTGATCTCAATTCTGCACAAACTATTTTATTTTCACTACAGTCCTTATGGATCATCCATGTGATCACTTATGGAGAGGGTCTACAGGTCAGTGGTAGATATACCTGCTTGATATAGTAGATACACTCTGGCTGCCAGAGTAGACAATACTGGGCTTAGTGCACAGTCAAACCTGGTATGAGGTAACTGCATTTTATAATGATGTGTACTTTTGGGAGCTTTTAAGGAGGCATAACTTGCTGTCATCCTGAGTTCCTTTAGGAGGAAGAGTGGGATATAAACATGGTAAATAAAGAAAGTGTTGTGACCTTAACAATGCATTCTTCTTTGCAGATGGAAGAAGGGCTTTACTGGATCAGAACAGGGCCTGCCTCATCTCAGCTTTCTGTACAAGAATCCCTGCAACTAGCAAATTAGACATTAGCCAAGAGTCGTTAAGTCAGTGATGGGGTGTGGTCTACCTTCTATCTATCCCTGCTTTACAGATTGCACTTAAAGAGATCAGTGGCTTGTATCCTGCTCTTGTTTAAAGTCAAAGAAATAGATCCCTACAGCACATGCACAAACCCTGGCTGCAATAAGCAACATAAGCACTTAGTCAAGAAAAAAGGCAACAAGAGAAGAAGCCTCAGATCCAGAAATATTCTGGCTTCTACAAACAGAACATGACAGCTCATGATGGTCCAGGATTGTGGGCCTCGGGTATCACCTGGATCAAACTTAGGAAACCAGCACAGAAGCCACACCACCTCTGCCTCTGTGAGCCATGGCAGAGAAAACAAATGCAAAGGGTTGGAGATGCCTTTCTTCGCTAAGCTTTTGCTCAGGTCCTGAAACTCTAGTAGCAAATGGTTGGGACCTACTATCACCGTATGGCTTAAGGCAGCTCTGGCACCTGCCAGGCTCAGAACATGTCTGCACCTGGATGACAGGGATGGTGGCGTGCTTCTTCTCCAGGCGGCGGACATAAGACACCAGCTCCAGGGCCTCCTCGTAGTAACTGTTGCGGACGCAGGTGTCCATCAGCTGGGGGATCTCCAGCACTTCCAGGATCTCTGTGTGGAGGTTCAGGGTCAGGCTGTTCATACGGCGGTTCTGGGCGATCTGTTCAGCCTCCTGCATGAAGTTCCTGGAGGCAGGAGCAAAAGAAGAAGAAAGCAGGTTGGGCCAGGAAAAGCAAAAGGGTAAGCCCCCACCCCCTCTAACCCACCCATTCCAATGGCAGTGAGTTCCATAAGTTAACGATGGGGCACTCCAGGATTATTCCTGCCCCCAAAGCGAGTGTAGCGACAGCCTTGGCCTCCAACTCCTCCTACTCACCGGCAGGCTTCGGCGAAGGGTGGGAGGCGGCCCAAGAGGCGGTCGAGGCCCTGCTCGATGCCACCGAAGCCGCGACGCGTCTCAGCGGTGCATTCGGCGGAGCGGATGAAGGTCTTGTAGTGGGCGAAGGCCAAGGCCCGCGTCTGCGCCCCGAGCTGCGCTCGTTCCTCCGCCAAACGGCCGGGTTCCCTCCGCAAGGCCTCCAGGCCCAGCCCCGCCAGCGCCGACAGGTAGGTCGCCAGCTCCGCGTCCCCCGCCGCCAGGGGCGGAGGCAGCGGCGAGGTCGCCCCGCGGAACAGCCATGCCAGCAGGCTCGCCTCCTCTAGGTCCGCCGAAGGCTCCGGGGCCGCCATCGGGCCTCCCTCGACGTGGACCAGGAAGTGATCGCTATGGCAACCGGGAGGCCGCGCTAGCCAGAGGCGGAGGCTAGTCCTCCGTGGCAGATCCGGGTGCCGCTCTGCCCGAAACCTCTGTGTTCGTATGACGTGACCAGGAGGTCACGCAACGACGCTCCGACATGAAAATCACTTGCACTCTATTGTGACCATAGACATATTTCTGTGTGTCAGCCTAGAGTGGGAAGAGCCTATGAGTGTAGGACACCCGAACGTAGCTTGATGTTGCAACTTCCGCTTCACGTCTTTGATCCGAGGCTTCCTTGAATTGGAACCACGCGGGTCTCCGGCGTCTTCTCGGGAGGTGCGATGCGGCCCCTCACGGAGGAAGAAACGCGTGCGCTCTTCGAGAAGCTCTCCAAATAGTAAGCGGGGTGGCTGTGGTGGCATTTGTGTTCTCTGGGTTCATTAGGCTTTATGATTAAACCATGGAACTCACTGACACAAGATACCCGGATCCCCACCCAATGGACAGAGGGAATTAGAGAAATCAGTGAAGGAGGGGAAGTTTGTCTCTTGCTGTTGGCCCAGAAAGTAAAATGGAAGCGTCATTGAACCATAGCGGTGGAAGATACCGCAAAGGTCCTCTAGCCCACCCCAATGGATGTAGAGAATCACAACATTATAGGCAGGCAGCGACCCATGCTCTGCTGCGAGGAAGCGGGCACCCACCTTCCCATACAGACTGTACCAGTGTGGAATAGCTCTTCTTAATCTTCCACGGAATACCACTAGCTGGGAGACAACAGCAGGAGAACTAGATGGGTCGTGTTTAATGCAGAAAAATAATTACAGGGATTATAGGGAAGTCAGTATAATAGTTTAAAATTGAAGTCTTCATATACAGAGGCAGTATGTCTTAGAAATGGTTGCTGTTCTCCACCCCTGCTTGCTGGCTCCCTGCAGGCATTTGACTTGCTTTTGCCAGGAGGAGGAGGCTGAACTAATTGGGCATTTGGTCAAATCTAGCATAAGAGGGCTATTCTCATGTTTTCTGGGGACTGGCTGACAGTGTGTCTCTTTGTTCCAACCTTTTTAAGTATTGGTGAGAACATCCAGCTCCTGGTTGACCGGCCAGATGGTGCCTACTGCTTTCGCCTGCACAAGGACCGTGTCTATTACCTCAGGTGAGGAGGCCCTACATACACCCTGGGGCATGTTATTAATGTTAACACCTTCATCCATAACACACATTAAGTAAAAATAAAAGGATGGATCTTTGAACATGTGTAAGGCTCTCTTCCTCTTCCAGAATGTACCCACGTCTTTGTGGGTGGGGAGAAGAGTGGAGGCATCTATGGGGGAAAGGAAAGGGCCTGTTTTCTTTTGTAAGATGCTGCTTGTTCTCACTACAGAGCTGCAAGGTGCTGGGAAAGAGATCTTGTTTCCCTTGTGTTTTTAGCAGCAGAAGAGCAAAAGATGTAAAAGGAGCTGAACTGAACTAAGGGAAGCTGTACTCATGGACAGTCTTTCATATGCAAATGAAGGACAGAGAGGAGGGACTTGGTCTCATAATTTAACTCTGAGCTCCCGTCTTGTCTGATCCAGTTTTTGGCACATTTTATCACTTCCAGTGCAAGTGCACCACATTGTATTTGGGGACCAGGAGTGGCTATAAGGTCTTTCTTGTTTTAGGGTTGCTTGGATTAAATCCCCAAACCTGCCTTTCCATCATCTCAGTATCCCCAATTTGGTTTAGGTACCTTAAAGCTTCTCCTCTCCCCTATGGAAGCATATGACCAAAAAGCCACAATATTGGCTGCGGGTACTTGGAGTGTGCCTCAGGCCACAGCATGGTTCAGTGATGCTCTGATGGTGACTTTGGAGCTTCTGAATCTGGAGAGACCAAGTCCTAATGATAAGTCTTTGCTTTCTGTTTCTTAGTGAGAAGATTCTGAAGCTTGCTACAAACATCCCCCGGGAGAATCTGGTGTCTCTCGGCACCTGCTTTGGAAAGTTCACCAAGAGCCAGAAGTTCCGACTCCACATCACTGCCCTTGATTACCTTGCTCCCTACGCCAAGGTAAAGATGGCACAGAGGACCATTTATTTGAGGGGCACTATCCTACCAAAATAGGTACCGCTCTGGTGGGAAGATAAATGGCGTTTCCATGCGCTGCTCTGGTTTCGCCAGAAGTGGCTTAGTCATGCTGACCACATGACCCGGAAGCTGTACGCCAGCTCCCTCGGCCAATAAAGCGAGATGAGTACTGCAACCCCAGAGTCGCCTGCAATTGGACCTAGCAGTCAGGGGTCCCTTTATCTTTACCTAGCCTACCAAAAATGTCAAAACACCTGTAGTGCTGTGTGGGGTGGGGACTTGCTAGCTGTTTATTGGGAAGGAGAGTATTTTTTTCCCTTGTGCTAATCTAAGGAGGACAAGAAAGGGAACCTGTGTAGTGGTACATTTAATGTAACTCAAAGAGAATATCTCTCATTTTTTTCTCATGCAGTACAAAGTGTGGGTGAAGCCTGGAGCAGAGCAGTCCTTCCTTTATGGGAACCACATACTGAAGTCTGGCTTGGGGCGCATCACAGAGAGCACTGCCCAGTACCAGGGTGTGGTGGTATATTCCATGGCTGACGTCCCCCTGGTGAGTGACACCTAGTGGGTAGGTGGGTGGGTAGGTTGGATGGTTGGACCCGAGTGAATTTGAAGTTAAGACAATGCCCCTCCAAGGTCTTAATGCCTTCCTTGTTCCAATTGACCTTCTTAGGGCTTTGGAGTGGCAGCCAAGTCCACCCAGGAGTGCCGGAAAGTGGACCCCATGGCGATCGTGGTTTTTCACCAAGCGGATATTGGAGAATACATACGGCATGAAGAGACGCTGACATAAATGGCAGGGCAGAAAGCCCCAAAGACTGACTTTCCCTCAGATAGAAGCTGCAGGCTTTCAACCAGCCTCTGCCCCTTTTCATGCAGACTGTGGAAGGCGCAACTGTGTAGGTTGCTAAACTGCCAGCAAAATACCTGTCTACCTCCTGATGGCCACAGTGAGGCTGTAGATGAGTCACAAAACTTTGGGATATAGCTGCAAGCCTGGCAGTTCTAGGGACACAGCTACAATTCTGACACAGTAAAGCTATTTCATTTTTCTCCTTTCATTGTCTTGATTCATCTGGTGTTCAGGGAACTGATTACATTAAAGCCTCTTTTATTTTGCCCTGGGCTTTGGGGCTGGGGAACCAGAGGTGTTTTACAAAGCCATGGAGAACCAAAAGCTAGAAGTTCTCTTTTCCTCTCACCTTCCCTGCTGCAGCTGCCTTTGCTTCCAAGCTGGCTGCCTCTAAAGGAAGAGGAAGGAATCTTGTGTTTGGTGGTGGTGGAGATCGTGTGTGTCTGCATGTGCACCTCCATTTACTAACTGTGCCCTTAATGTACCTCTTGATCAATGTAAAAATCTCACATACCTATGCTGTGGTTGCAGCAGGACTCCCGCATTTTGAGTCATGTTTATTTTAACTTGGGGCAGTTTCATTTCAAGTCAACCAACCCCCTGTGGCTCCTCTGGAAGAATACTTGGATTTTTCAGCCAACACCCCTCCCCCCACCAAAAAAGAAGCCGCACCAGCAGGTGGACATGCCCTTGCTCTCCTTTGCTGCTTGCAGATATTTAGTCAGTTGGGTGTTAAGAGGGTGGCAAGGAGAGAGCAGTTTGGCTTTTCAGCCTGGCATAAATAGCCTTCTGAAGCAGCCTCAGCACCGTGGCTTGTTGGTGGCTGTGGTGGGCTGTGTGGTGAAGAGGCGCTTGAGGAAGTAGAGTTGCAGGACACCAGAGAGAACAATAGCCAGGCTCTGGGCCGCTGACCACCAGTTCACGTAGTTGTAATTGGACTCCAGAAGGAAGTAGTCTGAGGTGCTCTTCATCCGATTAAAAGTGTAGTAGCGCCACATTTGGAAGATGCCATTCAGCAGTTTTTTGGTGCTCTCCTGTTAACAAAAGAGTGGAGCAGGGAAAGCTATTCAGTCCCAGATGTCTGTCCTTGGCCCTGCTGTGGCTTTGAACAGATACTTCACTTAGGCTGCAGATTGCTGCTCCTGGCAACCGGCTGTCTGGCCAACCATGGGGAGCTTTTTCCTTCACAGCCTGAAAGGAAAGGATGCCTGTCCTTCTCGCTAACAGCTGTCAGACTCAGGTGGGTAAAAAATAAATAAAATATCCAGGCTGCATCAAGCATGAAGGAGATCATATCTGTCCCATTTCCCCCCAGCCCTGGAGGTTCCAAATGGCTCCCAGCTTTATCACTGCTACCTTATTTATTTTTAGTTCTTTAATAAGTTACCTCAATTGCATCCAGTGTGTCGTTTAGTCTTTTCCTCTCAGCTTCATGTGGAGTTTGTAGATCAAAGCCCTCATAGAAGACCCCAAAGTTGAGGTAGACCTGCACGGAGCCAAAGTGGTTGTACCGATTGCTCAGACAGAGCTGATAGAAGCCTGCAAGAAAGAGTTAAACTTTGCCAGGTGAACCAGCAGCATTTAAGGCCTTCTGGTGTTGGGTGTGAGCAACGCAATTTGAATTCAGGTCTGTAAGAGAGAGACTGAACGTGCCCCTTTCTTGAGAAGATAGCCTACAATTTAAAAGGGGTAGCTGTGTCATTTAAAGATAGCTTGCTTGGCTCCTGTATACAATAATCCGATTAGAGTCAAAGTTTTTCTGGGATTCCCTGGTTATTGTCCATCCCTCTAAAAAGAAAACATAAATGGAGGAGTAAGAGCTGTGGTGGCAGGCAGCAAGGGAGATTATGCTTGTGCCCATCTAACCCAATACCAATCTGCTTTCAACTTCCTTTTGGGGGAATATGAAGTGGTCCAGAGAGAGAAAGAGCCTGTCATTCCTAGAGTGCTTTCTGAACATCATTCATAGTTACTAGCCTCATATCTTTGGGGAGGGTGGTAGGTGTGGTAGAATATAAGAAGCTGCCTTACACCCACTCAGACCATTGGATCACCTAGCTCAGCATTGTCTAAACTGGCAGGCAATGGCTCTCCCAAGATTTCAGACATTCCCAGTCTTGCCTAGACATAGTTGGAATTGAATCTGGGGTCTTCAAATCTGATGCTCTCCTGCTGAGCCATGGGCCCAGAGGTTTTTCCTCCTGTGAGGTTATAACTAAACAGAGGTTTTCTATTTCAGAACCCAGCCTTTGAGCACCCAGTTCAAGGTGGCTTTATGGGAGGAGAGTCCGCAATGGGGGATGTGCTCACTGCATGTTCAGGATCACCTATTTTGCTTGGAGGCTGCACCTGAGCCAGTTATGGGAGTCTAGAAAGCACTCTTGATATGGCTGTGGGTACAGAGAGAGAGAGGCACCTGTTTCCTTGGTTTGGAAGTTGATCTGTCCCCGTGTATCCTGGGAGGTGCCAAGGTGGAGCCCATTGGGGTCATTTGCGGTTGCCAGGATGTGTTGGTCATGTCCAAGACCTGAAGACCACTGCACCTGAAACCAAGATAGGATAGGGATAGGACAGGACAGGACAGGACAAGAAATGGGGTGGCATTGGTAATGCTATAACCATGTTACCTGCCACTTTCTTGTTTTTGGTTTCTTAGATGCAAGAGCTGATCTGTGCAAGTATTCAGCTACAGAAGGCAAATGGAGCTGCCATTTCCATATTGGAAGGCACACTGTACCTATCAGTTATGCTGCTGGTACACACACACACAGCAAGGAGAGTTCTCGCAAAAGCAGCAATTTCATGAGAGAGTATGCACAAGAGAGTCAGACAAAACAGTTTAGTCATTGGACTTTCAAAGCAACAGGTTACATGCTGAATATGTGTCTTCTCCACAAACCTCTACAGGCAGATGATGAGACAGGAATTGCAGTTGTCTATAAAGTTTCCAGTGCACTTAGTGTAGGAGTGGCAACTAGCAAGCTGACCTGCCACCACCAGCCAACTCACTTCTTGCTGGTAGCCCTTAATCCCTGACTTGGAGGGTGGCAAATATATGCGATTGCCTTACCCTCCCACTTTCAGGGTCGGATGCCTGTGCCTGGAGGAAGCTGAGCTATTTCCTTGAAACTGGCCCATGCAATAACCCCACATTTTTGTTTTAGACCCTTGCTAAGAAACAAAAATATTCTTCCTTCCAATCTCAACTAGAACCAACCAGTCACGGTGCCAGCTGAATCACCCTCCTGCCTCCAGCTCCTGCGTCATGACTGGATTTACAGCATGGTCATGGTCTTGTTCACCTTCAGAGCAATCCAGTTTACCAAGAGGAAAGTGGAGCTGAAAGTTTCTGGCTTGAGGCCAAGTGCCATGACAGGAGACTGCCAAGGTGCTTGTGCTGACCCACCATTGAGGCTGGATTGTCAAGGCAGTTTAGAAGTACAGTGGTACCTCGGGTTAAGAACTTAATTTGTTCCGGACATCCGTTCTCAACCTGAAACTGTTCTTAACCTGAAGCACCACTTTAGCTAATGGGGCCTCCCGCTGCCACCACACAAATTCTGTTCTCATCCTGAAGTAAAGTTCTTAACCTGAGGTACTGCTTCCAGTTTAGTGGTGTCTGTATCCTGAAGTGTTTGTAACCCGAGGTACCACTGTAAAGAGTTTAAGAAGCAGGAAGGCTCCAGTTTTATAGCTGGCACCTAAAGGGAGGTCTTTGGCAGAGACCTCAGCATTGGCAAACCCAAGAGTGAGAGGTTCCTTTCAGGAAGTCACTAAATCATCTTTATGGATAAATGGCACTTCTGGAAAATCTAGAATCTAAAACATACTCAGCAATGCCACCAGCCTTCCCCATCCATGTAACCCTTGTGCTTTCCATATGTTTTGGATTACAATGCCCTTCAGCCCTTCCATCATGCAGGCTAGGGCTAGGTATTCTCAACTGGGCAAGACAGTTAAACCTGACCAAGTTCTTTAAGGTGCAATGAAAGAATTTGGCTTGACTATTGATACTTTAGGGGTTCATGACAACCAATAAGATAATGCAAGATTCCCAGTTTGCGTTCTGGGGGATGCTGGTTACAATCATAGGAACTTGCCTTATGCTAAATTGGATCATAGGTCCAAACTAGTTTGTTATTCTCTCAGTTTGACGGACAGTGGCTCTCCAGAAATTCATCCAGGGAAATTTTTTCAGCCCTCCCTCAAAATGTCAGGGGTAGAAGCTGAGACCTATATGCAAAGCAGATGCTCTTCCCCAAGCTAAATCCCTTTCCCCGGTTCTGCTGCTACTAGAGAATCTGGCTGCTCATTACTGTCCCCCCTTGACCACAGCACAACCCTTGGATTTGTGCAGCACCCCCTCCACCGGCACCCACCTGATAGCTAAAGTAGAAAAAGCCGCTCTGATGGGCAAATTGCCAGAAGCACTCTATGCTGCCTGCAGGGATGACAATGCCAAAGTTGTACTGGTCCGCCCCACGGAAAAGAGGCTGGTCACTGGAACCACTCAGAGGTTCAGACTTGCGGGCTTGGGCAAGTTCCAGCCTCCCCACCAGCAAGCCCACCATTGCAGCCACAGGTAACACTGCAAGCATCTTGCCACAGGGAAGGTAGCTGAGCTTGGCTGGAGGCAAGTGCCAGAGCTGGAGTCCAGCATGCTGGCAGCTGGTAATCATTAACTCCACCCTCATGCCCTGTGTTTGTGCAGCTTGCTGCTGAATCAACTCTTCATTCCTCAAGGAAGCAGTCAATGCCTTAAGGACACGCGGAGTGAGCTCAGTGGAAAGCAGTTCCTCCCCCTACCTGCTGCTTGCCAGACTTCTTGGACTGCAATTCCCATCAGCCCTAGTCTCAGATGGTTGTGCTGATGTAACCTGTAGTCCAAGAGATCTGGAGGCTAGGGCAGGCAGGGGTAAAGTGTTCCTTCAAGCACAAGCCTCTTGCAGCAATTGAGCAGAGCACTAGGCCCTGTACGGGTGAGGCAGCCGAGGGGCAGACAGAACATTGATTCCTCACCTTTCCTCCTAAGATCTCCAGGTGGCATACCTGGTTCCTCCAACACCATCTTTTTCATAACCACCACCCTGTGAGGTTGAGAGGGTGCCTGGACCAGGCTGACACAGGGAGTTTTCCTGCTCAATGCTTTGAACCTGGCTGGAACCAGTCCCTCATAGCCTGACATTCTGGCTAATTCAACCACCACACTGGTACTCTTTGCTGCAGGTTTCCTGTTGGGGCATTTGGTTGGCCGCTTTGAAAACCAGATGCTGGACTAGATGGGCCCCTATTTGACCAGATTATTCAGCTGCTGCAGGGCTCTTCTGATGCTTTTATGCTAAAAGGCAACAGGAAATGGTCATATCTATTCCGACTTAGATGAAGGCAGGTTACCCAACAGCAAAAAGCACAGAGCGATCAAATCTGCTATACTAGAGGGTAAGCAGGTCACACTTTCATTACTGCAACTCACACATACTGCATTTTAAGTCCCAAGACTGCAGTTTGATTTAAATAGTATCTCTTTCCTACTAAAGCCCTTTGTTGGGAAGAACTGCCCTAACTAGTTTGCCCTTTTCTTTGCCCAGAGTATGGCTGCATTCCATTCCACCCACTTCAGCGCAAATCCTTCTTGTCTCCTTTTTACTCAAAAGTTCTCCCAAAGCACAAACTCTGCTTGCTTGTACCAGCTGGTGCTTGAAGGACAAACTGTGTATCGCAGGAGGAAGTTTTCCCAACAGCTGAGATAAGAGAGGGGGGCACCTCTGGGATAAAATCTGCTCATGGAAAAAAGAGATAGCGACTTTCAAGATCTGTGTAGTTTTGGTGGTGAGGCAGAGGGAAAGCACAGCCACAACCCATTTTGCATGTGTCTGTCTGGCTCCATCCACGCTACACAATCAACCGCTTCTTGGACTCACAGAAGCCAGCATGTCCTCCAACACATTTGAAGTTCAAGCAGTACCACCAGCTAAAAAAAGGAACAGGAAAAACAGTGGTGACGGGAACAGTCTGCCCCAATGGGAGAACAACTAGCAACACCTTTGTCCTGCCCCAGAACACATGGAATGCTAGTGCCAAACTAAATAGCATGATGGAGATTCCTTTTAATTATCATGGGAAGCAGCGCCTGTTAAAGGAACATGAAATACAGAAGTTAGGGGGGGGAAATGCACTTTGAAACAGGTTCTAATGAAATCCTTAGAAAATTGGAACACAAAAGATCAGAATTAGAAGTGTTATATATGGAGAGAATAGGCAAATCCATGCTCTTTGTGAGTCAAAAATTATATGAACATGGTAATAAACATTCCAAATGCTAGCCAGGGCTCTCAAAAGTAAGCAATTTATTTAAATAATTACTTTAAATATGACTAAAATCAGATTAGCAATATGTTTATGGAGTTTTATAAAGAGCTATATAACCCAAATAACCCTTTACCTGAAAAAAATTAAGTGAGAAGATGTGGTATCAAACCTTTAATAAAGAAAGCACAACAAAAGATAACATTCTGCAGAAGAAATTGATCAAGCTATTAAAAAAACTGAAATACTGTATAATAAGAGCCCTTGACCCGATGGGCTTGGCAACACATTTTTTAAGAAATACAGAGACCTACTCACACTTTATTTTTGTCAACTTTATCCATCTGGCAAGAGCAATCAGGCGCTGATCCAGTAACTGTCCTTCTAAAGCCAGGCAGAGATAAAGCACAGGTGTGCTCATACAGGCCAATCACCTTACTGAATCAGGACCTGGAATTTCTTCCTGGATTTATGTTCCTTAGATATTTACAAAGCCTTTGATGGTCTGGAATGGTGTTATCTCTTAACATTTTGCAGACATGCCAACTAGGCAATCACCTTATTACAGCAATAGCTAAGCTCTATTCAAATAATTCAGCTACTCTAAGGATTAATAACATGGACTCCTCAGCAATTGCAATCTGGAGGGGGACAAAACAAGGTTGTCCCTTGTCGCCACTGCTCCTCGCCTTCTCTTTTGAACCATTCGCTAATATCTTACGTCTTAATCCAAATGTAAAAGGATATTCAAGAGAGGGCAAAGAGCATCTGTTGACAATGTACGCGGATGATATTGTTGTGATGATGAAAGGCCCTAAGGGGTCAGCCTGCGCATTAAAGGAAGAATTAACATCTTTTTCTAAAGTGGCAGGCTTAAAAGTAAACATTGGAAAATCAATGATGTTTTTCAGTCTTCCACCACTGATTCAAATACACACTTGTCATATTCTTAATACACTTATGTGCTGCTCTGCATTTGGAGACTTGGGTGTGCCAATTCTAAAAAAAAATGAACCATGAATCTAAACTGAATTATCCTATTATTTTAAAAATGAACATGGCCTTTAAAAAATGAAACGAATTTAACCTTTCCATTTTAGGCTCTATTGCAGCAGTACATATCATGTTAATTCCCCATTTTCTGTCTCTCTTTCAGGTCCTCCTTACTTTTCTCCAACGTCCAAATGGCAAACTAAAATTGTTTCATATTTCAAGATAAGTCTTCAAGGTTGCCCAAGAAATCTTATTTTCTTTTCTTTTTTAAATGAAGGTGGTTGGGGTTTACCAAACCTCTCGGTATACCACGATGCATTCCAATTGAGACAGCAGGCTTTGGTAAGAAATGGATCAACTTGGAAGAAAAACAAATAGCCCTAGGTCTGCTATGTGCTTTATCTTTCAAAACCTTAATCCTTAAAATTATCACCCAAATGAATAACCCATAGTTACAAACAAAATTGAGGATATGGAAAAAATGGAAGTTACTCTCCCCAGGTTGTTCACCGCTCACTGCTCTGCAGACATATGCCAGTCTGAAAGATGATACTTTAAAAGCTAAAATAAAGAAAAGGGTAAAATTGGGTTATTTCAGACTGTGATTTTTTTTTTTTTACAGGAGTAAGACCAGTAACTTTAAATGTACCAAAAATGGGAATTAACTTTAAAGAAGCTTCAAATTCTACAAATTAAACATTTACTAAAGGATCTGATAGTTAAATTACATGCAACTAATTTTGAATGATCCAAGGTGCCACTAGGTAATAGAGGTAAGGAAATAGTATCAAAATTTTATGGTTACTTCATACGGAACTAATTTGGGGACTTGTCTAGCCTAAAATCAGTATGGGAATATGATGTAAAAGTAACAATGGAAGACTCAATTTGGAAAGGCATATGGATGAATAAACCCTTTAAGTCAGTGTCTGCAAATATTAAAGAACTTTCACTCAAAATCTTCCACAGATGGTAAAGGACTCCATCCCAACATCACATCAACTATAAGCCCCTTATGTTGGCGTGGATATGACACTAAGGGGACAAATATACATTTATGGTGGGCTTGTTCTTGAATACAAGTTGTTTGGTCCCTGGTTCACATAGAACTAACAGCACTAATAAAGAAAACAACTGAATTCACTCCATAGCGTTTTATTTTAACAATGTTCCAAGGTACAAATGTAGTATCTAAAGAACGCATCACTTTACCAACTGTAGCAAGGCAGTCTATTGTCCAACACTGGAAATATTTTGTGGTATAGAAACATGTACAACACTGCAATTTCAGTAAAAATTACATTTAGTTTTCAATTAATTCAAGTTGAGGCATAACCTATGGATTTTGGTGCAGTGTGGTGGGATTTTATATAGTATGTTATTAATACTAATTGAAGTAACTTGATTCCAGATGTAAATAAGAATGTTTGCCTATCGTGAGACTATAAGATGATGTCGTCCCGTTTGTGGATAGAATATATCTTATTCTACTGTCTTTTTACTTTAACCTTATTTATAGCATGTGTACTCCAGATGATTATGGCATAATACCAGTTTATTAATATCACAGCAGACCTACAGTGAAAAATAACATTTATAAGAAAATAAAAATTTGAAATGACGTATTTTTTTGTACTGTAAAACGTGCAGTTTCCATACCAATTGTTTAAACAAGTTCTATTAGTTGAATCTGCATTTTCAGTACTGAAAACTAAACAACAACAAAAAACAAAACAAAAAATGGAGGGAGGGGGGAGAGCCTATGTCAGAAAGCAGAGGAAGAAGCCTCCAGTGATGCTAAGAGATTGTGGTCATCAGCCTGCTGGCCCAACGCAATACAGTGCAAAAGTACTTCTGGCCCACCCTGTGTCCACATAGTGTTGGAGCTCAGGCACTTGCCCCCAGGTTCACAAGAGCCCCAGATTCTTCATTGTCCGCCATCGGTCCTTGATCGCCACAGGAGTCCGGTTCTTAAAGGGGAATGCCTGGGAAATGGCTTTCCACCTCCCTTCCCCAAACTTCTTCACGCCTTCCTTAATCCACTGAGACTCCTCTGAAGTCCAGATCTAGAAAGAAGAGGACGACACAGGCTCTCATGAGCAACCATCAAGTGCTGCAAGACTTGCCCCCTGTCCCCATGACAGAACGACAGATACCCCACCCTCTGGAGATGGTTCCATGGCTGTTGCTAACAGAGGATTGCTGCTGACATGGGATGTAGCCCAGTGACTTACAGCAGGCAAATATCTAGCCCATATTTCAAGACATTAAACCCAACTTGGTGGCACGCTCTCCACACTTAGTTCTCCTTCTGCAATATGTGGGTAATAAAAATAAAATTCAGCCACCTTACAGTGTGGCTGAAGAGGCCATCAAAGATAGCAGATATGATGTGCTGAGATTGCCCAGGCTTCTTCAAAACATCTGGGTATCCAAGACCCTTGATTGATTGATTGATTAATTAGGAGAAGCCCCTTAGTCCAGTGGTTGAATATGCAGAAGATCCCAGCTTCAAACCTGTGACACCTCCAGGTACAGCCGCGAAAGAGACACCTGGACTGAAACCCTGTAGCACAGACAATACTGAGCTAGACGGACCAGGATTAAGCATATGCAGCTTCCTATGTTCCCATTAATGGGGATTTCATCAGTTATTTCATTTGGGAGAGGGGGTCTCATCAACTGGCCTCCATTTAGAGGGGTCTTGTCAAGGCAGGCCTATTTCTCCCCACTGGAGTGCTCAGCTCCAGACTGGGTGTAGTCTTGGTTACCTTCTTTTTCGAACCAAAGAGGGAAGTGTTGATGCTGCTGCTGCCTTCTTCCTTCGATTCTGAAACACAAATTCATTTACAAAATTTACGGGATGCATGGAACCACTCGGTAAGCTGGTTACTGCTACTGGCTCAGCAGTTGGGAGGTTTTACCACTACTGCACCTCATCAGAAATCCAGGGTAGCGGTCAAATTCCACCCAGCCCTTGGCATGATGTGTACAGTCAACTACTGATGGAACTATGTTCGGGTTGCCATACACCTAGGGCATCCCAGACATGTCCTCTTTTGGGGGACCAACAGGCCCATCCAGGGGGATTTTTACATTTTAAAGGAAATGTCTGGGATTGTAGGGAGGGGTTATTTATTCATTTATTGCTTGGCCAACTCTACACACCACTGTTGCCGCCAGCCCAAGCTGGGAAAAGAAGCATGTGGGTGTACTTCTTTCCCTGGCTCAGGCTGTCCTCTTTTTTGCTCTTCAAGATATGGCAACCCTAAACTACGTGGCAAACAGCCTTCCATGTTCACTCACAGTTGCCATCTCATTCTAGCACAGTTCACAAAATTGATCACTTTGCAAGATGTTTACCAGGTTTTGAGAGTTTTGCCTTTAGCTAGTCTGGGCATTGCCTAAGCAAGCCTCCTGAAGGACCGCAGTTAACAGTTCTCTTTGCTTGCCATGCTGGCAATGTTTCCCCCCATGTCATTGTGATGTCACTGGGTAATGCAATGTGAGAAGCCATCAAAACTGCACAGGTGCTTTAATTAGAAGAGTGCATGGAGCAACAATTGAGCATCTTGCAGAACAAGAAGCCAGTCTGAGGCAAAAGGCAATAATTTTGCCAGTGCTGCTGCTGTGCACTTGCGAGTAGGCAGTCCAAATATTTTATTTTTCTGATCCAAGAGCTGTGCCCCCAAATCCTTACTGTGTACAGGATACTAGCTGCTTCACCGGGCTCCAATTAACTTCTCAAGTCTATGGAGCAGACAATGGGAACTCAAAGCTCCTGGCCTGACATTCAGACACTCACAGAGGAGAGCTTCAGCTGCTTGGCAGCTTTGCTATTTTGAGAGTAGCTTCGCTGTATTTCTGCAATAGCAGCTTTGCGGCAAAGAACCCTTGATCATGCCAAGCACCCAAAACCAAGCAGGCAGATTCAAACAGTTGCTGCTTACCAAAAAGTTCATCCTCATCACTCCAGACCTCCTTTTCTTCATCCTGATTTAAACAAATTAGTCTCCTCTTTGCTAATCTGAATGGAACAGAGAAACACAAGTGAGGAAAGACCTACCCCACAAGGAGATGAGACGGGACTGAGCTGCATCAATTAATGTCACACACAACCAGGATTATGGAGATGCTGGGTTAAGTATCAGACAAGGAGCGAGGTTAATTTGTCCCAGCAAACACACCACTGCAGAGACCTATGGCAGCTTAAATATGAGCAAATAGCTTGTGGCAGAAACACAAACCCTTATCCTTGGTACAGACGGAAGGAGGGAGGGGGGAGAGAAACAACATTTTCTACCTTCTGTCTGGCAACTGAAGCTAACATTCCAGGCATCTGACAAAGCACAGGTGTTTCTGCCACAAAAAATTTGTTTAGCAATCTTTAATGGGGCCAGAGAACGTACTGTCAATTCTGCTATCTTTGCAATCTAAGTAATAAAAATTAAGACAAGGTATGTAAACCAGATTCTCTCGCAACCTGCTTCTACTAGTTGGGGAAGAAGCTGCACAGCGATGCAACCCTACCACTGCAAACCACCTTTGCCTTCCTTGGAGCTTCTGGGCTGAGGCCTAAGGCCTTCTAATGGATTCCTTGCAAAGGTGAATGTTGCACCAAATGCCTCATGCTGTGCCGGTTCCCCAGCAGACCCCACAGCAGTCATGGCCTCTTACCTGGGATATCGGGTGGTATTATCAGGCTGGGTGGGTATTTGGGGCTGTGCAGGCCGGACAACCAAAGTTGCCACAGGTCTCTTGGATGAAACTCGGCAGGAAGTTGGGGGGTTCCAGCTCTCTGACCCCATAACCAGTGTGCTTATGGACACTGAGCGTTCACTGGGGTGCGGCCTGGAGGCAGCACGGTTCTTCTCCGTTTGGCACTTGGCTGCGTGGAAATCAGAAGCCAAACATGGCTTGGGAAAAGTCCAGTCCAACTTGTCCAGTTTTGAAAACTCTTCATCTGCATCTGGGGAATTGGACAGGATCTTGAAAGCATCCCTCAGAGTAGAAAACCCATACGAGCCCATCCTCTTAGGCGAGCATCTGCAAAATAAAGAAACATCAGAAGGTTGCTCCACAAGTTTTGCCAATTTATGTTGCTGACCTCACCCCCAAGACCTTGCTCCCCTGGCAGCAGGTGCAATTTGAGTCTGAGTGATGAGAGCCAGAAGTTGTATGGCAAAACAGCTGCCCAGCATGGCAAAGGGAGTCAAAACTGTAAGAGGCCATAGGCCGCTAACCTGTCAGAGTCACTGGAAACTGCTGAGACAGTGGCAACAGCAACCACAGCAGGCTCTGCAGCTCCACTGGTTTCTTCTTCTGGCTTTGAAGCTGCCTGGCACTCATCAACCACTTTAGCAAGCTCCAAAACAGCTCCCTTTGCCTCCATCAAAGGCCTTGCAACTGTCTCACGGCCTCCCTCCAGAGAATTTGGCTGTTCTTCCGCTGTATTTCTAGGCCCTGTCTCAGGCCAGGGCTCTTCCAAAGTCTCATCAGATCTTCCCACAGATTCAGGTTTATCTGCTGCCGCCACCTCTGAGGTTTCTTTCACCATTTCCTCCTTGCTGGCCATTTCCAAAGGATTGAGCCTGGTCTCTATCTGATCATCCGAATCCCTTTTTGCCATCTTAAACAGAGAATGTGAACACAGTTACTAGAGAACACTTCTCAACTTTATTTTCTTTTTTCTAGTTACATACAGCAGCCATGCCCAAGCTGGTGCCCTGAAGATGCCTTACCTACAATTCCCCTAAGCCCTGGTCAGCACAGCCTCATGATGCTGGAGCTGTTGGGAATTGCTAGTCCAAAACATTGTCAGGTTACAAGCTTGATATATGTCAAATGTGACATTGGAGCCCTGTGCTGTTCTGCTGTGGGGTACTTTGCTCTTTACAAAAATATTTCCCAAACACATAACAGTTTGGCCAGGGAGGCTTCTGTCTTAAGCCTCAGGTGCTGAATGTACTTTTTTGATCACAGTGTTTAGACGGCAAGAGTTCTGCTGTGGCAATGTGGGTGATATTCAAGTGCTCCAGCAACACACAGAAATATATGAAGAAAGCAAGCTGCCTTATGCCAAGCCAGACCAATGGTTCATATAGTTTCCTATCACCACACATTGAGTGACAGCGGCTCTCCGGGGTTTCAAGCAGAGGACATTCCCAGTCCTACCTAGAGATGCCAGGGATTGAACTTGGGACCTTCTGCATGCAACGTAGATGTGCGACTACTAAGCTATGCTTCCACTACAACATCCCACATCTCAATCAAGCAGCACTCCATACCCTTGCTTACCTCTAAGAGAAAGGGCTCAGAGTCACTCAAGCAGCTTTCTAAATACAGAAGTATTCTCTGCTGGAAAGCTTTATAGGAAAAGTTCCAGATGGCTGGATGAGCGAAGTTTTTTTCTCGGATGATGCTCTGGAACATCGACCTCATTTTCTAAGCAAGGGGAAATGTTTTTCAGTACTTGCAAGCAAATTGCAGCACAGGGCAGAGATAAAAGCAATTTTTGCAGTCATTAGAAGTTTAAACAAAACAAGCCAAACCACTAGAGCAGTCTAGGTAATGTCACAAATGCATGAAAGTAATGATGACTAGAGATGTGGACCACAATCTGTAGCAACATGTGCTGCTTGTAGATGCAATTTTTCTCATTGCGTAAGGGGGACAATAAACTTTCAAATATTTAAAGAACTCACTGAATTTGAGAATGTGGGAAGGACAAACCATGACTCTGCTTTGCAGTGAAATGACCCTATAAGAGGCACATCTCAACAACAACAGCGACATGAACTCATACCTGCTGAAAGCTCACCTGGGAACTTGGGTCCTTTGACATGTGTTTCCTCAAGATCTTGCTGGCTTGTTCATATTCTTTGTTTTTTAGACAGGTTATAACAGCCTGGAGAAGAAAGACAAAATAATGGTTTGCAAGGAAGACTTTGGGGGAATGTTCCTAATCTAAGAAGATACTGTTCGAGAGATATCCCTCTGGCAATTTTCTAGATCTGCTTCACATTTTCAACCCAGTGTGTTTTATTGTGTAATATTAGACCACTTATTAAAGAATTAAAAAAAATATTCAAGTAAGGCAAGTTACTTAAAAGTCTGTAGGCTAACAACATTGAAATAATGTATGCCTCAGGAGAGTCAAGAAGCCAGCTTTTCCTGGATTGCCCCAGAAGGAAACAAGTTTTCAAAACATGCTGAGTTCCAATAAACTCAGGCACTTCTGAGGAGACATTTCTCTTTCATTTCATCCCAACATATAGGAATCGTGCCTCCTTGCTTCTATTAACTTTTGTGAACTTATTTAAAAGTCCAATTTAAGCATGGAGAAAAATAGGCAAGAGTTAATCCTGGCATTGAATTAGCACCTTAATTAAACCCTTTCCCAAATATACTACGTTTTGAAACTCAAGACAGCTGTCCTCATACTAACTAGGCTGAGAAACAGTAATCAGTGCCTACAGAAGAGGAAATGCTAACACTTACTGCTTCCTTTATTTTATTTCTTATTTCTTCTATTATATCAATGCCTATGTCCAATTCATTCTTCATCTTATCCAAAAGAACAAGGGCATATTCAAGAGGTGTTAACTTGGTCTTGGTATCAATGGCCCAATCTTCTTCAATCCTAGACAGAAGCTGGATAATCCGCAGCTGAATGCCAATGCGTTTCTCTAGCACTAGGGGCCTTGCAAGCACAGCTGGAGAAGAACAAGACAGTCAAAACAGCTACTAAGCAAAATCAGATAGTTCAGCAAACCAGGTGTAACGAGGCTTGGGCCAGGGCACCAAAGCCCTGTCGCATATCTTGTATCCCTGGCCATATACAGACAGACAGCTTCATCTCAACATGCCCTTTGGCTCAGGAGTCACTTTGCATTTGCTTGTTTTTGTGTGTGTGATCTATAATATCCTTTAGTATCTATATATACACAAACACACACATTTTTTTTTTAGTGTCTTAACCTTTGTGGTGAGAGATCTTGCTGGAGCTCCCATTTTGTGGGGCAGAAATGCAATAAGTACAGATTTTATTTATAGACACACAGAAGTAATTACTGTAAGAAAATGAATGGTAAAGTACAGTAGTTGAGATTCTTAGAACTACACTCTAGTTCTGGCTAGGCCATTCCTAACGGTTGGCTTCTGGAAACCATCACACTCAACTACAGCCCACCCCCAAAACTCATTAAACTCAATCTCTTAATACACACATCAACATTCTCCAATTTGAAATAGATTTCAAGAGGGCTCTGAAATTTTCAGGTACTTAGGAGGCTAAAGGCAGGCGGGGGGCAGGCGGGGCGGGGATCCTGACCATCTGTGATGGGCTTTAGGAAGCATTCATTTAAGGGGGCATGTATGTATCCTAACCATCTTCCTGAGAATCACAGCTGGCTGTTTTCAGACCGACCTTCTGAGTTCTGTGCTGTTGGTTAGTTGTACTTTGTGCATTTTCTTTAAAAATCATTATTGGATGAATTTCCCCCTAAACTGATTTTAGAACTTTGAATTTATTGTTCTTCATGCTTTTATACTGTATTTTATGCTTTTTTTTTGTTGTATCACAATTGTTTTAAATTTGTTAGCCACCCTGAGCCCGGTTTTCTGAACCGGGAAGGGCAGGGTATAAATAAAAATTTATTATTTCCCTTAATTTCTAAAGGCAAATGACAAACTTTCCACGGACAGAGATTGTATTATATTTTAAGTTGCTTTAGGTTCATTTTTTCTTAAACGAAAACACCTAATGACTATTAACCTAGACAGCATCTTAAAAAGTAGAGACATCACCTTGCCAACAAAGGTCCGTATAGTAAAAGCTATGGTTTTCCCAGTAGTGATGTATGGAAGTGAGAGCTGGACCATAAAGAAGGCTGATCGCCGAAGAATTGATGCTTTTGAATTATGGTGCTGGAGGAGACTCTTGAGAGTCCCATGGACTGCAAGAAGATCAAACCTCTCCATTCTTAAGGAAATCAGCCCTGAGTGCTCACTGGAAGGACAGATCCTGAAACTGAGACTCCAATACTTTGGCCACCTCATGAGAAGAGAAGACTCCCTGGAAAAGACCCTGATGTTGGGAAAGATTGAGGGCACAAGGAGAAGGGGACGACAGAGGACGAATGTTTGATGTTTTAGTATGTTCTGATATGTGCTGTGAGCCGCCCAGAGTGGCTGAGGAAACCCAGCCAGATGGGCGGCGTATAACTAATAAAATTATTATTATTAGTTATTTACACTCATGTTCCTTAGCAGGAAATACCTTTACAGTTATTTAACCCAGCGAGAATGTTCCCCAAATGCCCCTTTCGTAAAACAAACTGGTCTCCCCACCGTATATGACGTCGCGCAGCTGGCGAAAGTCCTGGCTGCGGCCGGCCCGGAAAGCCTGAAGAGCCCGGTGGGCGTAGAAGAGGATGGCCCACCGGTTCACCCCCTCCTCCAAGGCCTTTTCGCGAGCCTCCGCGGCTCCTTCGGGCGATGCAGCAAGAGACGCTCCACGGCCACCGCCCGCCATCTTCCCTCTCCCGCGCGCCATCCCGCCGGGAAGGGGGCGTTGGTGTAAGTGACGGGTTCTTCCCCTGACGTAGTCGGTGGGCGGGGCAGGAGGGGGCACCGCGGAGAGCAGCGCTGGCTCAGAGCCCGGGGCACTGTAGTCTCAGCACCGTCCCGGTCCTAGCGGGGCTCTCTCTGCTCGCTCCTCTGCCTGGAGGCCCACAAAGCGCAGAGGGTGGAAAGGAAGGCTATGGGCAGCTCGCCCCCCGCCGTGGCGCTGCTTGCCCAGGGAAATCAAGGGGGCAGCCGGGCAGGTTCCAACAGACAGAGGCAGAGAAAGCGGACTTGGGGAGGATAGAGGACGGAGCACGAGGGCCGAGACCGGGACACTGTCTCTGGCAGGGGGTTTCTAGGGTGATGGTTGCTGCTGCAGCTGCGCTGCACGTGCGAAGTCACCAGAGCGGGGGGATCAAGATGCCCCGGCGGCTGGGGCGTGGGATCATCTGCAGCAGTTGCCAGATGCTCCCGCGTAGTCTCTTGTGCCTCTTCAGCCAATCAAAGGGAGCCGCTGTTTCTCCCTCTCTCGTTTCATGCTGGCCATCTCCCTTCACGCCTGTGCGGCCTGCCTCGCCCCTTCCAGGAAGGCGCCCTACGCCTCTGCCTCGGGCAGCCCGGGCAACAGGGGTCCCGGAGATCGGTCCTGCTTGGTTGGCTGGAGGAAGGGACTTGGAGATGAAGGCGGTGGGGTAAAGCCCCACCTGCGATTCCTGGGTCGGGAGACGGGTTGTATATGGGGCTGGGCTCCATAAGGACTTCTTCGGGCTGCCCATAATATTTCTTCCGTTGTTGCTATCATTTTCTTTTCATATCACTCTGCGAAGTCTTAGCACCCGACACAACATTGCGAAAAAACAATGGGCAACTATTCAAACTAGACCAAAGGGAGTGAAGCTGCATTAAAAGGGTTTTATTTTGTATGGGAAATGCGAGCTGTTTTTAAATACTATAAAACGCAACTTCTCGGTATGCACACGGCTTTCGGCTGCCCCAGAGCGCTAGATCTGCAGCCCTGCTGGGATCATTTCAGGGGGGAAGGCAGAATCTAATCGAGGCTGCCCCTAAACTCGGGAACTGAGAGACTATAAAAGAAGACGGAAGTTTTGCCTCTTGCGTGTTTATAGTGCAGCGCGCTTCTTTGTAGCTCAGTTTCCGGCTCTCTGCCGGAAGTGGAGCCCATGTGCATCCTCCTTTTGCTGCCATGGCGGGAGCTGCGGGCGCGTCGCTCTGGGTGAGGAAGGTCGCCCAGTGGGCGGGCGCTGGGTTCAAGGGAGGCCGTAGCTTCGTGCCAGAGCAGGCATTTTGCAGGTCGAGGTACCCTGTGAAGAAAGAGCCTTTGCTCTGCCGGGGAGAGCCTGGAGGGAGGCCCGCCTTTGCCAGACAGCGCAGGCGATACTCGATGAGCAAATTATTTGCCCCCCGCAGTGCTCTGCGCGCGCGCACCCACCCACTCGTGTTGCTGGTTTGAAGCAACTAATGGGGAAATGCGGAGTGGATTCTTCTGTCTGGAGGCGGGGCTAGATGCGCTGTAGGACGATATGCAGTCTTGCAGCTGTGGTTGCCCAGAAACAGGATACCAGCCTCCAATTCAAGGGGAAAGTTGCAACTCCTTCACTACTGTGACACCTATGAAAGCGCTTAACTCCTCTTACTGCTAGAAAGGGACTAAGCGAAGTTTGAAGGGCAGGTATCATGTCTTCGAGAGAGGAAGGAGCTGATGCCAATCAGCGTAAGAAGCCCTGACCTAGGTGGTCCAAAAATCTGTCGGGGGGGTGGGGGTGGGAGGGAAAGCAGCTCCTTGCCCTTCCTTAGTGAACCGTGCAGCTTGAACGTAGTTGCTGGGAGGGCTCCAGTGGCCAGCTGTGAGAGCAAATTGTGTGTTGCTCCTTTGGGATAGGCTGGAGCAACAGCCAAGGCAAGCAGAGGTTGAGCGGGTGCAGCTTTTGCTGAGCAGC
This sequence comes from Podarcis pityusensis, assembly GCF_964106645.2. Lineage (NCBI taxonomy): Eukaryota > Metazoa > Chordata > Lepidosauria > Squamata > Lacertidae > Podarcis > Podarcis pityusensis. Next base: position 48,195,907 of record NC_138033.1, on the reverse strand, counting down.
AGTGGTTCTCCTGCCTGCCATGCAGCTGCTGAAGGGCTTGAGGCAGATTCCTCTACCAAAAGGCCTCTTGTCGGATCCGGCCAGTCATTGCCAGGAGCCAGTAGTAATTGGAAGCTATGCCTTCCTTATGTTGTGGCATCTGAAATCCTCCCCTTTTGCCATCCCAGGTAGTACCAGCAGCTCTTCAACAGGATTCCAGCTGCGTTTAGCCCTTTCAGAGTGCCCCATGCGGACCAGCTGCTTTCTCAGTTTTAGGGTCAGTATTTATCCCAACTGGGGTGATGAGGCAGGGTAGCTTGGCCAGGTCTAGCCAAAGCCAACTTGGAGCTTTAACCCAGATATTCCAGACAGAGTTCTATGGGTGTGTTAGGGTGGAGCAGGGTGGTAGACCTTCCTCCTCCCGTTCTTCAGGGGTTGGGTGGGCTGTAGGCTTGGGGGTGTATCTCACTCTCTTTGCTCTCCCAGCGACGCTTTAAGGAGGCAACAGTGATTCTCGGTGGGGGCAGCCTGATCTTCACCTCATACCTGGTGGTCAAGGGAGATGAGCACTTCTACGCTGCTCAGCTGATGCCACTCCTGCAGAGAGTGGTGGGCCCTGAGACAGCCCACAGGCTGGCTGTGCGCTTTGTGGCTCTGGGGATCCTGCCCTGCTCAAGCCAAGCTGACTCGGATGCATTGGTGCGTAAACTATGCAGGTGACTGGCGGTCAGAGGCTGCTGTGCTCCTGCTTTGGGCCCTGCCTCTCATCCTACTGCTCCCAGTCCCTTCCTGTGGGCTCCTAGGACAGGATGGGGCCTTCCCTGTCTCTTCTGCTGCCTAAGGCTTTCTGCTGGTTAACAGGTGCTTAATTGGCTTCCCAGGCAGTGGAAGTCTTTGGGCGCCGGTTTCGGAACCCTCTTGGCCTGGCTGCTGGTTTTGACAAGCATGGAGAGGCTGTAGATGGACTCTACAAGATGGGATTTGGCTTTGTGGAGGTGGGGAGTGTCACCCCAGAGCCCCAAGAGGGGAACCCCAGGCCCCGTGTCTTCCGGCTGCCAGAGGACCAGGCCATTATTAACAGGTAGGAGGCTGGAACAGAGGTGGGTGGCGAGGGTGAGCCCTTGACAAGCCTCTCCTGCAGTGGTGGAGGAGGTGATGTGTTGGGGAAGAGAGGGGTGGTGGTAATCACCTGAGCTGTGTCCACCACTTTCTAGGTATGGGTTCAACAGCCACGGGCATGCAGTGGTGGAGCACAGACTTCGAGCCCGACAAGAAACTCAGCGTCAGCTCAGCTCAGGTGAGGTGGCTTGTGTCCTCCCTGCCCATGAGTCATGGAAAATCCCGGCCCCCTTCTTCCCCCCCCCCCACCCAATTGCTGCTGTACTAGTACATACTTGTGGCAGTCAGATCTGGAGAGGAGCTTTCAGGGACCGTGAAGAGTGGCAAGGAGCAAATAATGTTGCAATTGATTAGTGGAGGACTTCTGGATCCTGCCCTGGACCCTTCCCAGAGCATCTCTGGTCAGGAGCAGTGCCTGCCTGAGTGCCAGTGGCTGCTTCCTTTTGCCCAGCCCTAACAGGCCCACTGTGGTCCTGTGCTCTCCCTGGGGAAATATCTTATGTGTCTGCCCCCTCATCAAGGATTCCTCACATAGTAGTCATCTTTGCTCTGGCCCTCCCTGTCTGACTGGCTTCTGTTTGTGCATCCTCTCCCTTCCTAGCGGGCATGCCTCTTGGAATAAATCTTGGCAAGAACAAGGCCTCTGTGGATGCAGCAGCCGACTACGTGGCAGGCGTGCGTGTGCTGGGCCCACTGGCTGATTACCTGGTGGTGAATGTTTCCAGTCCCAACACACCGGGATTGCGGGCTCTTCAAGGCAAAGCAGAGCTGCGCCTCCTGTTGTCCAAGGTGAGTCTCCTGCCCCAAGAGCATTACCTGATCCCCTCTAGTAAGCAGCCAGGGCGCCCTCTGGCACACATTTCAGCACCTGCTCTCTGGGCTGAGGGCAGCAGCTGCTTGGAGCAAAGGAGAAGCAGCCTGCTGCTCCCATTTCACATTTCTTGAACAGTGCCTGGCAAAGGAAGGCCAAGGCTTTGCTGGTACATTGTTCACACATCCTACTGCAGGAGTTGAATGCATGCCTGATTGAGAACCTTGTACAAGTGTGGCAGCCTTGCCTCCAGATGTTGGTGGTTGACCTATAGGAGGCTGCTTCTATCTTGCCCTCCTTCCTTCCCTCCTTTTGGATCCTGCTGTTGAGCCCCTCCTGCTCTGCAGAGCTCCACTTATGTCCCTAGTTCATAGCAGGGGCAGTTCCCCTCTCCTAGCTGTGTTGTGCTGCGCTCCATGGCTTGTAATCATGTGCCCTTCTGAGCAGTGTGAACATGATCTTTGACCTACGGCTGTGTGCTTCTTGGCAGGTGCTGGCTGAGAGGGACGCCTTGGCATGCAAGCACAAGCCGGCTGTACTGGTGAAAATTGCTCCAGACCTCACAGCCCAAGACAAGCAGGACATTGCCAGTGTCATCTCCGAGGTGATGCAGGGGTGGGTGGGCAGGAGTGGTTCTGTCTGGCTGCTGCCTCAATTATTCCTTGTTGGTTTGGACTTTTATGCCTTGTTCTAGAGCAGCTCCCTTAAGAGATCACCTTGCCCCATGTGGGCCTCTTTGATCACTTCCATCTGTGGAACTTGCACTTTTACACCTGCCACTCTGCACACCTCGCAAGAGCAATCTCGTGAGCATAGCAGCACTTGAAACTCCCTGCCTCTTGATACTGGGCAGGCACCCGCACTATATTGCATTTAGCAAGCCTACCCAGACATGTAATTTAGTTACCTATTATTGAATTTATCTTTGTTTTGAATTGAGGTGGCTTTACATACCTTTGCTTTTAGTGAACTGTGGATTTCAGCTGTGTTTTAGCTTAAGCTATATTTGTACGCTACTTGGGAGATATATAGATTTTTGATTAAGTGGTCTTATGAATTTCCTTTAAATAAGAATGAGAATGGGGTAGGGCTAGACTTTCAGGGCCACTGCTGTGGGAAGGAGGGCAGCGCATAGGAGGAGAATGTGGCTCTGAGGCTTGACTGGGCTCCCTTTTTCCCAGTTAGGCGTTGATGGACTGGTGGTCACCAACACCACTGTGAGCCGCCCCAGCACCTTGCGTGCAGCTCTTCGTGGGGAGGCTGGGGGTCTAAGCGGAGCTCCCCTGCGAGAGCTCTCCACTCAGCTGGTCAGTGAGATGTACTCTCTCACCCAAGGTAAGGAGACGGGCTGGAGGGAGGGAGGGGATGCAGGTGGGAGGGACTCCAGAATCCCTCCCACTACCAGCCTCTTCTTTTTTTTTTTTTTTTTTTGTAAAAATTTTTATTGGTTTTACAGAATGATTTTAAACAATACAAACAAATAAAAAAAAAAGACATACAAACATGTAAAATTTCATAACCTTTTTTTCATATCCCTCTCTTCTCGGACTCCCCCAAACCTCCCCTTCCTACATCCCAATTTCCAAAATTTATTTCAGCAAATTCTAATTAATTTTATCAAATATATTTTTTCTTATTCTTTTCTTCAGCTTAATCTTATGTCACTGTAATCTCCTTTTCTTTCTCCAAACCTCGACATTTTAACATTCCTCAATTTTATAATAGTTCTTAAGGTAAATTTTAAATTTCTTCCAATCTTCTTCCGCCGTCTCTTTCCCCTGCTCACGGATTCTGCCAGTCATCTCAGCCAGTGTCATATAGTCTATTACCTTCATCTGCCACTCTTCCAAGGTGGGTAATTCTTCTGTCTTCCAATACTTTGCGATGAGTATTCTTGCTGCTGTCGTAGCATACATAAAGAAATTTCTATCTTTCTTTGACACCAATTGGCCGACAATGCCCAAGAGAAAGGCCTCTGGTTTCTTAGGAAAAGTACATTTAAGTACCTTTTTCATTTCATTATATATCATTTCCCAGAAAGCCTTAATCTTCGGGCACGTCCACCAAAGATGATAAAAAGTACCTTCCGTTTCTTTACACTTCCAACACTTATTATCAGGCAAATGATAAATTTTTGCTAGCTTGACTGGGGTCATGTACCACCTATAGATCATTTTCATAATATTTTCCTTTAAGGCATTACATGCCGTAAATTTTATACCAGTGTTCCACAACCATTCCCAGTCAGCAAACATAATGTTATGACCAATGTCCTGTGCCCACTTAATCATAGCTGATTTAACTATTTCATCTTGTGTATTCCATTTCAGCAGCAGATTATACATTTTTGACAAATTCTTAGTATTGGGTTCTAACAGTTCGATTTCTAATTTTGATTTCTCCACCTGGAATCCAATTTTCCTGTCTTGTTTATGTACCTCCATTATTTGATAATAATGGAGCCAATCTCGAACCTTGGGTTTCAATTTCTCATAACTCTGTAACTTCAATTTATCTCCATCTTGTTCCAAAATTTCCCAATACTTTAGCCATTCAGCTTCCATATTAAGCTTTTTCAGCGCTGTAGCCTCTAAAGGTGACAACCATCTAGGGGTTTTACTTTCCAACAAATCTTTATATCTTATCCAAACGTTATATAATGCTTTCCTGACAATATGATTTTTAAAGGCCCTATGCACCTTAATTTTATCATACCATAAATATGCATGCCAACCAAATGTATTATTAAAACCTTCTAAGTCCAAGATATCTGTATTCTCGAGGAGCATCCATTCTTTCAGCCAGCAAAATGCTGCTGCTTCATAATACAGTTTTAAGTCCGGCAGGGCAAACCCCCCTCTTTCTTTTGCATCCGTCAGTATTTTAAATTTTATTCTGGGCTTTTTGCCCTGCCAGACAAATTTCGAGATATCCTTCTGCCACCTCTTGAAACAATCTATCTTGTCCAGAATTTGTAATGTTTGGAACAAAAATAACATTCTAGGCAATACATTCATCTTAATAGCTGCAATTCGGCCTAACATTGACAATCTCAAATTTGACCATATTTCTAGATCTTTTTTAATTTCCGACCAACATTTTTCATAATTGTCTTTATACAAGTTCGAATTCTTAGATGTCAAATAGACCCCTAGGTATTTCACCTTCTTTACCACTGTCAAACCTGTTTCATTCTGGAACTTCTCCCTTTCCATGACTGTCAAATTTTTTTCCAAAACTTTAGTCTTTTGTTTATTCAATTTAAATCCGGCCACCTGACCAAATTCTTGAATTAGCTCCAACACCCTCTTTGTACTAGTGTCTGGCTCTTGTAAAGTAAGTACTAAATCATCTGCAAAGGCCCTTAACTTGTAATGTTTAGCTCCGACCTGTACACCTTTAACCTGCTGGTCATCTCTAATCATATTAAGCAACACCTCCAGAACAGAAATAAAAAGTAAAGGGGAAATTGGGCACCCCTGTCGTGTCCCTTTTTCTATTTTAAATTCTTCAGTTATCACATTATTTACAATCAACTTAGCCTTTTGTTCAGCGTATACGGCACCCATACCATTCTCAAATCCTTGGCCTACCCCCATCCCATGAAGATTCTTTTTCATAAAACTCCAAGAAATATTGTCAAAGGCTTTCTCCGCGTCCACAAAGATCAGAACTGCTTTAGTGTTTATATTCACCTCTAATAATTCCAAAATGTCTATTATGTTCCTCACATTATCTGATAAATGCCTTTTTGGGAGAAAGCCTGCTTGGTCCTTATGAATCTTCTCCATCAACACTTTTTTCAGTCTTTTTGCCAGAATGTCTGCAAAAATTTTATAATCCACATTAAGTAATGATATTGGGCGGTAGTTCTTAAGTTGAGTCTTTTCAGTCTCTGTCTTTGGTATGAGTGTAATATACGCTTCTTTCCACGATTCTGGTGCCCTTTTCCCCTCCAAGATCTCATTACAGACTTCCTTTAATGGTTGTACCAACCACTCCTTCAAAGCTTTATAGTATCTGGAAGTCAGTCCATCTGGTCCTGGAGATTTGCCCAGTTGCATATTTTGAATGGCACTCTCTATCTCTTGATCTGTTATTCTCTGGTTTAGATCCACCTTACTTTGGTAGGAGATTTTTTGTAGTCCATACTTTTTAAGGAATTCATCTATATCTTCCTCCTTCTGCGGTCCTTGTGAATATAGCTTTTTAAAATAACTCAAAAAACAGTTTCTTATCTCGTTAGGTTTAGAAATATTCTTTCCATCCACTTCTAGGCTTGTAACTGTATTTAGTTTCTGTCTTTTCTTCAGTTGCCAAGCCAGAAGCTTACCACATTTATCTGCTGATTCAAAAGTCTTTTGTCTCATTTGTTTTATCTTCCATTCAATCTCTTGATTCATCAATTCCATATATTGTGTCTGGTATAACTTAATCTCTCTCAGAATCTCCTGGGACTTTGGTTTTGATCTCAATTTCTTCTCTCCTTCTTTTATCTTTTCCAAGATCTTATCCTTCTTCTCATTTTGCTTTCTCTTTTTTACTGAATTTTGTTGAATTAAAAATCCTCGCATCACTGCTTTGCTTGCGTCCCATATCACTCTTTTTTCTACATCAGTTTTTAGATTTATTTCAAAATAGTCCTTTAACGTTTTTTGGGCCTTTCTATGGATCTCCTCATCTCGAAATAGGTTGTCATTCATCCTCCATCTGAATTGACCAGTTACTGTAAATTTCATCTCCATCTTCACGGCGTTATGGTCGGAGCAAGTCTTTGGGCAGATTTCCACTTTCTTAATCTTTGGAGCCAACCCACTAGTAATCCAAATTTGATCGATTCTGGTCCAGGTCATCATTGCTTCAGAGAAGAAGGTTCCCTCTCTCTCGAGAGGGTTCCTTGTTCTCCATATATCAATCAAGTCCATATTTTCAGTCATTTCAAAGAAAGTCTTTGGTAGTCTCCCATCTCTGGTAATTACCTGTCTTTGTGCTTTATCCATATTTGTAGATACCACTCCGTTCATATCTCCCATCATAATTAATTTGTAATCCAAATAGTCCAACAATGTCTCATGCAACTTCTTAAAAAATTCTGACTTCCCTTCATTAGGTGCGTAGATCCCTAGTATCAAAAATTTTTCACCTTGAATTTGCACTTCAATTGCCAAATATCTTCCTTGTTCATCTTTAAATATAAACTTTGGGGAAAGTTTTTCTTTTGCATAGATTACCACTCCTCTTTTCTTAACTTTATCCGATGAAATAAATTCTTGGCCTAATCTCTTATTGACGAGTAATTTCCTATGCAATCTTGTTATATGAGTTTCCTGTAAACAAATTATGTCCAACTGCTCTTTTTTCAATAAATGGAATATGTTTTTCCTCCTTCGCGGAAGGTTGAGTCCATTACAATTCCAGCTTAGAAGTTGCAGGGCCATCCTGAAGTTATTTACCTCCTGTCGCTCCGAGTAGTTGTTCTTCTTCTGTCGGTGATTTCAGTCCAAACGTCAGGTTTAAAATGTCTGTTGCGTCTTTCGTTTCTGATGTTATTTCCTCTCCGACTGTTCCTTTCAGAAGGTCTTCCCTGTAGTGATTTAAAAATTGATCTCGATCTTCTACTGATCTTATCCTTATTTTCCTACCTTTGAATTTAAAAGATAGGCCTTGCGGGAATTCCCACCTGAAAGGTACTTCGTTCTTCTTCAGCAATCCGACCAGTTCTTTATAGTATGTTCTTGCGTCTAGAATTTCCTTTGGGATATCTTTAAAGATCTCCACAAAAGACTTTTCAATCTCGAGTGTTCTTTGGAAATGCAAGCTCAATATTTTTCCTCTCTCCTCTCTTGATCTTAATGTTATTAGGCAATCCCTTGGCTTCTTCCTGCCTTGTGCTCTTCCCAGTCTAAAAGCAGTGACTATTTTAATTTCTTCCTTCTCTAACTCCTGTTGCCAAAAATCAGAAAATTCTTTAGAAAGGAAGTTCGCCAAGTTGTCTCCTTCACTTTCAGGCACCGCTCGTAGTCTTAAGTTTCTACTTCTCCTCTCCAATTCAAGCATAGACAGGGCCAATGTATGATCTTCTAGCTTTTTGCAAACTGGTACAATTTTTTCCTGTGTAGCATCCGCCGAGACTTTAGCCTCATCAGCAGAGACTTTGGCTTCTTCTGCGATTTTACGTATATTAGCAGAGTCCTCTAATATTTTATTAATAGATTCTGTATTAGATGTCACCCTTTTCCCTAATTCATTCACACTTTGTGTATTCTGATCAAGTTTGATTGAGAGTTCTGTCAATTTTCTACTATTTTCCGCCCCCTGCTTTGTCAAAGATTCCAAAGACTCATTTATTTTAACCAAAGCTTGTGTTACAGGATCTGATGACATTGTTGTTCTTGTCTGACCAGTTGCAGCTGGTGCCACTGGGATGCCTGGGACTGAAATTCTTCGCTGTGAAGATTTTGCTTTGTATTGTCTCCCAGACCTGGTTGTTGTCTCTTCTGATGCACCACTCATGCCTAGCCAAGGTCACTCTCGCAGCTGTTAGTTGTTTTTCAAGGGAAATTTCCACTGCCTTAATAGTTACAGCCCAATTTGCAACAGTTATCAAAGTGCCCTCTAGGGGAACAAAGTTTCCAAAGCTAAACAAAATGTCTTACAGTCCAAAATTCCCCTGAGGTTTCCCAATAGTCAATTGTAACAGTTCTTATATTTTCAGAGTTCAACAAACCAGTAATTTAATGTCTCTCCTGAGCTGAGTAGTTTGAAACAATGTAACAATCCAAGTGACAGCTCACTGACAGTTCTCTCTCTCCAGGTTCCTTTGCCCCGGCAGTCCGTTTCAGGGGTATTTGACACAGCGATAAAAAGTTTTAAAATCTTTTTCTGGCAGGTTCTAATTCCAAATTCCTCCCCCTTTTGCTCCTGCCTACCAAAAGGGGGAAAATTCACAGTTTATGTCTGGTTCTCTTCACTCTTTGCGATCTCTCAATGGTTGCAGCTTTTAATCCTTCTTTGCTTTATCCTTATGCAGTCCGGGAAAGGCTGACTTCCTTACTTTAACCAATCCCGTTTTCAGCCAAATTTCAAAAAGATAATTGTAAATCCCAATTAAGTCAGTCTTACTCACTGGTTTTACTTTGTAATCCAATTTTCAGGAAGGAATCGGCGCTCTCCGGCTATGGCGATGCGGCTTCGCTTTACAAGCTGGGTAGCGGCTCTCAGCACCGCTTCTCCCCCCGCTGCCGTTCCGGAGCCTTTAAAAAGGCTCCCTTGCGATTTCGGGGGGGCGCGATGGTGCCCACCGAGCCTCCTTGTTCACAGGCTTCCGCGCCTGTAATTTTTGAGGGTCCCCGCTTCGCCGTAGCGACAGGACCCGAACTTGTAAAGCAGACCCCCTCCGGAGCTCGGAGGGAAATCCGCCATTAACCGATGGCGCCGACCGGAAGTCCCCACTACCAGCCTCTTCTTGCCCCCCAGGACGGGTCCCCATCATTGGTGTAGGTGGAGTCTCCAGCGGGCAAGATGCCTTGGACAAGATCCGTGCAGGGGCCTCCTTGGTGCAGATGTACACTGCCCTCACCTACCGTGGGCCACCTGTGGTGGGTGCTGTGAAACAGGAGCTGGAGGCTCTGTTGAGGTGAGTGCCAGGCTGGGCCCAGCTCCCAGCTTCTTGATGGCCGAAACTCAGTGAGTGAGTGTGTGTGTGTGTGTGTGTGTGTGTGTGTGAGAGAGAGAGAGAGAGAGGAGGGGTGCATCTAACGGACCCTCAATCCAGCTGTGTGTTGCAGATACATTATGATGTAATTTCAGATTCAAGCAAAGTTGTGCTGATTAAGAAAGCACAGCAGAATGAGATTGCTGCTAGCATAAGATTAGGCTGTAGAGGGAGCTGAGCAGACCACAAAACTGTCTGTCTCCCACCTAGGTTGTCATGCTGGGCTCCTTATTGCATGTATGCTCTCCATTTACACTGCAAGAAGCTGATCCCTGTTACTCTTTACATCAGCTTCAAGTACCTGGTCCTCCTTGCTTGATGTTCTGTGTCTCTCTCTCTCTGCCGCTTACACCCATTCCTTCTCTTCCTCCCACATTCTGCTTGCCAGCCAGCCTGCCTTTCCTCCAGATCTGCTTCCTAGCCCCTGGCTCTCCTCTCCTCTTGGAAGCCCCTGCTGCCCCCTGTTCTTCCACCTGTCCCTTATCTCCAGTCTCAAATTACCTTCCACCTCCACCAAGACAAATTACCTTTTTCCACCACAGCTGCTTTGTGTCATTTTGTGGTCTATGGAGCCCTGGCAGCATTACAGCAGTTGATGTCTGGGACAACAGTAGTCCCAAAACAAATAATAACAGACCTTGCTTTCTATTCTTTATACCCGTGCGTCTGTTGCCTTATCCAAACAATCAAATATATACTACGTAGAAGAGAAAGTGGTCTTGATCCTGTGCGTATTTCACATCCTTGGTTTCCTGTGACTCGCCTGCAGGTCACAAGTCCCCTCCCCACAACGTACAAGGATCTGCTCTACAGGCATAAGCTTTTCTGGTCACTTTTTGTAGCTGGGGAGGGAGATGGGGACCCAAGTGGGGCGCTGGTATCTTAAGCAAATAAGGAGTTTGCTTGGGTTGAGGTTTTATCTTTCTAGGCGCCAAGAAGACTGCAGGGCCAGAGACAGCTACCTGGTCTACTCACTCTGTGCTGTTTTCTCCTTTGTGCAGGGAGCAAGGATTCCAGAGTGTGCAGGATGCTGTGGGTGCAGATCATGGCCTCTGAGGACTCCTGGCATGGGCTTAGTGTGACAGCAGGGACTCTGTGGGCACAGAGATGCTTGTTTGCCCTGGTCACCGTGGTAGCATCCAGCATGTTTCTGCTTGTAGTACTGCTGGCCCCCTCGTCTTCCCCTACATGAGGGCAGGGGGGCTTCCATCAAGATCAGCTGGGTCCATTGTTTTTCCAGCAAGGAACAAAAAAGTGCCTCCCTTAAGAGCTTCACAGTGTACTTCTTAATGCAAACTTTTGCAGTCCAGCAGGTGCTAAGTGTCCCTGGAACAGGATGAGCAAACATTGACACAAGTCAAGTAGGCCAGGCTGGGGCTGGCTTCTTTCATCAGAAACTATCAAGCAACGCAGAGGATCAGAATATGTGTGTATCCTCAGCCAAGACAAAGTCAAGGAATCCCCCTCATCTGCTGAGACCCAACAGAGTCAGGTCTGCAGTGTAACTCAGTCTCTCTCAGATGGGATTAAGTAAAATGGGAGTATAGCAGAAATATTTTCTCTGTTTCATCCCAGAGCCCCACTCTTGATCTTAGGATGCTAAAGAGGATGGGAGCACGATCAGCATTGCTCTGAGGGGCTGTGGGATTTTGTTCCCTGCCTTGCCTTCAGCGGGAGCTGGATATTTTTCTGGGTGGCCTTTCAATAAAGCTTTTGTTTGTTTGTTTAAACTTGTTATTTTTATTTTAGTTTTATTTTTTATTTCATTATGTTTTTAAATTTGGTATGAAGTGCCATATGACAAGTGCATTTCACTTGTTTTATGATGGAGATCAGCATACAAAAGGTTAAAAAACATTGCCAATGGTGGGTGGGACTTCTCTTTAATTATTAAAAGTAACTCTAAAGGAGAGCATATTGTTTCACTTCTATGTGAAGGCCAGGCACAGGCACCTCCCAAGAGGTGCCTTCTCTCATGGAGAAGGCCCCTGCAGCTGCCCTCTGACCCATGGCTTGAGGAAGAGGTGCCAGCTCCGGGGGTAAATCTGCAGAGTCCTGAGAGCTCTGGTGAGGGGAGAGGGGCAACATTTGAAGACCCAGTTTGTTTGTATTTCAGTGGTAAGGGGGTTGTGCCCTGGCACCCAATGCAGGCTTTGCAGCAGTGACTGGGAGGTTATCCTAGGAATTGCACCCATGCAAAATAAAAGGGGGGCAGCTGAGCGCAAAAGGCGTCAGACGAACCTCTCGCCCAAGGAGTGACTCGCAAGGGCGCGAACAGCATAGGTCACCCCACCAGACTCTCCAGCCGCCGGAAGAGGGGCTGATTTGGCTCTGACGTAGGAAGGGCGGGAGGAGGCGGACCCGGAGAAGCCCCGCCCCCGGTCCAAGAGGCTCGTCTGTAGCCGGGGCAACGGGTTATGTCACCCTAGACATAAGAAAGGGTAAGAGCAGCCCTTCTGGTGCGCGGGACCTTCGGGCTCCTGAAAACCCATCCGGCTGCAATCCGAGCCGCTTTGGATAGAGAGCGCGGGACTCGCGTTTGCCCCTCTGTCGGCTGCAAGTCTAGACCTTTTCAGTCTCCGGACCCGCCTTTAACCAAACATGCATTTGGGGACCAATCTTGTAATCGTTTACCACACATTTGCACAGCGGTGGCGCTGCTGTTGCGACCCACCTCGGATCAGGCCGTGACTCACAAGAGGGTCTCTACCCACCACCACTTGGACTAGATGACCCCCGCGGCCCCTTCCGACTCTACTTTGCCATGACCTATGGCTGGGGAACTTCCGGCCCAGCAGAGGATGGATGGACTACAATTCCCATCCTCGTCTCTGGCCACGCTGGCTGCTGGGAGCTGCGGTCTCTAACAGCACCTGGAGGACCGTGAATGTCCCCGCACAGCGCCCCATCCCTGCATTAGCCCCGTTCCCGCCCATGATCTCGAACTGCTTTCGCAGCTGTCTGAGGGAGCGGCACGCCCCTCCTCTTCTGAGGGGAAACTGCTAGTTCTGCCGCCTTCCGTTCCAGCTGTGCGGAAGTCCGGGATCTCCTTACGCAGTTTCCTGTGGGCGGCTTTTACGTTCCCTCCTCCAGGCGGCTGCGATCCGGAAATCCCGCCTCCGCACAAGGACTCGGTCGGTCTAGGAGCCGCGCTGCTGCACATTCTATAACGACTCTATGGCGCGGGGAGAGGCCGTCGCAGCTGCCGTCGCGGGGCATTGTGGGGCGGGCAATGGCGGCGCCCGGCAAGCGGAGGGTCAGGCCTTGAAGCGGCGGCCGCGCGGCGGCGGAGGGTGAGGCTGAGGCGGGCAGGACTCTGCCCCCGTCTCTGTCCCGAAGGCGAAGCGAGGCCGGGCCAGCGGGTTGGGCGGCGCTGCTGCTGCTGCTTCCGCTGCCGCTTTCAGCGCGGTGTGTCGTCCAGTGGCAGCGCGTCCCGCGGGACTCTGAACGGCCGAGCAGCCCCTCCAGCAGCCCGATTTCCCCCGCCGCCGTTAGGCGCCACCCCCCTTGCCGCCCAGTCCCCCTCCCGCTCACTCGAGTGCCTCCTTGCTCCCCGCAGAGAGCCCTGCAATGGGGGACTCCCCGGCGGAAGAGGCGTCGCTGCACCGGCTGGAGGGCCTAGAGCCGGAGACGCAGGTCGGCGGCCTCCTGATCAAGAAGAAAAGCGCCGCCGAGGAGCAGCACGTCTTCAAGATCCCGGCGCCCCGCACCTCCCTGCTGGGTCTGGACCTCCTGGCCGCCCAGAAGCGCCGCGAGCGGGAGGAGAAGGACAACGGGGCAGAGGACCGAAAGAGGTCCCGGGTCTCCTCCTATAAGGACTGGGCTGAGGGCAAGGACGAGGGCGCTGCTGGCGAGGAAGAGGACGGCGACCCAGCTGGGCGCAGCAGCCGCAAGGACAGGTGAGGGGAGGGCTTGGGAAGCTGCTCTTTCTGCAACGGTAGCTACTTCTTAGGGAAGAAAGCAAGAGCTGAATTTGTTGGGGTGAAAACTTCCCCAGTGGGTGATTACCCCACAGCTCAGCCCTCCTCTTCTTCCACTTTCCAGGCATTATCGCTCAGCTCGTGTGGAGACACCATCTCACACTGGAGGAGTCAGTGAGGAGTTTTGGGAGCGCAGCCGGCAGCGGGAAAGGGAACGTCGTGAGCATGGGGTTTATGCCTCCTCCAAGGAGGAAAAAGAGCGCAAGAGGGACCACGGCCGGGAGCGGGAACATGATCGCAAACGGGACCGAGGTAATTCCTGCTCATTAGTAGCTCCGCCCCCCAGGACTGCCACTGGTCTTTTCACTGGGTGGGCCATGGTTGATCATAGGTTGCCTCCACAGATGAGCGGGACCGAAGTCGACGCAGCAGCAGCAGCCGCTCAGAGAAAGAGGCCTCCTCAGAGAGGAGCAGCAGTAGTCGGAAGAACGAACCAGAGAGTCCTCGACACCGACCCAAAGGTGCCCTCTCTCTATCTGCCCACTCCACCTGGATGATGGGGAGCATCTGTAGACTGTTGCTTTCTTCTTCCTCTGTGTAGGGGGTTGAGTGAGCAACTGCTGGGCTATGCATGGCTGTGGCACATCTTCATGCAGTTGTGCTGGGACCCTGGGAGCAAAGGGTGCTGGGGTGGCAGAAGGGGGAGCAGTCCAAACCAACTGGTGGTTTCCTTCTTGTGCCTAGATGCAGCTACACCTTCCCGCTCTAGCTGGGAGGAAGAGGACAGTGGCTACAACAGTTCACGCCGCTCCCAGTGGGAGTCTCCCTCCCCCACGCCCTCCTACCGGGACTCAGAGAGAAGTCACCGGGGATCTGCCTCCCGGGATAGCGAACGGCGTGATCGTGACCGGTATGGAGGTGCAAATCAGACTTGGGGGTGTGGGGATGAGGCTGATTGAAGAAGCCTGGCTGGAGCAAGCGGTCCTTGCCCTCTGGGCTATTGCCTTGACTGTGTTTCTCTCGGCTGCTCTCACAGGTCTGTCAGGAGCAAGTACCCAGAGGACACCCCATTGCCAACGCCTTCATACAAATACAATGACTGGGCTGACCATCAAAGACACTCTGGTGCAACACCTTGGCTCTCCAGAGGCAGAGGTTAGGGACTGGGAAAGTGGGGGAGGAGGACTCAGCAGTCCGGGGCCAGAATCAGGGCTTCATGATACGTTCCATTCTTAGGAAGGCGTGAAGATGGTGAGGATGGCATTGCATTTGAAACTGAGGAGGAGCGACAGCAGTGGGAAGATGACCAGCGGGTGAGTGTGCAGCACTCTAACAAATGATCCCAAACAAATGATCCTCACTAGGGTTATTTATCTTCATCTCATACCTTGGAAAGTGAGGGTGCCCAGAGTTGTTTGGCTCTCTCTTTGGGGAGAGCTGGAAGTGAAGGAGATGGGCTTGGTGGTTGTCACATGTGGGTGTTCTTGGGCTCAGGCCCTGTGTGGGTAATGGCTGTGTTTGGTGGCCATTGAAGGCTGCCTTTTCCAAAGTGCCAGCTCAGCTCCAGTGAGGTGTGTCATAATGAACAAGATTGGTGAGAGTGTGTCTCTGGCTCGCATTGCTGAAACTTTCTACTTGTGTCCCCCCCCCCCCCCCAGCAAGCTGACAGGGACTGGTACATGATGGATGAGGGCTACGACGAGTTCCACAATCCCTTGGCTTCTTCATCAGAGGAATACGTGAGGAAGCGGGAACAGCACCTGCAGAAGCAAAAGCAGAAGCGCATCTCAGCTCAGCGTAGGCAGATAAATGAGGTAGGGGAGTGCTGGAGAGGGTGGCGCCCAGTGGTGGCAAACACATGACCATTGTCACTGCAAGGGCTCCCTTAAAACTAAGAGGCTGCTGAGTGCCTGGCCTTGTTTTCTGCTTGGTAGGATAATGAGCGCTGGGAGACCAACCGCATGCTGACAAGCGGCGTGGTGCACCGACTGGAGGTGGACGAGGACTTTGAGGAGGATAACGCTGCGAAGGTTCATCTTCTGGTTCACAACCTGGTGCCTCCCTTCCTGGATGGGCGCATTGTCTTCACGAAGCAGGTAGGCCAGACTCTAAACAAATGGTGGCAGCAAATGGGGAGGGGGGAGTTGAAGTTGGGGCAGGGCTGTTCCTTTGTGGATCACTTTTCTTGCTTCCTTCTAGCCTGAGCCCGTCATCCCCGTCAAGGATGCTACTTCCGACCTGGCGATCATCGCCCGCAAAGGCAGCCAGTTGGTGCGCAAGCATCGCGAACAGAAGGAGCGCAAAAAGGTACAGTCCGAGTTTCTGTTGGGTTTCTCTCTCTCTCTCTCTCTCTCTCTCTCTCTCTCTCTCTCTCTCCCTCTCTCTCCCTCTCTCTCCCCCCCCCCTCTTGTGGGCTTAATCTCCATTGAGTAAGGAAACTTGCCTGCTGGGGGCAAACTGTCTTTACAAGCAGGAATGTAGCTTCAGCTGCTTGAGACTTTATTTTATGATTGAAAACGTTTCTATTCTACCCTTCCTCACAAAACAACAATAGTCAAGTCCAGAATTGTGCTGGTTTTGCAGGTGTCAGTAAGTTGCAGTTTAGTGGCAAGTTGCAATTTAGTGTTGAGAGGAGGCAGCAGAGAGGCTGCGTTTAACGGGCAGGTGTGGCTACCATTCAGAGCAGGGATGAGTGAACTATAGGACAACCCACACTGCTTGTAGCATGCCAAAGTCTGACTAGTTTTCATGGATCTCTCTCTCTCTCTCTCTCTCTCTCTGTGTGTGTGTGTGTGTGTGTGTGGTTACTGTCATTTCAGGCCCAGCACAAGCATTGGGAGTTGGCAGGCACCAAACTGGGGAACATCATGGGCATCAAGAAGGAGGAAGAGGAAGAGGGTCCCAACCAAAAATTGGCAGAGGATGGCACTGTGGATTACAGGTAGGGGCCTCACCTGCTGCAGGATGACAGCAGCAAGTAGGGCTTCTAAGGGAGGATGGGCCTTGTGAGGCGATGACCACAAAACCACTCTCCTTTCAGGACAGAACAGAAATTTGCTGATCACATGAAGGAGAAGAGTGAAGCGAGCAGTGAGTTTGCCAAGAAGAAGTCAATTGTGGAGCAGAGGCAGTATCTGCCCATCTTTGCTGTGCAGCAGGAACTGCTGACAGTCATTAGGTGAGACCTTTCCCCAGCCCCTTGCCCTCAGCCTCAGCAGCGACTTCTCTCTGCTTTATTGGGTGGGCAGAGACCTCAGGGTCCAGGCGAGGGGCCTAACTTTGGGGAGCTGGTGACAGAACCTGTCTCTTCTTCTTGCAGGGACAACAGCATTGTGATTGTGGTGGGGGAGACAGGCAGTGGGAAAACCACACAATTGACACAGTATCTGCACGAGGACAGCTATACGGACTATGGCTTGATTGGCTGCACGCAGCCCCGCAGGGTGGCAGCGATGTCAGTGGCCAAGCGTGTCAGTGAGGAGATGAGCGTGAGCCTTGGTGAGGAGGTGAGCACAGAAGGGCAGAGGGGGGAGGGGGCCAGTAGGAAGCACCTGTATTGGCAGTGCTGGGGGGTGAGGGTGGGCAGGTTCTGGTTTGGCTCAGCTGCAGGTAAGATGGTCCCTCATCACTGTACCCGTGGCGTGATGTGCTCTGCTTGTTGTCTTTTGTTAAGTTCTTCTCACATATTTCTCTCCCTGCCCCCGATATCTCTCAGGTGGGTTATGCCATCCGCTTTGAGGATTGCACTTCAGAGAACACTGTGATCAAGTACATGACGGATGGGATCCTGCTGCGTGAGTCTTTGCGCGAAGCCGACCTTGACCATTATAGTGCTATTATTATGGATGAAGCGCATGAACGCTCTCTCAACACAGATGTGCTCTTCGGCCTCCTGCGTGAGGTCAGTACTTGCTTGGTGGGACTGTGGGTGGATTCACTTAGACTTCAGTTGCTTATACAGTGCAGTGTCCCAGAAGGGGAGCCCTTGTTTGAGTCTTGTGCAGAAAAAAAGCCAAGAGAGTCTTGGGGCACCTTTAGCACCTTTATTAAGGCACAATAAGCTGTCATGGACTCATTTCACATCAGATGAATGAAGTGTTATCCTTGTGAGATGACCTTACCTCACTTGACTGCTTTGATGTATGGAATGGGCACTGTTACAGCTGCCACACAATACTCATTCCACACGTCTAAAGAATCAAATATTTTAGTGTGGCAGCACCTACAATTTGGAACTCTGTGCCTATTGGCATCCAGCAGGCACCTTTGCTGTACTCTTTTTGGGACCTGCTTAAAACATTTTTGTTTAGGCAAGCTTATCCAGACACGTATATTTTGTCATGTGTTACTCTCTTTTTGCTTTGCTGCTGATGTTAGTTGCCATTTAAATGTTTTAACTGCTTGTTCTTAATTATTTTTATTTCTTGTAAGCCTCTTGGAGGTTCTGTTGCAACCAAGCACTATACAGTGGTACCTCGGAAGTTGAACGGAATCCGTTCCAGAACTCCGTTCGACTTCCAGAATGTTTGGAATGTTTGGAAACCAAGGCGCAGCTTCCAATTGGTTGCAGCCATTGGAAGCCACGGAAGTCACGTCAGACGTTCGGGTTCCAAAGAACGTTTGCAAACTGGAACACTCACTTCCAGGTTTGCAGCTTTTGGGAGCCAAAATGTTCGAATTGCAAGGCGTTCGGGATCCAGGGTTCGACTGTATAAGTTTTGTTAAATAAAAATAATAATTTAAAAATTCTGATCTACAGTTATAGTAGAAACACATGGTTTGCAAGGGAGGGGTGTTGTAAGCAGTGTGAAAATGAAGTGAAATACAGAAGAGTAAAGGCAGTTGCAAGTAACTAATTCACATTTATAATCCAATTAATACATAAAATGGGTTAAAAATGCTTTGTCTTGGTTCAGCCCAGGAGTTATAGTACTGGATCTTTTTGTCATTTGTGTTGAGACTGGCCTGTTTGTCCTATGTAGAATTCAGAAGGGTCTCTCTGCCAGGTGATGAACATGGATCACATTTTTTAAAATTGTTTTTTATTGAAAGATTTTCATGGATAACAGAGGTACATATAGCACCTCTGTTTTCAGTTCATAGACTTTTTTTTACAGTTCAGTTACATTTTGTGAGAGATACTGCTATCGTACGCACTGTGAGTTTGGGGTGGGGAAGAGGTGAGGGAGAGAAGGGGGTAGTGTTATTTCCTTCTTTTGCAAAGTGTACATGTCGAGTTTTGTGTCGGCATCACATGGGTAGGTTCTTTATCTATTCATTTATTTATTTTCATTGATGGTGCAGGAGATTGAGGAGCCCAGAGCATGGCTGGTTGCTTTAGGTTGGTTGCAGTGAATTTTGTTCATGTGTGAGGGGCTGGGCGTTGTTGGGTCAAATTAGCCATATCACTTTCTGGGCTGTCAGGGGGTGGGGTGGGGTTGTTGTCTTATTGGTCTGTGTATGTAATAAAGGGGAGCCACACCAGGATGAAAGCATCCAATTTTGTATGTCCCTGTGCTAATTTCAGTTTGTTGATTAGCTTTTCTAGTACAGCTGTTTCCCATACAGTTTGGTATCAGTGGTTCATGTTCACTCCTGACATGTCCCTCCAGTGTTTAGTTTTGATGCTCCTAGCTGCTGACAGTAGGTGGCTTATGAGACATAGATCACATCTGAAGTGAGCAGGTGAATGAATGCCTGATGTGGGTGATGTTTTCAGGCCTTGCCCTAGTAGTGTCAGAGTAGACATGGGGACAGAGTTGGCACTCTGAATAAAGGGACACAAATTTTACGTCATAAAAGCAATGTTCAAGAGTTGGTGGGAAATTGTTTTAGCCTCCCAAGACACAATTTATACATGACCTGAGAGTGACCATTGTGGAGCAGAGAGAGGGAGCCTGTGATGTAAAGCTGCTGAATTGCAATACAGTAAGAGGTTTGCTGCTCTCACTTGCTGATGGAACTGAGACAAAGCTGTCGTTTGTGCCCATTGCCCCTATGTCACTCAGGCAACTTCTTGCCTTTCGTAACAAGGAAGCAGAGTTTTGAAACAGAGCACCATGCAGCCAAGTACAGTCCCTTTGTTACAAGAAGGAATATTTCTCTTTGTTTCTCTCCATCTGAGAGGGGGATGAAATGGGCTACTTCTGCATCCAATGTTTGGAAAGATATGTCGTGTGGTGCTTCTCCCTTGCTCTGAGGGTAGGTGAGTCTTTCCATCTTTCCTTTTGTGACACCTGCCCTCTTTTCCTCCTACAGGTTGTGGCCCGGCGCTCAGACCTGAAGCTGATTGTTACTTCAGCCACCATGGATGCAGAGAAGTTTGCTGCTTTCTTTGGGAATGTGCCCATTTTCCACATTCCAGGTCGCACCTTTCCTGTGGATGTCCTCTTTAGTAAGGTATGTAGAGATCAGGGGAGCAGGGATTTGTCTGCTTTTTACTTTCTGGGAGGGTTGTGGACCATGGCCGGGAGGGTGTGTTAAGTCTCTTACCTCTCTCTTTCAGACCCCGCAAGAAGATTATGTGGAAGCAGCCGTGAAACAGGCCTTGCAAGTCCACCTCTCAAGTGCCCCAGGGGATATTCTAATCTTCATGCCAGGCCAGGAGGACATTGAGGTGCATACTGTTGAGTGAAAGAACCCCTGAGTTGCCAGCCCTGCCCTCTCCTGCATGCAATTCACTCTCACCTTCCTTATCACAGGTCACATCGGAACAGATTGTGGAGCACCTGGAGGAACTGGAGAATGCACCTGCCCTGGCTGTCTTGCCTATCTACTCCCAGCTGCCATCTGATCTGCAGGCCAAGATTTTCCAGAAGGTATTGAACTGGGGTGTGTGTGTGTGTGTGTGTGTGTGTGTGTGTCAGAGAGAGAGAGAGAGAGAGAGAGAGAGATTTCCCTTCTGTGCTTGAAGAGCAGGGGCTGGTGTGTGTTTCTGTGGGGAGTAGAATTGCACCTGCCCCTAAGCTTGTTGCTTGATCTTTTGTTTTCTGCATTACATGAGTTAGAAGGCTTGGTTGGGAACTGCTGCTGTTCTTTGTGCGGGGGCTTCTTGCCATGTGTGTTCTAACGCATAACAGAGGAAGGCTATCTTATTTTGGATGTGTGCTGTTGTATCCCATCAAGGAAGTTTCAGGACTTTGTTCTGCTATGTTAGGTGTGAGCCCTGAAAGTTTGTATCGGGTCAGCCCAAACACAAGGAGAGAGGTAGTGGAGTTGCAATGCAGTTGCCAGTTTCCCCGAAGCAACATCGGTGTCTTGAGGCAACTGGTTCCAAAACATCATGGAAAGTAGAGTGCTATCAGTTAACAGCCAGGAGCAGTTAGAACTGGAATTAGGCCCGGAACCTGGGCAGCTGCAGACTGGAGTCATGGAAGAGCAGGTCAAAGGCTGTAGAACAGAGTATTGAACATGCACCAAGGGAGTGAAAAGAACAGGTGAACTACCTGAATGAAACCAGACTTGGAAGAGTCTTGCAGACAGTGGGGCATCAGCACCCAGTATTACGCACCAGTGGATAAGACCAGGCAGGAGACTTTGACCCTTGGCTGGTGCTGACCTGAGAGGCTTGCTAAAGTGGAGAGCTAGAGAGTTCAAAGCGTTTAGCTCAAAGAGCTTCCCTTGGCCTGGGAGGAGATGGAAGTTACCTTTTGCAATTGACACCTGTGTTTCTGGCAGGCACCAGATGGCGTTCGGAAGTGCATTGTGGCCACCAACATTGCAGAGACCTCGCTGACGGTGGACGGGATCATGTTTGTGATTGACTCTGGCTACTGCAAGCTGAAGGTGAAGCGGGTTGGGTTGTGCAGAGCCCTGGAGCCTGCAGGTTTAGGCTGAAACCGTGGCTCATCTTCCCTCCTTTGCCCCAGGTCTTCAACCCACGAATTGGCATGGATGCATTGCAGATCTACCCAATCAGCCAGGCCAACGCAAACCAGCGCTCGGGCCGAGCTGGAAGGACGGGCCCAGGCCAGTGTTTCAGGTAGGAACTGTGTGTTTGAGCAATCCCTCCTGCCAACGTTGGGTGGGAGCTTCAGGGGTGTGTCTTTGACTACGGAAGTTAACTTTGCTGGGGTGGCAGGTCTCCCAGGGCTGTCCCCATCTGAGCAGCTGTTTTCTCTCCTGAACAGGCTGTACACCCAGAGTGCATACAAGAATGAACTACTGACAACCACAGTCCCAGAGATTCAGCGCACCAACTTGGCCAATGTAGTGTTGCTCCTCAAGTCCTTGGGTGTGCAGGACCTGCTGCAGTTCCACTTCATGGACCCCCCTCCTGAAGACAATATGCTAAACTCCATGTACCAGTTGTGGATCCTTGGGGCACTAGACAACACAGGTAGAGGGTGCAACCTGGTGAGGTGATGTGGTGTGGCATAGCTGGGAGGCCTGTCTCTTTTTTTAAAAAAAATAATTTTTATTGATTTTAACATATAAATTATAAAATGTACCACAAAACTTATCACTTATACAATCTTTTTAGACTTCCATCAGCACCTCTGATGATCCACCGTTTTAACCACTTATGCATTTCTTAACTTTATATTGCCTTTACATCTCTTAACAAATCATCCTTCCCCTTCTCCATTTTTGCAATACTTCCAATACTCCTCCTCACAAAACTTACTGCAAACCTACAAACATCGTCTGATCTTCACAAATACTTTTCAAATAGTCCATAAATTTACTCCAGTCTTCCGTGAATTTCTGGTCCTGCTGGTTTCGACTCCTTCCTGTTAGTTTATCTAGTTCTGCATAGTCCATTAACTTCATCCTCCATTCTTCAATCGTTGGTAATTCTTCTTGCTTCCATTTTTGGGCCAGTAATATTCTTGCTGCTGTTATTGCATATAAAAAGAGCTTACATTCCTTTCTATTTATATCACTCAGCTGGGAGACCTGTCTCATTAGTGCTGCCTTCCCTTTAGGTGGGTTGACATCCACGGGGCGTCTGATGGTCGAGTTCCCCCTTGATCCGGCTCTCTCCAAGATGCTGATCGTTTCCTGTGACATGGGCTGCAGCTCAGAGATCCTGCTGATTGTCTCCATGCTCTCTGTTCCAGCCATTTTCTACCGGCCCAAGGTGAGCCTGATCTCAAAGCGGGGAAGGGGCAGGGCAGTTCCTGGGACCTTGGCAACCGCCAGGCTACATTGCCACCTCCTTCCCTCCTCCTCTCTTCACCTTCCTGTTGCCTTTCCTGCAGGGCCGGGAGGAAGAGAGTGACCAGGTGCGGGAGAAGTTTGCTGTTCCTGAGAGTGATCACTTGACTTACCTGAACGTTTACCTGCAATGGAAGAACAACAGCTACTCTACACTTTGGTGCAACGAGCACTTTATCCATGCCAAGGCCATGCGCAAGGTGCCTGCTGGGAGAGGGGGAAAGTGGGTTGGGCAAGGACCTGAAGGGGGCTGTGGGCTCCAGGCTTGACGGCTCTTGCTGCTCTTCCAGGTGCGAGAGGTGCGAGCGCAGCTGAAGGACATTATGGTGCAGCAACGCATGAGCCTGGCATCCTGTGGCACTGACTGGGATATTGTTCGCAAGTGCATCTGTGCTGCCTACTTTCACCAGGCTGCCAAACTGAAGGTGAGCAAGAACTTGCACCAGGGTGTGTTTTGGGTTGGGTTTTGTAAGAGAGTGGGTAGGTAGACAAGTGAGTGGGTATAAGGAACATCATGCTCCCTGTTGCAAATGATGGCGCTACTCAGAGGAGTTTTTTAATCTGTGCTTCAAAGCCAACCCCCCCCCCCCCCACCATTTATCTTCCCTCTTGGTTCTACCTGAGTTCAGCTTCAGTACCTCTTCCTGTAATCAGTCACTCCTGCTATGGATTTGATGTAGGGACTCCTAAGAGCCAATCTTCTGCTCCAGCCCACAAGGCATCCATGGCCATGCTATCCCTTTCCTTATTCCTGTTTAGTTATCTCACTACTTATTTTTTTTTTTAATGATATTTATTAAAGTTTCACAAAGAAAGAATCACATCAACAAAAAAGAAAAATTCAAGAATAAAAAGAAAAATACACAATGCAATATACAAAAAGAAAAAAGAAAAAACAGTTAAAAACAATTCCCTCTTTTCATCACTACTTTTACATTTACTTGTTTCCCGGACCTCCTCATACCTCCCTCTTTTGTATTCCAATTCAGTTTGTTAGTCCAGCAATTCCTTTCCCTCCTTTTTAATCCCAGTCCTTAATATAATATAACATTAAATTTTTACCTATTAAAAACCAATTTTTCCATTCTTTTAACCTTTTTAATCCTGATCCTTGATCTTGATATATTTATAACTTTAAAGCTTGTACAGCTAGAAGCCACTTAATTTCAATCCAACATCACTCTAACATTCATTTGCAATATTTCTGTAAATAATCTTTGAATTTCTTCCAATCTTCTTCCACCGACTCTTCTCCCTGGTCACGGATTCTGCCAGTCATTTCCG
Organism: Podarcis pityusensis; assembly: GCF_964106645.2. Lineage (NCBI taxonomy): Eukaryota > Metazoa > Chordata > Lepidosauria > Squamata > Lacertidae > Podarcis > Podarcis pityusensis. Next base: position 48,171,921 of record NC_138033.1, on the reverse strand, counting down.
CCAATTCCATGTAGTCCATCATTTTCATCTGCCATTCCTCCAGTGTGGGTAGCTCTTGTGTCTTCCAATACTTTGCGATGAGTATTCTTGCTGCTGTTGTAGCATACATAAAGAAAGTTCTATCCTTTTTTAACACCGGTTGGCCGACTATGCCCAGGAGAAAGGCCTCTGGTTTCTTCAAGAAGGTATATTTAAATACCTTTTTTAATTCATTATATATCATCTCCCAGAAAGCCTTAATCTTTGGGCACGTCCACCAAAGGTGAAAAAATGTACCTTCAGTTTCTTTACATTTCCAACATTTATTATCAGGCAAATGGTAGATTTTTGCAAGCTTAACTGGGGTTATGTACCACCTGTATATCATGTTCATAATATTCTCTCTTAGGGCATTACATGCCGTAAACTTCATACCTGTGGTCCATAACTGTTCCCAGTCAGCGAACATGATGTTATGTCCAACATCTTGTGCCCATTTAATCATAGCAGATTTCACCGTTTCATCCTGAGTGTTCCATTTCAGCAGCAAGTTATACATTCTTGACAAATTCTTAGTTTTGGGTTCTAACAGTTCTGTTTCTAATTTTGATTTTTCCACCTGAAAGCCAATTTTCTTATCCAAATTGTATGCCTCCATTATCTGATAATAATGAAGCCAGTCTCGAATTTGTTTTTTAGTTTTTCAAAACTCTGCAATTTCAATCTGTCTCCATCTTGTTCCAAAATTTCCCAATATTTTGGCCATTTGACCTCCATATTGAGCTTTTTCAAGGCTTTCGCTTCCATTGGTGACAGCCACCTTGGAGTTTTGTTTTCCAATAAATCCTTGTATCTTATCCAAACATTAAACAGTGCTTTCCTGACAATATGGTTTTTAAATGCTTTATGTGCTTTGACCTTGTCATACCACAGATATGCATGCCACCCAAATACATTGTTAAAACCTTCTAAATCCAAAATGTCAGTGTTTTCAAGAAGCAGTCTGGCAGGGCAAATCCACCTCTATCCTTTGCATCTGTTAGTATTTTAAATTTTATTCTGGGCTTCTTGCCCTGCCAGACAAATCTAGAAATATCTCTCTGCCACCTCTTGAAACAGTCCATTTTGTCCACAATTTGCAATGTTTGGAACAAAAACAACATTCTAGGCAATACATTCATTTTTACGGCAGCAATACGACCCAGCAGTGAAAGCTTCAAATTTGACCAGATTTCTAAATCTTTTTTCACTTCAGCCCAACATCTTTCATAGTTATCTTTAAATAAGTTCCCATTTTTTGCTGTCAAGTTAATCCCCAAATATTTAACTTTCTTAACCACTGTTAAACCTGTCTCATTCTGAAACCTCTCTCTCTCTATTGGTGTTAGATTTTTCTCTAAAACCTTAGTTTTTACCTTATTCAATTTAAATCCTGCAACTTGACCAAATTCTTGAATCAATTCTAAAACCCTTTTGGTACTAGATTCTGGCTCCTGTAACGTCAATACTAAGTCATCTGCAAATGCTCTCAATTTGTACTGTTTGGCTCCAACCTGTATACCTTTAACCAACTGATCCCTTCTAATCATGTTCAGCAAAACCTCCAGGACCGAAATAAAAAGCAATGGGGAGATTGGGCAACCTTGTCGTGTCCCTTTTTCAATCTTAAATTCTTCCGTCACCACGTTATTTACAATTAGTTTAGCTTTTTGTTCTGAATAAATTGCACTTATACCGTTTTCAAAACCTTGGCCTACCCCCATACCCTATAGGTTCTTCTTCATAAAACTCCAAGAAATATTGTCAAAGGCTTTCTCCGCGTCCACAAATATCAAAACTGCTTTAGTGTTTATATTCACTTCTAGTTTCTCCAAAATGTCAATTATGTTCCTCATGTTATCAGACAAATGTCTACCCGGGAGAAAGCCCGCTTGGTCTTTATGAATCTCTTCCAACAACACTTTTTTCAGTCTCTTAGCCAAAATGTCTGCAAAAATTTTGTAATCCACATTAAGTAATGATATGGGACGGTAGTTCTTAAGCTGCGTCTTTTCAGTCTCTGTTTTCGGTACAAGTGTAATACAGTGGTACCCCGCAAGACGAACGCCTCGCAAGACGGAAAACCCGCTAGACGAAAGGGTTTTCCGTTTTGGAGGCGCTTCGCAAAACGAATTTCCCTATGGGCTTGCTTCGCAAGACGACAGCCCATAGGGAAATCTCCGGGACAGCGGGGAAGCGCAGCGCGTCTTCCCCACTGTCCTCGGACCTCCTCCCGCCGCCCGGCTTCGGAACGAAGCTCCGATGCCGGGCGGGGGGGGACGCCTCCTCCCGCCGCCCGGCATCGGAACGAAGCTCCGATGCCGGGCGGGGGGGGGGAACGCCTCCTCTCGCCGCCCGGCATCGGAACGAAGCTCCGATGCCAGGCAGGGGGGCGGGGACACCTTCTCCCGCCGCCCAGCTTCGGATGGCTTTCCTGAAGACTTGGGGTGGGAGGAGGGTTTTCCTTCCCACCGCCAACATTCAGAATGCTGTTCTGAATGTTGGCGGTGGGGAGGAAAAACCCTCCTCCCACGCAAGCCCCGGGAACAGAGGGAAAGCGCTGCGCGCCTTCCCCTCTGTTCCCGTACCTGTCCTGAAGGCTTGCGGTGGGGAGAAAAGCCCTTCTCCGCACCGCCAGCCTGGCAAGCGGTTTCCCTAGGAACGCATTAATTGATTTTCAATGCATTCCTATGGGAAACCGTGCTTCGCAAGACGAAAAACTCGCAAGAAGAAAAAACTTGCGGAACGAATTAATTTCGTCTTGCGAGGCACCACTGTATAAGCTTCTTTCCACGACTCTGGTGCCCTTTTCCCCTCCATTATTTCATTACAGACCTCTTTCAAAGGTTGTACTAGCCATTCTTTCAAGGATCTGTAATATCTAGAAGTCAGTCCATCCGGTCCTGGAGATTTACCCAATTGCATATTTTGAATGGCACCTTCTATCTCCTGTTCAGTTATTTTGTAGTTCAACATTAATTTATTTTCTTGAGAGATTTTTTGTAATCCATTTATTTGCAAAAATCTATCTACATCAGTTTCTTTCAATGGCCCTTGTGTATATAGTTGTTTAAAGTCCCTCTGGAAACTGTTTCAAAGCCAACCCCCCCCCCCCCCATTTATCTTCCCTCTTGGTTCTACCAGAGTTCAGCTTCAGTACCTCTTCCTGTAATCAGTCACTCCTGCTATGGATTTGATGTAGGGACTCCTAAGAGCCAATCTTCTGCTCCAGCCCACAAGGCATCCATGGCCATGCTATCCCTTTCCTTATTCCTGTTTAGTTATCTCACTACTTATTGCCCCTTCTAACTCAGCAGTGGTTTCTCCCTTTTCTAGCTGGGTTTCTGTCCGTTGAAAGGCTGCTGCTTGATTGTCTAGAGCAGCGGTGGGAGGAAACCACCAGTCTGATTCAGACCAGCAAAGAAGTCTAGCCTTTCACACTTTTCCATTAGGAGGTTTGGAAGCCTCCTTTTATTATTGTGCCCCTAACCCTTTTAAAGCCCTTTCCCCTTTCCTTCTGCTTCATTCCCCCCACCCCGACCTGGTTCTGTCATTTATAAGATGCTGGGGGGGGGGGGCAGCATCTTCATGGTAGAGTGCCTGCTTTTGATGGAGATGCTCCTTGGCTCACTCCCCAGCAAACACGAATCAGGTAGCAGGTGGTGTGAAATATCTTTTAGGGAGGATAAAGGTATATGTTATGAAGGCTAACACTCCCACACTGTGGTTTGCCACAGACTCATTGTTGCTGGAACTGTGAGTGGGAAGGGTTGGTGTTGTGCTTGGGTCCTATTTCCAATCTAGTCAGCCCCTATGAGAACAGGATGCTGGACTACCTAAGCACTCTTAGCCTGATTCAGCTGCCTCAATTGTGCCAGGACAGAGCCTGTGGGTGGTTGTGCTGGGACTGTGCTGACCATGCTCCTTCTTTGCTTCAGGGGATTGGCGAGTATGTCAATGTCCGCACTGGAATGCCCTGCCACCTGCACCCAACCAGCTCGCTCTTTGGCATGGGCTACACACCTGATTACATTGTCTACCATGAGCTTGTAATGACCACTAAGGTGAGTTTGTGTGTGTGAGGGGCTGCCTGTAATGGCGCTAGCTCTGCTGTGGTCTTTCTTTCCTAGTCATTGGAGGGGGGGTGTCTCAGCTTCCCCATGGGCTGACCAACCCTCCTGTCTATCCCCCTACAGGAGTACATGCAGTGTGTCACTGCAGTGGATGGTGAATGGCTGGCTGAATTGGGACCCATGTTCTACAGCATCAAACATGCTGGCAAGTCTCGCCAGGTAAGGGATTTGAGCTGGAGCTGCTGGTGGCTGCAGAACCAGTCCTCCTGTTTTGTAGCTGCTCTCAAGGTCGGTGTTTTTTTCTGCTGCTGTAATGCTGAGGAGCAGACTGAGCTTGGCTCCCTCCTTCCTTAAGTAGTGGATGGGGTGAAGAGCTTTCAAGGGGGCTGTTCCTCTGTGTGTCCATAGCTAAACTTGTCCTGTATAGCAGGGAGGGGCAAAAGGCATATTGTGGCTTCCCTAAGGCTGCCTGGCCAGTTTCCGCCAAGGAGCACTGAGCTTAAGTCTAATCCAAGAAAGCATGTCATGGGCTCTCCTAACTCAGGCTAGCGTAGCTGTTCCTTAAGTGTTGGGGTATCCTGAGTGTGCACTCTTGCTTTGTCAATTTGAAACATATTCCAGTAAAAAAGAGTGCTACGTCGGAAGGGTGAGGTCAGCTCCTGCCTGCTTCAGTTGCATTCAGTCTGCTTGCTCTGCCCCAGGAGAGCCGCCGAAGGGCCAAAGAGGAAGCTTCAGCCATGGAGGAGGAGATGGCTCTGGCCGAAGAGCAGCTGCGTGCCCGCCGAGAGGAGCAAGAGCGCCGCAACCCAGTGGGCAGCGTCAGGTATGCTTCTTTCAGTAGGGGTGGGTAAAGAGGAGGGTGCGTGGTTGGGCCCAGCAGTGTGATTCTGACATCTTCTTCCTCCCCTCCCTGTAGGTCCACCAAGATCTACACGCCGGGACGCAAGGAGCAAGGCCAGCCTGCCACCCCACGCCACACACCAGCTCGCTTTGGTCTGTAACCCCTGCCCTCCCAGCTCTGTACAGAAGACCCTGCTGTGCTTAGTTGGGCAGAGCCCACCTTGGATGGACATGGAAAAAATAATTTTATTGTTTATATAAATGTTGCTGCTTCCTGACCTGATTTTGAGCAGTTGCTTTTGTTTGGCCTCTTCCTTGGTGCAAGGTTGGGGGTGAGGCTGGAGCAAGGTGTGTTTGGGGTGTACCTGTGGGGAGCCCTGTCCTCCCTCGGCCCATGAATGGGCTGTAAGACATCCTGCTTTCTGCCACCTGCTTCCCTTTTGCCTTATACATGCTCACAGCACAACGTGTGGTTTTTTGGGGAAAGTGGCTCAGCACGTCCCCATTTATTAGCTTAGTATCTGCACAAGTTCTTTTTTTCTTTTTCTTCTTCTGCGTAAGAAGTCACATGATTAGTCGATCGGCCAGTCCCTGTCCAAATATTCACTGGAGCCTGGCGCAGCAGGCACCAAGGTGTGTCCTCCGCTGGGCAGGGGGGGGCCAGCGTGTGTGGCGAAGTATAGGTATCCAGCAGCCGTGGTGGGGCTAGGACAGGTTCCACTTTGTAGCCAGCACTTTGCTTTGTTTCCGGCTCAAGCAGTGAGAGCTGCAAATGGTAATAATGATGATGATTTGGGGTGGGTGGGGGAGGTACAGCAGGAATGGCTTTCTACATCCATGCTGCTTGACTTGACTAACAATCAGTTTGCTCAGGGAATCTCTACAGGAGACTGAAAATAAGATGGCATCTATTTGAATGCTATTACTTCATTTTAGACTACTGTACACAGCATTGGTCCTCTTAAGAAAGGGCATGTTTGCACCCACCATAAATGATTGAAAGGGAGTGGAAATGGCTTCTGTACACCCAAGGACTAAAGTCAATTCTAGACATAATGTTGGATAAAGAGTTTATTTAAATACTTTTCCCTCCCAATATTGGTATGTAACTCCATTAGAGGTCAGTTGGGGAACTGTGGCCTGGTCTGCTACCAGCCCCTGGCTTTAAGCATGTGGCCCTCTGGATGATGATAGATTCCATCAGCCCCAGCCACTATTGCCGGAGTGAGGGGAGCCAGAACTTCACAATAGCCAGAGGGCTACAAGCTCCCCACCCTTGCAGGAAAGCTGTGGGGCGGGGGGGGGGGAGGTATTTGCCCAGGGCCCATCTCACTGGCTGCTGGAAAAAGATTGCTGTATAACAGAACTCCATAGCCTGCTATACCAGGCAGTTCCTTACAGAGGCTTCACCACACTGCTTTTGCAGGCTTTTCAGAGGTTTCTGGTGCTTTGTGTAGGGTGCTATGATTCCCCAGCCTGCATGTGTGAGCCGAGAAAATATATTTTTAAGCCAAGCTTGTGCAAAGTGCCTTCCTGCCATCAGAGGCATCCTACCTTGCCTCAAAAGATTGGTCCAGGCAGTCCCTGGCTTGGAAGTTAACTCACGTCACTGAAGGAGGTTGTGAGTCAGCAAGTCCCCTGAAGGCAGGGAAGCTCCTTGGTGCTGGCATTGTCCAAGGAGAGGAGTAGGGGAGAACAGAAGCACTTACTCATCCGCTGGGAACATAGGCCAAGGCTGTGGTAGTACAGCACCTGGGTCCAAATCACTGCTGTGGAAAGCCTGCAATTAGAAAGAGGAGACTTTGTGTGTGTGTGTGTTATTTCCCCTAATATTTCATTAAGGCTTTTTTTTTGTAATACAATACAATACAAAATGAACCGAAATGAAAAGAGAAAGAATAATCTCAATAATGTCCCAGAGTAGAAGACAACAAGGAAAACAAAAGGAAAAAAGAGGAAGGAATATAAAAGGAAGAGAGATGTGAAAGGGACTTCCGATTTTCTGTCTCTGCCAGCTCAGGATGTCCATGGCTTCATTCCATTCCTTCAACATCATAACTTGTGCCATTTGGGTGTTTCATTCCTCTAGACACTGGTGCGAAGGACTTCTCCATTTCATTATCTGCTACCTCCAACTCTAGCATTTCACTCTCCTGTTCTGGAAATCTTTTTTTGATATTGTTCTCCAAAGTCTCTGTGCCCTCTTTAATACCATTTTCCATTTCATCCTTCTCTGGTCCATTTTCATTCACCATTTCATCAATCTCAGCTCTGATCTCTCTTAACTGCTCATCCAATAATTGCTGTAAGATGCCAACAGTCAATGGAGTGTCCAACAATGTATTTGCCATACTGAGTGTTCTTAATCTTATTAACAGTTCAATACGCATCTTAAAAACCTAAGACCTTAAGGTCTTCACAGCATTCCTTATCAAACCACATTTCTTTCCCACAGTGACATAGAAAAAATACTTTCAGTTTGAAGTCAACAATTTTGTCCAAAATAAAAATAAAAATAAAAGATTTCTAACAATTCGAACACCCTTGATCGTTAAATGATAAACTCTTCTTAAGAAGGTAGCTCACACACCAGATGTAAATTTCAACTGGCAGACAGAGAACCTCTCAGTTGTAATTTATAGTAGTCTTGAAGGTAATTGGAGAAAGGGAGGCTTTGCTGACCTTATGCCCTGAGGGCTGTTATGTGGTTTGGGGGCAGAATGAAAATTCTTCTCTAAGTCACTTACCTCCATCTGGGTTCTCAGCTGCTCAGTCTCCAGACATGGAAAGCAGCTTTTCTTATTCACACTATTTTTCCAAAATAAATTCAATAGCTAAGATTTATGACTTTGGCTATCATGAATCACTATGTAATCATTTCTATTGGTGAACCATCCGCTGTTCCTGTTGATCTGTGTTTTCAAGGAGTGGATTTGCCCAACACACAGGCTCTGTGGTCACTACCAGGCACTCATTGTGGGTTGGATGCTGGAAGCCTACTTCTCTGTGCTCTTGCTGCAGAACTGCAAAAGCCTCCACAACAGCACTTGTTCAATGCCTTCTCATTAAATGATGTGGGTGGTCTGGGGAATCCTTGGGGTTGTCCCATCTTCTGCCACGTCTCCTGTTATGGCAATATTGGCCCACTCTGCATTTGTGGGTTTAGGGTTCCAGAAGTACTTTACTTCAAATAATAAATGCCTGCCTTGCAGGCTAACAGAACACCTTGCCACTCACTCATTACCTTCCCTGCTGGGAAACTGAGGCAGCCTACTGAGAGTGCCTCAGGGTGTCACTCTCTGCTATCTGGACCCCTGGGATTATTGGCCCTTCACTACCGAGCCTTCCACTCACCTTGAGGCGCTCACACTCAATACGCCGCTCATCCACTTCACTTTTCAAGCGTTTATTCTCTTGCTGGAGTCTGTCCATTAGCCCATGGAGGTGGCTGTGGAAAGAAGCTGCCTTAACAAAGGCGAACAAACAGCCATGCAGCAGCCTTTGGACTTACACATGAGGATAATAGGACAAGGAAAGGAGGAGCGCCTGAATTTTAAAAACACCTCTTGTCCTGCACAATATTTGGAGATGTGGGGTGGAGGCAGGGGAAGTTGGGACCAGCAGGTGAGCCTACTGCCCACCCCTTGAGGAAGAGCAGAAGTGTGGGAGGCCTGGAGGAGGGACCCCCCCCCCACCCATGTCAGCCTGCTGCACTTACTCCCTCTCGCCCGTCAGCTGAGCAATTTGCTTGATCTGGTCCCGGATCTTGTCGCCCAACTTCTCGTTCACCTGCCTGCAACGAGACACCAGTTGGGAGGAAGTAACAAGGGGCAAGGAAAGGTGGCAAGCAGTACTGCTAGAGCCCATTCCCACCCACCCCAGGAGGAGGAGGCTGCCACAGCCAGGTGGCACAAACTCACTTCTGCTCCTTCACCCACTGGCTGACGTTGGCCACCACCAACTCACTCTCATGATGCAGGCGGTAGCTGTCGGCCCGTGCTGTCTCCAGGGAGGTCTGCAGGGATTCCACCTGCCAGGGAAGAAGAGGGCAGTCTAGGAAGGCCACCCTGGCATGGTTCCAGAAGCGCAAAGCAACCTCCACCGGCCCCTCCCCTCTCTTGCCCCTAAACTATTCTGAAAGGGCCAAAGAATGAAGAGCAGAGACAGATGCAAACAAGACTCCCAAATGGCAACCACAAGGTCTCTGGTGAGCCACAGACCAAGAGCCCTGCTGCAGCAAGCTCAGAGCTCCATCTGGTGCAGTATTTGGGGGTCCAAACCAGGTGCTGCCAGGAAACCCAAAGGCAGAGGATCAGGTCTAGAACATTTCCCAGTGCCTGGTATTCAGAGGTAGATTGCCTCTGGACAAGGAGGTTCCACAAAGCTATCATGGCCAACATCTATTGGCACATCTCTTTGTCTTGAGGTTGTCTACTCCCCCATTTAAACCATTCTAATTGGCAGCCGTCAGCACACCCTGTGGCAGTGAGTGCCATCAACAAGTTCTACGTTGTGTGAAGGAACCTTCTTTGGTCTTCTGCAAATTCATTTGCTTGCCCCTCAATCTCAGTGGGTGGTCTCGCTGTGCCACCAGCAAAACCTCAACCTTGGTCAAGTTCCACTTGAGGACAGCACCAGACCTTAGAGAGGATGTGGACAAGTGGAAGAGGATGCAAAGGAGAGTATCAGAGATGCTCAAGAACTTGGCAGGGCAACCGGCCCTGAGGAAAGGCTGGAGGAGAGCAGCAGCAGGTGAAGGGAGGGACAAGACAAAGCCGGAGGAAGCTGAGCAACAAAGAGAAGGAAAGGAGAGAAAGAACAAGATCAGCTGAGCTCTAACTCTGGAGAGAAGAACAAACCAAAGCTTATAGGGGCCGAAGGGTGGGGAGGGGAGGGAGAGAGTATTTGCTGGGCAACCTCAGTGCATGGGGTGCAACCAGCTCTGGCTTTGAGGCTAGACAGGCTTGTTGCTTTCACAACTCCCTGAGGCAGCCAGGCCAGCCTGTTGTGACCTTTGTTGTCACCTCAGCTTGTGAATGTGCCACCCAGAGGCCATGAGGACTCTCTTTGGATGCTTCGCTTAGGGCCTTCTTCCCCAGTGACTAGGGATCTGCTTTCTTCCTAGGGGCAGCAGAGGTGAATGGTGCCCCTGGGGAGGCTGGGGGATGAGTCTCCTGCCCAAGCTTTACTTACGTCCCGGCTGGAAACCACAAACTTCTGCCGGAGGACGTTGACTTCGTTCTGCAGCTCTTCTCTCTGCCAAAGCAGCCCCAAGAGAGGACCAAAGGAAAAGCATCAGCCACCTGAGGAGGACTTGGCTGTGTATCCCTCCACCCTGCAGGGAGCCCCTCGTCACCTCCTCTGTCGCCTGGTGACACTTCTCCTCCAGCGAGGCCAGCTCCACCTTCATCACCACCAGCTCCTCGTCCTTTTCGGCCAGAGCCCGCTCGGCCGCCCGGTGCTCCTGCTGCCAGTGCTGCACTTGGCTGCCCAGGGCGCTCAGCCGCTCCTCGGAGGCACAGGCCTGTGAAGACAGAGGAGTTGCCCACTGGGTGAGCTTGGGCTGAGCAAGAAGGCCCCTCCAGCCCTCCCTCCCTGGGCCAGGGTGCTCACCTCCTGCTCCCTCTCCCTCTGCATGGCCAGCAGCTGCTGCAGCTGCTCTCGGGAGCCGCTCAGTTCTTCCTCCAGATGGTCTGCCCTGTGCTGGGCAAGCTGCAGCTCCGCCTGCAGACAGGACACCTCCCGGGTTCTCTGCTCCAGCTGCCAAGAAGGGAGGGTAGAGGTCATCTTCCTGGCTGGCTGACCTCCAAAAGGTGCCCAGGTTTGGCTTGGCCTTACCTGCTCCACCGCCTCCCTTTGGCTGGCCTGGCAGGACGTGGCCTGCAGCCGGAGGTCCTGGGCAATATTCTTGGCTGCAGCCAGGGACTGGTTGCTCTGGCGCTCCTTCTCCTGGGCAGTGTGCAGCTCAGTGTGGAGCTGGGAGAGGGTGGCCTCCTGGCGCAACACCTGTGGAGTGGGGTGGGGGAGGCAAGCCTGGTCAACCTGCAGGAAGGCAGGCGAGGGCAGGGGAAGGTGGCAATGGCAGCACTCACCTCTGCTGTCTCCTGCTGCAGCTGCAACTGGGCGTGTTCATACTTTCTGCGGAGCACCTCCAGCTCCGTCTTCTGCTGCTTCAGCTGCTCACGCAGAACACGGCTCTCTGTCTCCCGCTCTGTGGCGCAGGTGTGCAGGCTCTGGGCTTTCCACTCTTCCTCCTGCAACTGCAAGGCCAGGGGGCTGTCAGCTCCTGGGAGACTTGGCACACGCCTCCTCCCTGCAGCCCTGCCCAGTGGCTCACCCTGCACTGGCTGCTCTGGAGCTGATGCTGCAGCTCCTTGCATTGCTGTACCAGCTGGCTCTCCTGCTCCTTGGCCCTTCGCAGCTGCCGCTGCAGCTCCTCCTCCTGGCGCTTCTGCTGGCCCAACTCTGCCTGCAACTCATCCAGCACCGACTGGTTCCCTTGCACCTGTGGGCGGCACATACCAGAAGGCTTCAGGCTGCCACCAGCTGAGCTCTCCCGCAAGCAGAAGCAACTGGCTTGGCTGAGATGGCAGTTGCCCTTCAAGCCCTCCCACTTTCCCCTTCCCCACCTTCAGCTGCAGGCTCTTCAACCCTTCCCGGCTGCTCTGTAGCTTCTGCTGCAGCCGAGATGCCTCCTTCTGGTGCTGCTGGGACTCTTGTATGGCTGCCTGATGCTGCTGCTTTGACTGGCTCAGCTCTCCCATCAGTTGCTCCACCACCTCTCTGGGGGAGGCAGAATCAGCAGCAAGAATAAAAACTCTGGGTCAAAGTGGTTCCATCTAGACCAGCCTCCTCTTGCTGACAGCAGGCAGCCCATCACGATGCCTCAAGAGAAGCCCCAAGCGGGACCTGAGGACAACAGCTCCCTTCCCACTGCTCTTTGATCCTTCACAACTAGTAGCCACGGAAGGCGCCCCTCCTCTTCTGCAATCCTTTCCCTCCATAGAGACTCATGTCAGGGCCTAAGGAGACCCCCACCCCCTGCCATTTGCCACTGCAGCTGCTACCTTTTCTGCTCCAGCTCTGCTTCAGCAACGGAGAGCCTTTCGTTGAGAACCCGGAGCTCTGCCTCCAGCCGGCGGCCAGCCTGTGTCTGATGTGTGAGCTCTGTTAGCCGCTCACTCAGCTGCTCTTGGGCGTTGTGCAGGCTGCTCTGGGCCAGCAGCACCTGCTCTTCCTGCTGCGCCAGCTCCTGGGCTGTGGGGTGGAGGGAGGGTCTGAGATGCTGGCAGGAGCCCCAAAGGGGTCCAGCAGAAGAAAGCAGCAGGTGGGCTGGCTGAAGCATCCCACAAGGCCCTGGGGAGGTGGGAGAGGGGGTCGGTCCTTGGCTTGCTTCTCACTCCCACCTTTGCTGCTTTGCTCCAACTGTATTCTCAATGATACGGACAGGGATTTCTGGCTATGGGGCCTCCAGCCTCATATGTCCTGGCCCCACTCACCAGTTTTCTGGTGCTGCTCCTGGCTCTCGTGCAAGCTCCGCCGCAGGGCCTGCACCTCGGCGCACAACGTGGCACACTCCGCTCTGCTGTGCTCCAGCTCCCGCTGGGCCTTCTGCAGGCCGGCCTCCAGGTGATGGGCACGGGCACGCTGCTGCTCCACTTCCTGCCCCTTCTCCTGCAGGGTGCTGCAGGCGTGCACCATCTCCGCCTGGGACTTCCGCAGGATTGCATCTCGCTTCTGGATGGCCTGTGGGAGGGAGGGAGTGCAGAGAGGGAGTCAGCCACAGACAAGGAGCCACACACCCCAGCAAGCCTCCCAGCAAAGGAAGGCAGAGGTGCTCACCTGCTCCCTTTGAGCAACCAGCTTGCGGCTTTGCTTGAGCTCCATCTGCAGCTGCTGGACCTGCTGCTGCTGCTTGTCCCTCTCAGCTGCTGCCTCCTCATACAGGCTTTGCAAGTTCAGCTCCAGGTGAGCCAAGTCTGGGGAAAAAGGTGGCCTCTTGGTCAGCACTAGCTGAGCCCAGCCTGACGTCTGCTCAGGCCAAGAGTGAGATCTGGCCTACGTCCTTGCTACTTCCACTCATTCCTACCGTTCAGAGCGCTGCTCTTCTGCTCAGTGACCCTCACCAGCTCCAGTTTTAAATCCTGCACCAGGCCCTGGTACTCCTCAGCCTGCCGCTGGTGCTTAGAGCTCTCCTCTTCCTCTTTCAGCAGCTTCTGCTCAGAACAAAGAGAACCGCGACTCAGCCTGGAGCCCTACATCTCCAGGGCTCCCCCAGCACCCCCCAACAAGTGTTGTGGCCCGAGAGCAGGGCCTACCTGCCTGAGGGTCTCTGCGGCGACTATCTGGCTTTCATAGCTGCCGTTGGAGCAGCTATGAGTTGCTTTGTAAGAAGCGAAGTCCCTGTGCAACGTGGCCAGCGCCGCCTCTTGGTCTAGGAGCTGAAGAGCACACAGCAGTCAGTCAGAGGTGGCTCCCTCTTCCGCTGCCTGTGGGGTTGGGGGGGGTTGGGGGCCGAGGCCAGGCTCACCTGGACACGGTTGGCTGCCAACTGCTCCTGCAGCGCCTGGACGGTCTCTTCAGAATGGCAGGCGAGCTGCCGGCTCTGGGCCAGCTCCACCTGGGTGTCGCGCAGCTCCCGCATCAGCTGCTCAGCGGTGTCTTCCGCCCGGCTGGCCTGCCAGCATTTGCCCTTCAGCTCCTCCTGCAGGATCTGCTGCTCCGCTTGCAACCTATAGAGGGCCTCGTCCTTTTCCTTGGCCTGCGGCAACAGGGCAAGCACAGCTTAGGGCCAGAAGAGCAGCCAGGCCCCCATTGCCACCGCCTTCCCCTCTGAACCCCCGGGGCCCCTACCTGGCAGGCGGCCTCCTCCTCCAGGCGCTGCAACTGGCACTCCAGCTCCCCGGCTCTGCTCAGCGAGGCCTGGAACTTCTTCTTGTAAAGCTCCAGGCTGCCCTCCAGGAGGGTGCTGCTGCTCTCCACCTGGCCCAGCTGCTCGTGCAGGTGCCGCTCTCGCTCGCTCTGGCAAGACAGCTCCCGCTCCTGCTTCTGGGTCACTTCCTCGTAGTAAAGGAGCTGCGGGGGGAAAGGGAGGTAGGCAGCTCTGGGTGGGAGGGTAGGAGTGGGGTGTGGGGTGCAGCCAGCTGGCTGGGCTCACCTGCTCCTTGAGGACCTGGCACTGCTGAAGCAGCATCTCCAGGTCCAGCGTCTGCTTCTCGATCCGGCACTCGCGGGACTGCAGCTTGCTGAGGTTCTCCTGGTTGCGCCCCTTGCAGATATCCAGCTCCTGCTGCAGGCGCTGCAGCTTGTCTTGCAGCTGGTCCATGTTGGCCTGGTGGTCCTGCTGGGCAGAGAGCTGTTCACCCCGCAGCTGCTCCAGGGCGGCGGCCTTGCTCTGGCTCTGCAAACAGCACAGCCGGGGGGGGGGGTTGTCACGTGAGTAAGAGGAGGGGTGCCTTGGAGCTTGGTCTCCTCTCTTCCCCACGCAGCAAGGAATGGATCTGGCCCCAAATTGGCTCCTTCCCCCTGCAGTCAGGGGTTCTGGGCGTGCACCTGGAGGAGAGGCAGCCCACAAGGATGCAGGGAGGCTGAAGACCGTTGAAGGGAAGGGACTCAAACTTTAGGGGGTGGCAGGAAACTGAGATCAGCTGGTAGGGAAATGGGGACCAAACTGAGTTTGCAACCACTCCCCACCCCCGCCAGAGGGCACGGACCTTGCTGAGGGAGGACTCCTTCTCGTGCTGGAGCTGGCAGATGAGCCGAGTCTGCTCCACTATTGCCTTCTCCTGCTCAGTGCAAGAGTCTCGCAGGCTCCTCAGCTCATCCTGCAGGTGGTGGAGCTGCCCCCTGAGGTGGTTCACTTCGGCCTCTTTACCTGCAAGCTGGCAGTGCCAGGGGACAGATGAGCATCCTCAGGAGGCTGCCGGGCAATCCACACATTCAGACCATCTCATCCTGCCACTTCTCTCCCTCCCCTGGCCTGGCTCTTTTCCTCTGCGCTATGTGAGGCAAAGCCCCCCGGACCCTCATCCTTGCACTACGGCCCCAACTGCTGCTTGTCAAGATAGATCCTGAGCTGCCGACTTATAGTCAATCCAGCTTCTGGAACAGATGAGAGCCCAGAGAACTTCACTGTGCGTTGCCCTGTGATTTGCCTGCTTGTTTCCAAACAACCTGCTGAGGACACACAAGCACCTCCTGTGACCTGCCCTTTGGTGATTGATCCTCTGCGGGGGGGGGGGGGGCAGTCTGCTGTCCTTGGGACTGTTCCCCTGCTCAGAGAACACTGGGGAGGGGGGGAGGCAGGCCTGGCTGCTGGTCACCTTGGGAGCTCCACCCTTTGTGGGCTACTTTTTCAAGACTGCGACAAGGAGGCTCTCCGTCCCCAAAATGTCACCTCATCCTTCCCTTGCACCCGCTCCTCCTCAGCTGCTTTCAGACACCCCTGAAGTTTCACAATCGTCTGGTCACGGAGATCGATCTGGGGGAAGAAGGGCCTGACTAAGAACTGGCAGCTTGGGGGGGGGGGATTCCAGAGACAATGCCTAGAACTTGGAACCTTCCTTGGGTGCTGCTGCAGCAACCTTCTCCCTCTGGCAGAAAGAGCAGCAGGAGGCTGCTGGGCCAGGAAGAGTCTTGCCTGGGAGGCCTGCAGCAGCTAGCCAGCCTACCTCTCGCTTGGAGGCTTCCTGCTGCTCCACCAGCGCTGCCATGCTCTGGGCCAGTTGTTGGTGCTCTGCGTGGGCGTCAGACAGCCGCTCCTGGCATCGGGAGAGCTCGTCCTGTGCTGCTTGGAAGTCAGCCTCCTTCTGCTCCGCCCGCTCTTCGCTCTGCTGCAGCTGCATCCAAGGCCAGGCAAAGCACCACGTGAGAGGATGTGGAGGGAAGGAGGCCGCAGAGAGGCACACCAGGGGGAGGTCCCGCCACACACAGAAGTCCCAGTTTAGAGCTGGAAAAAACTGGGGCAAGCTGGGCTGGGATTTGGAACAGAGTCTCTCTGGGCTTGGAGTGAGAGAGGAGCAGGAGGAGGAAGAGGAAGGCTCACCCGAGTCTGGCAGGTGGAAAGCTGCTCTTGCAAGGAGGCCAGCTGCTCCTTGGTCCTCTGGGCCTGGCAAGAAAGAGAGAGAAGGGCTGAGCAGAGGCCTCAACCCCTGAGCACTTGGCAGGGAATTTGAGCTTCAATTGCCCAGCCGTCTCCCTCCAGTGTGCCTCTTGCTCACACACAACCTTCTGCAGGGCACTTAGCTCCTGGTCTGTCTGTCTGCAGCTCCTCCTGTCTGCAGAGGATGTGGGACGCGTGCTGCTGTGTGCTCAGCAGCTCCTTCTGCTGACCCACCTGGTCCCAGGAAAAACATCCTTAGCTCCTGAGTGGGTGGGTTCCTCTGGCCCCTCCCAATTCACACTGGGCTGTACCTCACTCTGCAGCATCCTCAGCTGGTGACGTGCCAAGGACTCTTTCTGCTGAAGGTCCTGGATCTCCTCCTCCCTGCTGCGGACTCTGGACTCGGAGGCAGCCTGGGAAGCCCGAGAGGCTGCCAAATTTTCCTGCAGCTGGTGGATAATGTCCTTGTACTGCTGTACCTGCCATGGCAACAGCGTTTTAATCAAGGTAAGCACAGAAGAACCCTGCAAAGAGGCTTTGCTGCTCGGTTAACCCCAGAATTCCCCCTCCTCCAAAAAGTAGCAGTGGCAAAGGATTTGAGACCTGCCGTTCCCGCCCCCCACCCCATATCAGTTTTTAGATGAAGGTTTTGGAGGGTATTTGAGAATTACTGAGCCTTTTTTTTTTTTGTTTAACAGGCATTGCTTTTCTTGATTTCCTGGCTTTAAAATTATTTAATGGGTTATTATTGTTTGCTAATAAGGTCAGAAGGGTCCTGCTGGATCAGCCCCACTAAAAAGCTACTCTATACAGTGGTACCTCAGGTTACAAACTTAATTCGTTCCAGAGGTCCGTTCTTAACCTGAAACCATTCTTAATCTGAGGCGCGCTTTCGCTAATGGGGCCTCCCACGTTGCGATTTCCGTTCTCATCCTGGGGCAAACTTCGCAACCCGAGATAACTACTTCCAAGTTAGCGAAGTTTGTAACCCGAAGTGTTTGTAACCCGAAGCATTTGTAACCCGAGGTACCACTGTAATGAGTAAGGTCAATGGTCCATCTAGCTCAAGACTGACACAGACTGGCAGCAAGCAGTAGGAAATCTCTCCCGGCTCCACCTAGTGATTCCACCAGGATTTGAACCTGTGTCACCCGAGCACACAAAAGCACATGGCCTTGCTCAGCCCAGCCCCATCTGGCCCTCAGTGGCCAACCAGATGCCCCCAAAGGGAAGCCCACAAGTAGGGCGAGAATACATTAGCTTCGCTCCTCACTTGTGATTCCCAGCAACTGGGATCCAGAAGCATTTACTAATTCTGAGGCCGGAATACAGCCATCTTTGTCCTTCCTAGAGTGTGTATCTGGAGACAACAGTTTCCCTCTGGATCTTTCCCTTCCACCAGGTTTCGGTTTTGCCCACAATATCTATGCTCCCCTCCAAGACAAAGAGCTCCAACTTATCCATCTTGTCTCAGAGGCTTCTAGCATCACATCGTTATCACTGGGAGCCTCTGGGAGGAACCCAGGGATGGAAGCATTTAAAAGAAATCAAAAGAGCCCAAATGCCCAGAGACTGCAGGGAAGAGAAGGGCACGTGGTCCTCTTGGGACAAATCTCCTTCCCTCAAGCACCTTGGACTAGGGCCAGGAGAGGGACACATGGTACCTGCTGCTCTGCTGCTTGGCTATCAGCTGCAGCTCTTGCCAGCTTCGCCATTTGCTGCATTTGCTGCCAGATCTGGAAGACAAATTGGGCACCTGTGGCTCTTTCGTGGCAGCCATGGCCTGAAAGCAAGCATCTAGCTCAGGGGATCCTCAGGCAGTCCAGCCAGCCATGAGGGTTTTCAGACAGGGAAAGCAAGGTGTGAATGCCAGAAGCCATCAATGGGCTCCCAGGAGGTCTTTCCAAGCCTTCCGTCCTGCTCACTTGGCTCTCTGCTCTCTCTAGCACCAGGCCTGCCTCCTCCACTAGGGCTTGCTACATTTCCAACTCTTGCACAGCCTGCCTGCGTTCAGATGCCTGTGGGCAAGGAGCGTAGGCTTGGGTGAGGCCCCCAGCATGGCTCTGTGGGATGGGATGGCAGCTCACAGGGGGTGGCAATAAAACAAGCTCTGTGGCTCCCACTGCCTGCCACTCTACCAGGTTACTGCCTGCCCCCAAGTCCTTCATTCTGGGGATGGGGTGGGGGACTCCCATGCACCCCCCTGTCCAGGTGGTCCAGCACTCTATACCTGCTCCCTGGTTCCCTGCAGGTCCTCCTGCTGCTCCTGGACTTGGATCTCCAGCTGGCAGATGAGGCCTTCCTGTTGGGTCATTTGCTGCTGCAGGGCGCTGTGGGTCTCCTGGAGTCTGTGCAGTGCCTTGCTCTGCTCCGCAGCCTGGAAGGAAACACAATGGCATGAGGGCCTCCTCCCACTCCCTCTGGGTCTTTGGCAGGGCTATGAGCTCCCTGCCTCAGCCCTGAACCTGACTACTTCACTGGGCAAACCTGGCACCCTTCCAGGTCAATACAGAACTGCCTCTTCAAACAGAAATTGCACTCAGATGTGGAGGGGCTAGAGGAGAAAGGGGCGCCCACTTGCAGAACGCCCTCTGCAGGGAAGCTTGCCTGGGGCCACATCTGATGTCTTTCTGGTGCCAAGCAGAGACCTTTTAAAAAAAAATTAGCCCAGCACACCATCAGGCTGGTCTCAACCTAGCATTTTAAAAAATGATGTTATTGTTTCTCTTCTGAAGAGCCACCTCCTCACTGAGGAAGTGCTGGGAACTCTGACTGCGTATCTCAGTGCAATAGTCAAATGAAGGTCAGTGAGAGGCAACCCCACTGGAAAGAAGCACAGACCTCTTGATGGGGATGCTTCCTCGGCTTAATTGGGAGCATCAATGAGGAAGCAGGGAAGGTGCTCCCAGCCCACGCAGCCCACAGTCACTCTTGCATTCACACACATGCCTCTTGGGGGCAGCTCTCGTGACCTACAGGTAGAGGAGGCTTGGGTCAGCCATGAACTCCTGTGCAAAATGAATACAGTCATTCTGGAGGGAAGGGCGAGGAGGCCATAGGGGCCGAGAAGGCAGGGATGATGGCAATCTCCTGGGCAAAGGCCAGAAATGCAGATGGAGGCCACCCACTTTCAGCGGTCGGAGGACCACCTGTCCTGGCAGAAGCCTCTTGGTCTGCCAGGGAGGTGGCCAAAACAGATGCAATCCAAAGAGCCTTTAGAGGAAATGGACCTGTTGTGGCTCTTGGAAGCACTAACCTTCTTTGCCAGATGCAAGACAGGCCGACCGCTTTCCACCGGGGCCCTCCCTGCTCCTCTGCTACTCCAGAAGCAGAGGAGGAAGCTGCCTTGGCTCCCCTTTTGTGGCCCTCCTGCTCTCTCTGCTCAGCCACCAAAGAAGAAGTTGTCGGCAGTGAGGTTTTAATCCCTTCTTCCTTGCCAGCTGCAGGCCCAGCAGAGGATCAATAGTGTTTAGACAGCCAAGGAGATCCCTTTCCCTCCTAAAGCACCCGATCAATAGCAGCCTTTCCCCTCCTTTTCCCCTCCCTCCACGCACGAAAGAACAAGCGTCAAAGAACCGGCGCCTTTGGGCTGATTGGGATGCCCAAAGGCAAAGAGTGGTTGCTGGCCATATGCGCCCACTGGGAATCACAGCGCAAGTTCTGGCTGCTTCAGACCCAGCAGGTCCAAAGAGACATGAGGTCTCATTTCTGGGCCAGATCCTGAGTCCAGAGTGCTCCCGAGAGCTGCAGGAGTTACTTCATCTTCTGGACTTTTCCGAACTGCAGCATGTGGGATGGGTAGCTAAGCCTCCTCAGGAAGAGGCAGAACAACATCCTCCTCATCACGTCCTGCCACAGGGAGGGCTCCAAGCCCCAGGCATCTTATTCCCTAGTTCTCATGCTTTGTATGGCTGGACCAGTCCAAGGTAAAGGACAGGCAATGTTGTGTGAGGCTGGTGTGTCACCTGGGAGCACTGCCACTGCAACTTGTGGAGAAGGATGCTGAAAGCAGGAGGCACCTGGAGGAGCCTGCAGCGCCAAGCAGGAGGCACGTCCCACCCACCCCCTTGCTGTGGAGCGACTCAGGCAACGGCAAAAAGCCACCGAGGAAATCCCGCCTCCCTTTAATTGCTGCCTTCATGTTATTCTTTTCAAGGCTGTGTTAATTGAAATTAAACAGCTGCCACGTTCTGGCTGGGACAAAAGCTGTCTCTGCTCTGCTCCTTCGTGATTTAATGAAGACTGACACGCGGTGAGAAAACAACAACGGCTCACATCTTCCCAGATGCCAACAAAGCGTGGGGAGGGAGCAGGGGGCTGCCCCTCCCCACCCCAAAGAACTGCATCCCTCAGTTGGAACCGCACCCCCAGGGCACAGACCACATTACCTCTGAGTTCTGGGCAGCTCTTAACACACCACCAGCCTTAAGGAAAGACATGGGTGTATCAGGTGGCAAGTGCCAGGTGCCCTGTGCTTGCCATGCCAGGCACAGACCTGTGAACTTCATCCTCAGGTGTGCTGCTGCTGGCTTGTGCCATCGCTCCCTGGTGTGTCCTCTTGGGAGGTTGGAGCCTGTGTGGTTCACTCATTGCCTGACCTTGAGTGCTCTTCACATCCCCAGTCAACCCCAAGCTGGGCCTCTTCTTTTCTACCAGAAGGGGTTCCCCTGTTGGCACTTAGCCAGCATATTGGGCAAGTGGGGTCGTGTCTAACCTAGGCAAGAGGGAGTCTCCTGACTTGGCCTTGGCCTGAGAGGTTGCTGCTGCTCTGTTTGGTCTGGGCAGTCCCACCCTGAGTTGTTGGCTCGGTGGGCCCCACTTGGCCCCACAGGGGCACAGGGAGCACTTTCACGTCTGCCATGGGCATCTGTTGCTTCTGGGCCAAAGCACACAAGGAAGGCCTTCAAGGGCCTGCTCACAGGATCACAACTTGCTGAAGGGTGAGGAAAGTGTACTGCTGTCTGCTTGGGGATTTCACCATTGTGTGGAAAGAGATAGATCAGGGGTCAGCAACCTAAGGCCCATGGGCCACAAGCGGCCCATGGGGATCATTTAACCAGCCCATGGATCCCACCGCCCGCTCGGTCGGCTCCCATGCACCGCGCTGAACTGGCATGGAGCAGAATGGGGACCGCCTTCCGCGATGCTGGCCAGCTTCCCATTGGCTGCAGGAAGCTCCTGCAGCCAATGGGAAGCTGCGCACGCCTCCTCCGCACCAGAAGGAGCACCAGAAATAGTGTTTGCATGTGCGTGAACACTCTGGCCCACTGAGGCATCTGCGGGACTGTGAACCGGCCCAAGCCACAAAACTTTGCCGACCCCTGAGACAGATGAAAAGAGAAGCCCAGGACAAGGGTGTGGGGCACCTAGCTGGCTGGTTAGATGGTGGGCTGATCCCACCCGGGACCTTGTGTGCTTCCCGTGTCAGAGGCTGTATGAAGCCTCTGAATACCACTTACAGGGGAACCCAGGCAGGCAGAATGCTGTTGCCCTCAGGTGTACATCTCTCACAGGGCATCCGGCTGGCCACTGTTAAGAACAGGAGGCCTCCATTGGTCTGATCCAGCAACCAGGCTCCTCTTAAACCTGGGTCTCAACGACAGACTTGGATCCTGAGCCTTTGCTACTCCTCGCGTCTTCAAAAATGGGAAGGAGAACCCCCTTCCTCCCCTCCTCCACAAACGGGCCTGGCAGGCACAGCACTGTTCCGCACAGCAAAATATGCAAAATGACGCATGAGCACAGACCTCATTAACACCCGCCTCCAACATCATTAAGATGTTTCCAAGAAAATTAATTGAGAGACTCATTAAAAATAAATTAAGAAAAATGTGTTGCAGAGCGCTTGCTCTGAGCTCGTAAATCACAGCTCGAAGCTCCGGGCTGCTGTGCAGACAATTAACGCCGGCCAATTTGTTTTACCCTGACTGCGAAAATTAGAAAGCAGACGTGGAGATTAGATTAGGGGTGTCTGTCGAGCGGAACTCAGAGTGCATATTTTAGGATACAAAATGGAAATTAGGAAAACAACAAAGGCCGGCCAGATTTTAGTCCATCCGAGGGGCTGATGGGCAGAGATGGGGAAGGGCAGCAAGAATCAGGCTTGGCTGGTGGAGGGCAGCCCCCCCCCCCGGCAAGATGGTAGCTATCAGGGGCTGATTTGTACAGAGATACCAGCTGCCCACCACACAGCATGGAGGGAAGGGGGTTCCCAGCCCTTTGGGCTGCAACACATGTTCCAATTCCCCCAGCAACATGAACAGAAAGAGTCTCTGTCCTGCACTCAGGCCCCTCCCAGCTCTCCTGGAAGTTAGTTACTGGAAGATCTGTAAAACAAGTCTCAGAGGTCTCCAACCCCAAAGACTGCTTGATGCAGGAAGTGGGAGACCAGCCCTGCTACAGCAACTCCCACGCAGTCTAGAGAAGCACATGATCCTCTGGGCACCCCATGGGCCTTGGGACAGCACACCATGAATTTGTTGGCTGACTTGGTACGCAAGTCAGAGAAGAAGGAAGGGAGACAACTTGTCCTTAAGCTCAATCCTACACTCTGGCCCTTGGCATAGCCCTTGCACAGGCTGGAGGAGGCATTTTCCTGCCCATCTCGGGACTGCAGCCTGACCTGAGGCTTTCAGAGGCTCTTGCAAAGTTTAAAGAATTCCGGAAGCATCAGCACAAGGAGGAGCAAGCTGCCTGTGCCAGGAAGAGGCTTGATTGAGTGCCAAGGAAGACAGAATGGCTCTCTCACCCACCCCAACCCAGGATTGGCAGCCACCCCCAAGTACCCAAAGAAAGAAGAAGAGAAGAGCTGATGATGAAGTCATTTCTGTACTTCAAAAGTCAGGCAGCTGCCAGAGAGGCAGGCAGAGTGTTAGAGGAGGACAATGCAAAAGGAAGAAAATGGCAGAAGAGTCTCCACTGAAGGAGTATTTGAAGAGGTGACATTAAACTCAAAAAGGAATTAGAACGAATTATCTAATTAAGCATACATTTCACAACAGATCACTGGGGTCAGGCGGCATCAACCCAAAAGGTGAATGGGACTGGAAGACAGCCAAACACAGCACCCATTTTTCTTTTTTTAACAAAAGAAAACTGAGGAGGAATCCAGGAAGTCCAAGGCAAACATCTAGACAACAGAATTAAGCCGGATGAGATTTCATCCTGTGGTGAAAGTCTTGCTCCATCATAATGCACCAAGAGAAGAGGTGGACGGGAGGAATGAGCAGGTAGCATTTCCTAAGGAAAGGAGTCAGCAGTGGTCATTTCAGAGAAGCCCTGAGCACAGATCTCAGCGTCTTCCTGCCTTACTTTGTGGACCACCATGGCTGGCCTAGAGCGCTGGCAGCTTAGCACTGAAGGGCCAAAGAACTGCTATTTATTACTAAATCCAATACTAAGGAGTGCTTGAGACTCAGGCCACTGGGGGTGGGGGGTGGGGTGGAAGGAATGCAGTAAGATTAGAAAGAAGTTTAAGGGGCTGTGAGCACAACCACAACCACACACCTATAATCCCTCATTGCCTCTGGTACTCTTTGCTCGCTTCTGGCTGGTGTCTGGAGAACATTTTCAGGGCCCAGCTACAGCGGTGGAGGGTGGCAGGAAGCCCTGTGGAGCAAAAAATCTTCCCAGCAAGGGCCCCCTGTTTGATGCAGCAGATGATGTAAATATCTCACCCACCCCTGGCCAAGAGTCATAAAAGCAATGGGAACCTGTGTGTAGCTGCCTCCATTTTGGCTGCAGTTAGTAATTAATACAACTCTTGCCCGTCCTTTCCTGCACATTGGCAATGCTGGGGGTGGGAGGATTGGAGTTCCTGAAAAGGACAGCAGGGGTCTCCCTCAGCCTTTGCAAGCTCTGCCTCGGCCGTTCCCCCACACCCCACCGCATCTACTGCATAATTTCAAAATGGCAGCTTTTTGAAAATTCACCTTGATTGCCAGACATGAGAAGTGACTCATCCCGCAGTGACTGTCTGGCAGAGGGATGGGATCAGACAGCAGACAATGAGGGACGGGACGCATTAACAGTGTCTATTACAGAGCCCTCAAAAATACCTTTGTTCTGTCAAAGATCCCATCATTTGCTAGTTGTGTTCCTCTGAAAGCAGGGAATTAAACACACACACACACAGATTCTGACACACACACCCTCCCAGGGATGCTGTGGGGAGAGGGGGAAAGAGGCAATGCTGCCCCATATCTGTGGATTCTCAAAAGCCAGAAAGAAAAGACGGCAAGTTGCTCCCTGCAAATTCAGCAGCTGACAGGCACAGAATAAAAGGCAGCCATTCGCAGCTCCATTCCCACCTAGAGCAGAGTCTCCTCACCAGAGGCAGAAGACAAAACAGGGCTCGTCCTCTCAGCCACTGGACCTTCTGGTAGAAGCCCAGCACTTGCCTGTCCCATTGCCCTCCCTCCTTCCCAGGGTTGGGGAGCTTCAAGGAAACCTTGACTGGGGAAGCAGTCAAAACTCACACTTGGCACCTCTGTTTTTGCAGGAAATTGCAGGCAATTCTGAATGCAGGCATGTACACACATCTGCCATGCCACACTGGCTGCAAGTGCATGCCTTGAGCAGTCACAGTGACACACACCCTGGCTGGTGCTCAGAGACAGGAGGAGGAAGGGAGGGTGGGGAACTGAGCAACTCCAGCAGTCCAGGCATGGCAAGCCAGATGTGCTCAGTGCTGGACATTTCGACTCCCTCCTTCTGTCAGACTGGCTGATGCACCACATAACCCCAGCTCAATGCTTCTGGTGCTGTGAGGACCATGACCATGTGGTGGAAGGCAGGCAGGAAGGCAGAAGAGTAGCTGCTCAAGCACCCTTCCAACCCTGAAGGGCAACTCCATGGCCTCCTAGTGATCAGGCTAGCCCCTACCTGCCTCTCTGAAGAACTCCTTTCTTCTCATGCTTTACTGAAAGCAAGCATCAAGGAGAGCTGATACTAGTGGACAAGCTGGCAGCTCTTGGAGCGTCCTTCTCTCACCCCAGCCCTTCACAACCCTTTGCCTCCACAGTACCTCTGAGAGGGCCAAGCTGTATTTGCTCCTCCAGGTAACTGTTTCCGCTTCTGGTGCCGCCAGCCGAGCTGCTGCTCTTTCTGTCTGAAAGAGAAGACCAGACACACAGCTGGTAAAGAGGCTCACATTCCCCCTGGGAGCAGTGAGGGCAAGTGAAGCCCCCCGAGAGCCTCCTCTGCCCTTCATGATTCCAGATTTACACACATCACAGTTGCTATTACTTTTTTTTGTATCCTGTCATTCTGCTAAACAAAAATATCTAAGGTGCCCAGTCGCGTCCTGGTTAAAGCCAGGAAGCCATGAAAAGGAGGAGGCTGCGGAGGAGGAGGTAAGAGGAACAAAAGAATGGGAAATGCACCATTGTTGGACTATTAGCAAAATATGTAACTTCTCACTGAAAATCAACCTTGTGGCAAGAGGACTGGAAGGTAGCCAAAGTAATACCAATTTTGGAAAAAAAAAGGGGTGAGGAACTTGCAGAGCTGTAAGCCGAACCTCTGTCCCAGGTAAAGTTGGGGGAGCATGATGAGGCTGACAATACAAGCGTGTGGAAGAACAAGCCTTGCCAAGAAATGATCAGCATTGCTTGTGCAAAGAGTATACCTGCTTCAAGCACCTTTCAACCACAGCGCACAGTATACCTGGACTTTCAAAAGGCCTTTGATGAAGTTGCTTACCAAGATGGGTCATGGGGCCGGAGGACAAAATCCTCTTGTTTAGATCATATAGTAATGAGAATGAAAAACAAGAGGATTTTCATGAAGAATGGAATCAAGCCAAAAGTCTCCTCACATATTATATTGGGACTAGAGCTGTGTAACAATTCATAAATGATCTGGAGTCAGTGGTGAAGAACGAAGTCAGCAGGTTTATAACGCGCTGTGAAATCCCAAGAAGCCTGGAAAGTGCTTGAAACAAATCCCTCCAACTGATCAGCAGGTGACATTTAGTATAACACAGTGACTCACATCAGGAGAAAAAAAATACTTAAATTGTCTACCCCAGAAAGAGTTCTGCAGGCTCCAATGGAAAGCACCCCTGAAAAAAAGAAACTCTGGGTGCTGGGCCAGTGAAAATGGTGGCAGGGCTGTCAAAGAGAAAGTTTCGTATTGACTGCATAGCATCCATAGGGGGCCAATAACTAGAATATAGCTGGTGGCTCTGGCCACCAATCCCAAAAAGGAAATGTGCACATAGAATCACAGAATTGGAAGGGATCCCAAGGGTCATCTAGTCCAACCCCCTGCAATGCAGGAATCTCAGCTAAAGCAACCAGGACAGATGGTCATCCAACCTCTGCCTAAAAACCTGCAATGAAGGAGAGCACACAACCTCCTAAGGGAGAGCGTTCCACCTCTGTGATGGGCAGGCAAGAGCCTGGTTCACAGGCAGCCTCCTCTGACCCTCTCCTGCCTTTGGCCCTGTCCTGCTCCAGGGTCCTGCCTTTGAAAATCTCCCCTCTCTGTAATTAATCAGTGGGTGGGATAGCGGGGCTCAAAGAGTCATAGGCAGCCTTTGCAACTACTGCTCCCCACCCCAGCACACAAAACTAAAGGACCTTCGACTGAAGCAGCATTAAAAAACCCAGCCAGGTACTTTATGATACTGAGAAAAATGCCTGAAGGAAGAAAGAAACAGCACTTTTGTTCTGCCCCAAGAGGAGACCTGCAGTTGGCAGCTCTGCCTTCCCCTGGATGCGGAGAGGCTGCCTTTCTGCCATGGCTCTATGACTGGATGCTGGGCTCAAGCAGCAGCAAAGGGAACATGCACTGGAATCCCAGCTCATTTTCCCAAGGGGCTTCTCTGGAGGGCTCTGCTTTGTAAGCAGCAGTGGCTCCACTTTGGGCTGTGTACCTGGAAGCACCCAACCACCTGCCTGCCTGGAGTATGGCATCAGAGATATGGTGCCCAGCCTGTCTGAGGGCCTGGCAGAGGGGCAGGCCAAACATGGTGGCCAGTATGGCGGAGGGCAAGGCATGCAACCACATGGCACGTCTGCTTTTGTTGGTTCCCCCCTTAGCGTGAGTGTTGCCTGCATTGTTCTGTTTTGTGGTGTCGGCCTGCAGCACACTTGGAAGCGGCCTTGGCAGTGAACCCAGGAGGGCACAGTGCAGAGCCACCCTTTCTCCTGTCTTGGCATGGTCACCCACTGGCACCCCCTTCTCTCAGTAAAGAGCAGGACAATCCCACCTATCTTCCCTTCAGGTCTTCTGGAGGCAGATGTGACAAATGCAATAAAAGAACAGCCCTTCCTGCAATGGAAGAAGAGATCACAATGAGACAAGGAGCAGAAGTTTACCTGTTGTCCAGTCAAACCTACCAGCGCCTTCTCCTTGCCGCTCCTCTGGGCTGTTTCTGTCTCCAAGCATGGACTCCTTTTGCAATCTTTGAGGCAGGACGCCAGTTTCTCAATCTGGTAGGGAAGCAGGTGGTGGATTAGAGGGACCCTCCGTCACCCCCAGGCCCCTCCTGTGCCTGTCCCCTAATGCACTCCAGAGAACTCACAGGGGTGTGTGGGAGCTTTGAGGGTTTCCTGTGGGAGGGAGGAAGGAAGGAAAAGCCCAGAGGAATCAGCTACAACCTCAACTGAGAAGGAGCTTTCATTCTGTTCCTCCTCCTCTCAAACACAACATTGGCTCTTGTCAGGGGTCAGAGGAGGGGTGAAAGGGAATGTGGGGGTCAGACGGCCAGCTGTGCTGCTGGCTGGCATCCTGCCTGACGTTTGCTCACCTCCAACATCTGCTCCAGCTTGTGGGCTCTCAGCACCTCATTCTCACCTTCTGCTTGGGCCAGCTGCCTTCGACACTCGCTGAACTGTCGAAGATGGAACACACACACAGCGACATACGTTAGTTGCAGGACTATTCCTGTGTAAAGGCTAGTGAAAGGGGAACAGGTGGAAAACTCCACCCACTCTGGCTGGACTCCACTCCATAATATACCAGGCAATGCCACAACTTTTCCCACCTCACCTTGCCTATGACAGTAGGGGACAACTGCAGCTCCCCCACCCCCAGGAGCACGCTTCCAGATATACTTGCGGTGACCATTGTGGTGGTTGAACTTGCCATGTTCTAGCCTTTGAATGTTGATTATACAAACACTGAGGGAAGGAGGCTTTGCTTCAGCCACTGGGCAGTGCCTGGTGTGCACTCTGTGCCCTGTGCTCTCCACATTTCACAGGGGACCACCTCCTGGGAAGCCAACCAGCACCTATGATGCTGTTCTGCAGATTCCGGCCACAACATAATAGACACGTGGGGACTTTGAAAACCAGAAGACCCATCAGGCAGCAGTTGAAGAGCATATCTGTTAAAAGTCCTCAGGGCAGGAACAGTACCATGCAAGCAGTGCTGGTCACAAAAAGGCCGCCAGAGCATCAAACAAGCAGCTGTAAATACGGGCTGATGTCCCTAAGCTCAATAATTCTTCCAATGCAGCCTTCTAAACCCAGAGGTGGAGAGGGAGGAGCGCCACCACCTGAGAACAGCACCCACCTTTCCTTCGCAGAAAGCCAGAGCTGACTTGTCCAGAAAAGGAAAAGGGACAGGAACCATATGCACCTGACTTACTGCAGCCAAAAGCCAGGGGTCAAGTCTCCGACACCTCCCCTGCATGATTGAGCATCCGCCATCTCAGGTCAAACACAAGACAGAGCCTGGGAGCTCCATCAGGCCCTCATCCAGGGGCGGCAGATGTGTTCCCCCCCCCCCCCGGCAACAAAGGAAAAATATTTAACTCTGCTGCCAGGGGGGAAAGGCAAGTGAGGAACGTGCAATTCAAGCAGCTCCCCTGTGGACACACACCTGCTATAGGGGGCACACTCCAAGCCCAGATCCACTATCCACACTCCAGAGCAGGAGGCCACCCCAGCTGCCAACACCCTCAAGCTTCTGGAGACAAAACCTAAAGCTGCCAATACGTCCCTGGGCCTGGAGGGCAGAATCCCAGCCCAGCTTTTTAACGGAGTCCACAAGAGTAGCAGCCATGACTGAGGCTCCTCCAGGGGCATTTCTCTTTCTCCTCCTCCTCCACGCAGATCTATACGGCGGCACAGCCAGTGGCAGGAAGGAGATGCTGCCAGGGAGGATGAGGGGGGCACTTGGAAGGCTGGCACCAAGCCTGTCTCCACCAGACAATACCCATTTGGGGAGCGCAGATCCAGGCATCTGACAGTCCGCCCTCTTCATTCTGCCATGGTTTCTCTCTCTTCCAGTCACCTCACTGCAAGCTCAGCAAGGAGGAGGAAGAGGAGATCAATATACCGAACATCTGCTCCATTACAGCAGCCTCAACAAGAGGCTGGCTAGACCCGGCTAAGCAGCAGCAGCAGCAGCAGTAGCAGCGGCAGCTTTTCCCTCCTCTTCCTGCTGCTGCCCTGGCTGGCTTCCCTCTTCTTCTTCTTCTCCTCCTCCTCCTCCTCCCTGGCACTCCCGTACCTGGTTCTGGGATCCCTCCTGCTGCTGCTTGCTGGCCTCCAGTTCTCGCTCCAACTGGAGGACTCGGATGCAGCTCTGTTCCAGCTCTGCCTGTGCCTCTCTCTGCTTGCTCTGCAACTCATAGATCTTCTGCTCCTGAGCATCCAGCTATTAACCCGCCCAGGGAAGAAAGGGAAGAAATTGGGGGGGAGGGGGGAGGAAGAGAGAAATCAATTAGTATTAAAGGGGCTTTAACAAAACAGCATAAAGCACAGACCTTGGGTGGGCAGGTAGGAAAGGGAAGCGCTGCTTGCTTGCCTGCCTGTGGGGATGGGGGGAACCAATATTAGCAGGCCAGGAGTTCTGCCGGGGCCCAAGGAGGGCACGAAGCCAAGACACCTTCCCGTTGCCTCTGTGCAGCCGCCGCGTGAGAGAGGGGAGAGAGGGGTCTCGGGTACCTTGTCTGCCAGGCTGTCTCTCTCATCCTGCCCAAGCAGGAGCTGGCTCCGAAGCCTCAGGGTCTCTGCGGCTTGCTGCTCCAGCTGAAAGGGGTTTATACAGGAAGGGAGGGAGGAAGAGAGGATTGCGAATGTCAACCAATAAGCAGGGAGAAGACGACAAGACTCAGGGTATTGATCTGCTAGAGCGGCTTGTGCTGCTGCAGCCCCAAAAGCCTTGGGAAGGGAGGGGGAGATACCCCAGACAGGACAGAGTGGAGGCACAGGCCAAGCGGTGTGAGGAGGAAGCCTGGAGGACCTGGCAATGTGCCAAGTGGGCATCAGCCAATGCTGTGACAGTCCTGCCACCAGAGCTGGTGAGCACTGTGTCCTGGCTCCTGGGGCAGTTGTCTGGAGGAAGCTAGACAAGCTGCAGCAGTGCCAGGCCTAACCCTCTTCATACCTTAGAGCAGCATAGTGGTGGGGATAATGGTGCTGCTCTGGCCTCTAGAAGAAAAAGCTCTTCCTGGTGACCCCATGCCAGAGGGCTTGCCAGATGGTCCCTGAAAGGTGAAAAACACCCAAGAAGGGGCTGGACAGGGTTGCAGAAGTTCAAAGAACTCCAAGCTTGAGTTGCCACGTCAAATGGGCACCCTGAACCTCCCCAGCCTCTGAAGAGTCAGAATCACCCGGGCCCTGTTGTCTTGGAGTGGGGGCTGTGATGTGCTGATGACCAAAGATCTTTAGCTCTAGTTTCAGGTGCTTGGTGGATCTGGATGAAGAGAGGCAGTTCTCAAAGGACCCAGCTGCTGGAGCACAGTAGCTGCCCAGGGAAGAGAAAAAGCCAGAGGGTCAATGCCTACGATGCAAATGGAACAAAGGGAATTAGCTCCCACCCATTTTGTGACTTTACAAGGGGGAGAGGTCTGTCCATGGCCATGAGCCAAGGTGAGATGGGCTGCAAGGGAGGGCTAGAGCATTCATGTCTTGCTTGTGGGCTTTCCAATGGGGCATCTCACTGGCCACAGTGAGTCACCTGAGCCTCTGGCCTGGTCCAGCAGGGCTCTTACGTCTTGCCTGGCAGAGAAACCATCCATTTAATGTCCCTCAGGATTCTCCATCCACAACAGGGGTAGAGTGGTTGGCAGCCTCCAGACCGTCAGGAGCAAGGAAGTTCCCCACCCCCAGGGTGGGGCGAAAGGCTGTCTCAGCCATGGCAGTACAGAAGATGCCTCCTCCTCCTGACAAGTAGGCTGGGTCATCTCTCTCTCTTTCCCCTTGTCCCCAGCTCCCCACACAAGCATCCATTCTCCTGCTGTAAAGAAGGTGGCAGCATCTTTGGGGCGAATCCCCATCCTATTTAAGCGGAATCAACTCTGCTATTTCTTTTCTTTTCCTTTCTGTTCTGTTCAGAAGCAATTACTTTCATGTCATTTCTGGAGACATTTGCAGGGAAAGCAAGAGCCAGATTATCCGCCCCACCCCCATCCCCAATGGCTTCTGCAGTGGAGGCGAAATATTAAATTAAATGAGGTGTCTATGAAGCTGCTGCGGTTTCAGGTCAAAGACACCACAGAAAGCCGTGTGCTCTGCTCTGCGCCTGTATGCAAATGGCTGCATTAAAACCGCGGATGTCAACTTGCAACACGTCTCTTCTGCTCCTGGATGATCAAAGCTGATTGCTGAGGCAATTACTGCAAAAGAAAAGAAAATCACGGCCCTACTGCTCCTCCCTCGGCTCTGAGAGTTTAATTGTTTAGCCAAGCTGAAACCGTACCCCCGGCTCCCTTGCGCACATGGCTGCTCCTTGTCTTGCAAGGTACGCGTGCACACCCTCCTTCCTTCCAAGCTCGGCACACAGGGCCAGTCGGCGGCAGCAGCCACAATGCAGAAACATGGATCCCAGCGGTGGCAAGCAGGCTGAGGGGAGATGCTGCCAGTTTGCTCCACCAGGACCTTGCCTTCTTTGTTAATCAGCCCATGTGCACACACAAACCTGGGGGGCCTTGGAGAACCCCCAGCGAGCAGAGAGCCAGCACCTTCCCCAGCTGGAGGAGGTTGCCAGGCTGGCAAAGAGGAGCACCTTCCATGTGCCAAAGGAGTGGGGAGAACATCAGCCCTGCCTCATCACCCTCTCTCTGCCACGTGGCAAAGATCAGGCAGACCCTGCCTTTGCCTCTCCCTCCCCTCTACTCCTTGGCCACTCCCATTCTAGCTGTCCGCTTCCAACCTTCTCCCTTCTCTGGATCTCTTTTGCCACATATACGTGCAGAGAGAAAGCACATTAATGGCTTCCTACCGAGTCAAGAAAAGCTGGGTGCCTCTGCTTTACAGGTTCAGTAGGCAGAGGCCAGCTGGGTTGGGTGTAGCAGGTTGCACTCAGTCTGGGGGGAAAGCAGCAGTGGCAATGCCCACAAACAAGCACATACATTCCCCACCCCTCTGCACAAAGGATGCCTCAGGGGAGACCAGGGCTTCCTTTCCCTCCTTTAAGCCTGAAATATTAGCCGTTTTCTCAGACAGAAAAATCTGTTCCCTTTGTGGGTGGGGAGGGGAGCTGGCTTTGTGGACACCTCCCTGCCTCTCTCCACATTGTCGCTGAAAGGAAAATGGCCGGCGTGTGAGTTGTACAGGGAAACGGTGCTGCATGGCTCCCCCGCCTGCTTTTCCTGGCACTTCCATTCACAACTCTGGCTCAGTCTCCGAGTCCTTTGTTCAGGAAACGGCAAAGCCCTGGCTGTTTCCCTCTGAATGGCAGTTAACTTTGTCCAGTTCAGTGTTTTCTGATTGTTCGTGCTGCCTAGAGAAGCTTTGATTAAACCTCTTAATTTTTCGGCTAAGTTTTCTCTTGTAACAGGGCAAGCCCTTGACCTGGGAGCAGAGAAGAGTGGTCAAAAGAAAAATAACAAGCCAAGGAGAGGGGAGGAGCAGGAGTAGCAGACACAAAGGGACAGAAGGCTGAGCGAGGAGCTGCTGAGTCCCCAGGCCAAACATCTTGCCCCCAGGGGTTGCCAGGGCTGCTTCTCCCTCCTCCTTCTCCACTCACACACCAAAATGTTTCCTGCAAGGAGAGCTTGGCACCAGCAGGAGAGCACCACACACAGCACTCCCATCGAGGGTCTGTGTGTGTATGTGTGTGGAGTGTGTGCTTATTCTGCTCTACCCACTCAGAAAGGAGGAGTCATTGCCTTGGAAGGGACATGCCAATAGTGACCTCAAGAACCACTCCTGACTGGAAGCCATCCTCCTGCTTCCTCTGTGGTGGGGGTGGGGGCTGAGATTCCATCCTACCAGGGACCTGGATGCCTGGGGCTTTTCCAGATCCATCCTTGCAGATCAGAGAGTTTTCTGCATCCAAAGAGCCTCCTCTTTGGCCTGAGCTGCCAAGAAGTCTCCTTTGCCTGCATCTGTCTTGAGAAAAAAGTATCACCAGCACTACCTCTCCCAGCAAGCAGCTGACCATGGGGCATTAATCACCCAGGAAGGCCATGGGTGGGGAACCTGTGGCCCACTAGATGTTGTTGGACTTCATCTTCCATTGCCTCAGCTGGCTTGATGATGATGGGAGTTCTCTCACTGATGCTTTGCTACCTGGTAGAATCCTTCTGATCCACCTTTAATGCTTTGTGAGTTATTGTCCAGGTGTATACAAAGGACATTCATTGTATTTTTCTTTTCTGTATTTTGATACATCTCGTTACCCCACAGTTTCACCCACATCCCACTCAGAGAATGTTCGGAGGTTTTTGGCTCTGTCCAAACAATGTTTACACAGAGGAAAGTCCAACTGATATAATGTGAATTGTATATGGTCAGTATATGGATTACAGCCTAAACCAGCGGTTCTCAACATGTGGGTCCCTAGATGTTGTTGGACTACAACTCCCACCATCCCTGAGCTCTGGCCTTGCTAGCTTGGGATGATGGGAGTTGTAGTTCAACAACATCTGGGGACCCACAAGCTGAGAAAGGCTGGAAACCATGGGTAGGCAAACTAAGGCCCGGAGGCCGGATCCGGCCCAATTGCCTTCTAAATCCAGCCCACGGACGTACTGGGAACCAGCATTTTTACATGAGTTAGAATGTGTGCTTTTATTTAAAATGCATCTCTGGGTTATTTGTGGGGCACAGGTATTCGTTCATCCCCCCCCCCCTTCAAAATACAGTCCAGCCCACAAGGTTTGAGGGACAGTGGACCGGCCCCCTGCTGGAAATGTCTGCTGACCCCTGGCCTAAACCAAGTGCAGGCTGCATTGAGGAGCAGCCTTCTAGAACTCCCCAGACATGCCTGCTGAGAGATCAGCCCAAGAGGAGACTTTGCAGCTAATGCTTGGCCAGAAAACTCTGCCTGTGTTTCCTTCCTGCCTCTCTGGCACTGCTTGGATCCCAGGTTAGGTCCCAGGTCAATAACAAGGGACCAATTCCTCATCAAGGTGTTCCAAGGAGCCATGGCCCCCAGACAGGCTCGAAAGCAAATGCACAAGAAAAGCTCCTGCCTCTTACAACCCCTCAGTTACCAGCACCCACCCACCCAGGATCCCTCCAGTTAAAACAAGAGGAAGCTTTTGATTAGCCTTACTGCCTTCAAACAGTACTGGTGACCCTCAACTGTGCCTCTTCTGTCACTCCTCAGGACAGAAAGAAACCTCAGGCAAAAATGGCAAGCGGGCCCACCCCACACGCAGCACAAGCCTTACCAGCTGCGGCAGGGAGCTCAGTTGTGACTCCAGGAGGAGCTCCTCCTGCAGATGGCACGCCACCTCCAAGTCCTTCTGGGAGAGTTCGTTCTGCAGATCTGTGATGGTCTCTTGCAGTTCTTTAATTTTAGCTGCTTTCTCCAGAACCTGCAATGCACAAACCCATCATATACCTGGATTTTGGTAAGCAGTCTGCTCTGGGTGCGGCAGAGGGTCGGGTGCTTCTGCAGTGCCAGTTTTTGACACAAAAAGGGGAGCAGTGCAATAACATACCCTGGAACCAAGATATTTTGGAGCTTAGCAGATTGCAGCAGGAATAGCCTGCAGGCCACACTTCAGAGCTGAGGAGGCACCAACCAAGGCCTCCAACACAGACTTCTCCTTTCCTTGTTCTTGAACACACCTGCTGAAACTCACATTCTGTTTCCACACTTGGGCAACCTCGCTGGACTCTTTTTATACCCCATTTACTTATTCGTTAAATGTATGTCCTACCCTTCAGTGGTCAACCAGCATTCCCAGTGAGGTTTACAAAAGCTTACAAAATAAAAAAGTAGAAAAACATGTATATTGCTTTTAGAAAATACCAAGGAAGGACAAAAAGCTGTGCATCAGAGAATGCTGTCCCTCTCCGCCCCAATAAAAGCACCTCCCACCATCTTCCTTTAAGTTACATTGAGTCAGGGGAGGGGATAAAATGACACAAATTCTCTGCTTTGAGAGCTCGTACCTGGGACAGAGAGCTTCCCGGCCAGCACTGTCTCTCCCAGCAGGGAATAATATTTGTGTGGAATTGCTGAAACCATGCAGAAAAATCACGTGGAGACAGAGCGATTTCCAGCAGGCATATCAAAGCCAAGAAATGTCAGCCTGATGGAAGCGGCTGGGAAGGCTGCAAGTGGGTGTGTCCTCTTCCCCAGCTCTGTGCATTGCAAGCAGAGTGAGGTCCAAGAACATAGCCCATCCCCCTGGCAGCGCCAGGGAAGAGATGATATCAGGCACCACGTCACTGGACCCAGGAAGCACTTTTCATGAAAACAGAGAACAGTTTCACTCACAACTCACTTGGCCCAGGAAGAGCGGCTCACACCTGCTTTGGGAGCGACATTTCCAATTGGTTTAGGGAAGGGGAAAGATGAAGGTAAAATGACAATTCCCATTCCTGGGAATGGGAAATTTTAACAATGCAAAGCAGCAAGGTCAGACAATGTGTCCAGGCATCCTAGAGGAAGCTGCTTGGAGTTGAAATCCCTTCATTAGGCATCACCTGATGACTTGTCTTCCTGAAGGCTGTTTGGGCTGCGCTTCAAGGCCTCTTCCAACTCCTACTGCTGCAGCCCATCACAGGAACTATTCCTGCAATGCTATGGTCCTTGGCTCCCAGCTCTGGTGGCCCTGTGGCTGCAGCTGCTTCTCGCTTTGTGACCTCTAGTGAGAGGAGGGAGCAATCCCCATCTTCTCCCATTCTGATATTTCAAAGCCAGGCCTGCCTCTCCCTCCCATCTCCCCGCTCCACATTATTAATGAATTGGAAAGCAGACATCATTAGGTGTGGGAGACTGTTTCTTTCAAAATCTGTAGAAGCCTTCATCGGACTCCCCAGAGCCAGGCTGCTGTTCTCAACATAGTCTTATTAGCATCGCCGCCTCTGTAGCCTGCCATGCAAACTGCACTGCTCGGCAGTTTCCAGCACTTGACCCTTCTGCAGATGGAATTAATTTCCTCTTTGAAGATCCAGCGGCAGGCCGTTGCAGCTGCCATTGTTGTGCTTGTTAAGGAAAGGAACGCTCCCGTGAAGGCAGGGGCTGACCGATCATGGGCAAGAGAGCCTGAAATGGAAGCAGCTGCAGAAGCCTGGGAGGAAAGCCCTTCCTGGCGGCTCCTCCACAAGCAGACTTTTTCCCCCCATGCAAAGCACACACAAAAGGGCTGGGTGAGCATATTTGCACATGTGACCTGCTCTGTGCTGGAGGATCAGGGTACGTAGGCTGGAACCAGAGCAAATTAAGAAGACCTCCCATGCCCCGCTCAGAAGAGCCTGGCTATTGGCACCCTGGGCAGAAAGAAAGCTCCTTTCACCCATCACCGTTTGTTTCATTTGGTCCCAAGTCTGATTTTAAGGGGGCTGGGAATAATCACCTATGGCATTTTGTGTGGAATGGTTCATGCTCAAAGGATCCTGCACAGGATGGAAAGGAGTTCAGTTTCCTGGGATTGCCAATAAATGCTTCTCTGTGCTGAGAACCAAGTTCTTGTGACATCTGCAGCACCATTGAAGCAGAAGCTGCTGAGGGTTAAATCCTCACAGAGAGGAAGAGGAATGCAGCTCCCCTCCCTCAGTCATAATTTATTAAAAGTCTCACAAATAATTAAAGAAAGGTAGATTTCGCCAACCTTATGTCCCTTAGGACTATTATGAGGTGTTTGGGCAAGATTATGATTTCCTCCGCTCTCAGTCACTCACCCTTGTCTGAGTCCCTCAAAAACTTCTCGGTCCTAAAGCATGGAAAGCAGCCTTTCTGAGTATCAGAGGTTAATCCCTGTTATCTCTGTTTTCCCAGAGATAATGAGATAAACAAGATTTATGGTTTGGCTATCATTAATCACCATGTAATTATCCCCATCGACAGTGTGTCGACAAGAGATGTCTAGTCTGCCATCTTTCCTCCTGGAAGTCAAGGGCGTGACTGCATTTCATTTGCCTGCATTCTTCTCTCAAGCCTTCATGGTTGGACCAGGCCCTTCAGTTCCAGCTGTTCCACTTCCACATATGGAAGTAAGAAGTGGCTTGTTGGAGCTCCAGATTGGAGCAAAACGGCCCAAGACTTTGTGACCGACTGACAAGCCTCTACCCTTGTTGAGAGGCAGAAGTAATGCCTGACCTCTTGGCTTCCCCACTGCGCCTCTCTCCTCCTCTGATTCTTTTCTAATGGCTCCCATGCCAAAGCAGAAGCCCACCTGTTACGAGGAAGTTGACTGAGGATGTGAGGAATGCATTGAAAGAGATTTAGAGACTTCCTCTCAGCTACAGAAGGCAGATCTTTCTCGGAGAGAGAACAGCATTGCTTTTTGTTGGAGATTCTCCTGGATTCTCAGAAGCAAACAAGCACTGGGATGTTGATAGCTGACAGTTTCAAGATGCAACAAGAGTAACATCCCAGGAAACCTACAGCAATTGGGCCACAATGAACCCATTTCCAGAGTCCTGAATAATCATTGTTGGTGACTTGTGGAAGTCCGCTGGTAGTTCACCACACCTCAACCAGGGTGAAATATCAGCAGAGTATGCAGAGTCCCAGAAGAACCTTCAGAGATTTCCTGCTCCCAGCAACACAGCTTCTTCCAGAGTCCCCGGTTAAGGGGAAAACTCCTCTCCCATGCCGTTCAAACTAACAAAGTGTTTATTGTCTCCAGATACAAGCAAAGCTAAACATTACTATCTGCTATATACAATTCCTCTGGTCTTTGAAGTAAAGATAC
Source organism: Podarcis pityusensis (assembly GCF_964106645.2). Classification (NCBI taxonomy): domain Eukaryota; kingdom Metazoa; phylum Chordata; class Lepidosauria; order Squamata; family Lacertidae; genus Podarcis; species Podarcis pityusensis. The sequence goes on along the minus strand of NC_138033.1, from coordinate 48,133,832 downwards.
ATATGTACAGAGATCCACTAACACTATCACCATGCTAGCTAACACTGCTGTGTATAACCTACAGCCTCTTCCCTTGATTCTCACAGAGTCAGACCCTGACAGCAAATAGGATAGCAGCAGGTTTTGCAACAGGACACAACCATCAAAGACAGGAGCATGATGAAATCAATGCCCTAGAGACTATTATACTTGGCTCTACATTCTTGAACCAATGGGAGGGTGAATGACTCAGCAAGTCATACATTTGACCTTGCTGGTGTTGCTATGGTAACCCAGTTCACAGAAGATCCAGATGTGGGAGATGCACTTCTCAAGAATGAAGCAGATGGTGACTGCACTTTCCTTCAAGCTTCCATTGGGTGGCTGTTCCCAGTTTGCATTATTACAGAAGTTGGATGAAGCAGAAGCAAAGCTAAAACAATGAAGTGACCTGCTCTGGTATGGCATTTTGTGTGTGTGAAGGACGGTGGGATGTACAAACATAATGATAATAATAATAATAATAATAATAATAATAATAATTTTTATTTATACCCCGCCCTCCCCAGCCAAGGCCGGGCTCAGAGCAGCTTACAAGCAATAATAAAAACAAGTTGAATGATTACAACTTAAAAACAAAATTAAAATACAACATTAAAATATTGAAACATTAAAATATTAAATTGTAGCCTCATCGCAGGAGGAGAAGGAAAGGAAAAAAGAAAGAGAGGGAGGGAATCAAATTGGCTCCAAGCCAAAGGCCAGGCGGAACAACTCTGTCTTACAGGCCCTGCAGAAAGAAATCAGATCCTGCAGGGCCCTGGTCTCATGAGGCAGAGCGTTCCACCAGGCCGGAGCCAGAGTTGAAAAGGCCCTGGCTCTGGTTGAAGCCAATCTAACTTCCTTAGGGCCCGGGACCACTAGGGTGTTGCTATTTATGGACCTTGAGGCTCTCCGTGGGGCATACCGGGAGAGGCGGTCCCGTAGGTACGAAGGTCCAAGGCCGTGAAGGGCTTTAAAGGTCAAAAGCAGCACCTTAAATCTGACCCTGTACTCTACCGGGAGCCAGTGCAGTTTGAAAAGCACTGGGTGAATATGCTCCCATGGCAGAGACTCCGTGAGGAGCCTCGCTGCAGCATTCTGCACCCTCTGGAGTTTCTGGGTCAGCTTCAAGGGCAGCCCCGAAGAACAATTTATTATGAAAGAGAGAATGGAAATCTTCACATGTATATGGGTACATCTAAAGTTCACAGGCCAGAAGAAATTAAGAAGCCAGCACCTGCTTGAGTGAGAGCCAGCACACTGTCCCTTATAAATCAGGAAAAGATGGCCCTGCATACATATATAGATGGAAATGCCTGCTCAACCTCACCAGAGCTTTAGGGAAAGGTTTTCAGAACTGCCACACTGGTGGGCAGCTACTGGCAAATGAAGGGCAAAAGCATTCCTGCTCTCCTTCCCTTCCTTGGCCTCAAAGTGGATTCTGATCATCCTTCTTTCCTCCCAGGCAGGCTAGCCCAGCTAGTTCAGTGTCTGCTTGTGCTGCTGGAGCCGCCTCCAGAAAAGAAAGGTAAACCCTACCTCTGCTTTCACCTTCTCCTGGGTGTGACCAGCGTCTCTCAGCTGAAGATCCAGCTCACAAGTAAAGTGCTCTTTCAGTCCCCAAAGAGACTTCAGTTCTGCTTGCTCCATCTCCTGTCCTGGCAGACAGTACCTACACAAAGGGAGGAAGGGAAGGCCAGTCAGAAAAGGTGCAAAGGCTGCACAGAAGAATTTGGGGAAAGGGAACAAACAAATTGGTTTTAGGGAAGCATCTGCTGTAGCTTTGCTTGGCATGCAGAATGCTTCTAGCTCAATCCCTTGTATCTCTAGCTAGGAAAGGACCAGGTGATAGGAACTGTCTTCCTTTCTCTGCTGGAGACCCTGGAGAGACCTGTCCTCAAATGGGTGGACAGACAGCCTGTCCTGGTAAAAGGCATCTCTCCCTCTGCTCATCTAGACCGACCACACACTCACTCACACACTCACTCAGGAAAGCAGTGTTCCCCAACCCCAATGGTTGTTTCTTTCAAGAGGTTGCTGTGTGCATACCTTGTATACCCTGAATGGGCACCTCCAGGCATGATGCATGGCTGCAGCTCTAGCACTATTTGCCCCTGTGAGTCACCAATGAGAATGCCGTGGCCTGGAAAGGGCTCAAGGGCTTGGCTGGAAAGGTTTATGGAGTCTCAGTGCAGTGGCAAAGCATCTGCATGGCGTGCAAAAGGTTCCAGGCACAACCTCCGGCATCCGCAGGTTAGGATGAAAAAGACCCCGGAGAGCAACTGCTAGCCCTGAGCTAAGCTGGACTAATGGTCTGACTCAGCAGAAGAAGGCAGCTTTCTATTTTCCTCTGGAGCCCCAACCGGCAGGCTTTGTGACCACCTCATCAAAGCAATGCCTGAGATGCTCCCCCCCCCCCCGACAGGATCCTTGCTGAAGTTTAATCCAGGCTCTCTGGCTTCTCAAAATCCCCACACTGGGTGGGGGTGGCAGCTCCTATCTATATATGTATAGCTATTTCGGTCTGTGGGAGGAGATGTCAGCATCTTTCACTTGCTGTGAGTTCCAAGAATACTTTTTTCCCCAGACAAGTCCTTTGTATTCTGTTGGAAGGGAACAGGATGGGGAAGAGACATTCCCATTTTCACAGCATTTGATAGGACTCCACTTGGGACTGGGGGTAATATCTCCCCTTCCTGAACAAGAGCCAGGCCTTTCGATTGGATGAAAATCCTGCCTCTCAAGTTCCAGAGGGAGGGCATTAGCAGCCTCTAGAAAGATGAGAAAGAAAGAGAGCTCACCGACACAGCCCAAGTTTTCCTGCCTCTGAAAAATGAGGGGGGAAAACAGGTTGCAAAGGTATACCTAACACTGCATTTTCTAAAAAGAGGAAATGGTTTGCAAGTTTAGCTACCTCTGCTGAAGGTGGCATAACAAGGGAATGGAACGTGTGTGTTAACCTTGAAAACCTCTCTGTTCACAAGCCCTCTCTCTCTCTCTCTCTCTTGTATGAACAGGCGGGCATGCACATGCACACTTCCCACGCAGTATGCTGGTTTGCCCACTGGGAACTCTAACCCTCAGGCTAACCCTACAGCAAGTATTAACCTACTTATTGCACCCGGAGGCAACGCAGAGGGGCAGAAAGGGCTGCATTTGGGGGAAGAGGATGAGCAGAGCTTAGCATTAACTGCTCCCTGAAATCATCTGAAGGAGGCAAGCAAGACAACTTAATATAGGAAGGAAGGCAATTCGCAGACAGACATTTGGAACGGGCAGAATGATGAAACAATTATTTGGTGGCAAATTTGGCTGGTGCTTCCTGTAAAGAGAGTGAACATGACCAAATCACATGACTGCACCCAGCCTGTGTCAAGAATATGAGTTTTTTCATCATTAAAGTCAGAAGCCAAGCAGGCGATCAAGCCACTACGTCACAAAGTATGGATGAAGACCCCAGGGGAAACCAGAGACGACACTGGTAGGCAGAGATCTATGCCAAAGGGCGTGGAGAGCCACAAAGCATCTGCATTAATCTAATGGCCCAAACCACTCTGGAAGCCCTTGGCTGAAGGAGGGAGATAATGTCTTAACTACGTTTTCCAGGATATTGGAGGCCCAGAAGTTGTCTCAGAGGAATTCTGCCACGAGGCCAGTGCTTTAAAATATGGAGTCCAGGACCCTCTGATGATATCTATTACAGACTGGAGTACAGGGCAAAGAGGCTGATTTGGGTGGGAGGGAGAGGGGTATCTATATATCTATATCTATATATCTATATATCTATATCTATATTGTCAGGGAACTGACATCGGAGCTAGAGGCGGAGGGGAGGCTCTCAAATGATGCTGGAGAAGGGCCCAGCAGGGAGAGAGGCAGCTCAGCAGATGGGGAAGCAAATCAGCGCAACACCAGGGATAAAGGGGGGCAGATGGGGGAATCCGCGAGAGGGCTCCAGGACTCTTCACTGGACACCAGCGGGGAGAGCACGGGTCCTCCGCTACCCACACCCTCCCTGCGCAGAAGGCTTCCACGCAGGGAGAGTAGAAGGAGACTTGGCGTCAAACAACTTTTATGTTGGAAAAGGTTTAAGAAATGCCCACTGATGGATTCTGCTAGCGACTGAGGCAGCCATGAAGTGAAGGGCTGTCCAGACAGAAAGGATTGAACAAGGCAACATAGCCAGGAGAGGCGGCAACTTACGCACGAGCAACCCATACTCATCACATATATCTATATCTATTATCTCCAAGAGGTAACGAACAAACTTGTCATTGGCACATGAGAGAGCCCCAAGAGACATTACTAGAGTTCTTGGGTGGGGTTCTGGAGGGGGGAGCTCAGGACCCTGAAGCTTTCAATTAGGAATTGAAGAGAATTGTTGCTGGTGATACAAGACTGGGATGGACTGAATGACCTGAAATGGAGGAGGGCTGATCATTAAAGAAAAGAGGAATACCAAGTGTGCCAATTTGGAAAAGCTCAAAAGAAAACTCAAGAATGCAAGTGAATGATGGGAAGCAGCAAGGCTGGGCTGCAGCCCCAAAGGAGAATAAAAACTTCTTTGGTGGAGGGATTTCTGTGCACACGGAATTGGGTTACCAGTACACAATCCGGTCACTGTGGCTGTTCCTTGAGAACCTCAGCTTCTATTCCGAGGAGAAACCACCAGTGCCACTGCCCAGCCTTTTCACTCTCCTGGCTGGGGAAAGACAGCAGAATTAGGGCTTGCCAATGATTTGTGCTCTGGGTAAAAACTCAACACCTGGCTGCCTCCCTGTGGGCTTGCCTCTCACTTCTCCAGCCACCTCCATGAAGCAAAACTAATGAGCGAAATCCTCCTAGAAGTCAAACACTGAGTTTACAATAAAAACACAGAAATTTAAAATGTGTATGCAAAACAAACACATTTGTGCATATTCTATTTCTCACACAGGGTTTGAATCTTTAATGTGACAACTGGTTTTTCCAGACATGGATTTTTTTCTCCACTTTAATAAAAGAAAAATGTGTGAAGTGCATCTGCAAGGTGGATCATGCCAAGGCTGGGAGTAGTGATCTTTTTAGACATTTGAGTTTCACTCACACAGTTACAACCAGGCATCTCCTCCCTGGCACAATATGGGAAGGAACAAAACTCAGTGGCAGAGCATCTGTTTGTCATGCTGGAGGCCCAGGCTGAGTTCCCAATGGCACCTCCTGGCATCAGGTGACACCAAAAGTCTTTCTCTGGCCAAGACCTTGAACCATACTGGGCAAGATGGACCTGATGTAAGGTAGCTTACTGACATTCAGAAACAGCAGCTGCTAGCTGTCTGATGGAGGAATGGGCCATGCAGCCTTTTGTGGCCAGCCTCTGAACTGTTATGTCAGGTCAGGGAAGCGTAGGCTCCTATGCTCTGGCTTCCAAGTTCTCCTGCTTCTGAGCACTGACGAGGCAGAGAGTCCAGCTGGTACCAGGGTAGATAAAATTCCACTTTTTAAAATTTAAATCGCGTTTTTAAAAAACTGATTTTTTAAAATTTAGATTGGATTTTTAAAATAAAATGCTTTTTTGGGGGGGAATCTTTCTAAAGAGTTTTCTATTTAAGTTACATAGTAGTCCAAAGGCTATTCATCAGGAAATAAGGATTTCTTTTAAGTTTTTCATATGTGCTGAAACTCAGTTGGTTTTTTTTTAAAAAAAAGTTTAACCACATCAGTTAACAAACATGGATACATATGCTACAATGTTATTGTTTTAGTTAAATAAATTGTTTAAATTGTTATTAAGGAAGTGATTATTTTTCTCCTTCCAATAAAGTACAGCAGAAAAGTTGTCAAAATATAAACAGTTAACTTATTAAACCTCACAATAATTTCATAATTATCTGTCTATGTATTTCTAATAGTATAACCAAATCAGTAATTTTTGATATAACTGTAAAAACTACTCTAAAAATTTATTATTCCAAAAATGAAACCTTCATCTGGTTGTAAATATTAAGATTATACCAGCAGGAATGTCTTTCTGTAAAAAAAAATAATTAAATCAAATCTCAGTGACTAGTGATTTAAATCAAATCCACTCTAGCTGGTACTCAGACACCATAGATCGTTTCAGTGGCAGGACTGATTCAGAGGCCTGTGCTAAGGGAATCTGTGCGGCTCACCAAAGTATCTTGCTGTATTGGTAGTGCCCTGAAAGACACTGAGCAAATTCCTTCCACTGAAAGTATACAGGGGGACTTAATCTACTTAGTAGGGATTAATCAAAGATTTGTTAAAAGATTTAAAGATTTTGCGCACTTTGCCCAGCAATGGCTGTGGAAGGCAATAAGCACAGAGTCGCCAAAAGGGTTGAGCAGCCAGGCCAGTTCCTGTGGCAAGAGCAACTCTACCTCAACATAGACATAATAGCCTTCTACTACAAAAGGCTGGAAGCCAACCAGGAAATGGTTCCTACTGCAGCAAAAAGCGGTTTAAATTTACAAGACCCAATACCACCAACTTAGAGTTATCAACATTACCTTCTACCTGCTTATCGCCAGCCACCTAAGGAAAGTCATCACAAAGTCGTAATGATGCTCCCATGGAATGCTCAGAGTCAAGCTTTGGTCAACCTCCAGAGCAGAGAGTTTATAAGGAATGTTTGGCTCTTGTTCCAAGGGCTGCATGCAGCTACCATGCAGTCAGAACAGAAAAACTGCCCCATTTCTGGATGTACATCAGTCACCGTGGGCCTAGAAGCCCAGTGCTTGGAGTCCATGAAACACTGCACTGTCCAGACCCTTCAGTCAAAGAAAGAGATGAGCAGGGGGGATCCCATGAATCCCCCAGAAAAGCCTTGGAGGGCCTGGAATGTGCCTGCTCCACTCCCTCTTTGCCTAGTCCAACTCACCCCACCCCGAGAGGATGTTCCCCTGGACCGCTCTTTGTGTTGTGCGCTGCTGCTGCTGCTGCTGCTGCAGTTAACCTGAGCAACACCCTCCCAGGGTGGGAAGAGCAAACTGGGCCAGGTCTGGCCTGGGAAAGGAAAGAGTTGAGAGGAGGGAGGGAAGGAAGGGCTTTCACTGGTGTTAAGAGGGAGCCTCTGCACAGGACAAATTCACAGACAGACACTGGCACTCATAAATTATACAACTCATTTGCATATTCCAGTCATGAAACATTATGCAAATACTGCCTGATTTGCATAATGGATTCCAGTCACCGCTTCAATTGCTTTGTGTGGTGTTTTTTTAAAAAAAAACCAAAACGAAATAAAAGGCAAAGGCTGGTTCCAGCTGGCCACCCCGCCTCGTCTGCTTGGCCCTTTGCCTCCAGGGGGTGGGGTGGGGGGAGGCAAAAGCACCCTAAGCCCTGGCATGAGAAATATTGCCCTTAATTGCAACCCACCAACTTGGACCTGGTTGAGATTCTTCACCAGAAGCCACGCATCTGAGCCAATTAGGGAGGAAGAAATGAGGAGGCAAGACCAGGGAAAGAGGGAGACGTTTTCCGTCATTGCCAGCATGGCTGGAGGTGGGAAATCCTTCCCTTCCTAACTGCTTAATTATATACAACAGAGACTATCTCTGTATTTGGTGATAATAAGCCAAGCTGGGGGTGGGGGACACTTCTTGTCTCCTCAGAGCTCAGAAGAGCTTTCGTTTTTTAGAAGAGGGATGGGAGGAGGGGCTCCTCTGATTATTTATAACGAACTGTAATAGCAACACATTGCGAAGGATGAGATGGGAGGGTGTCGCTCGCCTTCCATCAGCAGCCAACGTTGCTCACTTCTCCTGCAGGGGCTGGCTGCGCTGCTGTGGGCGCCTCCCTCCTGCCCCCCTGTGAAAGGCAGAAATGTGCCAAGCGGCTGGCGTCGGCACCATGTGGGAAAAGTTGACTGTAATTCTTTTGCTTTTAAAATCAATTAATCCGTGTGTTAATTAACGTCAAGTCGACAGAAGGAGGAGGGGAGAGTGAGAGTGAGAGAGAGAGAGAGGGTGGGTGGGAGGGAAGAAAGGAAAGAGCTGCCTGCAAGGGCGGATGGCAGACTAGTTGGCACGGTGCCATCCATTCAGTGGCAACGCCACAGTTTCGTGTGATAAGAGCAGCAGCGGGCATATGTTCTGGGGGTCCTGTACGTGGGCCAGACAGTGCGGAGCAGCGAAGGGAGATTAGCCAGAGCCCGGGAGCAGACAACAAGCGGCAGCCGAGGGCACGGGGTGCCAGGAGGAGGAGGAGGGCAAGCTCGCCTCTCCCTTGGACTCCAGAGATCCAGGGGCTCCCCCACAGGCAAGGCGCCAACTGGACCCCTCCGCCATTTCAGCTTCATTCTGCTGCAGTGGAGCCAGCGCAACGGAAGACAAAGGCCGCCATTTCCGCCATGATGCCACTCCCAAGCCCAGGCTGGCATCCTTGAGCCTTTAAAAGAAGAAAGGAAAAGAAGGAGGCGCCAAGAGCAAAAACAGCCCCCCGTCTGCTTGCCCCTCCTGCGTTGCTGTGCCAGGGGCAACTGGGCATCTGTCGGCGTAACAGAAGGCACGCAAATGGGTTGTTCGCTGCAAGCTGTTGGTTTGTTCACCAGGCAGTTTCATTTATAGCTAGAACCAGAAAGAGAGAAGACACTCCAGCCCAGTCAACAACCAGCTAACTGGAGACAGCCACCATTGAAGAAGAGATGCCACAGGAAGCATCATGAACGCAGGCTCTGGCTGATACCAGCTGCCAGTCAGTGGACCAGAGAGTGATGCCAAACCTGCAGCGAAAGAGAGAGAGGAGATTGGGGGGCGGGGGTGGACGAGGACGAGCTGGAAGGTCTCCCGTAAGACCTTTGAAGGCAGGCAAAAAAGAGCATTATTTGGGTGTTCAGGGTTGGAGAGAGAACATTTCGCAATGCTTCTCTATGGATGCGTGACTGCTGCGTGTGAATGCGCACCTGAAGGCACAGACACTGGCACACACAGAGATAGGTATGTACAAGACGGGTGTGCCTATATGCCCACTCGTTTGAGCATGCACTCAGATTTTATCCATGTGTGCATGCTTGCACACACATGTTGATGCCTGTGTATGTGCACGTGTGTAAGTTAGAAAGTACAAGTGTGTGAGAGCGAGAGAGAGAATGCCCGTGTATACACTTGCCACTTTTAACCCAGGTATACACAGATGTTCCCCCCTCCACCCAGAAAAAACAAACAAACCCACCCACCCTTCTTCAGAAGCAGTAGCAGATTTATTTCCATGCGTTGCTATCACCAGGGAGATGAATGGGGCCGATGGGACGCCCTTTGCAAGATCCACTATGGAGTGTGTGTGTGTGTGTCTGTGGGGGGGGGGGAGAGAAAGAAAAAGAGGGGGAGAGAGAGAGAATATATACCACTAAGATCTGCACCAACTTGAAAGCAGAGCGAGATCTGGAAGGTGCTACTCCTGACGCCCAGGTGGCACACCAGACAGGCCAGGTCCAGAGTCCCACTCTGTGGCGCCGGAGGCTCTCTGGGGCTGCTTTGTAGAAAAACAAAGCTGCTTACTTACACTGTCTGTGCTGTTGTGGATCCTGAAAGGCTTTCAGCTGGCATCAGGCGCTGAGCCAGGGACGGGTGCTGGAGACAAAAGGAAGACACAAAAATAAAGTCATGCCACGGGAATATTAATTGGCTTCTCACTTAACGGGAATTTACAAAATATGCTAAATGGGGGTTTGTTTTCCCTCTTCGTCCGAAAAGAAACCCACTGAAGAGAAAAGCGGAGATTGGCACGCATCTCTTTTGCATGGAAAATACTGGTACAGGATTTACTGCCAAGCGGCAGAGATCAGGATTAACAGCAATGGCATCTTTTGGGCATCTTTTTTTCTTCTAATGAACAAGCTTTTGCAGTTAATGAGGAATAATCGTTTTGCTAATGAGCTCTGAAACGTTAAGAGAAAAGAGGGGTGTTCTGTTAATCGCCCGGTGCAGTCGCGTGGCTGGATTACAAACGGAATGCAGGACGAAAGGGGGGGTGGGGGATCCTCCTGGAAAAGAAGCCGCCGAGAGATGGGTGCTGGGTCACCCGCGGTGCCCGCTCAAGCCTCCACACATCCGGCCAGCAGCAGCTTGGGTTTCTCAAACTCCGCAAAGTGGATATTCGGGGAAGATTACCATCACCGTCAAAGCGCGAGGCACGGCTCTTAATGTCTCCAGTGTTTAATCATCATACAGTAGAATGGTTTTATGCATATTTCATTTGCATATCATTAAGGCAAACTACAGGGGGATGGTGAGCTAAGAGAGGTGCAATGTTGCGGGCAGGGGCGGGGGTTGGGGGCAACGAGAAGCCTGCCTATCTGCCTGAGATGCCAGGAGCCAGACCTCAGTCCGCCTTCCATTTGGAAACCTTTGAAAGTGGGATATAACCTGGGATACCTTCAATTCCAGCAGCGGAGCCTTCGGAGAGGGGACTGAGGCCAAGCCAGACTTGCGCTGCCAGGAGGATCGCTGGCTCCAGGGGAATGCCCTGGCAGGTCTGCCCTTCTTCACAGGCATTTGGGATCAGATTAATTCTGGAGACGATGTCAGGGGTGTGTGGATGTGTGGTGGGGGCAAGGATATCCATGCGGGAATTGCAGCCCACCCTCTTATTAGCAAACAGTTGGGTCTCCTCTGTTTTCCTCCTTTGCTTGCTTTTCTTTTGGTGTCCCCACTCAGTCATTTCATCAATTACTTGCCAGCTGAGATCCTTTTGCCCTGGCACTAGCCAGCCAAGGAAGGCACCAGTGGCGGCAGCTGCAGCTGAATACAGGGAATTCTTTGTGGCTCTTAGACATGGCCAACGTCTTAATTGGGGGCTTTTATCACACGCAGACAACAGCAGGATTGTCACTGCTCCCTCTGGCTTTTCATCGGATGCTGGTTGGTTTTGGGGGTGGAGGGGCTTTCCTGCCAGCAGAACAACCATTGTCAGCTTCACAAGCTGCCATATGGTGACATACTCTTGGCTCAGAAGCGGAACTTGACTGGATAATTTTAGATAGCAGAATTTACCCCCCTCCTTTCCCAGCTTTCCCTCTTGGGCAACTATGAATATTCGGATGAGTTGAAATGGGAGGGCGCCGTTGATGGTGGAGCTGCTGATGGCAGTGGTGGCAGAACAGGGAGTTGAAGGAAGCCAGAACTAGGAAGGCACCGTCTTGGGGGGGGGGGGGGCTTGCTGCATTTCCTCTGCTTGTGCCCATAGCGCTGCGGCACATGCAGATGTCGCTGTTGTTCTTCATAAAAACATAATGATATGCAAAAGCATAACGACCCCATTGGGGCGCAAAGCATCAATGAAATAACAGTGTTAGGACAGAGGGAGGGGGAGGAATGATGACAGACACCCGACTGAAGGAATGTCCACATAAATTATCTTTATTCAAATGAAACAGAACTGGTGGAGAGGAGGGAAGAGATGGTGAGTCATGAGTCACATGGAGTGCAGGCCAACTTTGAATGTGCCAAGGGGAGGAAGATCCTCTCTGCCACGCCCAGAGAAACAGGCAGGGGAGAGAAGGCAGCTGAGACAGCGCTGCATTTCCAGTCACATGTTTCACTAGGAGGCTCCGGGGGCATTCCTGGGCAAGGGACTTTCAGCACTGCTCCAGCCTAGACTGGCATTTCCACAGCGGATGCAGAGAAGCCTCACAAGGAGAAGGGAGACGAGGCAGCAGCACTGGTTCCACAGGAGCTGCTGAGGGTGAAACTTGGACCAAGCCAAAGACCAGCAGTGGCTGCTGGAAAGGAGGCAAGCTGGGGCCCAAGGCAGCCATACCTTTGAGGACTCTGCCCACTCCCATGGCAAGCAGATTCCCCAGAGGTGGACTGAGGAAGCTAGCAAGTGGGGCTGAACTAGAGACCCCCATCATCCTTCCCCACACCTGGATTTGGGGGTCACTGTCCTGCTGAAGGTGAAAAAAAGGAGGCCCACACAGAGCAGGCAGTGACTGATAAAATGCCCCTGGAAAGGAAAGGAAACCAAAGGGCGTAAAATGGGGTTAGGGTCAAGTCCCTTCAGAGGGCCCACCTGTTGTTTTTAAGTTACAAAGAAATTGCAAAGCAGAGATGGCACCACCAAGTCCAAAGGGATGGAAGCAGCATCATGGAGTCCAAAGCAGGGTTGCCACACAGCTTATTTTGTGTTTTTTTATAAAATAATATTTATTAATTTTCAACCATTTAAACACAGCAAAACAGAAAAACAGAAAAAGAAAGAAAAAAAAAGAAAAACAGAACTAACAACGCAAGACACAAACCATTTCAAACACAAAACATTTTCAATATCTTATTTTTCATTCCCTTATTTCCATGTCCTCCTCCCACCTCCCTTTTTGTTTTCCACTTCTGTTAATTATTTCAGCAATTCCTTTCCATCTTCCTCTGTTTTCTATCCTATAATTATCTTAACATATTCTAGCCTTATTTTCCCCTTAATGCCCTATTAATCTATTTATACTTGATTCTTTATAACATTTCTACTAAAGCCATATAACTTCATTCCAACATTTTCCTAACGTTCATTATTTTTACAGTGTTTCTATAAACAGTCTTAAACTTTTTCCCATCTTCTTCCACCGACTCTTCTCCCTGGTCTCGGATTTCTGCCAGTCGTTTCCGCCAATTCCATATAGTCCATCAACTTCATCTGCCATTCTTCCCGAATGGATAAATCTTGTGTCTTCCAGTACTTCACAATGAGTATTCTTGCTGCTATTGTTGCATACATGAAAAAAATCCTATCCTTCTTTAACACCAATTGGCCGACCATGCCCAGGAGAAAGGCCTCTGGTTTCTTCGAAAGGGTATATTTAAATACCTTTTTCATTTTGTTATGAATCATCTCCCAGAGTGTCTTAATCCTTGGGCATGTCCACCAAAGGTGAACTCTAATCCTCAAATTCGTCTGTTTTTCTTTAAGTTCATTTGTAGCAAGCGTCAACTTGTGTTCATCAAATTGCCTCTGTAGGGCTGGGGCTCTCTTTCTCTTTCTCTCCAGTTGTGTCACTTTACCTTCAGCAGCAACAGCTTTTTCCCCAATTTCCTCCACAGTTTGCCATATCAAAATAGGTTCTTGTATCAATTTCTGGGTGGTTTCTGTATTGGTATTATTTATACTTTCTGTCTTTAAGTTAGTTTTAGTAACTGAAACATCCACTTTCGCATTTATCATGTCCATTTTCCTGTGAAGCTGATCCAATGAGTCATTTATCTTGTATAATGCAGCCACTAAAGCCTCTTCTGTCGACATTTCTTGGTTTTAAATATACTAGTACAAAGACAACAACAAAAAGAGCAGGAGGGCCTAATGATAGACCTCTCCTGGGTTGTTACCAAGTCCTCCCAGACCTTAATGTTCTGTCAACAGTTGACTGGTCTGTTTTTCCTCTTCCATTTACCATAACACTTAAAAGATTCAAGGTCAGTCCCAGAGTCTCACGGTTTTTAACTTGCAGCTGGAAATTCCCCTAGCCCATCTCTTGTAAAGCAACCGGTTTCAAAGGCTTCCACTAGGGGGAAACAGTTTCTATTTGTAATAGTCAATAGTATCCTCTTTTAAACAATCCAAGATTAGTTTCAAATTAGTTACAATTTTCAGTTACTTTTTTTTAAAGAATATTTATTCCAATTTTAAAATTACAGAAAAAGAAAAAAGCAAAAAAAACAAAAAAACAAATCACATACATCCTACAAAAAAGAAAACACACGGTACAAAGAAAAATACAAAAGACAAAAAATCACAATACAAAAGTAACAAAAAATCAAATTAAACCATTTGAACCATTTTCCCATTTACTTATTTCCGTGACTTCCTCTCACTTCTCTGCTTTGTATTCTAATTTGAATCATATCTCCAGCAAATCCTTCTAACCTTCTTTCCATTTACTTATTTTAACATTCGAAAGTATTAAATTCTCATCTGTCTTTATTTTACACTTCATATTTACTTATTCCGTTATACTCTGTCTGCCAATACGATCTAATATTCTTCTCCAACCTTTTCTAACATTCTTTTATATTACAGTATTTCTGAAGATATATTTAAAATTTTTTCCAATCTTCTTGATCTCGAATTCTACCAGTCATCTCAGCCAGTTCCATATAGTCTATCACTTTTCTCTGCCATTCTTCTCGGGTAGGCAATTCTTGTGTCTTCCAGTATTTCCCAATAAGTATTCTTGCCGCTGCTGTCGCATACATAAAGAAATTCCTGTCTTCCCTTCGCACCAATTGGCCGACCATGCCCAAGAGGAAAGCCTCTGGTTTCTTCAAGAAAGTATATTTCAATACCTTTTTTAGTTCATTATATATCATTTCCCAGAAGGCCTTGATCTTTGGGCACGTCCACCAAAGGTGAAAAAAAGTACCTTCATTTTCTTTACATTTCCAACATTTATTATCAGGCAGATGATAAATTTTTGCTAGCTTGACTGGGGTTAAGTACCACCTGTAAATCATTTTCATTATATTTTCTCTTAAGGCGTTACAGGCTGTAAATTTCATACCTGTGGTCCATAACCGTTCCCAGTCAGCAAACATAATATTATGCCCCACATCTTGCGCCCATTTAATCATAGCAGATTTAACCATTTCATCCTGTGTATTCCATTTCAACAGCAGATTATACATTCTTGACAGATTTTTGGTTTTAGTTTCTAACAATTCCGTTTCCAGTTTAGATTTTTCCTCCTGGAAACCTATCTTTTTATCTAAGTTAAAAACCTCCCTTATTTGATAATAATGCAGCCAATCTCGAACTTTAGTTCTTAATTTGTCAAAGCTCTGCAATTTTAATTTATCTCCGACTTGTTCTAAAATTTCGCAGTATTTTGGCCAGTTTGTCTCCATATTTGTTTTTTTCAAAGCCTTAGCCTCCATTGGTGACAGCCACCTTGGTGTTTTACTTTCCAACAAATCCTTATATCTCACCCAAACATTGAATAATGCTTTCCTGACAATATGATTCTTGAAGGCCTTATGCGCTTTGACTTTATCATACCAGTAATTTTCAGTTACTTTTACTCCTTTTTAAAGCAGCCAGAGACAGTAGAGACAATGTATTTCTCTTATTTAGCTAGCTGTCAATGAACGTTCTAAACGCTGTCAATGAACATTCCAAAAGACGTCAGTCCTACTAGCAGCCCGTTTCCAGGGTCAGAGCGGCGGTGTTTTAAGTCTCTTCGCTCTTTCCCGCAGGCATATTCAATCCGCAACTTCCCCCTCTCTTCTCCTGCCTCCAAGAGGGGGTTTAATGTTCTTTACCGTTGGAAATTTAATCTTTTACAAAAGACCTTCCAGGACTGCAGCTTGCAACTTCATTGCCTCAGTCTATATACAAAAGGGGAAGGCAGACTTCCTGTTTTGAACCTCCCCGTTTCGGTGCCAAATTAAACATTTAGAAATCCAATTCTTCCGTTTCAGCTTTACTCACGGGTAATTACTTTAAAGTCAAATTGTCCACAGGTAAAGGTCAGCGCTCTCCGGCAACAGCTATGCGGCTTCGCTCCGTGGAAGAAGCAGACGATTCGATGCACCGCGCCGCTCACCCCACGTCGCTCCGGAGACCCAAAAACCGGGGTTCCCCGCGAGTGGGGGAGGCGCAAAAGGTGCCCACCGAATCCCACATTCACAGGCTTCTCCCGCCTGTGATTTTAATGGGTCTCCGCCTTCGCCGTGGCGGCCAGACCCAGATTTCCACGGAGCAGATTCCTCCTGGTCAGAGGAATTCTGCCATTACCGGAGGCGCCTCCCCCGGAAGTCCTCCACACAACTTATTTTGGAACAGACAGAATATTAGAACTACGCCAGGGTGAGGAACCTCCAGGCCCTCCAGATGCTGCTGAACTACAATTTGCAATAGCCACAGCAAGCATGGCCAATGGCTAAGGGTGATGGGACTTGTAGTTCAGCAACAGCTAAAGGGCCAAAGCTTCTCCACCCACCCATTATCTAGCCACACAAACACCAGAAATAGATGAGAAGATTACAAGGGATTCCTTTTTTATTTTTAAAATAAGTAAAAACAAAAAAGCCCCACATTAAACAAAAAGAAGCCTACTGTAAAGGAATCCAAAGAGTGAAGGAGCCAGTCCACATGATGCGGTGGTTTTAGGTAACACTGGTCTTGGGTTCAAACCCCTCAAGGGGTCTTGGTCCCTGTGCCATTTGTTTGGGCTGTTGGGAGGACAAAATAGGACAATCTCCATAGATTCTAAACCTATACTGATTGGAGTGATGGAGGGACAGACAGCTGCCTTCTTTTGTGTCAGCCCAATAATATCACCTGCTCTGACTGGCAGTGACCAAATAAGATATTTAGGGGCAGACACCTGCTCTGCATAGAAATTGCACAGAACCATTCACACTAACAGGCCTGATATTCTCTCCCATGAATTTGCCTAATGCTCTTTCAGGGTGGAGGTGGATGGACCAGTCTACGTCTGTCTCAGGTCAATTTCCCTGGAGCTCAATCATGAGCCTTTTCTGTTTGGATTTTTGCACACTTTCCAAAAGAATATACAAAAGATCCGCATGTGAATTGTACACATTTTGTACACAATCTTCCCATAAAACACATGTTTTAGATGCATTTCCCTGCACTGTTCCTCCTAAAAGAGACAAGTTGTATACATCTTAACATAAAATAAGTATTTTCACACACACTTCTCAGGATCAAAACAGAATCACAAAACCCAGAGAAGTGTGAAACATGGCTGACAGCTGAATTCTGAGCTGTAGGCAAGATCAGGAAACATTGAACTGGGTCAGTCTGCTGCAAAAATCTGACCAGATTTGATCACTCTATCCCCATTTCAAAGCCATATAAAGCTGTGGCTTTCACCACATTTTGAAGCAGTGAATTCCACAAGTTAACCTTTAGTTATTAAAGAAGTTCCTTCCTTTGGCTGTCCTAAATGCTATGTCAGTCAGTCAGTTTCACTGCATGGTCCCCAGTTATAATATTATGAGGGTGTGCTTTCTCTACACAATGAATAAACCTGTTATGTCCTTTTACCATCTAATGCACATGATGCAAAATTTGCAAAACCACACATTCTCCACTATCAGCTGCATATTGCAGGAGTCAGTAATATGTATCCCAAAGTTGGCAAATGACCCAAATGATCTTCTCTTACGTAGTCTTCTCTACTGAGGCCACTTGCACAATTTTTTTTAAAAAAATTAATATTTATTAAAGTTTCAGAAAAAATAAAATCACATTAATAAACAAGAGAAATTTGAAAAGAAAAAAGAAAAATACACAATAGAAAATACAAAATACAAAAAGAAAAAAAAAGAAAAAAAAAAACAGTTAAAAACAATTCCGTCTTTTCATAACTTCTTTTACATTTACTTGTTTCCCGGACTTCCTCATACCTCCCTCTTTTGTATTCCAATTCCGGTTGTTAATCCAGCAATTTCTTTCCCTCCTTTTTAATCCCAATCCTTAATCTTAATATATTATGACATTAGATTTTTACCTATTTGAAACCAATTTTTCCATTCTTTTAACTTTTTTAATCCTAATCCTTAATCTTAATATATTTATAGCTTAAAAACCTATACAGCTAGAAGCCATTTAACTTCAATCCAACATCATTCTAACATTCATTAATTTTGCAATGTTTCTGTAAATAATATTTGAATTTCTTCCAATCTTCTTCCACCGACTCTTCTCCCTGGTCACGGATTCTACCAGTCATTTCCGCCAATTCCATGTAGTCCATCATTTTCATCTGCCATTCCTCCAGTGTGGGTAACTCTTGTGTCTTCCAATACTTTGCGATAAGTATTCTTGCTGCTGTTGTAGCATACATAAAGAAAGTTCTATCCTTTTTTAACACCGATTGGCCGACTATGCCCAGGAGAAAGGCCTCTGGTTTCTTCAAGAAGGTATATTTAAATACCTTTTTTAGTTCATTATATATCATCTCCCAGAAAGCCTTAATCTTTGGGCACGTCCACCAAAGGTGAAAAAATGTACCTTCAGTTTCTTTACATTTCCAACATTTATTATCAGGCAAATGGTAGATTTTTGCAAGCTTGACTGGGGTTATGTACCACCTGTATATCATTTTCATAATATTCTCTCTTAGGGCATTACATGCCGTAAACTTCATACCTGTGGTCCATAACTGTTCCCAGTCAGCGAACATAATGTTATGTCCAACATCTTGTGCCCATTTAATCATAGCAGATTTCACCGTTTCATCCTGAGTATTCCATTTCAGCAGCAAGTTATACATTCTTGACAAATTCTTAGTTTTGGATTCTAACAGTTCTGAGGCCACTTGCACAATTGAACAATTGCATCTTTATAGGAATATTTTGGAATATTCCCCAAACCTCTCTTTGCTGAGCTAGACAGAGCCCAACCCCACTGGCCTTATGCTCTCAAGTTGGGACAACTCTAATGGGATCACTCACCATCACTACCAACCACCAAGTGGGGACATGTAGGCATGCCACACCTTTCCTTGGGAAGGTCATTTTTTATATTAGCTTTAAATATGAAGTAGTTGGGGGTTCTCTTTTTTTGTTTTGCTTTTAAATGAGAGAAACCTATGGCCACCTTGTATTTAAAAATAAGATGGTAGTTCACCCATGCTCCTTAAATTTAATGCAGCCTTTAGGGGCATTTCCCCCCTCCCCCAGATTACAAAAACCAGAGGACAATCTGACATTATTATCATAGGTATCACATATAGCATCATGGACACCCCCTTGAAATATAAATACAACCGCTCACCAAAAGTTATCCACATGAAGACATAGGATGAATGGAAGACATTGCATTTCAGACCAGTTCTGCAAATGTGGATGTCTCCAAATTGTGACACCGAGGAATGAGAGAGCCATTGTGTGGTGTGTGTACATGTACACTGCACTTTTCTGTTAAGCTGGCAGAGGGGAAGCCGTTTCAAACTGTATTTTGCTCTGCTTTTCCTTTAAGTGGGTGTGCAGCAGTCTCCTTTAAGTGGGTGCCACTCTCCCGCCTGCGTAACAGAAAAGTGCAACCAAGCCCAGCACTAAGCAGGATGATTGCTCTCTCTTTGCAATGGATGATGTAAAAGGAGAATGATCCTGTCTTCGCACTAGGTTCTCCTTTGTGCAATGCTTCAAAGGTTCCTCTTCCCCACCACCCGTAAGAATTTAATAAGACCTTTCATACTGCAATGCAACAGAAAACAAACTAATCTAAACAAAAACAAAGGAAGAGAAAAAGAAGAATGCAAAGTCCTCTCTCACTGGGAGATCTTAAGTTGTCCCAAACAGAAAAAGGTGAGCCCTCCCACCTCTCCCCGGGAGCTTCCCTTTCTTCACCCAGCCTCCCACCCTAGGAGATCTTGCCTTCCCTGCCTCTCACACAGGGTCCTTCAACAACCATCCATCACCTTCATCTGTATGCAAAGCCCTCATTAACCCTGAGTAGAGGATAACAAAAAACACAAAGAAACAAAGCAAAGCAGAAGCCAAAACAAAGCAAGAAACAAAAAACAACAAAGAGGTAAAAATACTAAAGGAGTAAAAAATAACAACAAAAAAAGGTAAAGGTAAAGGACCTCTGACAGTTAAGTCCAGTCGTGAACGACTCTGGGGTTGCGGTGCTCATCTCGCTTTAGTGGCCAAGGGAGCTGGCGTTTGTCCGCAGTTTTTCCGGGTCATGTGGCTAGCATGACTAAGCCACTTCTGGCGAAACCAGAGCAGCACACGGAAATGCTGTTTACCTTCCTGCCAGAGTGGAACCTATTTATCTACTTGCACTTTGACGTGCTTTCGAACTGCCGACCTTCCGATCGGCAAGCCCTAGGCTCAGTGGTTTAGACCACAGCACCACCCGCGTCCCAAAAAAATAACAATAAAAGAATATATAAAAAATAAATAAGTAAAAAAGGACTTCCAGCTATGCACCTGTCAGCTGTATATACAAGAGTTCTTCAAAATTTTCAAATGTTCACTCCAGGGTAGTATCCAGCTGTTCCCCCAGTCTGCATGCACATGAAAGCTCAGACCAATAACAAACTTAGTTGGTCTCTAAGGTGCTACTGGAAGGAATATTTTTATTTTGTTTCGACCACGGCAGCCCAACACGGCTACCTACCTGTAACTCCATTTGCTAGGCAATGCTTTTCCAGTCTTCAAGTCTAGGCATTTCAAGTTCATTCATTTTTAATTCCAAAAAGTCCAAAAGAGGTTCTTCGATTATTACTATTGATAAAAGTCAGTAATAGTCGTTTTCCAGACTAACATAACAATTTTACCTCCAGTACTGAGAAACAGTAAATCCTTGGTCTTTATTCCTTCAAGAGTCTCTTTGCTGTAGTCATATACTGAAAAAATGATCCATAGTTATTTACTTGTGTATAATCATTATTTCACACCCAGATCCTTATCTTCCTATTTTCTGTTGGCCATCATTTTCCATCCTAACCTTTTTTTAAAAAACAACAACCACATAGTTTCCATTTCCTCTTCTTCCATTATTTTTCCAAGAATGTTGCGAGAGGCTTAATAATTTTTTCCTCTAGATTTAGTTCAAATTTTATAGTCATTTCTTTCCTAACTCTATTTCTGCCAGCTCAGAATACTTCTTAGTTGCTCCATCCGTGGTTCCCTTCCTCATCTCCAACATTTAGCTCCGTCAGGCATGTGGAGGTCCTCTCAATTTCATCATCCATAGCCTCAAGCTTAACTATTACATTCTACTGCTCAGGCAAACCTCCACCAGTATTCTTTCTCAAAGGATGCATATTTTCTCCAGCCTCAACTTTGTCCAATCCTTTTCCATTTACCATTTTCTGCATCTCCACTCTTAGTTCTTTTCAGTGCTCCTTCAATAATTGTTGCATGACACCACTAATCAGTGGGGTGCTTTTCAGTATTTTTCCTATACTGAGTGCTTTCCCTGAAATCCATAGTCCTTGCTTATCAGGAAGTTATATTCTTAATATTCCACTCTCAGAACAAGCTGTCACATAGTTTCACATTACAAGCAGCTCATTCACCAGTCAAGCTGAGGATTAAGAATAGAATAAAATAAGATGAATTTTGTTGAGTTGGGGAATCTCTTAGATGTTTAACAACTTTCTTTGGGACGTATGATTAGACTTGCAGGGGTCAGCAAACTTTTTCACCAGGGGGCCAGTCTACTGTCCCTCAGACCTTGTGGGGGGACGGACTAGATTTTGAAAAAAATAATGAACAAATTCCAATGCCCCACAAATAACCCAGAGATGCATTTTAAATAAAAGCACACATTCTACTCATGTAAAACACCAGGCAGGCCCCACAAAGAACCAGTAGGTGCATTTTAAATAAAAGGACACATTCTACTCATGTAAAAACATGCTGATTCCCAGACTGTCTGTAGGCCGGATTTTGAAGGCGATTGGGCCGGATCCGGCCCCTGGGCCTTAGTTTGCCTACCCATGGATTAGAGCATGCTTTTTTGTTTTGTTCTGAGCCCTTTAATGGCATCTCATCTTAAACCAGCTATCGGATCAGAGAGAATCTCTATAGTAATTTATAGGAGTTTCAGAAATGATTGAAGAAAGGGAGGTTGAGCTGATCTTTGCCCTAAGGACTGACACCCAGGGCTATTAAGTGGTGTTTGGGCAAGACTGCAGTTCTGCTGCTGCCTGGTCATTCACCTTGAAGATTTCTCAGTCTCACGATGGGAGAACAGTCCTACCAGAACACTGGAAGTTAATCCCTGTTATCTCTGTTCCTCAGAGATAACACAATAGGCAATAACTATCATTAAACACCACCTAATTATCTCTGATAATTAACCAGGTAACCAGGAACCTTGTCAGGAAATGTTTCAACAGCCATGATTTCTCACTGGAAGTCCAGTGCTTCAAAGGCTCCTGATAACCAGGTAGTTGTCAGGTGTCTGGAGAGCTGCAAAAAGCAGGTTTAGGGCAAACTCTTCCCTGTCAGCCAAGCCCCACCTTAGCTTTACGACATCAGGTTTAGAGCTGGTGGGCATGACTTGCCCAAAACAGTCTGGTGGGCCAAATGGGTAAGCCTGGCAGACCATGCCTGTCAAGCAAGATGGAGATTACCCCCCGCCTGAACTAGGTGCTGGAATACTCTAGCATTTGATATAATAGACTGACCCAGCAAGTTGCCATGAAGGTGAGCTGCATGGAAGTGTGAGCCTGGGCAATTTGAAACCTTCCATATGCCCACAACTTAAACATGTGAAAGTTTTAGTCTGTTTTAAAGTCTTACAGGCCTTTTAAAAGTGTATTTCTATATTTGATTTATGTTGCACATCGTCCTGAAATTTGACATCATGAAGGGTGCGATAAAATAAACCTTAAATAAAAAAATAAATCTCTGCTATATGAAACTGGTGACTGGAAAGGCATGATTTTCACAGCAACGCATTCCAGCCCTACTAACCCTAAACTGTGGGTAGGCAAACTAAGGCCCAGGGGCCGGATCTGGCCCAATCACCTTCAAAATCCGACCCGCAGACGGTCTGGGAATCAGCGTGTTTTACATGAGTAGAATGTGTCCTTTTATTTGAATGCATCTCTGGGTTCTTTGTGGGACATAGGAATTCATTCATTCCCCCCAAAAAATATAGTCTGGCCCCCCACAAGGTCTAAGGGACAGTGGACCGGCCCCCTGCTGAAAAAATTTACTGACCCCTGCCCTAAACTAAAAAGATGCAATCTATTTGGCCTTTCTTCCCAAGACAGGGGCTCTGACCACTCCCACATATTTCCTGGTTGCCTTTTTCAGTTCTACAGCACCTTAATTCAGATGGGATGAGAGGTGGCACCATCTTCAGTTTGGATTACTATAACATGCTCTACATGGAGCTCCCTTTGAAAAGTGCTTGGAAACTTCAACTGGCCCAAAGAGCTGCAGCCAGATGGTTGACCAAGGTTGATTATAGGGAGCATAAAACTCCATTTTTACAACAGCTCCACTGGCTATCCATCTGTTTCTGGGCACAATTCAAATGGCTGGTTATGACCTATAAAGCCCTCCATGGCTTATGCCCAGGCTATTTGAAGGACTGTATTCTTTCCTGTGAACTGACCAGGCTCTGAGAGTTTTGAGGAAAGTTCTTTTCTCAGTCCCACCACCCTCACAGGCATGCTTCATGGGGATGTTGGAGAGGGCCTTCTTGGCGGCTGCTCCCAGACTTTGGAAACCCCTTCCTAGAGAAGCTAGACTGGCTCCCTTTTCTTGTCCTTCTGCTGGCAGGTGAAGACTGTTGCATTCAGACAGGCCTTTGGAAACTGCTTTTTTTTTAAAAGAAAAGAAAGGGTGGGTTTTAATAGTGCTGTGCTGTTTTTCTTATTTGTATTTTAATAGATTTGTTTTTATATTATGTTAACCCTACTAGAGTTTAACTAATTTTTAACAATTCTCTTTTACATGTTTTCAGCTTTTTGTATTTTATTTGTGTTCTTTTAATTTGTGTAACCTGTCTTGAGTCCCAGTTTGGGGGAAATGTGGGTTATAAATAAATGTAATAGTAACAACAACAACAACAACAACAACAACAACAACATGTTTATAGCCATGCACCACGACCCTTGCAGAAAACAGCATCTCTTCATGCTTCCAGAAAAGCATTGCCAACGAGGAGGAAAGTTTCCATTTATTCCACATATATACCCCTCTTCTTAAAAATCACAAAGCAGTTTACAAGCAATAGTACAAAATACCTCACCTGCAACAGCTAATCAAAAACAGTACTGTACAACCAGCTCTAAATATCAGCATCAGTATGTTATTATTATATTAATAATAGACTACTCTGTAAAAAACCGCCTTGAAAGCCTCATCAAAAAGATCTGAAGGCTGGGATGAAAAGGTGTGTCTTAAGTAACTGGCAAAACTGGCCCCAGGCCTGGCTTCAGCATCCACTGTGTAGCTTCTTTCATGGGCAGTAGGGCTTTGTCTGCAATCTTGCCTCCCCACCCAGTGGAGGTCTCAGGTTAAAAGCAGGCTTCAGGGATCCTCCAGATTTCCCTACATATCACCAAATACATCAGGTATGAGTACCTCCTCTTCACAGAGAAAACTTATGTAAACACATCAAAAGCTTTTGAGGTGTCCATAGACACAAAAAGGAAACCCTTTAAAATAAGGCAGGGTCAAACAGAAAGTTTAGGTTAGTAAGAGGTTTTATAGATAAAGTGCGTATATAACAAAAAGCTCTAGAACAGATGACAGTGTCAAAAGACAGCAATAAAGGTAATCAGGATTAACTGTGGTGGGGGTGGGGGGCAGCCTTGTTTTTCCCAAACTGGAGGGTCTGCTGCCCATTCTGCTTGTTTCTCAGCCAAAGATTTAGATTGCTGACCCTGGAGCTGCCAGTACTGGCTAAAGATGCTTTAGCATCTCTGTACTCTTCTGCATCTCAATTCACTCTGACCTCACTATTTACAATCCTGCCCCCGCAAACCACATGTACATACCCTTGCAACTGAGGATAGTCCAAAAGAGCTTGCACCTTTAAAAGAATGTTAGTCTTTCAGGTGCCACAAGTGAGGCCAGGGCCCCCAAACTTGGCTGTCTAGATGTTAGTACACTGAGCAGCGACAGCAGCACCAAGGAAATGGTTGTAACAAAGGCCTTGGATAGGGCCCCCTCCACGCATAGCTTACAGTGTAGAAAGAACAGGGAGATGGGGGATTTACAGAAAGCCCAGCAGCAGCAGCTGCTGACAGCAGCTGTATAGAGGCCAATCTGGGGCAAGAGCAAATGGCCCTCCACACCCCCCTCCCTAAGCAGAAGCATGCTCAGAAGTGGGCCCAGCACCACCTTCTGAAGGCCAACAGACTCCAGACTCCAAGAGCAAAGCTGCAGATGGCTAAGAGGCATTGTGGCTCTTGCCGAGAGAGAGCAGAACACTGTTTTGCAAACAGATGCACCATGGAAGAGAGGAACGACACACACCTGTCATTTGGTGTTACACGTAAGCAGTTTATTAAAGAATTAAATATTTATAGACTATAAAGCAAGCAGGGCGATGGGTTGAAAACAGCGTGCTGAGAGGGGCATTATAAAACAATGAGGCTGTCAGTGATTGATCAAGTATGGAGCACACAAGCGTGTGAGAGAAGCACTGCGCCAGCAGCAGCAGCAGAGGCCCCCGAGTTGCAGGAGCCTATCTGGGTTACTGCAGGAAGCCTCCCTTGACTGCTGCTAATGGAGTCGAAAAGGGCTAGAGAAGAGTCGTGGTTGTTGAGCGCTGGGCTTGCTGCACAGCCCAAAAGACTTCCTCTCCAAATGGGAGCTCCCATGTCCCCACCTTGTGATGCATCTCTCTCTCTCTCTCTCTCTCTCTCACACACACACACACACACACACACACACACACACAATGCCAAACGGGAGCAACAGAATACAAGTATTTTAGTCTAATAATGAATGACCTGAAGAAAGGAAACCACAGTCTGGCTATAACAGTAGGCCTGGGGTATCTAGAAAATAAAACTGCATTGTATAACAGAAGCCAATGTGAGTTTTATAGAGTAATAGCCATGCAAGCCCATCCTTATCTCCATTTCTCATGGAATTACTAGACAGGCAGACCATGTGACCACTGCGGACAAAGCATATCTTAATTTCAGCAAAGCTCTTGACAATGTTCCCCCATGATATCCTTGTGGGCAAGGTGGCAAAATGTGGTCCTTCACCTGCTCCTTATGGGAGGAGGACAGCAATCCAGTTGCTTTACGACAGACATGTCAAATAGCAACTGGCCTGGGTCTCAGGGGACCAGGCAAGGAAGCAGGCTTCAAGGAACTGGAAATGTAGCAGTAATGCCCTTTAGAGCCATGTCCTGGCTAGGCCATGACATAAGCAGCTTGAAAGGGCATCTAAGAGCAGCCCTGAAGCTGGATCAGGCCAAAGGGGGACCGTCTAGTCTGGCATTCTTCTCCCTGGGAAACTTACAAGCCCAAGAGTACCTTCCTCACTTGACCTCCCCAGCAACTGGTGTTCAGAGGCAGGCTGCCTCCCTGGAAGTGGCAAGCAGCCACCATGACAAGTAACCATGAGAGCCTTACCCT
This sequence comes from Podarcis pityusensis, assembly GCF_964106645.2. NCBI lineage: Eukaryota > Metazoa > Chordata > Lepidosauria > Squamata > Lacertidae > Podarcis > Podarcis pityusensis. The sequence continues at coordinate 48,107,782 of NC_138033.1, read as the reverse complement.
CAAGGCATGTATCTAATTCCCCTTCAAAGCAATCCAAGTTTGCAGCCATTAAGGCATACTAAGGAACTGAATTCCATAGTTTAACTACCGTATTTTTCGTTCTATAGGACGCACCGGCCCATAGGACGCACCTCGTTTTTTGGGGGGGGGAAATGAATAAAAAAAATTATTCCCCCCCCGCCGCGGCTGCCGCCCCAAGCCTCGCGCGCTCGGCGGGACCTCCTGCCGGGCGCGCAAGGCTTGCAGACACTCGCCCGAAGCACGGGGAGCCCTCCGGAGGGCTCCCCGTGCTTCGGGCGACAGGCTGCCGCCCCAAGCCTCGCGCGCTCGGCGGGACCTCCTGCCAGGCGCGCAAGGCTTGCAGACACTCGCCCGAAGCACGGGGAGCCCTCTGGAGGGCTCCCCGTGCTTCGGGCGACAAGCTGCCGCCCGAAGCCTCGCATGCTCGGCGGGACCTCCTGCCGGGCGCGCAAGGCTTGCAGACACTCGCCCGAAGCACGGGGAGCCCTCCGGAGGGCTCCCGGTGCTTCGGGCGACAAGCTGCCGCCCGAAGCCTCGCGCGCTCGGCGGGACCTCCTGCCGGGCGCGCAAGGCTTGCAGACACTCGCCCGAAGCACGGGGAGCCCTCCGGAGGGCTCCCCGTGCTTCGGGCGACAGGCTGCTGCCCCAAGCCTCGCGCGCTCGGCGGGACCTCCTGCCGGGCGCGCAAGGCTTGCGGACACTCGCCGGGGCTGCAGGCTGCTGCCTGCAAGCCTTGTGAGCCCGCGGGAACTCCCACCGGGCTTGCAAGGCTTGTGGATAGCTTCCTGAAGCCTGGAGAGCGAGAGGGGTCGGTGCGCACCGATGCCTCTCGCTCTCCAGGCTTCAGCGAAAGCCTGCATTCGCTCCATAGGACGCACACACATTTCCCCTTCATTTTTGGAGGGGAAAAAGTGCGTCCTATGGAGCGAAAAATACGGTATGTGCTGAGTAAACCTCCCGTTCATCTGTCCTGAAGCGCCCACCATTTAATCAGTTCTTCCTTGCAAGGCTATCTCAAGGCTGCAGGAAAGCACTGGGTCTTGGCTTTCTGTCCGCAAAAGTATCTCAAATCCATTCGCAAATGATGCGGGACATGCTTCAGTTGTAGATCAACAGCCAGCCCACAGTGGCCCCTTCCTCTCCACAGCTAGACTTGAGGCACCTCCTGGCAGAGGCAGCACCACTATATTCTTGAAGACACAAGTGAAGCTACAGCTGCAAGAATCTTCTTGCTTTTCTAAACCCAGGGTTCAATATTCTCCCCAGCAGACGTAAACATGAGATTTCCCCATGTTGCAATGCCTTGGAAGTGCCCAGCCTTTTTAAAGGAGGGCCCCTTGTCCGTTTTGTGGGCAATTGGCTGGGTTTCTCAGATAATGCCCCTCCCTCTCCACCACGTTTATGAGATCTGCCTACAAGCCCCTGGCAAAGATGCCTCCAGCAGCCACCTCCATTTCACAAGACGAGAAGCATTCTTCAGATTCAAATGCTGTGAGGTCAGCAGAGCTGTCGAGATGTTGCTCTTCCCCCTTTAAAAGCGATGAGCTATTTACTCCCTAACAATTCTGCTTCAGAGCTGGTTTAGCATTTTTATTGGAATGTGAAAGCTCTTAAAAGAACAGGGAAAAAAATCTAATCAGGCAGAAGAGATAGAAAACTTGCTGAATTTTTGCTCTCCCCCCCATGCCCCCCTCAACCCTATCAAAAGCCCATCTTCCATTCATTGCTTCCCGATGTCATTATGACAAGCGGCTACAAATCAATAGCAGGAGGAAAGGCCGGGCCAGCCAGCATCAGCCAGTGATAAAGACTCCCTCTCAGCCCCGCTTTGCTAATAGCACATAATAGCAGCCATTGGTGCCCCGCATTAAATCATACATTTCACTCGGCGTTTATTATGGGATTTTTAAAACTCCTCACTAAATTGGATTTTCTCGATGGTCTCTAATTTCGACATTTATCATTTAAAATTAAACTCCTCTGTGGAGATGAAGAATGAAAAGGGGGGGCAGAGAGAGAAAGGGGGAAGGAAAAAGTTTTGTATTTTTCTTCTCTTTAAAATGAAAACCCATAAATAATATTCAAATTCCACTACCACAAGCCCTAAAATTTTTATGTATCTAAAATGTTAGAAGTTTGGCCGGAATTGCTTTGGGAGATTTGCTCTGAAGCTGTTAAAAAGGAAGGATTATTATTATTATTTTAAAAAACACCATCCAGGCTTTTCAGTATTCTGATTTGGATCCAGCTCTGTGCAGAGGGCTCAGGGGCAGTTTCGCTTCCACCTGGTGACCCTGTTACAGAGTACAGGCTCCCATTAGCACACAGCACAGAATTCAACAGGCATTAAGCAGAGGGGTCTGTGCTGGTGGACTGTGTGGTAGGAGGGGTGGGTGGGGGCGGCCTCCATTTCTGAAGCTCCAGTTCTGTACCCAGCATAGCAGGAAAGAGAAAGGCACAGTGGTGCCCACAAGCAGGGTGCAGGGAGAGAAGAAAACACATACAGTGGAGGCAGCAGATGCAAGTGTTGGAGGCAATGCCTACTAAATAAAATAAGTGGTGAGATGGAAGCAGCACTGTGTGACATCCTGCCCACCAGGTGACTATGAAGAAAGAGCAGTTAGAATAAAAGAAGTGGTGTGACACCCCTCCCACCAGGAAGAACAGTTTTAGAGAAAAGACCAACAGAACTTTGTGCTCCAGACTCTTGGTTATCCTTGCTTTTGCCTCCCTTCCAAATCTCAATGACTTTCTCTCCTCTCTCTTTTTGGACTTTCTGGCCCACAACTGAACATGCTGCTTTACACAAAATCTGAACAGTTCCAAAGTAAGTGGAGGGGAGAGAGGCCTTGCCAAGTCTCAACATGATGGCCTCAAGGACCCTCTTATGAGCATCACTCTTGGCCCATGCACACAACAGCAAAAGAGAGGTGAGGCTACAGCCACTTTCTTACACTCCATTGCCCCAGAAATGGCAGGGTGATGGTAGGGCACCTCAAAGGGCCACAGATTCCACAGCACCACATCAGGAGCACACCTGGCTCATGACTTTCAGACAATAGGGCACCAAGCTCAGCACTTTCCCTGGCAAAAGCTACATTTCCAGCCTGCCACTCATTTTTCGCCTTTCCCCCCGCAACCTGGCCCACACACTAGTCTACAGGGTGCTGCTGGAGACAAGAGGAACTGCCCCACGCAGTAGGCCTTGCCTCAGTATGGCAGGTCAGGCCTGGAAGAGATGCCCAACAATTCTCCTTGAGCTTGCACAACCTCATAGTTTCCTGCAGCTCCAGATTCCGAAACATCCTATGGCTAATTGATCCTGGTAATCAAACTCAGCAACAGTTGAGAACCACTCAATTTTTCCCTACTGGAAATGTGTGTAAGACACCATGGTTTGCAATTAGCTGACTGGGATTAAATGCCACTCAGGGTGGGCTTTCCTCTTGCTGGATCCCAGGGCTCTGCCTGCCTGAGGATGTTCCTGGCAGGATTCCCCGACTTGTGAGGGCCTGCTGGAAATAGCATGGGAGGCATGAAGAGTTGCCAAGCCTTTTTGAAGAAGAGCTGAGCTTGAGCTTTATGAATTCATTTATTAAGTTGCTTGGTCCATGTTCCAGAGACAAAGACAGCTCCCAAGTGGAAGAGGAGGAAGGAAATGGAACAGACACCCTCCAAAGTCCAGGCTGCTTCGAGCACAACTGGCTCTTCATGGGGGTGGGCTGGTGAAAGATGCCCTTCTCCCAACCAAGCCATTCATTCGCTCTGCCATGAACAGCCATGCTCCAACGTACATGGCCTGCGAGGAAGAGAAGGCTCTATGCTCAGTCTGCACGTTCACACCTGATCTTGGCCAGGCCTCTAATCCAAAATGGAAAAAAAGAGCAGCCATTGCTACACAGTCAGGAGGAAATATCTCCTCAGTACTGGACAGGCTGTTGCAAGCAAGGTGACCTCACAATGGCTAACCAGGAACCTCCCCACAAATGCTCTAGGAGTGGCAGATTTAAACAGCCTTTGGATTTGCATTCCACCACAGAGTGAGCAAACACGGAACACTTGCTGGGTTTGGGGGAGGGAGGGATCAAGTTGAGCACAACTGAGTCACCCTATTCAGGCCAGAGAAGGTGCTACCAATTATTGGATGGGAGATCAGAGACTTCAAGCAAAAAGCTTAATAGTACTCCAATACAGTTCTTGATCTGTGGCAACTGTGAAAAATCATCTTTGTTTTAAACTGTGATTCAGTTTATATTTTGTAGCTTTTCAGGAGCATACAGAATTTTAGAGTGCAGTTCAGCAAGCCATAAAATTCCAAGTCATGGCAAACGTAGTTCGCAACACACACCATGTCCCGCTTTTTGAATGTTACAGTTCATTGTTTTTCACAAGTAATGTGCTTTTCTGCTATCTACCATTTGACTGGAGAGGAACAATGAGAACAGCAGAAGCCAGGAGACAGAATAGGAGGCTTAGAGCAAAGCACAAATCATGCCTCCCACCTTCTCCCTACCTCAGTTTAGTTACGCAGCTATCCTGGGAAAGAGGGGATAGGCCCGGATGCACATCTGGCATGGAAAATGTGCTAATGCTCTTCCCCACAGCATTTAAGCAAATCAGATGGGCTGCAAGCACTATGTGGGGAGAGTGGTGGAGGATATCCTTTCAGCAGCAGAAGCGGCCGGGGGGGGCTTAGAAGGCTTCCAAGCAGGGATTCCCAGAAAAGCCCAAAGAGCAAGAGGCCCTGGCCCACAGCCAGGGCACCTTGGGGAGAGCAGTTCTACCCTAGAACGGGTCACAATCAGCCAAACATGAGCTCTCCTCACCCCACCCCACTTGTACCGCTGCTCTGTCCTGCCTCTCTTCTGTTAGCTGGCTGAGCAACCATATCCAGCAAGGGCTCATGAATGGCTCTGCCTCAAACTGGAGTGAGGTCTTATGTGGTGTGCCAGAGGGCTCTTTGCAAAGCCCCAGGCTGTTCAACCTTTTTACAAATGACTTGGATGGAAACGTAGAGAGGACTCTAACCAAATTTGCAGGTGACACAAAGCTGGGAGGGAGACATCAGCACAAAAGACAGATGCCAGATCCAAAGTGATCTTGACAGGCGAGAACACTGGGCTGAAACCAACAAGAGAAAATTCAATAGAGATAAACGTGAAGTCCAGCACTTAAGAACAAAAGAATCAAAGAAACATGAACACGATGGGGGAGCCTTGGCTTGGCAGCAGGATCTGCGGAAAGGATCTGGGTACAGAGGCTGTTCACAAGCCAAAAATGAGCAAGCAGCCCAACACAGCTGCTTAAAAAAAGCAAACATAGGCCTAGGTTGCATTAATAAAAGCATCACATTTAGGTCAGGAGTTCCCAAACTGTGGTCCACAGCATGTCTGCATTAAGTATTTATATTAATTTTAAACTGAATTTACATTCCTACTTCCATTTCTTATATTGTATTCCATTGAATTACAAATTGAATTTTATTGAATGCAAATTGTAATATAATAAAAGAAAAAACAAGCAATAAAAATACAATTAAAAAACCCACACAGCATCTAGCACAGTGCATTACAATTGTTACAATGGGCAGAAATATTATTAAGTGGCCAATGGAGGGGAAAGTATAGGATCTAGATCATGGGAAGTCATAGTTCTGCTGAATTCTGTGCTGCTCAGACCGGCATCTAGAGTAATGTGTACAGTTCTGGGCACTATATTTTAAGGAGAGCATGAACAAACTGTAGTGTGTCAGGAGAAGGGTGGCAAGGGAACAAAGCTCTACGATAAGCAGTTGAAAGAACTGCTGGGCAGGCTTAGCGTGGAAAAGAGAAGGTGAATGAGGCAGGTGACAGCAGGTATTTCAAACATCTTGAAGGTGCAGTCAACTCTTGTTCTCTGTTGCTTCAGAGGACAGGACAGGGACTCATGAATGAAAATGGCAAGGAAGCTAATTTTGGCTAAAGATCAGAAGAAGCTTCCTAAGAGAAAGAGCTGCTTGATAGTGGAAGAACATTGAGGAGAGGGTTGAAGCACATCATGACCTCCAAGATCCCTTTGGACTCCATGATTCCAGCGCAGGGGAAACAGAGTGACCTCTGCTCCAGCCCACCAACTGCACGCAGGCAGAAGCTACATCTTCCTCCGCAGGGCCTGACTCTTTTTCACTGGCTCTGAATCCAAAGCCTGGCCCTTGGCACCTGGAGTGGCAGGCAGGAGACTGATGAGCAGCCGCAGCATCGGCTGTCTAGATGGGGGATCTACAGCTCCAGGGACCCAACATTTTAAATGTTTCCAAACCAGCCAATTTCCCAGATCACCTAATCAAGATGCCTACGTCTTTTTTGGCGGGGGGGGGGGGGCAGCCCGGGAAGACGTCACCTTTCCAGCAAGAGAGCAGAATCCATTATAGGAAACACTCTGGAAGGAGGGCGCCCTTTGAAGAGCTTGCGGCCTGGGGGCCTCATTATTCTCCTGACTGTGATTCAATTTGCCCTGTTCTAAAGACCCCTCCCAACCCAACACACCAAATATGCACCTAGCCAATAATTTCCAATTAATGCAATCAGTTCCTGACTTCTCCCTGACCCCAACAATCACCTGGTTGGGCTGAGTGGAAGGCAAACAGCACCGGGGAGGAAAGGCATAGCAAGAGGCTGTCTGATTAATTCCCCCCTTCCCCAGCCCAATAGCTTGCTTGATGCCCCCCCTCCCCACACAGCTGGGATGCTTCTAGGCATCTGCCCAGGCCTGTCCTCAGACATAAATAAAGGAAACGGGGAAAGGGACCCTTCTAGGCGATTATGAAATCAGCGCATGAAAAATAAGAGCCATCATTACACTGAAAGAGAGGGGGCTGGGGGGGGGGGAAGAGGCAGCAAGAGAATCTCTTTCTGCAGATTTGCCTTTGAGAGCGGCAAGGGGCCGTTCTGCTGCTTACATTCCGTTGCCCTGGCAACATACTCCTGTAAAATAAAGATTATTAAAGCGCATATGATTATTCGGCTGCTGAGTGAATGAGGCAGCGGCGGCAGCTGCTTCTGAATTCCTTATCAGAGGAATTCAATTTCTGCCCAAATTGCATTTCTGCCACCTCATACAGGCACCCCACCCCCCATACCAATCCAGACACCAGTTCCTCAGCTAGAGAAACCACTGGGGTGCCTTTCATGCCTCCCCTTTGCCATTTCAGGCAATTGCTTCAGTCCACACAAGCAAATTGGTGCAGGCCCACTGCCCTCCCCCCACAAGAGAGAAGCCTACTCAGACAAACCACACCCTGGGGTTGCAAGGGGACAGCTATTCTGCTACTTTGATAATCAGGTAGAGAGGAATTTTCTGCTTATTATTCCTCCTTAGCACAGAGGTGGGAAAATAAAAATAAAGTAAAAAACCCAAAAGGGCTGAACTCCCACACTTCTCTTACTGGTTCAAGGAACCACCAGTCATACTGAGAAGCTGAAACCTGCCCCCCCCCATGAGCCCTTGGTCCTGCAGTTGAAACCCAAAGAGCTACGGAGAGCATATACTAGGAAAGAGGCTTCCTCAGGGCAGGGCTGACAGGGCAGAGCAGGGCTGGGAGAGCTGGCCACAGGACTTGCCAGGCCAGACTGGGTTGAAGGTCCACCCATCCCAGCAGACATCTGTGACAGAACAAAGCAGAGTTTGCTGCCAACACCTTGCAAATCAGCGTTAGGAAGGCTCTCTTGCCAGCTGCCATTCAGAAGCCGTTGCCCTCACCGTCATAGGTCCAAGTGGGCATTTGGCAAAAGAAACAAGCCCAGCTGATGGAGGCCCAAGCAAGAGCCAGGCATGCGCATACTCCCAGCCACTCCCAGCACTGCCCAGCAGGTGTCTCTGTAGCTCTGGGAATCCAGGGAGCTCTGTGCAGCCTCTCCCCACATCCTGGATTGCGCCAGCAGGCAAAGCTAAGCACAGAAGGGAAGAGAGAAGAGCTCACCCAGTGCTGCCTACCTGGGAGAGAGTGGGCAAATGGTTGTCTGCAGGCCAGGCCAAGCAGGCTCCTGGGCAGGAGCAGCTCATTACCCCTGCAATGCAAGTCAAGATGCCAACAGAACCACTCATTTGAGGAGAAAATCAGAACTGACTGAAGGGGCCTCGGTAGGCAGAGCAGCAAGAACTGCCCTTTGCCCACTTTCCAGCTTTTGATGGACCCCACAGTTTGGTTAGGAAACAATGAACTATTTAAAGTGGAAAACAAGTACAAGATTGCCCTTGTCTTAGAGAAAACAGCATCTTCCTGAGCACAGGGAGGCTTAAAATGCATGAAAGAAGGGGGAATTCTATGGCTTTAGGCCAAATTAAAATCTGCACAAACCCTAAAGAAAGGATTCAAGATGTGGCCTCCAAACATGCCAATGTGCTGCTGTCCGTTTTCTGCTAGATGACTAATTTGAGGGTGCTTGTTAACACAGAGGTTCTCTGAGCGCATGGCCATGCACCCACTATTGACCATCCTATACCATTCTCTCTCTCTCTCTCTCTCTCTCTCTCTCTCTCACACACACACACACACCCCTACACACACCACCACCACCAACAAACAAGGCACTTTTCAAGCCTGTCTGGAGTTGCCCTTACCCTTGCAGCAGTGTGGGATAGGAAGGAGACAGCAGACACCCAAGGAAGCTAAAAGCCCTTGTCCCACACTCCTTTCCCCAGAGCCATGGAAAGAGAATGGGACAACTCTAGGTGACTGCTGAGGAACAGTTTTGGGACCCCAGACCGATGGTTTTTTTGCAGCTGTATTATGCAACATGTCATTGACACAGTAATAGCCTAACAGTGGTGGATTTATACTGGACAACCACACATCCTTCTACTTTGGTTGTTCTGCAACACTTCCTCAGGGTTGCTGCATTGCTGCCATCTGGATACATCCATGTTATAGTGCAACAAAAGCAGGATTTCACCAGGAAGCCACGGGACACGCACTGTCTGGAAAAGAAGCTGTATGTCCACCCCAAAACTTTTGCAGGCACAAAGATATTGAAAGCAGGTTCAGGTAGATAAGCACCCCTATACCATCAGCAGCACAAATAACCAGGAATGCATAGAATAAAGGACGTCAGCAGGGGGCTGAAGTGTTCATTCAGAACTCCTATACATAACAAATGGTTGCAGTTGAGGGTTTGGTCCTCCACCAATAAGCAGTTATCAAATTGTCCAGCTATTGTGTTTTTAAAGGACACAAGGCTACCGATGAAGAATTTGTCAGTATGTGTTTGGCCATAGTGTGTGTGTGTGTGTGTGCGCGCGCACACACACACACACGCAATTAAACAATATCTCTGTCATATATGCAATCAACAAATTTGAGTTTTCTTTCCCACATTTTCTTCTTAGCTCAGTTTTCTGTTTGCCATCTGTTATGGTCTACCTAGCACTCTAAAGCTTTGGGAAGAGCAGGAACACCCTGCTGGCCCCTCTCACCCTGCAACCTGGATTCGCATTTTTCCCAACCTTATGAATCAGGCAACAGCCACTTGCTGCAGTAAGGGACAAGATTCTTCAAGAGGGGGAGATGGGAAGACTGGCCCATGGGTCCTCTCATTCGCAGTACAATCGGTGGGGCCAGCACACACACAGGCCCAACTACAGGCTGCCCTTTTTTCTGCCTAAGGGCATGTAGCAGAGAAAAGGCCAGTGGTTCTGTTCAACTGGGGCAGCGATTCCTGCACCAGGTTAAGTGCTGGGAAAGGGGAAGCTGCCCTTGTTGCCAAACTCAGGAAAGAGGAAGAGGAGGAGGGGTAAGGTGGAGTGGAGGACAGAGAGAGAAAAAAGGGGGGGGGAGAAAGGGTGGAAATTGAGAGCTCTAAGGAGAGAAAGTCCTGTCTGGTGGGGAAAGAGTAGGGTTTCCAGCTTTTCCATTGGTCATCGGAGCTGTAATTTGATGTACAAGTGACTCATCTTCATGATGTGAAAAGGTTAACCTGCTAATTTCTATGCCTCCCCCCATGAGTTGACAGCTACCGGAAGAAAGAGAAATGAGGGAGGAGGCTTGCCAAAAGACCTGTAGAACAAGAGAAGGGGGTTCAGAAAGACCCATTGAAACAGGGAAAAGATGTAGAGAGATTCAGAAGAACCTGTGAAAAGAGAGGAAAAAGGAAAACCAGGGAGGTTATTGTAGGTTTGAGGGCGATCCCAGAATGCTAGTGGGACAGAAAATGATTTCTGCAGTGGGTTGGCTGGGAGGAAAGGCAAGGAAACTGAAAGGGGAAAAGCACAGTAACTGATGGGACAAGAGAGGAAAAGGGCATGTGCAATGAGCTGAAGAGACAAAGCAGAGTTGATAGAGAAGCACAGCTTGCTGGATGTGAGAATAAGGCAAGTCTTCCCAAGCCTACCATCCCACAAACAGAGGGGGTCCTCCTCCTTCTGCTCTCTAGCAATGAGTACTTGGAGGTATGTTGCCTCTGAACATGGAGCTGCAATGACCATGAGTTGTAGAGGGGGGTGGTAGTATTCATCTAAGCTTTACTCAGAGTAGACCCACTGAAATTAAGGAACATGACCATGGTAAATTTGATCCATTAATTTCAACAGGTCAATACTGAGTAAACTTTAGTTGAACAGCACCCAGAGAATTCAACTCCAAGACTTTGCTGAATCCACTTTTCAAGCTAGGAAAAAACCAGCGTCTACCACAGCATCCCATTTCAGGAATTCCACAAGTGAACTGCATTGTGTAAAGACATACCATCATCTGTTAATCCTTTCATTGGTGGGCCCCAAGTTCTAATAAGAAAGGGAGAAAATCTCCTCTCTGTTCCATGTTCTGCACATGATGCATAATTCAATGAGCTTCTATTAAGCTCTTTCTTTTCTAATCTAAAAACCATTAAAGGCTTTAATTGCACCTCATACAGAAGGTGCTCTAACCTCCTGATCACTCAGGTTGCCCTTTTCCTGCTCTGCTGCATTCTTTTGAGAAGGGACAACCAGAAAGGTGCACAACTGCAGCAGTGCCAGAGATGAACAGAGAGCCATTAAGCTCCTTGGACACCACCTTTCCAGGCCCCAGCTTGGAATTTTCCTTTCCCACCCACCCCAGCTACATACAGAACTGGATTTTGCACTGAACTTTACATCATTCCAGTCCCAATACTTCCTTAGAAAGTCAGTTTAAGACCCCACTTTAAGACCCTATCAGGGTCTTATATGAACATTAAGGATTATTTTTCCCTAATACACAGAAATTCAGGTTGACTTACACTAAATGGCACCTCTGCATAGCTGGCAGGCACTCCCTTTGGAGTTGTTTGCAATTTGTGCAAGTCTTTACCCTCCTGAAGTAGTTTGGAATCATCTGCCAAACTGGTCATCTCACCATTCACTCCAGCCTCCAGTTCATTTGTGACTCAGTGACATAGCCTGGTTCCAAAACAGGTCCTCAGGTGACCCCACTCCCTCCTTGCCTCTACTGCAGAAACTGTCCATTTATTCCTATGCTGTCTCTCTAAGCAGTTACTGACAGCAAAGCATGGCCTGTTCTCTTATTCCAGGACTGAAGCCTTTGGGGATGGAGTCTGCCAAAAGCCACTTGGAGGTCCAAACACAAAAAGTTTACTGGGATCTCTCTGTGTACCAACCCTCTCAAAGAACTCCAGAAAGGCTGGCAAGGCAAGATTCCCCTCGGCAAACCCCCCATAACTCTTCCTCTGAAAGGCTTGTATTTTCTGTTCCAGCCTTGGAGCCCTCCGGATGTTTCTAACTACAACTCGCATCAGCCCCATCTAGCATATTTAGTGCTCAGGGATGATGCAAGCAGTTGTCCAAAAAGATCTGGGGGGGTACCACATTGAGGGAGGGGCTGTTTTAAATGTTTACCGTATTTTTCGCCCTATAGGACGCACTTTTTCCCCTCCAAAAATGAAGGGGAAATCTGTGTGCGTCCTATGGGGCGAATACAGGCTTTCGCTGAAGCTTGGAGAGCGAGAGCAATCGGTGCGCACCAACCCCTCTCACTCTCCAGGCTTCAGGAGTTGCCACAGGGCTCCCTAGACTGCGGATAGCAGCCTGCCGCCCGGCGCGCGGGATACCCTTAAGCAGAGCGCGCCGGGCAGACATCTGCAGCGTGGGGAGCCCTGAAGCAGAGCGCCCCGCCCGCCGGGCAGACATCGGCCAGCCCCACAAGCTCGGGGGACAGCGGGGAGGCACAGCGCCGCCATCCCGCTGTTCCCCAACCTGGTTTTGGGGGGGAAATAAAGGAAATTTCCCCCCTTTATTTCCCCCCCCCCAAAAAAAATTAGGTGCGTCCTATGGGACGAAAAATACGGTAATCATTCAAGTTTTAATTGTGCTTTCCACCAACTTATACAATGCGCTAAGAAGCCTGTAATTTCTGGCCTTCTCCATAATATATATTTAAAATAAATAAATTAGATTTATTTTGGCTACCCTCTAATAGCCTCTGGTAAATTGGATGATTTAACAAACCCTTATATATTTCTGCTAGAAGATCAACAATTTTAAGGGAGGGCTAATAAAGATGGGAGCTGAAAGGCCTACAGTGATGGAGAGAAGAGAAAAGGCCACCAGGGGTGCTAAAAGAAACAGGAAGCTAACTCAGAAGGCACAAAAACATGACACAAAGGTTTTTCTGTGGTTAACACGGTGCTGCAACTTCAGTTAATGTAGAAGTGCCTCTTTCAGAGTGAATGGAGTTGGGCATCCTGTCGCTGCCTTAAACAGGCAGACCCACAGCTATCAGCAAGGAAATTCGTGCCCTGGAACCCAGGATTGTGACCCCTCATCCAGCCCCTACACATACCTGAAATTTGTCCTCAGCTGCAGCCAGTTTCATGAGGTCAAGCATTTGGTTCTCCAGCTCCTCCACTGTCTGAATCAAGATGGTGTTCTGGTCACTCAGATCTATGATGTAGGCCTGTAGAAGCCTCACCTCCATCTGCACATGGAGAAGAGAGAAAAAGTAGAGCCTCAGACACCCGACTCAGTGTTGAGAATTAGGAAACAAAGACAGCAGGCTGGGTCTACCCCAGAGGGCATTTTCTGAGAAAGTGGTTTGGCTCAGGAACCAGCCGACAACAATGACAGACCCCACCATGAGGACCCAGAATGTGGAGTTGAGTATGTTCCTAGTCCACCTGGAGGGGTGGGGGAGAAACCAAACTTCAGAAAAGGGCCTTCCTATCCAGGTCTTGTTTGCCTTTGCAGGAAGCAGCTGGAGCTACTTTTTGCAGGAAACAGTTGGGTCTGGCCCTCTGCATACCAGAATCACTTAGTAACCTTAGGAAGCCACTGTCTTCAGGCAGCCTATGCAGAACTTGCAATTCTCTTTCAACTCAAGTGTGTCTTTCTTTTCTGAGAGAAGGATATGTGGGAATGGCAGCAGGTAGGCGGGAGGAAGAGGCAATAAATGAAGAGAGGGTTCTAGCTGCTCTTTCCAGAACCTCTCATCTTAAACCATCAGGGGTGTCACCTCACAGAGCCATAGTCTTCGACAGTACAGGGACTTAATCACAACATTGAGCTTTTCGGCCACAGAAAGGCCAAAAATGACCTAGCACCAAGCCACAAATGTCCCTAACTCATGTCTCCATTCCCAGGATGTCCCTCTTAGCCCTTCAAAGAGGCAGTTGCCCTGCCCAACTCCCTGCTGGAGAACAGCAGAAGGGACCAAATCCATGTTGCCATGAGACAAAGCCAGGGCCCACCTGGTGGGTTTGCAATTACCATTTGCCAAGATAGGCAGCCACCTCTCCCTTCTAGCTGCTGGGAGAAGGAAAAGGAGGGCAGCAAAACTGTGCTTCCCAGTAGCTACCAAAAATGAAGGAGTTCACCCAGAAGTCTTCACTAGTAAAGTTTTGGCACATGGAAACCTGCTCCTAATCAACCAAGCTACTCCTTTGGGGTCAAATAAAGTGATTAGCTTGTTAAGTAGCAAGCTTTTAATAAGCAAACGTGACTGAAAATTCTCCTCCACATCCTGATAATTTCAGTGTTTCTAATTCATTATTAGAGCCTAGATTCATTAACTATTCAGTTTATAGATATTAATGCTTAAGATGCATGCATCACCTGCCAAAACCTGAAGAGAAATTGTTTCAATTAGCCTTCATGGATCGTGAATCCTACCAGCTGGGTATTTTTAGACAGAAGAGACAAACACATTCCTAAGCCGTGCTAATGTACAGATAGGATATGTGTAGAAGGTCACTTGAACAAAGCTATAGTGCGTGAGCAAGGAAAGTTATACCTTCAAAAAAATGAGGAATACTGATGCAGTTGATGCTATACGAGTTCAGGTGCATAAGCAAACATGTGATTTGGAAGGCAGGCTAAAGTACAATGGAAAACAGCCTCCACAGAATCATTTCTTGTCTAGCCACAGCTCTCCCTCACTGCCTTCACCTTTCATGCCAGCCAAATATTTGTGGTGATAGAAGCCATAGCTACTTGTCTCATCACAGGCAGAAATGGCAGGAAGAAAATGCGACCCTGTTTCTATACTCCATTTTGTAGAGCCCTCTTGACAGTTGCCCACCTCCCCAAGGGTACTCCTTCATGTCTCTTACTGATAAATATAAATAATTGACACCCCACACATTCCCATAGAGTAGCCCTGCTGGATCAGGTCAAAGGCCCATCTGGTCTAGCATCCTGTTCTCACAGGGCCCAACCAGATGGCCCAATGGGAACTCCAAAAGCAGGACCTCTGCCCACTTGCGATTCCCAGCATACTGCCTCTGGCACGGAAGGTAATTAATTAATCATGGCTAGTAGGATAAGTACTGGATAAGTCCTCCAGGAGGTTGTCTAATTCAAGTTGGTGGCAATCATCATCACTACATCCTGCATCAAGGAATTCCATCATTTAACTATGTGCTGTGTGAAAAAGTAGTACCTTTTGTCTGTCCTGAATTTCCCAACATTCAGCTTCACTGAATGGCCTTTGCTGAAAGTGAAATCCATCTTTTTCACTTTATCCAATATATAATTCAATATACCTCCTTCATATCTTCCCTTAACTCAAGCTTTTTTCCCAAACTAAAAAGGCTCCAACATTGCCACCTTTTTATCCACACCTTCAATCAGTGCTACTGACGGCCCATGACAGAAACACAATATTACATGTGTGTTTTTTAATCTGCAAGGGAGTGCTGAAGCACCTGAGCACCATGAGCTGGCATTGGGGAGAATCTGGCCTATGGGGAAATCTATGCAAAGCCTCTGCCACAGGTTAGGCATGACTGGAGAATCCTGAACTTTAGAATAGAATCATAGAATCATAGAATCATAGAGTTGGAAGAGACCACAAGGGCCATCGAGTCCAACCCCCTGCCAAGCAGGAAACACCATCAGAGCACTCCTGACATATGGTTGTCAAGCCTCTGCTTAAAGACCTCCAAAGAAGGAGACTCCACCACACTCCTTGGCAGCAAATTCCACTGTCGAACAGCTCTTACTGTCAGGAATTTCTTCCTAATGTTTGGGTGGAATCTTCTTTCTTGTAGTTTGGATCCATTGCTCCGTGTCCGCTTCTCCGAAGCAGCAGAAAACAACCTTTCTCCCTCCTCTATGTGACATCCTTTTATATATTTGAACATGGCTATCATATCACCCCTTAACCTCCTCTTCTCCAGGCTAAACATGCCCAGCTCTCTTTGCCACATCTTTTAACAGTTCCAAACTCTGAGAAAAAGATGCAGCTCCTCACTTGTATCCTATGGAGGCATTGGCAGTTCCTTATTCTTGCCTGCCAGTCCTATTGGAATGAAGCAGGTTCTTTGTTGTTATTTGAACTTTGTGGGAGAAAAATCACTCGGTCATTAGACATCTCCAACTATGGTCAAAACACAGCAGGCCAGAAGTAGCAACAGATTTATTATTACCGCAGTACAGGAAAAACATTTTTTGTCTGTTACATGATCCAGTTAATTACCCATGCAAAGCAAAGCTACTCTTGGCTTCGGCAGAAACTCCACATATGCCCCCAGGGATGTTAAAAGGAGGTGTTGTTAGGGGGTGGGGAGGAAAACCTCAGGCTCGGAGGACTAAGACTCACTCACAAGAGTCCCTTGAGTATTGCAAACTTTGGGGCTAACTTCCATGGCTTCAGGTTCCCTATGACAATATTCATGTCAAAATCTCTGGAAAGAGATGCAAAGTGTCCCCAGATACTTTGGCTGTGGGAGGGTGGGAAGAGAAAGGCCTCCCCCTCTCCCATACATAATCCAGAGCTGCAGAGTTAGGGCAGACTGTTAAAGGAAACTGTCTGGGAACAAGAGCGCCAGAATTGCAGTAAGCACACAAGAGGGAATGGAGAGGGCTGTTCTTCCTAGACTTGTGCTGCTTCCCCAAAAGAATTGAGGGAGGGAGAGATCCTTCTGGCATGCAAATGACAGCCATGAACAAGCTGAATATGGAGCCTTGAACTCCAAGAAACTGAAGGGGAATCCCTAGGAATTCCCAGGCATTAGTACTCATATGTAAGTCGTAAACAACAGGGATGCTTCAAACTCTATAATTTATGATGTGACATAGTAGACTTGGACTGGACGGGCCCAAATTCAAATCCTGGCTCTTCCACTGCCTAACCTGCAGCAAAAGTTGTTGTAAGAGGGGGAACCATTTAAGTAACCTGGAGCTCCTTGGAGGAAAGGTGGAATATAAATATTAAAAATAATTAACTACCAGTAATTACAGTGCAAATGTGAAACGCAGCCTAGACTGTCATCAGCACAGACAAGTCCAAGCCAGGCTACTGGGCGGTCAACAAGGGGTGGAGCAAAAGACTTTGCACTCTGCAGATCTGAGCATCCACCTCTGCACTCCACCCCACAAACTAAAATGGTACAGCCAGGATTCTACATAAAGACACTCCAATTGCTCCACTTTCTCCAGAAGAGAAAGAGGGGGCGGGGCAGAAAGGGCTCCATGCAGAGGATGATGAGGACAGGGCAAAGAGGGAGGGACTCCTTGGTAGTGACACCACTGTCTTACAAGGCAGCTCACTCTACACCAACTTCAATGTCATTTTGGCACCAGATGGAGATCTATTTGCTTCCGTAGATCTTTTAACAAATCATTGTGGCTATTTTACACTGCTTTTATCAGATGCCCTTTGATTTTATGGTTTTGGTGTTTATGTATTTTTTTCCTTCTTTTTATTTGAAAGATATCCTCGAAATATTATACTGAAGGGCAGCCCATACCTTCTAAAAATGAAAGAAATAAATGAACCCACAAATGAGAGGGGGCATGCATTAGGGAGGGATCTGTGGCAGCCAATCCAGAAGGAAGCTGAACTGGAAAATCTGCAGGGCCCCCTCTCCCCAGCACCCATCAGTGACCAAAACCAGACTGAAAGGGATGCAGATAGTTCCAGTGTTTTGCATACTGGGGGCTGAGCAAGAGTCCACAGAGCACCAGCTTCTGAAATCTACTTGTGAAGCAAGATATTGGCACCACATGGAAGAGAGATAAAACTAAGTATGCTGGGTCCTGTTAGCCCAGCCACTGGACGAGCTGCTGCAAAATTCCAACTACAGAGGCAGATTAATCTAAAAACAGAAGAAGAACAGCACAGTTTTCACTAAGGAAGCCAAAGATGAATTCAGTGAGGAGGAGAAAAGGACATGAGAGGGAGAGTCTGTGTGTTGTGAGCAAGGGAGTGGGGAGGGAGAGGGAACCGAGGCTGACATGCTGCTGAGAAAGAGGGCCAAAAAAGAAGAGGGTCAGAGGGAGACACCAGAACCATCAGCATTAAAGAGTAGCAACATCCAGAGCCAGAACTTCAAGACCTCCTCTCTCAAGAACCAAAAGCAGCATTGCCCACCAAACATTTACAGCTTGTTAAAACTACAAGGGACTGCGACAGCCACTTGCCAAGAGCGTCAGAAGAGTATGGCTTATTGCAGTTTCTCTAACTAGGGCACAGAGATCTTCCTGACAGCCTTTGGAGCTATGGGCAGCTGTGCAAGCAGAATGTGGGACAACACACTAATACTATTCTAGCCTTCCTTTTCAGAAACCAGAGGTTTCACTCTGCGTGTGTAAAAGAGACAACAACTTCTTGGCAACGGAAGTAATGTGCTGGCAGTACAGAGCTCTATGCCTGGCTAACACACCTCCAGCTTGATCGTCAGTCCAACTGCAGCTGAGTCTCTGAGCCTGACTGATCTCATTAATCCAAGTAATCTTCTACGGAAAGATCAAATCAGCCTGGAATGCCCATCAGTGGCCAAACAATGGAGCTCTTCAGAAATTTCAAAGCCACAGGAGCATAAGAAGAACCCTTCTGGATTTAAGAAAAAGGGCCCTGCACCTTGAACTGAGCTCAGTAATTAACTGAGAGCTAGTGGGACTGTCTTAACGTTTTTTGGGGGGAGGGAGGGAGAGAGGGAGGGAGGGAGAGAGAGAGAATGTTGTCACCCAGCCCAGGTCAGCAGTTGTGTTCTGAAGTAGCCACAGTTTCCAAATTGTCTCCAAAGACAGCCTCAACAATAACACATTACAATAATACTCTTTTGAGATTTCCAGAGCCTGGATGACTGGAGCGAATGGAGCAAAAGGGGCTGTAGGAGGCCACAAACCAAAGCTGGTGAAAAGTACCCAGAGCTACTGAGAATAACTGTGCTTCCCGAGTCAAAGCTGGATATACAAGTTCTAACTGCACTCCTGATATTTAGCAGGCACAGAGAACAGGCTGAATATCACATCCTTGGGCAAGCAAACCACCCACAAACAGTATCTCCATCTTGTTGGGATTGTATCACTAGGTTTTTTTATTGTTTGTTTTCTTGTGGTTATAGTAAATGTTTGATAGAAAGGCAGGGTATACACCAAGGGTGAGAGACCTCAGCCTCTCTCTGCAGATGTTATTGGACTCAGATCCCCATCAGCCCCAGTCAACGTGACCAATGGTGTACTCTGCCACTGAGCTCCAGCCTTCCCTCATCACCCTTGTTACTTTCCACCAAATAATAGAGGCTGAATTTTGCCCCAATGCAGACAAAAAAGAAGGTTCAAAAGAGACCCAACCAGCATTCTTGATCTCTATTTTCCTTGTCTGCTGCCCCCTCTGGTCAGGTTTTAGTAGTGTGTCCAAAGCCTGCAAAACAAGTTTAAAAATAAATTGACAGAACAAAAGGAATATACATGTATGCGCCACAGGAAGCAACACCCCACAGTCAAACAGTTTGTAATATCAGCACACTATTTTTCTGAGTCAGTCCATCCAGCTCAATATTTTCTCTAGTGACCAGCAGCAGCTTCCCAGAGGTTCAGAAAGGAGTCTTTCCCAGTCCTTCCTGGAGATGCTGCTGGGGACGGAACCTGGAACCTTCAGCGTGCACAGCTTTGTGTGCTCTGCCATCGAGTTACAGCCCTCTTGTAGCTACAGCATGCAACATTAGCAAACAATCCACCAAGATCAGACTTGGTTTGGAAGGAGGAGGACAAAAGCAATATTTGCCAATAAACATGTCTCTACAGAAAACAGGTTACACAAGCCAGACCTTGGTGGGCCTTCCACATTCTAGCGATTCCAAGATAAACTGGTTGAGAAATTTCTACATAAAAACTGTAATTCAAGAAATGAAAAGCTTTCACGGCATCCAGCACATTTCGATCCTGCTGCTCACCAAAATAATTTGTGAATATTCATCGCCTTCTGCTCCACAGCAGTTTAACCATATAGACTAACTTTGCAGAGTTAGAAGTATTAGTTGGAAGTAGTATTATATGCTTAGGCTTAGAAATACGGGGGGGGGGGGCAGTACATTGACACCACAGATAAGAATCCTACAATGTGTGGACACTGAAGACAGGGCTATCATTAATGGGCTATTTAACAAAATCCTCTACAAATTTTCAAATTTAAAAAAAGAAAAGAAATATATGTTCACCCAAAGCTGCCAGAATGCCTTTATGTTCTCCAAAACAGCAACAGTAAAACAGCAATAGCAAACCCTCCCAAGGAATCTCTTTTCCCAACCAAGTATTCACACAGAGAAACACCTGCCAAGGCAGGAGCAGCCAGTTTAGAGAAAGGTGGGGTGGTGGAAGAGGAAATCTTTCAGCACTTTCCTAACAGAGATCCCAAAACTAGCTAAGAAAAAAAATAGACTTCTGTGGAGCTTTGCAGGAAATAATCAAAGCTGCCTCAGTAGCAGCATCTTTGTGCACACACTTTTTACTTGCAACAATTCCCACAAAGAAAGACCAACTGTGGGGAATCTCTGGCCCTCCTGGTGGTGGGGCACTCATTAAGCACAGCAGCAGTTCTCGTTTTGCCTCCTAGGCCTTTTCCGCCCCAAGTCACACTCATCCACTTATGGCATTAGTTGTGGAACTATTGGGAAACTTAAAGTGCACTCCTGATTGTTTCCCTTTTGCTGTTAAAATCAGGATGCATCCCACTAACACAACAAAGGCCGGCCTCTGTTCTGAATGTGATGCGTTTTTCCCCCTGTAAGGCCAAAACACAACAGCTGCAAAGCAGTCCAAAGGATGAGGCCCTCAAACCAACACAGCACTCCTAAGTGCACCTGCACAGAGGACAACATAATGAAAAAAGGAGCTGCTGGCATCTGGCTGGGGGTAGGGGATCAACAGGAAACAAAGGGATGACAAAAGACATTATGTGCGCTAGCTCAATCCAGAACTCAGAAGCTTCAGATGAACCAATGCCAGTTCAGAGCAGAAGCCCAGATTTCCCAGGGCTTGTGTTGTGTTCCCCAAGCTCTAGGCTCCAGTGGCTGTTACTCAGCTGGATCCAGGGTGTCCCTGCCATGACACAAGTCCCCACCGTTCAGTCACTCAACAGGTTGCTTGTTAGGCAGGATCAGTTATACAGTGCAGGTCAATTGCCACAGGCGCTCTCTCTCTCTCTCTCTGGAGTATGTTCCTTCACATATACTCTGGGCTGGAGTCTCAACAGGCATCTATACAAAGTCCTTGGATTGACACAGCACTGCCAGGATAGTTATTGCAATGACTCAGTTGCGAAGGGGTTTGACAAACACATTTGAAAGGCTAACTGGAATCAAGACCCCTTCAACAGGTAAAGCTTTTACCTGCAAAGACAAACAAGGATCAAACTACATGTGACATCTACAATTAAGCAGCAGGAGGATGTGATGGAGAAGTGCTTGAGTCCACGCACCTTAGCAAATGCACTCTTGATCAGTTTCCAGGCCCAAAGGTGGAAAAGAGGGCTGGTGGAGTAACTGCCCAAAAGTAAAAAAATAAAACTAAGTACGTGCTTTTTCTTTTCTCTTTTCTTAAAATAGCAAATTTTGATTTTGTAGGGTATGTGCCTAAGGAGTTTCCCCCTCTGCCTCTGCAATAATTGAGCCCCAAAGCCCTTCTTCTTTCCAATCACAAAGAGCAGCTTTGCACCCTGGCTACACCAAGGAGCACTTCAGAGCAACCTCACACCAAAACGGCTGATTTCTCAGGGATGCTGCAAAGGTATTCAATAAAAAGCTTTTAAATGCATATTTTTAAACCTGCAACAGGAAAGCTTTCCTGTGTCAAGACAGTAATTCTTATAACAGCATTGATCAAAATGTCATTCTTTTATGAGTGTACAATACCTTTTAATGGCATACAACCAGCCATTAGGGTTATACCCCTCCATACAGCAGAGGCATCTTCCTGGAAAAAGGGAGCCCCTGGCCAAGGCACAGGCAAGCCAAGCACAGCCCTTTTTCATCACTGTAGCAGCTCCCCAAATGATCTTCCAGAAGCCACAATATTCAAGGCACACGTGTACCAGGAGCTGGCTTTTGCTCCCCATTCTCAGGAACACACCCTGCTCTAAAGTGGCAATGTTTTGGCTCTCACTGGGGGTAGTTCCACTTTCATGCTGCCTCCCTCCCTATTTTTCATCTGACAACCACTACCCCCCTCTACATTTTCTCATCCGATCTGGCAGAGGATGAAATGCCTCCTGTTTTGTTCTAGGCTTTTAGTTTCCAAAGATAGAAACTAAGTGTCTAATGAACTGCTTCTATTCCACAGCTCATTTGAAGCCCTCCAGTGCTCTGGCTCTTCAGAGATTTTTTTTAAGAACGGTATTGGAGATTGCATTTACTCTGCTTGAATGAAGGGTGAGTAGGAACCCTGGACAAGAGCGCACCAGCACTCTAATTCTCTCATCCAGCTAAAAATACCAGCGGGGGAGGGAACGGGCAGTCTCCCCATCTCCAAGACCTTTCACGTATGCTATTTGTAGAATTCAATACAGGCTGATGGCTGTCATGTAGGCACAGAGCAAAACCTTTCAATATTTTTGCACCCCAAGACCAACCACCAAAGCCAACACAAATAATATGCCCTTCATACAAGGCCACCTTATTTTTCAGAAATGGGCTAGTTAGTTTCTACACTGGTCATTATTTGCCAGGAATATTCCCTATCTGAACAAAAGAAAGTAGAAGGATAAGGTTTCTTCTTTACACAGAAAAAGTGATGAAGAGGGTTCGAGGTACATGCAGATGTCAATGGTCACCCAGCCAGAGACTCTAGGATCCCTCACCTTCCAGCACCCTGCTCAGAAGCCACTTGGGAGTATGGATGCTCAGCGAGATCATAAGAACTCATGAGCACAAACAATCTACAATGGGACCCAAGCCTTTCCTTAAAACACAGCAACATGAAGTTACAAAACCTCATATGCAAGGGGGATAAATGAGAGAAACAATGACCATGTCCAAGGAACATCCTTCTCTTTACAGGCCAGCATAATCACATGGCCAGCACTACAATATTTGCCAGAGATACCCACACTACCCAGTTTTCAGCACTAACTACAACTGCATCCAATGCCAGAAGAATATTGGGCCCACTGCCACATAAATGTCACCTAAATTTTGCTTTGGTCAACAGGACCACACTGGCATAAACATGACAGAGACATTGACCCTTTCTTGACTCTCCTTTGCTGAGCAAGTCCATAATGGCAGGCAGCTGTTTACAGCGGTATTGGTGGGGTGAAGGCAGCACTTGAGTCAACTCACCATGTGATTATCACTCCTACTAGTGGCAGAGGAAGCACATGAGCCATGCAGAATACAAAAATCCCATATTTGCAGAATGGAGGCCTCACCAGGAGGTGGAATGAGGCTGAGAGCAGAACTGGCTGTCAGTTCCAGGATCTTTTGCTCTTCTTTTGTAGTTAATAGTTGTTATTAATACCTATATGTGTTGCCTAAAATGATGATGTAGTATTAACAATCCTATCCTTAGTTGTATTTTTTCTCCATTGTTTATGAAAGTGTTGTAACTTTGCCTATTCTCATTCTTAATAACTCCTAGCAATATTAAAAGCTGCACTCGTTTGAGGCTTGCATTATACTATATTCTACTTCCTAGGTTGTGAATATCACTTTATAAGACTTTGACTAAATGTGCTACAACATTCAGAGAATCCTAAACGTGAAGGTGAATGAAGTGTTTAAATTGAAATTTGTTATGTTAAGCTTAATAAAAAATATTTTATTTTTTAAAAAAAGTGCTACAACATTAACCCAGCTTTTCTTTGCCTCCACTGTGTTCTGCTTGGCATCCAGCCTGAAGAAGTGTTCTAGAGACCTGGAAATTTGCACGTTATTTTGTGACATTTTGGCTGCTCAAATAAAATTTTACTTATGGACCAAATATAGCTACCTTTATTATCTCTTTCCATTTCCCACTTTCTAATATATAAAAAAGTGCCAAAAATGGCATCTGGGTAATTATGTGTGCCAAACTAGACAACTCAGAAGGAAGTCTGAGCTCTTGTGGAAAGTTCCAGCTGCCCTGTCAGCACTCAGTGGCAGAACTTCTGAAAGAAGTGGATCAAGGGGCCTGGCTATAGGGTTGCTCATGGCTTGGGGGAAAATTATTATCAATTATTATTATGCTTGCTGCACTCAGATACCATTTGTCAGCCAATGTGCTGCTGTGCATCTCCACTACACAGAGTAGCCTGTCAGAAACAGTCCACAAAGGCAGAAGTACCTGAGCAGAGCTGCATCCATTATCTGGAACAGTCAGTTCTGGACTTTATCCTCCTTTAAAAACAAGACTCCTTGGAGAGCTTGATTCAGTCATCCAGATACAGCCCCTTTACTTTCCAGCAACACAGCACATGATCAGCATAACAACCCACCTGTGCCCTCAACCCTAACCCTGGGTAAGTTTCCAAGGGGCCTTAGACCTGATCCCCAGGGACACCTGGTGAGCCTGTAGGCCTCATTTTTCCTCCATGAAATAGAGCAGCTGTGAAAAACATTGCAAGAAAATGCCAGGCCCACGTGGATTTCCCAGTCTGCTTCCACAGGTGCACAACCACAATCTAATTTTGGATGCAAACAGAAAGAAGATAGCCAAGAGGCTAAGCGGGTTGATCACCCAAGAACTCAATGGTGCCAACATGTCTGGCAGCTGATGGCCCAGATACACCTTGCAAACTTGATAAAGCTGTGGGATAAATAGCAAACAGTTACAACCACTGAAGAAACCAGCCACTAGTTTTGCAGGCATACCAGTACGGGGGTATGTGTGCAGTGCTGTATTTATGCGTAAGCTAAACAAGCTATAGCTTAGGACCCCAGTCTCTTGGGGCCCACCAAAATATTTAAAGGAAAAAAACCTGGATGTACATTTCCAAAATATATGATAAAAAAAAACAAATAAAACCTACATACAGCAACAGTGTTTTGTGTTTTGTAGGCTCCTATGATGTAAGAAATGGGCCACGCTTGCTAGCCTGCTCCCTAAAATATCACTGGTTTGCTCATTTCTAACAGCAACAATTTGTTGTTGATAAAGGACAGCTGGACATATAAAGGGCCCCGTTACCTTCAGTAATTTAGGGCCTCATCAAACCTAAATCCCGCCCTGTATGTGTGTGTCGGGCGCCCACTCCCTTTGGGCAGTGGAGGGCGAGCCAGCAGCACCCTGGCAGGAGGGGGCAGGATGTTGCTCGGGGGAACACCTCCTAGTACAAAGGGAGACCTAATTAAGGGAAAGAGGGGAGATACCTTGCGAGCGCCTTCCGGATTCTCCTCCAGCTGGATCCCCACGCAGTGCAGGCGCTCCTGGTAGAGGGTGCGGAGCTCTCCAAAGAGACGCTTCAGGGCACGGGAGGCCGGAGGGCGGCCCAGGCATTCTGCTGGGGGAGAAAAGCGGCCATCAGAAGCGGGAGACGGGGCGAGCCGAGGGCTCCAGACCCCGCCCTTGTTCCCCGGGGGACACGAGGCGGGGGATGGGAGGGGCCCGCGAGGGATGCCTTTGGGGGAGGGGCTTTCTCGGAGGGGCAAGGGGCGCGTCCCCTGTTACGGCCTCCTCACCGCAGGCCTCTTCCCGCTCCGGTGCCTCCATCTCCATCTCCTTCTTCAAACGGGGCCGCCGCTAGTCCTTCTCCCCGCCCACTAAGCGATGGGCACGCCGCTCGGCCAACGGCGATGGAGTGCCGGATCTGGGCCCGCCTTCTCCCCCGTCAGAACCCAATCACCGCTGCCTGGGGCGGAGATCCGCGCAACGGACCTCTCCGAGCTGGAGTCGCTCTACCTTGCTGGCACCTGGAAGGCCGAAAGCGGCTTAGGCGATTGGCTTTTGGTTCTCCCTTCGGCCAGTAAGGAACGAGGTATTGCAGGCAAGCTCGGCAGACGGGAGAGCGGCCGCCGGTCACCATGGCGACCGCGCGGTAGAGGCACTGCGAGGGGGCGATACGTCCCCTTGTCTTACAGGCCAGAATTTCACCGGTGTGGCAACCCGGCCTTCCTCCCCGCCCCAAGCCAAGGGCCTGCCCTGCCCTTTGCGGTGGGCACACACAGGCACCGGGCCTTTCTGGGGGTCTTCAGGTCCCGCTGCTCGAGCGCCTGCTGGGCTTGTACGGTGAAGCCGCCGCCAGGCAGGCAGGCAGGATGATCCGGCCGCGAATGTTGTGTGGAAGTAGACTGCCATTGGCCCTGGAGGCTCCATTGAGATGCCATGTCTAGCAGCGGGGTTGGAACTCCGCCTCCTCTTTTCATGTGGGTGGGTGTCCCGCCCCAGTGAAGGCAGCGGGGTGTGGGTGTTGCGGGGGGGGGCGCCTCCTCTTATTCATCCTAAGTCCACCCGCAGTCAAATTTATTTAGTCAGAACCCCCCCCCCCCTCCTGCAACAGTAAAGTCCAAATATGAGAGAAGGAGGAAAACGCGGGCCCACTCAGCAGTCTCAGTGTCCCCAGAGTGGCCAAGCTGTTGCTTCTGGGAAACCGCAAAGCAGCCAGACATCTCCTTGGCAGTCATGGATGCAAATGCTGATGGCATTAAAAGAGGATAAGACTAAGGTGCTACTGGACAATTTTAAAAAAAAAATAATTTTATTTATTTATTTCAATTGCATCAGACCAACACAGCTACCTCCCTGAACCATGGAAGAGGATGAGGCTAGCCACTAGCATTGAGGAGAACCAGGTTCTTCCTCTACAAATTGAGGCAGTTTGCTTTTCACAGGGATTACCAAGTGGTGGAGATAATATTGCATTCAGACCTTGCCCTTCAGAGGCACCACACCTCTGATCCTAGAGGTCCTAGACACAGTCATCATGACTAGAAGCCACCAGCAGCAATATGACCAGCTGCTACCAACCCCAGCAAGCATGACCAGTGAACAGGTATGATGGGATTTGTAGTCTGACAAGTTTGGTCAGCCCTACTGATAGCACGTTAAATCTCTATAGCTAGCAGGAGAGAGCAGGTTTAGTGCTCTTGGACAATGTAGAGCAGGTGTGGGGGAGAACTCTGGCCCTCCAGATGTTGCTGAATTACAACTCACATCATCCCTAGACATTGGCCATGTTTGCTGGGGCTGAAATGAATTGTAGTTTAGCAGCACCCAAAGGTTCCCAAAGCCTAGTGTAGAAGCAGGTTGAATAGCACTGAACCCATTCACTTCAGCTGAAGGAGCAACACATGCAGGAACCCATTTTGTATGTGCAGCTCTACATCCCATAATAGGCAAACTCTCTACATTACATTTGCTACCCACTGCTTACTGCCATGCTGATAGTTTAGGTCCTGGGCCCTCCTGACAACAATGCCAAGTCTTCCCTGCTGAGCTGCCTTCTGCTTTACGTTCCTCATCTTCAGCTGTATTGTGCCACAGAACATGTGATGCTGTGCTTGGAGGGCACAACAGTTGGCATGTGGCCTGAAGGAACCGGAGTTGTGTATGCTCTTCAGTGCAGTGCAACGAGCTCGCCTGGAATCACACCAAGAAAAGGAAGGCCAAATGCTGTTAAGTGAGTGGGGCTGGGTAGAAATCAAATCCTCTGCATGTGGCTGGTTCAGAGGATGAGAAACAGGAAAATCTTTTTTTCAGAGCAGAAGCTCAGACAGTGACTGACTCTTCTGGAACAGAGGAGAGAGAAAGGACACTAAAGAGACTGAGGGGAAGCTTGGACAGCAACTGTTCTCAGTTAATCCAGAGCCCCCCAGTAAATAAAATTGTAGGCAGTTAATAAATTACAGAAATAGGGGAAAGAAGTATTTTAGGAGGCAGTTTAGTTCATCTGGAGGGTACCTGGCGAGCTCCTATTGTATGTTGGGGTGGAGGGAGGGAGGAAAGAGGGCTCTAAATTGCCTTTCAGCTCTTTTAAATTATTTCTGCAGATCTTATTACAGGAGAGAAGCGGCTGCAGAACAACCCGGAATTCCAGCAGCCAACTGCCCACCAGACCTGTTATGAAAAAGTAGAAAGTGCATATATAGCCCACAAGCCTGGTGGAGGCAATAAAAGATGCCTTCGACTTCCATTCATCACTTTGTCATCTTCAGCTACATTCAGATAGTGGTTAGCAGAGCTCACAACATGGGCAAATTAACACATACGAGTCCCTTGCTGGCTTCCTCCTCTCATAGCTTCCCACAGGAGATATATATTCCATTTTCATGGCTCCTGCCTCCTCTCCTCTTTGGGCCCCATCCCAGATGGAAAGAAAAAAGAACTCTTAGGGTATGAAATGGGATGGGGGTGAAGAAAGGAGAGTGTGTCACAGGCAGCAGCAGTAGCAGCACAGCCAAGGGGCTGTACAGTTGCTATGAATTATTATGGCAATGTGACACAGCTTTCCCCCTCCATCATACTGAAGCATGGTTGCTTCTGGTACTGAGGGGCTGAGAAGTTAAGAGATCTGCCCTAAAAGATTTGGCAGTGCAAAAAAGACAGCTTTGCCCTCAAACCCTGCTGCTCATAAGATGCCTGGAGGCACCTAGGTGGCTGTTGCTGTCAGAACAGGGTAGTGAGCTAGGTGGACCTTTTGTCTCATCCCATACAACTGCTCTTACATTCTTATACCCAGAGTATCTGTTGTGGAAGTTGCAG
This sequence comes from Podarcis pityusensis, assembly GCF_964106645.2. Classification (NCBI taxonomy): domain Eukaryota; kingdom Metazoa; phylum Chordata; class Lepidosauria; order Squamata; family Lacertidae; genus Podarcis; species Podarcis pityusensis. Next base: position 48,079,420 of record NC_138033.1, on the reverse strand, counting down.
AGGGTGCAATGGAAACATAACAGCTGTCCTACCCTGCCTGCAGCATCAACTCTGGTGCACCACTGCTCCCAAGAGCCCCTTTCTGTTCCTTCAGGGAAGAGGACCAACCTGGATCTTCTACTCTGTCACTGAGCTCCAGCCCTCAGCCTCTTGCCTGGCCTTGAATAGCTGTCTGTCAGTGGCAATGCTGAGAAACTCAAAGCCAGCCTCCAAGAAATCCATGCCCCAGGTCTCTAGGGGCACAGCTGAGTTCCTGGAGATCACACAAATCATCTGGGATCTCATCTCTTAAACTTTAAATCCACTGCCATAAGATATAAATAGCTTGGGCACAAGCCAATGTAATCTACCCTTCCACTGTGCAGTGTGTATATACATGGACACTAAAAATAAACTACAACACAGAAACTGATCCTGCTGGATTAAGACAAATTTGGATTTTAATGTCCAGCTTTGCTCAGAGTCCTAGAGTTCAAGGGTCGATATAGTAGATTGCAAGAAGGGTATAGGTTAGTCAAGCCTCAACATTTTATCATAATAAACCAGATGTGGACAAAACACCAAGTTGAAGCCCATAAATCTATTACAGTGAACTGTCAATGTCCCCTACGGCAGGGTCATTTGTTAATTTATAGCTGGGTCTCTTTTTTCAACAGACCTTGTAAACTCTTTCCTGAAACATCAATAAACCATCTGCTTTGACTAGTTAATCAAATGACTTTATTCAGTCCAAAGCCATTTTTTCCTAATAAAAACAGAGTATTTATCTCCACGGCTATAAAAGAGGATTGTTTTCAACTATTCACTTATAGTTAAGAAGCGCATTTAGTCTGGATTGATTTCCAATGCTTTGGTCATATCCTGTCACTTTCCATTTCTTACACACAACATCTCAGTTTAGCTACTTAGCAGCAAAAAAAACACAACCTAACTTGGGGCTGGGCACCAGTTCAGGGAGGCAGAAAAATTCCCATCAGGATTAAGAGCGGCATTCTCCTCTGGCAAGCAGTAGAATGACAGGTGTCTCCTGCGCCTGTACGTCTTTCACATCTGGCATTCTGTTGCAGGGGACCCAACTCCTCTCCTGGGACTGGCTTTCTAAGGAAGGATATGTGCCCCAGAACTGCCCTGTAACTACAAATTCAATTGCAAAACAACCAAACTGCTCCCAGTTGCACTGAAGCAACCACGCGCTTTTGGGGATCATAACAAGTACATTAACTGCCCTCATCTGTCTAGCAGAGCCCTGCCTTTGACAGTGCCAGGAAAACAGAGTCTTGGAGCCTTATGCCATTGGAGGCACCTGGTACAATCCTGAGTTCAGCTGCCGTACTCACTGTGGGGCCAATTCCTGGCCTCTCAACCCAACCAACTTGTCAGGGGTAAGTCTAAAAAAAAAAAAAAAAAAGGCGGGTGGGCATTCACACAGGAAATACATACAAGAATCCGGTGCCCCAGTTCTGTCCTATCTGCCCCAGTGGGGAGCAGAGGGTGAATATGGCAAAGTCATTTATATAATGTGCCTCTCTGCTGTGTTTCGAATGGCCAGAGCTTTTGTTATGCTGTCGCTGGCTGCCCATGACAGGCAGGAAGCCACAGTCTCCCTTTATGCCATTGCCTTATTCAGCAATTTACATCCAGCATAAAAATCAAATATGCATGTTGCTACCGCCTCACCAACAGCAGTTTCAATTTTTGCCTTGCTGTATTCTAAATGGGGGGGGGGGGGCACAGATGGGCAGAGTCGCTTTGCTAGGCCTGAAACTACTTGAATTTCTGTCTGCTTTATTGCTAAGTGGCTGGATGGGAATGGCTGAATGCAGCTTCCTAAGAAGCGAGTGCACAGAGAAGGCCTCTTGGGAGGAGGGACAGCAGCATCCACAGGGGGCAGACTCCTTGGCTTCGACTGGACAGAAGAGCGTCCATTGATGGGTCTTCTGGCAGCCTGGCTCTTGGAGCTCTTGAGGAGAAGGGACAAGCTCTCTTGCCTTAAGTGAATTTCTGTCCAGACAGCTCGCACCCCAAGACAATGGGGGTGCAGCCCAACAATGCTCACAGAGCTTCCCTCCTGGATTCCGTGGAGTCACTGGACACACAGGGAGTTTCAGCCATCAGATCACTGCCAATTCTGAACAAAGTGAGAAAGCATTTCCAAGGCAAGATGGGCAGCTACTCAAGCTGACTCCATGAAAAGACCCAGGAGGCCTTTCTGGCATGAGCATCCACTCAGCTCTTATCCCATGCTCCATGTACACACCAAGCCCTTGCCCCGGGCACCTTTGAGTGGCTCTCATCATCATGGTGCTCCCTCCAGAGAGTCTGTCTAGAACATCATCACCATTTTCATTTGGGGCAGCTCTTGAAGGCACAAGTGAAGCATCATTCAAGAATTTAGATTCCAATGGATTTTGGTCGTTTAAAAAGAGCAGCAATGCTGGAGCTACGCAGACAGTCATGCTCCCCTGAGCCCTAAGGTGGTGGGGAGGAGGCGAGAGGCTGCATCCAGACACTGAAGCCCAACAAGCCGCAGGGCAGAAGCCAGAACCAAATCAAGCTTCATTTCTCTTGCTTGTTCAGCTGGCAAAGGCAAACTGCATTGCCCAGGATATCTTCTCTTCTTTTGCTTGAAGGCTAAGAGCCTTTCCCTTGGAAGCTAAGCAAGGAACACAGCTGGCTCCACCGCTGGGCATCCTATGCCCCATCACAGCAGTAGCAGAGCTTTGGTCATCTCTGCTCCTTTGAGACTCAGCAGAAAGGAATGGAGGACTCCAGTCTCCATGACGACAGAATAAACTCCACAGGTTATTACAAATCATGGGCATAGCCAGGGGGGGGGCAGGGAGGGGCAGCTGCCCCCCAAGCAATAAAAAACAATAAAAATACATAGCAGAGGTTCTGCCCCTCCTAACAAAAATCCTGGTTATGCCCATGTTGCAAATGACAAGAAATACAAGTAAAACAAAAAGCAACCCCAAGCACTGTAGGCAGTGCTTATTTTGAGAATTCTCCACTACAGTGTGCGCATGTGTGTGTGCACTCTTAAGTCAAACAACTCCTTTTCTTCCCCTCCCCTCTTTACCCCTTGCTGAGGAGGAAGTTGCCAGGACTTCCTAATGGTTATTGTAGGGTGCAATATCTTTCTCCAGCCTCTGCACACCCCTTATCTTCTTCCAGCTGCTTTAGTGCCCCATCGCTGGGCTTGCTTTCATAGGCAGGGATGAAGGCTTCCTCATGTTGTCTATAGCTCTGTCACATTCAGCACTCGATCCACTGCACTGCATACAACCAGTTTCAAACCTGCTGGTGTGGACAGCCTGAGAAAGGTGCCTCAGCCTTGATGCCTGCCCATAAAAGCAAGCCTAGAGAGAGAGACGAGGATGATGTCAGCAGGTCCCAGAAACCTTTGTTGTGAGATATTGGGGGTGATTTGAGAGTTTGTTTGGGGCCTGGGTAGATGGGTGGAGTCCTGGGTAAAAGCCAGGGGGCTGAGAGGTGCTGAGTGAGGAAGTGTGTCAGAAGAAGGAATTTATATCAGTATTTATTTGTAATTTGCATTAATGATTTTATTATGTATTTTTGTAACTTTTTTGTTTGTTTTAGTCTGCTATATATTACTTAAGAAATATTTATATATATATATTGGCCAGCATAGAAATAGTCTAAATAAATAAATTTAGACTATGTGTTGAAAGCTGAACAGCCTCTTGATATCCTTCCTCTTCCATCACTCAAGCAGAGGTTGCTCCATGGTAGGAGGAAAAGGGGAGTTTTCCTCATGCACAGAGGATACTCTCCAGTTGCCAGTAACCATGATAATGGAATAGAGCAACTGTCTGTGCTCCTGCACTCTTATACTACTAGCAGTCCGTATTTCAGAAGTAGGCAACATACTAGGGCCAGATGTTGGAAAGAAAAGTCAGGTTTTTGATGATGCAAGAATATTAGTGCTACAGAAGTGTCTGGAATTGCCATTGTTCAAAGTATCCACGCCTTGCAAAGCCTCTAAACAGTCTATGGATAGCACCTGAAGCCAAAATCGTATATAGTCAAAACACACTGGCTGCAATGGTGGGTGGGATGCCTTCTCCCTTTATTTTTGCTAAGCACATAAAGCTGTGTACAAGCTAAATATATGTATGTATGTTAAGAGCATATCAGCGAGCAAAAAACAAATTAAGAGTTATCCATATTGCTCGTAATGTCTTTCTTGTGGGGGGTGAGATGGTGTGTGGGCTTCAATTAAACCACTAGAGTCAAACTATGGCCAAGAGAGAAGAGAAACTGAGGGCAGAGATATGCCAGGCTGCAGTTCTTTTGCCTTTTGACCATCACCATCTATGCTTCACCATGTATGGCAAAATAATTTCTCTCTCTCCAATATCAGACCAAGTATTCCAGTAAGAAATGATAGAAGTACCTTTTTTACCCCTCCCCACACAAGTGCCTGGATCAGGGTGAGGGGGCATGCCATCTTCCCCGAAACAGGAATGAGAGACTGGATATACTGGCAGGGTCAGCATCTACTTTGCAGGTCCAGAAAAAAGTACAAACTCATTTAGAGACCTAGTCTCATAATTCCTGTCACATCCATCTGGATCCCATTGATCTTTCCTTGCTCCCCACCCCTCACCCCAATGCTTCAGAGGCTCCTTCCTCTCCTGGCCTGTCACAAGAGGTGCTGTTAAATCAAAAAGGCAGCTTTCATCTTTCTGCTGTCTGACAAGGAGGGAGCAAAAGCTGGTGTTGGAACAAGAGCCCCTTGGAGTCAAACAGAGAGCTCCCTGGTGATGCCGCCAGCAGCCCTTCCCTTTCCCGGCTTCATGTGGAAGTTATTCATAAGCATCCTCATCTCTTCTCCATTGGTCTCACTGATCAAAGACGGGAAATGGGAAACCCTTCTTGAAAAGTTGGCTCTCCACTTCCAGCTCTTAACCTGAGAGGTGGGAGGGAGGGCAGGCACTTTCTTTGCCAGCACCCGTCTATGCATTTAGCAGGGGTTTTAAATTCTTCTGCAGCCCCATTTGAAAACAAAATGAAATCCACAGTTGGAGGCAGCAATGCTTCTGAATACCAGTTGCTGGAAATCACAGGAGAGGAGAGTGCTCTTGTGCTTGAATCCTGCTTGCTGGTCTCCCACAGGCACTTGCTTAGATTACTGCAACCTCTACGTTAGATTATTGCAATTTGCAATTGCATAAGGCGACCTCTGAAGACAGTTCGGAAACTTCAGCTGGTACAGAATTCGGTGGCCAGGTTGCTCACCGGGGCAAGACAGTTTGAGCATATCACACTGATCTTGTCCTGACTGCACTGGCTGCCAATCAGTTTCGAGGCCCAATTTAAAGTTCTGTTTTTGACCTACAAAGTCATAAACGGCTCAGGACCACAATACCTCAAGGACCACCTCTCTCCGTATGAACCTACTCAGACCCTGAGATCATCCTGTGAGGCTCATCTTCATGTGCCTCCTCAGGAGAGGTCTGGAGAGTGGTAACACAAGAATAGGCCTTTTCTGCAGGGACTCCCCACTTGTGGAATGTTCTCCCCAGGGAGGTTTGGCTGGTGCCTTTGTTATACAGTACACCTTTAGGCACCAGGCGAAAACGTTCCTCATCAACCAGGCCTTTGACTGATTAACATCCTATATCCTTTTAAATATGTTGGTGGAAGGGGGAAATTATTGGTTTGTTTTCTTCGTGTTCTTGCTTTTTGAAATATGCTCAGAGTCGCAAAGTGATTTCATGCTCTTTATTCAGCTCATAGTGGTGAGGAGGAATGAATGAAAGTCCCCTCACAGTACCTGCTTTATATACATTATTTACACAATGGGCTGCACATGATTGGCTAATTCCGGAATGCTACTGTAAGCCAATCAGGTTGTGGATTCACTTCTATCTGGAGCATGATTAGGTGGTTCCTGCCAACCAATCATACTGCTGCATTGTTCTAGGACCAATCAGACTGCTGCATTCTGAATCCTATTGTTCTAGGACCAATCAGACTGCTGCATTTTGGATCCTATTGTTCTAGGACCAATCAGACTGCTGCAGTTTGGATCCTATTCAACTCAGTACATAACACCCCTCCCCTCTAAGTTCCAGTCCTGCCCGGGAGGTCGCATTCATAGTCCTCAAGGTATGCCGGCGGCCTACGTGTGCGTTGCGGCCTGGGGTGTTCCCTGGTCCGGGCTCTAGGTTCTGGCTCGTGTTCCAAGGATGCTGGCTGTGATGGGGCTGTTTGGTCTGGTGCAACCGGCTCGCTCAGTCGTGGTTCTGGTTCCGGTGTCCTTTCGGCCTTGCGGGTCCTCTCTGTATTTACTGTATTTACTGATTCTGCCTCTCCTGCTGGCCCCTCCTGCTCTATGGGCCTCACTGCCCCGCTGTTCCCTTGGGACTCCTCTGACCTGTCATCCTCCTGGTTTTCTCCCGGGAATCGTCGCCGTATCTGGTCGCAGTGGCGGCACCAGCATTGCCCCCCATCCGTTAGCACCTCGTACGACACGGGGCCAGTGACCCTGGTGACTGTGGCGGGTACCCATGCTGGGCCTGCCCCAAAATTCTTTGCGTACACTGGGTCCTGGGCCTCGAAGGTCCGGGGGTCCTTGCCTTCTCCCACCACTACCTCATCCTGAGCTCTATCGGGGTGAAGGCGGTCCAATCTGATTGCAAGGCGCCAACCCATTAGTAGTTCAGCGGGGCTCCGGCCAGTCGTTGAGCTGGGGGTGCTGTGCTGTGCTAGAAGGAATGTGGCAAGGCGGTACTCCCAATCCCCTTGCGTCATGCGGCGAAGGGTGTCCTTGGTGGTCCGCACCATGCGTTCTGCTTGGCCATTGGTGGCAGGGTGGAACGGCGCCGAACGGATGTTGCGGATGGCGTTCTGCGCTGTGAAGGTTTGGAATTCTCCTGACGTAAATGCAGTCCCGTTGTCTGAGACGAGAGTGTCAGGGAGCCCGTGGGTTGCAAACAGCCTGCGTAGTACCCGGATGGCTGCGGACGTGGAAGTGGATGGTACCAGTGCGACTTCCAGCCATTTGGTGTAGGAGTCCACCATTATGAAGAATGTTTTCCCCTGAAAGGGGCCAGCGAAATCCACATGCAGGCGTGACCATGGTGCTCGGGCGGACTCCGAGGACTGGACTGGGGCCCTTGGGGGATCTGGGCGGGATTCTTGGCAGGCCTGGCAGTGTTTGACCCAGGCCTCTATCTCTCTGCCAATCCCCGGCCAACACACATAACTCCTGGCAAGGGCCTTCATTCTTACTACCCCTGGGTGTGTCTCATGTAGGGCTGTGAGGACCCTTTTGCGGAGGGGCTGGGGAACAACGACCCTGCTTCCCCATAACAGGCACCCCTTGTGGGCCAACAGTTCATGTTTGCGGGTTGTGTAGCCGGCGAATTCTGGCCCAGGGATGCTGCTGGGCCATCCCCTCCATACCCAGTCCAGGACCCGGGAGATGACCCTATCTTTCTTGGAATGGTGTGCAACTTCTTGTGCCTGAATGGGGCGGTCGGGAAGCAGCTCCAGGCTCATAACCTCTTGTGCAGGTGCTGGGTCAGGGCCTGTTTCCGGTAGTGGTAGCCTGCTGAGGGCGTCCGCATGGCCCATCGCCTTCCCAGGTCAGTGAATCAGTGCATACTGGTAGCTGGCAAGGAAAATTGACCACCTGAGGACGTGAGGAGACAGCACTTGGGGGGTCTGCTTTTCGGGGGCAAACAAGCCAAGCAACGGCTTGTGGTCAGTCACCATGGTGAAGGTCCGCCCGTACAAGAAATCATGGAATTTTTTTACTCCCTTCACAATTGCCAGACCCTCCTTGTCGATTTGCGAGTAGTTCCGCTCAGTTGCGTTGAGTGTCTGGGAAAAGTACACCACCGGTACCTCTCTTCCATCCGGGAGTTGGTGCCCCAGGACAGCGCCAATGCCATAGGGTGAGGCGTCGCATGCTAGCACCACCGGCAGCCTCTCGTCGAAGTGTGCCAAGACCGAGTTTGAGACAAGCAAGTCCTTGACTGCCTGGAATGCGGCCTCCTGGCGCTGGCCCCACACCCAAGGGGCCCGCTTGTCCAGGAGTCTGTGTAGGGGCTCCGCTACCGCCGCCTTGTGGGGAAGGAAGGAATGGTAAAAGTTCAATAGTCCCAAGAAGGCCTGAAGTTCAGTCTTGCTCTTGGGCGCTAGGGCATCACAAATGGCCCGTACCTTGTCCCCAGCCGGGTGGACCCCTTCTGCGTCCACCATAAATCCCAGAAAGTCCACCTGAGGCACTACTAGTAGACATTTTTCCCGCTTCACCTTGAGACCCGCCATCTGGAAATGGTGCAGAACGGTGCGGAGGCGGTCCTCAAACTCCTCTGGTGTGGGCCCGGCAATCAACACATCATCGAAGAAGGGGGTGACACCAGGAATCCCTTTAAGGAGAGAGTCCATTAGATTATGGAATATGCCTGGTGCCACGCTGACATCGAATTGCAGCCGCTTTACCCTGAACGCTCCTCTGTGCGTCACAATTGTCTGTGCCTCTGCTGTGGCCTCATCTACTGGCAGCTGTTGATATGCTTGGGCCAAGTCCAGCTTGCCAAAAATTTTCGACTCAGCCAGGGTGGCAAGGACATGGCTGACCACTGGCACTGGGTATGCATGGGCCGTGAGGGCCTTGTTTATGGTACATTTGTAGTCTGCCCAGATGCGGACCGAACCATTAGGCTTGACAGGTGTGACGATTGGGGTTTCCCAGGGGGCATTAGGCACCGGCTCCAGCACTCCTTGCTCCACGAGCCGGTCCAATTCCTCGTCTATACAGGGTTTCAAGGCGAACGGGACCCGGCGGGCCTTGAGCCTGACCGGTCGTACTGTGGGGTCAAGCTGTAGCGCAATGGGGGGGCCCGTATACTGTCCCAATTTCCCATCAAAAACCTCTGGAAATTCCTTGCATATGGCGTCCACGTCCACTTGTAAGCTAGTGTGGTTCACCCTGGTGACGGCTAGCCCCAGTGGTCCAAACCATGCCAATCCCAGTAAGCTAATGTAGGGGCCCTTGACCACAAGCAAGTCCAGTTGCCGCCTCCGCCCTCAGTATTGCACCCTGAAGGTCCCCACCCCCATTGTGGGGCCCTTACGTTTCTGGAGGTCCCGGGGGTGAATGGGGCCGGCCTGAGTTTGGGACCCCCAGTAGGACACAGTTTCCTTAAGGTCCTTGCCGAGATTATGGATAGAGTTGAACCCATGTCAAGCTCCATGCAGCATGGGGCCCCCTCTATCTGTTCCTCTACATAAATTTTCTCTACGTTGGGGTGGGGCAACTGGTATACCTGGAGGTCCATGAGCTCCGTTGAGTTGCCTTGGTGCGTTGGGCCCCGGGACCTGGGGCTCTTGGATTGGTCATCTGATGCCTGGTGTCGGGTGGGCCGAGCCCAACACACCCGGGTGATGTGTCCCGATTTTCTGCACTGCCTGCACTCTGCGTTGCGGAAACGGCAGGTCCTCCTCTCGTGACTCTCCCCGCAGCTTGCGCAGTTCCCTCCTTCTCGTCGAGGCAGCTGTGGTCTGTGCGCTGCTTGAGTGCGCTGCTCTACTTGGTGCACCTCCTCCCTGTCGGATCCTGAGTCGTCGGTGAGGTCTTCGTGGTGGACCCTCGGTTGGGACGGCAGGCTTGGCCGTGCCTCTTGCGTCGACCTCTCGGCAGCTTCCGTTGCCAGGGCCTCCTCCAGAGCGACCTGGAAGTTAGGTCCTTATTAGCGTAGAGGCGTCGTTGCATCTTCTCATCCTTCAGGCCACCGACGAGGCGGTCACGAAGCATGTTCTCCAGCTCTAAGAAGTTGCAGAACCGGGCGGCTTGGCGGAGAGAGGTCACAAACCCAGTTATGGTTTCCCCAGGGGCTTGCCGCTTTGCGTAGAAGGCATTTCGACGAGCCTTCAGCGAGCCACCACTGAGGGCTGCGGCGAAAAGTGCCCCTTCAGCTGTTCCATTATTGTTTTGTATGGAACAGTAGCGACGTCTTCAGGCGCAAGGAGAGCCCAGGCGATTTCAAACGTCTCCTCTCCGCAGACGCTGAAGAATATCGCCCTCTTCTTGGCGTCTTCTTCGTCGGTGACCGCTTTGGCTTCTAGGAGGAAGGTGAAACGGGAGGCGTACGCTTCCCAGTCTCCAGATGCTGGGTTGAACGGCGAGAAGCTGCTGTCGGCTGCCATTCTGAGTTCCTTGTGTCCCGGAGCTGAAGCCTGGATACATGGTGCGAGGCAGCGGTGCGGCAGGTGGCGGTGCTGTGTGTGGCCATCAGCTCAGTGGGATCCCACCTTCGTCGCCAGTGAAATATACTCAGAGTCGCAAAGTGATTTCATGCTCTTTATTCAGCTCATAGTGGTGAGGAGGAATGAATGAAAGTCCCCTCACAGTATCTGCTTTATATACATTATTTACACAATGGGCTGCACATGATTGGCTAATTCCGGAATTCTACTGTAAGCCAATCAGGTTGTGGATTCACTTCTATCTGGAGCATGATTGGGTGGTTCCTGCCAACCAATCATACTGCTGCATTGTTTTAGGACCAATCAGACTGCTGCATTTTGGATCCTATTGTTCTAGGACCAATCAGACCGCTGCAGTTTGGATCCTATTCAACTCAGTACATAACACTTTTATTATGTATTTTGTGTTTTTTATATTGTAATTTTATGTTGTGAACTGCCCTGAGATCTACAAATGAAGAGCAGTATACATATTTTAACAACAACAACAACAATCTGGTTAGCCACTGGGAGAACAGATTGCTGGACTAGATGAGCCATTGGCCTGATCCAGCCAGCTCTTCATATGAGATGGGGTGGATCTAGAGAAAGTCTTGGGCGTGCAAAGGAAGGAGCCACCAAGCTTTCCTCTCTCGGCCCCCCAATAATTCAACCCACCATTGTTCTATTCTGCAGTGGACACTGTGAAGATAGCTGGGAATTGGGAAAACAGCTGGGTTCCTCATGAAGGAAGTTTTGGCCCACAGAAGAGATACTTAAGTCAATTGCCTCATTTAAAATATAGAAACTTCAGAAGAGCCTGCCTGCAGCTGGTTCAGAACAAAGGGGCCCATCTAGTTGTCCAGCCACCCCTTCTCATAGGGACCAACCAGATGCAAGCAGGACTTAAGTGCAACATCAGTGCTCTGCTCCCTTGTGCTCCCCAGCAACTGGTGCAGACTGTGTTGGACTGTGGAGGTAGGATGTAGCCTGATCCTCCATGATTTGTTTAATGCCCTTTTTAAAGTGGTCCAAGTTGGTGGCCCCCACTATTTTGTGTAGTCATGAATTCCATCATCTAACTATTTGCAGTATGAACTTTCTGTTGTTTGTTCTGAAACTTCTAATACTGGACAACCTCCATCAGGTTCTAGTGTTACGAAAGGGAGATAAACCTCCATGCATAATTTTTCACACCACCTTGCCCATTTTTTTTTCTAACCTAAAAAGCAGCTGTGTTTGTGCACATTCTGATTTTGACTGCAGCTGCAGCACTGGGAAGCGGGATCTTTCACCCTCTCCCCATGGCCATTTGCAAATCTCAATCCCCAGGACACAAGCTGCTATTAAACCTAATATGGAAGAAAGGGTATATTCCTGTATTCCTTTCTCTCTCTCCAGCAAGATACTGTAATTGGCTGTGGTCTTTTTACTGGGCAGAGGGTGAGGAGATTCAGACTGATAAACAATGTGAGGGGAGTTAAATGCCAACCCTCACCTGGGTTGCACTGGGTGGTCCACTTGTGGCTCTCTGGAATCGCATCTGATTTGGTCCTAAACTGCAGACAGCAGAAAAATGGTTGTGGTGTGTGTGTACATTTGCCAACATCCTTATAGTGCAGATGGCCAAGAAGTTGGCAGGGCATCATTATGTTGCCATGGGAGACTGAGGGTTGGTAATATTTACCTTTGTGCAGGTTGGAAGACAGCAAAAATGCAAGTTGTAGATCAAACTCAATGGTGTGATCATTGACGAGTCTACTTCTCTGCCTCCATTGCATCCTTGATGTCTTGTGCAACAGAACCACTTTTAGAGTGGCACAGGGCCTTTCATATTTTGGCCTAAAGGTGGTAGAACCTTCAGTAGTTTGCTGCGATTTATCTGCAAGGTGCTTTGAGGGTAAAATTGCTTGTATCTATTGGTACCTGCTATTGTAGCAGGTCAATTCCAGTTTCTGTTCATGGGCGAGTTTGTTGATAGGGCTCAAGGATGTGGATAAAGTAATTCAATTGGTGCATTGGCCATTTGCATTCTTGACCCTTGTGGCTGATATCTGGCAAGGAAGAGACCACCAACTAGACCAAGGAGGTAATCCATCTGAGAGAGGCAGTGGTCCCAGGCTCTCTGAAAGACAGCAGTGAGATCTCTCCTTAGGAAAACCTCTGTGACCCAGAATACTTGAAGAGTTATAGGCAAATGTATCCTTCCTGGGTACTATTTTTGAGTAGGTGGTCAATGACTAGTTCCAAGGACTCTTGGATGAGACTGATTTACTAGATTAATTTCAGTTGGGTTTCAGGCCCTGTTTTGGCACTAAGACCACCTTGGCCACTTTATATAATGACAGGAAAGGGAGATGATGTATTTGCTGGTTCTCCTTGACCTCTTGGCAGCTTTCAATACCATCAACCATCATCTTTGAGGACTATCTGAGTTGAGACAGGGGGCACTGTCTTGCAGTAGTTCTGCTATTCTATGGTGGTGTTTGGGGTATGTTTTCAGCCCCATGAGCCTCTTATGTGGGGTTCTGCAGTGTTTAGTTTTATCCCCCATGCTTTTTTAACACCTGAAACTGCTACTGGGTCATCAATATGCTGATGACACACAAGTCTACTTTTCCTTCAAAGCTCAAGCAAGATATACTGGATCAGTGCTTGGCCTCAACAATGAACTGAGTAAGAGACAATACATTGAAGCTCCATCCATATAAGTGGCACCAAATGGCATCTATCAGCTTCAGCTGGTAGCCCAGATGTGGTCCTATACGGACAGGAATAGTCTGGCTTCAGCTCTGGTATTCCCCACGTTGCATTGTATGTAAGGCTGCTAATGAAGGCAGTTTGGAAACTACATCTAATGCAGAATATATCTGCTTCTCCGTGAACTGAAACAAGAAAGCATGAACATATACCATGGGTTTTGGCCTGACTACACTGGCTACTTATTTGTTTCTGGGCCCAGTTCAAAGTGCTGTTCTTAACTTTTAAAGCCTTATATGACTCGGAACCTCTATGCCTAAAGGATTGCCTTTCCCCCATATGTTTTATAGATTTAGATCCCACTCTTCTTCCAAAATGGAGGTCAGGATGGCATACCATAAGCATTTACAGGGTGCTTTCCCCAGAGAGGCCAACCTTGTCAAAATTTCAGCCCCAGGCAAATACGTTTTTGTGTTCCTGGGCATTTTGGTGCCTGAGAAAACAATGGGTAGTGAACAAGCAGTGTGATTTCTCAGTAAGGATCTAATCACAAAAAATATAAAAAAATAAAAACAGAAAAGGAATGCATACCTTGTTGGAAAGGTAAATGGCACAAGAACTGCAGTTCTTTGAATGTGAGGACAAATAATTTATGAAGCTGGTAGGGCAGCTGGGCATTTCAAGAAGGGATGGGAAGAACTCAGAGAAAGCTCCACCGATTTACTTGGAAAATGGAATCTCCACATCCCTTAAGTGTGTCTGGGTCTCCTAATTTACAAAGCAACAAGGGGAAAACTTTCAAGGACTGTCAGAAGAAAAAGGAGGTATCAGCTTTGCTACACAAGCCAGAGAACAACTCAGCCAGAGAGGATGCTGCCCTCTCATCCTTCAAAAGAATCCAGAGGAGGCAGAGTGGTGCCATCTGATGCAGGATGCTGCCCTAGACATGTTGTAGGTCTCTGGCTGGCTGCTCACTTCTGCCCACTTTGCCTTCAACTGTGAAAAAGGGAGAGGAAGCTGCCAGGGACACTCATCGTGCCATTTGTTGTATACTCCCAGCAACATCAGGGAGTTGATGTTGAAGTTGATGGCTTGCATGCCACTGTCCTTCCATCTCTCCAACTTTAATCAAAATGGCTCTCTCTTTGCTAACTGTATTTATTCATTATTGTTCCAAGCAAATTTTCCCATATTTTTATAACACTACAAACAAAAGCTATGAACGAAATAAAAAAATTCCTTCCTGTAGCACCTTAAAGACCAACTAAGTTAGTTCTTGGTATAAGCTTTCGTGTGCATGCACACTTCTTCAGATACACTGAAACAGAAGTTACCAGATCCTTCTATATATTGAGAAGGTGGGGAGGGGTATTACTTAGAAGGGTGGTGGGAATCGGAGATTGGCAGATAGCTGAGATGAGCCTGTTGACGACTCTTAACGACTGTAATAGGTCTTACAGGAAAAGGCAAGGGGTGAGAAGGTGAGAAATGGCTTAGTCATGTATAATGAGATAAGAATCCGATGTCTCTGTTCAGACCAGGTTTCTCCATTGTTTTAAGTTTGGTAATGAGTTGTAATTCAGCAGCTTCTCTTTCCAGTCTATTTCTGAAATTCCTTTGTAGTAAAACAGCTACTTTGAGATCTTGTATAGAATGTCCTGGGAGATTGAAGTGTTCTCCTACTGGTTTCTCTGTTTTGTGATTCTTGATGTCGGATTTATGTCCGTTTATTCTTTGGCGTAAGGTTTGGCCTGTTTGTCCAATATAGAGAGCTGAAGGACACTGTTGGCATTTGATGGCATACACAATGTTGGACGATGAGCAATTAAATAGTCCCGAGATGGTATGTGTGATGTTGTTGGGGCCAGTAATGGTGTTGTCCGGGTGTATGTGGCAGCAAAGTTGGCATCTGGGTTTATTGCAGGCTCTGGTGCCAGTTATGAAGCTATGAAGGCCAGCTATGAAGAAGCTATGAAGCTATGAAGGCCAGGATGGGCTGGCAGGGGAGGATGGGCTGGCAGGGGAGAGAGAACAGAAGAAGTGACTTCTCATACACTGTAGAGAATCCATTTACTCAGTGATTGGTACATTCAGCACCTCAAGCATCCCTGGCCCTATCAAGCAATGTCTTTTCCACACTGAGACTGCCTTGTTTTTAGTTGGCTGAGGGGCAAGAAGACACCCTTGCTGGAAATGTTCGTACCTCAACATGCAGCAGCAGAGTGATGGCTTCTTGGCAAAAGTAGGACCCCTTCTGTCTCTTCCATGAAATCTCTGCAGCTTTTGCAAATGCTGCTTAAAAAGCAAATTGTTTATATTAGAAATACATATGTACCAGCAGTTATTTTCAGGGGCAACAGAAACTCAGTGCAAGCAGCAATGCAGCTGCATGACTATTCCTTATAAAACAGCCCTAGATGAAGATCCTTTGGGGCTGGAAGCAGAAAATCCAAAGGAAGCACAGCTGCACCCCTGTGCCAAAAGCATATTCATATTAAGCAGCTGAAAATGTGCTAGTCCTTAAATGCCCCCCATCTGCTACCTTAGGTGGATAGAGCAGTTTGAGGTGATGTCTACCAATCCCAAGAGGGTCACTATGTGGATGGAAGACTAGCATCCTGTTACATACATGTGTATGAAAAATAGAGGGGTGGTGGTGGTGGTATTGGGATGAATCCTTCAAAGGGGGGGGGGTTGGCTTTTTGTTTTGGTTGGATGCTAATTTTTGGAAAACACCCAAATTGCCCTATTCACAGCTTTTATAGATCAACTCCCTTTTCTAGAAGACTTGGCTAGGCCTTGGTCCAACCGTTTTAAAAAGGTGAGTAAGAGACCAAGTGTATACAAGTGTATAAAATTATGCATGGCATGAAAGCAATGGATACCACTAACTAATAAACAACTAATGAAACGGAATGTTGGATTCAGGACAGACAAAATGAGACTCTTCATGCAGTGCAGTTATGGAATTCACTCCCCTAGAAGGCAGTGAAGGCCACCATCTTGGATGGCTTTAAAAGACTAGACAAATTCAAGGGTTATCAGTGGCGATGCTCTGCTTTGATGGTCAGAGACAGCACGTTTCTCAGTATCACTTGATGGAAACTGCAGGAAGGGTGAGTGCTCTTGTGCTTGGGTCCTGCTTGTAGGCTTCTCATAGGCATCTGGTTGGACACTGTGAGAGCAGGATACTGCACTAGAAGGGCCACTGGCTTGATTGAGCAAGCTCTTCTTAGGTTGTTCTTATTCTTAACAATAACAGAATAAAAGAATTGTAGAGTTGGAAGGTACCTATGAGGGTCACCTAGCCCAACCCCCTGCAATGCAGCAATCCTTTTGCCCAACGGGCAAGGGGAGGGGGCTTGAACCCACGACCCTGAGATTAAGGGTCTCATGCTCTACTGACTGAGCTATCCTGCAGGCCATATTAATACAGCAAAACAAAAACTGCTTTTGAGGTTTTCCCCTCCCCTTAAAATCAAGTGGTATATGAATTTTATGAAATATACAGAACAAGAAAAAATGGTGCATAGGTGTCTATCTTCTTACGGTGTTTGAGATAGGAAAGAACTCAGAGGTCTGCCTATGGGGCTTTCCCATACTATAAGACCAGCCAAGGATCAGCTACCACCCTGCACATCTCTTAAGCCCTCCCTGCCAAAAGAGACGGGGCAGCAATCAGCCACTTACCTCTTTGCTTTGCACTTGAGGAGATGGAGACACTGTCCCCTCATTCCACTTTCACCCAGCATGCTCCTAAGTCTCTTGAAGTAATCTGTGAAATGGAAGGGCTGGGAATTCTTTCTTAGGCACTTGGGGAAATTCTGATTTTGGAACACTTCATTTCCCAGTGGCAAGAAACTGAGCTAATGCCACCCTTCCCCAAACTGTGTCCTCTGTTAGCAGTAAGAAAGTCCTCCTGCAGAGCCATTTAGGCTTCACAGAACTGTAGCACACACTCTGCCTGGGAGCTAAGACACACTTGAACAAGAGGCAGCAGCTCTAATGCACTTACCCAGGGGATTTGCTGTCACAGACATTCTTCCCACATTCTGTCCCCCACGCATAAAAGTGCTCCCTTTCGTAGGACAGACAGGCACTCACATTCACACATACCCGGGGACAGCAGAGACAAGAGCTTTTGCTCATTTTTTTAATGTATCACAATGAGCAGGAAACATACTTGATGAAATATTTTCAAAGGAGTATATTCAATTACCATCTACAATCAACTTAACTATGACAACAAAGTGTTTTGTGACAAAATCTTTTTTTTTAAGAGTTCCGTGTGGTTTCTGTTTTTGTCCGTCTCCATGTATTTTGGTACAGTTCGAGATCAGCATTGTTACAGTAACAAAAAAGCTAACAAGACTACATTATAGAAAAACACCAAGAACATCATTTTTGGTTTCACTTGCTCTAGTTTTTGTACATTGCAAAGGCTGTTCATATACCTCTTCACCTCATTTATGCTTTCTGTTTTATCCAGACTTGTCCCCACCCCCCGCATCAAACAAATGAAAAATAGTCAAAAACTTTGTGTTTCACAGTGGGCAGGATTTCCAGCGCCATCAATCCAACCAAATATCTCATGTTCTACTTCTGTTTAAGAGAGTCCCAGACTGCCACCCTTTGTGCTGGCTTGCACAGGGGCCCTGCTGCACCTCAGTCATCACCTGCCTGCCTACCTGGCACGGTCTTGGTTGGAACCAGAGCCAGCAACATTCCACTTCTTCAGAACACTCTTGGTTACAGACACTGCTCTGCTCAATAATGCCATGCTTGTGTTTTCCGTTCTATCACTTGGCTTAAATTCCAGCATCAAGGGAGAGCTGTTAAAAACAAAATGACATCTCCGCAGTGTGAACGGTGGCTCAGGTAAGAGGCCAGTTCTATGGGAAAGAAGAGGCTGGAGGATTTTGCAGCCCAGGCACCAAATACTGGCTGGCACAGAGGCCTCATTCCCACCCCCACCCCCACTTCCCAGCACTGCTCTGGGTGCTGCTTAGTGCAGCTGCTCCTCCTTCCCGGTTGAGCTTCTGCAGAGCCCAAGTGCCAACCCACACAACCCAAAATGGCAGGGTGGGAGGAGGCAGAGGATGGCTTGGAGGGGCTGCTTGGCTCAGGGAGCTCTATGAGCTCCATGTTGGCTGTGGGAGCAGGAGAGAGGAGAGGGGCAGCAGGGGAGGCTGCTCTGCCCTTCTAGGACAGAGACGTCTCTCATCAGACTGGGAGAGTCTCCCCCCACACAGAGGAAGAGTTATCAGAAAATGCACTGAAACACTATTTGGAGTGGGAGGAGGAAGATTGCACCCTGTGTGATTAATCTACGGGAGTGGGGCAGGGGAAGGGGGAGGGAGGGAGGGAGAAGGGGAAATAAACAAAATGATTTCAAAGCAGACCACGCAAACCTGACAGGTAAAGCTAGTGTTTAACTGGCAACTTATACCACACAGAGAACCAAAACAAAACAAAAAACTTCTATATGATACAGAGTAACATACAAGTTAAATGGCAAAAAATATATATATATATCTATATATTTTTCATAGAATTACAAACAAGATAAAATAATGGAAACAAAAACTGTACAACTTTAAAATTTAAAAAATGTTCATCTCAAGCAAGGGAAAAATACAAGGATCTTTGTAAAAAGGGAAAACAGCAACATTTTGTCCGCTTTTGACACCTTATGCTACAATTGGATACTGGCAGGAATATTCAATGGTACTCTTTTTAGTACGGTCTACTTAAAAAATTAAAAAAATGAACTTGCATTGTGCATCAGTCTAGTCAGAAATATGTACACCAGTTCAAGGTTGAGTCTTCCATTAAGCTAAAGACAAAAAAGGCATGAAGAGTCCTGGCTTGGGGAGGGAAGGAGAGAGGAGGAGGAGGAGGAGGAGGACGCTGCTGTTGTCCATTGGTCAGTCTGCCTGCCTGCCCACCCGCCCTTCCTCTCTGGGATGGAACACACCAGCCTCACCCAGGGGCTCTGGCAGCTTCCACAGTTTGCGGGCTGGGGAGAAGGGAGGAAGGGAAGAGAAGTCTGAAGAAGAAAGAAGTGCCCCTTCCCTCACCCTCCCCCCATTCACAGTCTAGTTCCCTTTTGAAACACAAGGAAGATGGTCAGGAAGAGGAGGAGGAGGAGGCGGCCTTTCACTATTGAGGGTGGGTGCAGGGAGGGAGAAGGGAATGTTGACCTTTGGCTAGGAAGTGACCATGCAAGGCCTGCTTGTCTCCAAACTCTACATTGTAGCAGCACAAAGTTTTCCTTTCAATGTCCGGACCAGAGAAGATGCCACCAGGAGCAGAGAGAGATTTGCACCAGGCCCCAAATGCTTTTTGTTGCCTGCCCCTCTGGGGCTCACACGACACTAGCAGCGACACCACCCTAACAACGCAGGAGCATCGTGTTGTTTGTTGCAGTTGCAGGAAGGGTTGCTCCTCTGCTTGCAGAAGAAGCACAGAGAACAACCTACATGCATGTTTTTCTTTATGAGTTCCTTTATTTAAACTGATTCTTGTGGCGGTAATCAGAAACAAATCCTCAAGTCAAAAGAATCCTTTTTGCTCATTCTGCACCAGTGGTGAAAAGGGTTTGTCTTTGGATTTTATTTAAAGCATGAATTTTCTTTTCGAGGAAAGAAAAACAAAACAGAAAAACAAAACAAAACCCACCCACACATGCACGCGCGCACACACACGCACAAGCACACACACACACATATAACAAAAAGTCCTTGGAAAAAGGAAGAAGTGCACCCTAATTACCCAAAGAGAAACAAAGGCCTACAGTTCCAAAATGGAGCCTTTGAAGCATTTACAAAATGAGGAAAGGAAGCCAAAAGAAGAAGAAAAAGAAAAGAAGACAGAGTTAAGTGCACAAGGGTAACAGACATGTATACACCTTAAAAAGTTTTGAACCCCCAACAAAAATATTCTGCAAGGGATCCTACTGACCCCCTTTGAAACCCTTTGAATTTTTTCTTTAGTTTTTATAAAATAATTCTGCAGCTGCCCTCTAAGAAATGAAGGCAGTGACCATAAGTGGAAGATTACAGGATGGAGAAGGGAGTCAAGGTACAAAGGGGGAGGGGAAGCTTCGGCGAGCGAATCGATGGGTTGTAATCTAGCTGGCTAGGAATGAACAAGACAACATCCAATGAGAAGCCGTCAGCTGGACCAATACAAAAGCTAAATGTACACAAAAGGGGTTTTTCTTTTAAATCTACCATACTGCTTCAGTTCATTTCCAATGCAACAATCTACTCAACACCAAAAATGGTCATATCTATCATAAATACAGAAAGTCAGTTGTTTTAAAACTTATTTTTAAGCTCCAAGTCCTTAACACTCTTTGCGTGTTGTTGGGTTTGCTTGTTTTTCTGAAAAGTGGGAGTGCTGAACTTTTCCCCTTGAAATTGGCTTCAGCAGAAAAGCTACCCTTAAAATCCCCAGAAAGCTAACACAGTTCACATTGTTTGTCTCTTGAAGACTTTCTGCCCATTTTTAAATTAACAAAAAAATTCCTTTTCTTGGAAAAAAAATCAAAACCAAAAAAGAAATTATATATATATATATTTATATAAAACAATGATTCTGAAAACCGAACAAAGTGTGAGCGATTGACCTGAGAATAAAAAGACGTTACATTTCTTTTTTTTTTCCTTTTAGCAAGCCATTGGTATCTGAATGCTAAGATAGCAAGAAATTTAAAACGGTAACAAGGTGGTCTGCTTTCCCATACAGTTATGCCGGCCTCTGCTGTGCTCTCAAAGGGGGGGGGGGGCTGGGGCTCCACAGACAGACAGAAAGACCCCAGAGAGGCAACCAGGGTGGGGTAGGGGGCTTGGGCCTTCCAGACCAACACAGCACAGCCGAAATGCAAAAAGAAAGCAATGGAAAATCTGCCGGCATCGGTATATGGGAAAACAACCCACACTTCTCTCTTCTTTTTTTCTTTTTCTTTTTTTTGGTTAGAAGCTTTGGAATTGCAGTTAGTCTATTTTTGAAATTGGTTTGTTAATTTTTTTTTAAATTCATTTTTTTAAATTGTTCATCTTCAAAGCTTACAATCTAAAGGTGTCCATTTCTAGGCTAGTGAGACCACCGTCCTTGGGGCAGCTTGGCTCCTCAGGCCTCTCCGCCGGGCTAGCCGATCCATTGGACTTTTGGCTAAGATCCGAGTCAGACTCCTCCAAATAGTCATCTGTTGGCATCGAGGGCTGAACCCCTGAGGTGCTGCATGAACTTGAGGTAACCGTTGAAGATGAGGAGAGAGGAGGAGGAGGAGGCTTCCCCAGAGGAGCCTGGGGGACCACTTGAGGCCAAGACTTTCTGGAGGTGTGGGGGGAAGCTGAGGACGGGGGGGAGGGGCTGTCATTTGAGTGAGCGGCAGACTGCGAGGTAGATGCGGTGCTAGGGTCGGGGAGGCAGGCGGAGTGAGGTAATAGACTGGGGTGCTCTTTGGCGTTTCTTGCTGCTCTTGGGATTGTTCGATGTTTGTGCGAGGCAGACTCGAGATGCTGCTGGAGGGCTTCATCCCCGCACACCGTGCTCTCACACGCCACACACTGGTACGAGCTGTTGCCCTTGCTGCTGCCGCCCGTGGGCACATGAAGCACCATCTCTTGCAGATTCACCACAGACTGGCCGAAGAAGCAGAGGGACTTCAGGTGGTCGGTGGCTGCCTCCTGGGTGCTGAAGCCTGCCTGGCACTTCTGGCAGACCAGCCTGTACTGCACCTTTGGAACGATGAAGGGGTCACAGAGGGAGTCCACGGCACTGTTGCTTTCCGTTTCAGGCTCTTCTTGGGGTTTGGGCAGGTGGGGGGACACCTCGCGGGGTGCATTCTTCTGCTCTTCTTGCTTGGGGGATTCTTTGGCAGGGTCTTTTTCTGGGGTAGCAGCCCCTGAGGGGACTGGGGTTTGGCTTCCTTTGGGCTGCTGCTGCTGCAGCTGCAGCAATTTCTGCTGCTGCTGTTGCGCTTGCCTCTGTTGTTGTTGTTGTTGTTGTTGCTGCTGCTGCTGTTGCTGCAACGCTTCTTGCAGGCTCTGTTGATATTGCTGGTACTGCTGCAACAGGGAACCAGGGGACAAGCCGAGCAGGGCTTGTGACAGTGCAGGGCTATAAGGGAACAGCCCCTCCATGCCATACATGGGCTGAAGGTACCCGCTCTGTAAGGCCCCTGGGATCTGAGGGGCATAGTAGGGAGAAAAACCAGGGACAAAGTAGGGGAGGAACTGGCTCGTCAGCAAAGCTGTGGGGTCCGAGTTCAGAGCTGCCTGCAGAGCCTGGAGCTGCGTGGGGTCCACAGAGTACTCCATGGCAGGCAGCGTGGCAGAGAGGGCAGCTGGGGCAGGCACCTCCACTTTGTCCTTCTTGGGTGCCAGCAGGGAATCCCCCTTCCCCCCCTTGGGCGCTTTGTCCTTCTCTTTTGTCTTCTCACTTTCTTTGTCCTTCCGAGGCGGTGGCTGAGGCTGCGGTGGCTGTGGAACCGTGGCCGCTGTGGCTTGTGCTGGGGTGGGGGAGCTCAGGGAGGCCGAAGGTTGTTTATTTGGTAATCCAGAGGTGGGAAGGCCAGGCGAGGGGATGCTTGTGCCGGGTAGACCCATCAGGTTGGGTTTTGGAGAAGTTAAAGCTAGAAAGAAAGGGACAGAAAGAAAGTAAGTTTTAGGTGGGAGACAGGTAGCTAGGCCTGTTCCTAAGCTGGACAATGGACCCAGAAAGGCAAAGGCCTGTATTTTGCCTCTGGTTGGAGAAAGAGAGGAGTTGTTGTTGTTGTTGTTGGTGGTGGTGGTGGTACAGAAGAAAAGCTACTTCCCCCTTTGGAGAAGAGGGCTCAGACTATGCAGAAATCCCAAAGGAGGGCAGTTCAGTGAGCGCTGTGCCATAGCACCAAGGGTGTCAACAGAGAGTACAGTGGTGCCCCGCAAGACGAATGCCTCGCAAGACGGAAAACTCGCTAGACGAAAGGGTTTTCCGTTTTTGAGCTGCTTCGCAAGACGAATTTCCCTATGGGCTTGCTTCGCAAGACGAAAATGTCTTGCAAGTTTGTTTCCTTTTTCTTAACACCGTTAATACAGTTGCGACTTGACTTCAAGGAGCAACTCATAGAACGCAGTGTACATAGTAGCCTTTTTTGAGGTTTTTAAAGACTTTGGTGATTTTTGAAGCTTTTCCAAAACTTCTTTTGCAGCCAAGTTAAGCTTTTAAAACTTTTTTGGGGGTTTTTGGATTTTGGGTTGGGGTGTTTGGAATTCAAGGACTTGGTGTTGGGGAGGGGTTTGCATGAATCTGGAAGCTTGTGTGTCTTTTTTCTGCATTTTTTATGATTTTCTGTGACCATTGGGCCACTCTACTGTTTTTTAAAAAAAATTCTGGATTTGAATTTCTGTGTGCTGGGTGGCTGGGGGAACAGTTGGGGAGGGGTTTGCAAGAATCTGGAAGCTTGTGTGGTTTTTTTCTGCATTTTTATTATTTTCTGTGACCATTGGGCCACTCTGCTGTTTTTTTTAAAAAATTCTGGATTTGAATTTCTGTGTGCTGGGTGGCTGGGGGAACAGTTGGGGAGGGGTTTGCAAGAATCTGGAAGCTTGTGTGGTTTTTTTCTGCATTTTTATGATTTTCTGTGACCACTGGGCCACTCTGCTGTTTTTTTAAAAAAATTCTGGATTTGAATTTCTGTGTGCTGGGTGGCTGGGGGAACAGTTGGGGAGGGGTTTGCAAGAATCTGGAAGCTTGTGTGTGTTTTTTCTGCATTTTTGTGATTTTCTGTGACCACTGGGCCACTCTGCTGTTTTTTTAAAAAAAATCTGGATTTGAATTTCTGTGTGCTGGGTGACTGGGGGAACAGTTGGGGAGGGGTTTGCAACAGTTGGGGAGGGGCTGGGGGAACAGTTGGGGAGGGGTTTGCAACAGTTGGGGAGGTTGTTGTACCAAATTTGGCTTTGTTTGGACTTTTTTTGACCATAGGAACGCATTAATTGATTTTCAATGCATTCCTATGGGAATTCGTGATTCGCAAGACGAAAAATTCGCTAGATGAAAAAACTTGCGGAACGAATTAATTTCGTCTTGCAAGGCACCACTGTACTGATACCAGGCCCAGAGGCAGCAAGGGGTCCCAGACTACTAGTATTCCTGGGATAGCTCAGTCGGTAGAGCATGAGACTATTAATCTCGGGGTCATGGGTTCGAGCCCCATGTTGGGTGAAAGATTCCTACACTGCAGGGGGCTGCACTAGATGACCCTCATGGTCCCTTCCAACTCTGTAATTCAATGATTCTATTCATTAAGAAAAATAAAAAATGTAGAGTGAACATTATGAAGCAAAATTATGAGGCATCATCTCAAGCAATAATTTTGTGAAATATGAACCTGCTCCTGTTTTTCAGTGATTTTAGCCAATGAGTGAAATCAGTACAGTATAGAGCTATAGAGATTTTCAGTCATACAAGCCCAACAGAAGACCAAAAATAAAATTTAAAAATGACCTAGGAAGTCCCTTCTGGAGGGACTTCCTGAATCATTCTGAAGTCATTTTTCAGCCTTCTTTGGTGCTTGTGTCACACTAGATTTTCTGTAGCTTCAGGAAATGGAGAAGGACTGCCAGGTTCATTTGGAAGGGACTTTTTGGTTCATTTTGAAACTATGTTTTCATCTTCCCTAGTAGAGAAGTGATTCTTGTCCAGAGAAAATAAATGAAAAATCCATCTGTGATTGGGCAATAGCATGGCCATCAAAGAGCAAAAAGACAGAAATTCATGCTCTTTCTAACTCAGCTTTTTTTTTAAATGCAGAAATGTTGCCTTTTCTGCTTATTTACATTTAAAAAATTACTGGGTTAATGCAAACACAAGTGCAAATAAAATCCATCTTAATATTGTGGTGAAGAAAGCATGGGTTACATTAGTAGTTGAGAGTTGCTATGTTAATTTTGCTAGAGCAGAGGCTGAGAGAGAGAAATAGATCTCAACCCTATGGTGTAGTTCAGGGTTAGACAGTCTCTTTGTGTGCTGGATTGGGATTATTTTTTGGGGAGAATCCAGTTGTGGGGGTAGGGTTGTAAAGTTCATTGTTCAACATGGGATGGGGGAAGGGGGGTAGAGGGATTATCGTGGGTGGATAGTTGCTGCTAATATAAATTAATGGCAGCTTCATTTCCAAGGCTCATGCCCCCTTTGTTAAAAAATAAAAAGAAGCCATTTGAACATTGCTGCAATTACTAGAAGGTATAAATGAATAATAACAAATGCTCCTAGAATGCACTTGTTGCTTTTAAATAATTTAATATTGACTCTATCTAAACATGCCACTGTAAACCCTCAGCCAATTTTGACCACCTCTCCCCTCCGCCATCTGAAATATCACACTTAGTTTTGCACTGAATGTTGTACTGCCAACCTAACCCACAGAAAGTGGGGAACCTCTAGCCTGTGGGCTAATGTTGGCCAGCTAAGTCTCCCCACTTGGCCTGCAAGGATGCTTTGGGTAATGATAATCAGTGCTCACCTGCCCAGCACTTGATGCCATACATGCTATCAGGTATGAAGCAGGTACGGGCAGAGATTCGAAGGTACAACTGGGAGATTAAAGTGAGCTCCCAATTTTCCTTTGCTGGAGACTAGTACACTCTCACGACCCATCAGCTGATCTGCAGTGGGAGCGTGTCATGCTTCAGGAGGGGAAAGTGGCTTCTACCGTGTGTGTGAGGGATCTCCAATTTAGCAGCAAATTCAGTGGCAACAGTTTCTCCCTCCCAGCACTGCTCTTTGAACCTCAGATTTCTGTATATTCAAAGAGCAATGTGTGGCTGTTTGTAAAAGAGTTTTCAAATAGCCAGTGCTGAAATAAAAAACAGTGTCACCTGACGTCACGGTGATGTCAGGTGATGGACAGGTGGGCAGCCCCATCCACCTGTCAAATCTGATGCATGGAGAAATAAGAATCTGGCTCACTGGCTAGGAGAGGATTCCCTGCCCCAAACTACAAGAATATAACTGGTTTACAGCTCAATAAACTGGAGTTATTTGCATAGTTTAGTACTGGCAACAGGGTCATGTACTTTTAACAGCTGTGTGGTAGGCAGAAATTCAACAGATCAAGCCTTTTCTAGTAAGGAAGCAAATTATGGAAGAAGCCTCATCTGCTGATTTTCTGTTACTCATACCTATTTACTTGTGGGGTGGTGGTGGTTCACCTGCAAAAGAGGACACAAATTTGTATATGACACTTAAGTACAGGCAAATTGTATGCAAAGTTATATCCTGTTTTGTGAGTAGGTCAAAAGGACCAGTCCACACACAATGTATAAATAAATTGTGATGTTTTCCTCTTGCTCATTGTGGGTACAAGGGAGTGGGAAGAAGGAACGGGGAGAGCTTCTGGAGGGCTCTTAGGGAAGGATGGAATATGCCCCATGACAATGTCTGGTTTTGAACTATTGACATTTCCAGCTGTGTTCTGGGAAAGCTGATGATGGGAAGGGTGGGCCCACTAGAACACCTTTTCTGGGCAAGTTCGGGGAAGAAGGAAGAGAGCATCTGCAGCAGCCATGACTAGAAGCAGAAGTACCTATCCTGCTACAAATTGCCAAATGCCAACTGTCCAGAGCTATCCAGACCTCTTCAAAAGGCTCTCTTGGTTTAAGGGGCCCCATGTGTAAAACTAGGGGAAGGGCCATTGCTCATTGGCAAAGAATAATAGTGGTGGAGGTCAAGTGGAAGGGAAAAGTTGGATAATTGTGGAAATATATGCCCCAAACGAACAGAAATGAATCTTCTATATATATTTTTTAAAAACCAGAGGAAAGTCTATTTGAATTATATGATGGAAAAATAATAATAATGGGGGACCTGAATGGGGTCACATCTCTGGAATATGATAGGTCAAATCAGGAAACAAGATCCAAGGAAGGGAAACTGCCAAATTCCGTTTTTGATACAGTGGTGCCTCGCAAGACGAAATTAATCCGTTCCGCGAGTCTCTTCGTCTTGAGGTTTTTTCATCTTGCGAAGCACGGCTATTAGCGGCTTAGCAGCTATTAACGGCTTAGCGGCTTTAAGAAAAAGGAAACAAACTCGCAAGAACTCGCAAGACGTTTCGTCTTGCGAAGCAAGCCCATAGGGAAATTCGTCTTGCGGAACAACTCAAAAAACAGAAAACTCTTTCGTCTTGCGCGTTTTTCGTCTTGCGAGGCATTCGTCTTGCGAGGCACCACTGTATGATAGAAAACATGGACCTAATAGACTTATGGAGATTTAAACATCCAGCAGAACACGAGTACACATTTCATTCAAGTTTTCAAAATTCATCAAGTAGAACAGATATACAGTGGTACCTCGGGTTACAGACGCTTCAGGTTACAGACTCCGCTAACCCAAAAATAGTACCTCAGGTTAAGAACTTTGCTTCAGAATGAGAACAGAAATCGCATCGCGGCGGTGCAGCAGCAGCAGCAGCAGGAGGCCCCATTAGCTAAAGTGGTGCCTCAGGTTAAGAACAGTTTCAGGTTAAGAACGGACCTCCAGAACAAATTAAGATCTTAACCTGAGGTACCACTGTAGTGTGGGTCTCCAAAGATTTGGGGAGGAGGGTGAAAAAGGTGGAGATACACCCAAGAATGATCTCAGACCACAATTTGATATCAGTAAAGATTTTAAGGGAGAAACAAAATGGTTACAGGTGGAGAATAAATGAGGAATTATTAAACAATTCAGAAATTGTAACCAAAGGGGAAAAGATTCTAAAAGAATATTTTGAATTCAATCTTAATAAAGGGGTAGATGCGAATGTGATGTGGGATGCAGGTAAGACGGTCATGAGGGGATACATGATCCAACAAAAAGCACATCAAAAAGGAGTAAGAGAGGCAAAGATCCAAGAAAGAAAGAGAAAGAGCTTAGTAAAAAAACAGGTAAGAAAGAGCTATTACGAAGAATTAAAATATTAGCACAACACTCTATGCTAATTAATTACAGAAATGAAAATTAAAGTATTAAAACAAAAAAAGATTTTAATTGGCAAATAAACCAGGGAAGTTATTAGCTTGGCAACTGAAGAAAGAAAAAGAAAAAAGGATAATCAATGGTCTGCTAAAAAAATGGAACCCCCCCAACCAATCAAAAAGAGATGACACGAATTTGTTAAATTCTACGTAGATCTTTATAAGAAAGAACAAGAAAGCTCAGAACTGATTGAGAAGTATTTGGAAGAATGTAAACTGGACAAAATATCAGAAGAAAATGCAAATATTTTAAATACTCCAATATCAGTGATGGAAATGCAAAGGGTACTAAGCCAAATTAAGACAGGAAAATCCCCAGGGCCAGATGGTCTGTCGGCAGGATATAAGAAATTTCAAGAGGAGCTAACGCTTCCACTCAAATGAATAAGGTACCGGAGACAGGAAAGATACCATAGTCCTGGAAAGAAGCATATATAACTCTGATACCAAAATATGGTAAAGACCTAATGGAACCTAAAGATTATAGACCGATATAATTATTAAATAATGATTACAAACATTTTACATTGATATTGGTAAATAGATTTAAAATGACTCTAAGAAATTTGATACATGAAGACCAGACGGGTTTTCTTCCTGGGAGACAAATGAAAGAAAATGTTAGGAACATTATAAATGTTTTGGAATACTGAGAAATCCATAATGAAAAGCAGGCTTTCAATAACGTCTCCTGGCTATTTATGACAAAGTTACAGAAAAAGATGGGATTTGGCAAAACCTTTCTAAAGGGTATAAAATCAATCTATAAAGACTAAACAGCAAATATTATAGTAAATAATAATATTTCAGAAAAATGTAAGATACACAAAGGGATGAGGCAGGGCTGCCCATTGTCTCCGCTGTTATTCATATTAATATTAGAAGTTTTGGCGTAAAATATAAGGGAAAATGATAGAATACAAGGAATAAAAGTAGGACAGCAAAACTATAAGTTAAAAGTATTTGCATATGACTTAGTATTAACTTTACAACATCCGAGTGAGAGCATACCAGAAGTGATAGATGAGAGAGACAGATTTGGAAAACTAGCTGGTTTCAAATTAAATAAAGGAAAAACCAAGACGATGGTTAAAAATATGGACAACCAAGCAAAAAACGATCTAGAAATCATGTATGGGTGAAAAGTAGAGAAAAAAAAATTTAAATATTTGGAGATCTGGTTAACAACAAACAACTATAATATTTACCAAGATAACTATGTAAGGGTTTGGAAATAAATAAAGAGAAATTTGGAAATATGGAAAAGAATGAAAATATCGTTACTGGCAGGATTTTGGCTATTAAAATGAATGTCCTTTCAAAAATGCTATTCTTATTTCAAAATATCCCAATAATTAACAACCCTAGATGCTTCAAAGAGTGGCAGAAAAATATATCAAGGTTTATCTGGCAGGGAAGAAAGCCCAGAATAAAACACAAAGTCATGATTGATATGAACGGAAGCGGAGGCTTCGCTCTGCCAGACTTCCAAATCTACTTTGAGGCATCATGTTTATGGTGGATAAAAGATTGGATACTGTTGGAAAATATCAGAGGTTTAAATTTGGAAGGACATGGTATACAATTTGGGTGGCATGCCTGCCTATGGCATGGGAAGGCTAAAATTTATAAAACCTTTACAAATCATGTGATCAGAAAAATATACATACAGAGTATGGGAAAAGTACAGAAATCTATTAGAAAAGAAAACACCAATATGGATATCCCTGACTGAAGCCACTGCAAGAAAAGAACAAATATGGACAAACAATGGTTAACATATAAAGAAATTTTAGATCTTTCTGGACAGGAACCAAGGTTGAAAAATCCCGAGGAATTAAAAAAATTACTAACAGATAGGTTACAGAAACATCAGATAAACAAACTGTTTAAGATGGATAAAAACACTGGATTTGCAGAACGAAAATCCCCAATTCACAAGGGATTTATTAGATATGAAAGTGAAAGTATTATAGAAAAATGTACAAACTGCTGCTAGAGTAGGATACAAAAGAAGAATTTGTGAAATCAAGTATGATTAAGTGGGCACAGGATGTGGGTTATAACATTGATTATGAGCTGTGGGAGAATTTATAGACAGTAAATATGAATTTTATGGCATGTTACGCATTAAAGGAAAATATGCTGAAAATGACCCACAAATGGTATTTAACACCTGCCAAACTAGCGGAAATGTTTAAAAAAGAAAACGGTAAATGTTGGAAATACAATGAAGTAGAAGGATTCTTTTTCCACATGTGGTAGTCCTGTAGAGTAATCAATAAATTCTGGGAAGTAATTTACAATGAATTAAAAAAGATATTGTAAAGAACCTTCCCAAAAAAGCTCGAGACATTCCTTTTGGGAATGGTAACAACAGAAGCCCCTAAAAAACAACAACAACAACAACAACAACAACAACAACAACAACAAATATTATATGCCACCCCTGTGGCCAGAATCTTATTGGCACAAAAGTAGAAAATGGGTACGGTACCCACCAAGGAAGAGTGGCAGTTTAAAATGCCTGAATATGCTGAATTGGCAGGCATATCGAATAGGGTAAGAGAAAAGGAGGATAAAGAATATAAGGACCAGTATAAACAAATAACTAACTTAGCAGGTCTTGAGTAAATCCAGCAGAATAGGAGTTAATAGAATTTAAAAGAGGAAGAAAAATTTGGAATACGTGATTTAATAAAGAAACCAGGAAAAGGGTGGAAGGGGAGTCACCAGATATTTAGTTGTATGTAGGGATTGGTATGAAAGCTGTACAATTGGGGGAGTGGAGGAAAGAGGATGTGGAATGTGTTTTTTGTCTCCGTATTAAAAATGCGAACTATATGTATATGTGTGTGTGTGTGTGTGTGTGTGTACACACACACACACACACATTTAGGGTGTGGGTGGGTGTGTCCAGCAATTCTGAGGGACTCCCAAGAGAGCTCCTCAGGAAGGTTGGTTGGTAGGGTAGTGTTCATTGATAACTTTATCCTCCTCCTGTATTAATGTGTCTAATTCTCTTTTTAAAGCCATCCAAGTTGGTGGTTATCTCAGCTAATATGTCTGGGAAAGGCCTCTATGTCTGCTTTCGACATAGCAGCCAGAGATAAAAGCAGGGGACTAGATGGACCAATGGCCTGAGTGCACAAAGCAGCTTTATATGCAGTCCAGCACACCAGGAAGCTGAATTCCAGCACAGCCTCGCCTTTGGCACGCTAGCTTTGCAGGAAGAGAATTCAACGTTGAGGTGCTTTCACAAAAACAATCCCCTTTGTCTGCCTTCTGATGGGAGAGTCCCAGGCAGACCCTGAAAGTCTGAATTGCCCCTGTAGTGCAAAAAGTGGCACTTCAGTGTTAAGTGGTAGAATTAATTGCAACTACAGAGCATCAGTTCTGCAAGGATCTGCGCTAGTCACCTGTAGGTTACAAAGCCCAATTCAAGGTGTCCAAGTTAATTTATAAAGCTCTAAATGAATTGAGACTTCAATGCTAGAAGGAGCATCTGTCCTTATACCAGCCTGCAAGGGAGGCCCTGTTGGCAGTCCTGTTGCTAAGCAGCCCACGATTCAGTGATTCATGGTAGGACTTCTCTGCAGTGGCACCCTGGCTATGGAGTCCCCTTCCCCCTGAGGCCCTATCTGGTTCATCAGCACCAGCTGAAGATGTACTTCTTCATCCAGGCCTTGGGGGTGGTTCAGTATGGACCAGCTGAAACTGCATGATGCCCATCTGCTGTATGATATTGCTGGGATTTCAATTTTGTATTATATTTCATACTTTTAACACTCAGGCATTCTATTTGTAAACCACACTGGGAGCAAATGTGATGTAAAGTAGTTTAGAAAATGAACAAACAAATTCAGGTTGCAGAAAAGTTGGTTGTGAGAAATCATGATGATTAACATCCCACTGTGGTAAGAGAAGCACCCACTAAACAGGAGAGGCCAAACAGGGGCCTTGGAAATGCCTGCATGAAAGCCAACAAATGAGCAAGGGTCAAGGTGCTCAAGGCATGGAGCCAAGGACTGAGAAGCCACCTGCTTGAGGCCAGTTCTTGCTCTGCAGGAGGGACATGAAGGGTTGTCACAGGAAGGCCGTGTGCCATTTTTTTCTGTTAACTGGAAGCTCTAGCCCTTTTTCTCCCCTCTGTAGTTACTGCATGAGGAGCGGCCTCCAGATGATTAAATGACATTTTGAACTTAATCAAATTGGTGTTGTGAATTGTATTTCTTGCTGTTGGGTTTAACTATAAACTTTATTGTTAATGCTTACGTTACGTTGTCAGAGTTCTGGGCTACCAGCAGGGTCCAAGAGCAGAATAAGAATAAAAACAAAAACAAAATAGAATTGGCCTTGGGACTTGGAGGGAGAAATGAGCCTATATTGCTTCCTCGACCCCTGATGACAGTGGTGACTGGTTCTCAAGCAACCAAGAACCATCCACCTGAAACAGGAACCTTGTCATTGCATGCTGAGCACTTGTGCACGAGGTCAGTCAGAAAGTAGATCTGAGGAAGGCCATTTTTGCTTGTAGCAACCCAGAAATTCCTCCAGGGACCCTGTGAGGCTCACAGTGCATCAAAATTCTCCTCCCCAGGACACGTACCAAAGAAGCTGGGGGGGGGATGTAGTGGAAACTCACCTGTGTTTGAGGGAGTGAAGCCAGGCAAGGATGGGCTGTTGAGGCCCGGCAAGAGGACAGGAGGGATGCCCTGAAGTGCTGCTGGGTAGGTGGCAGGAAGGTTCAAAGCCTGCAGAGGGGGGCTGTCAAACATGCCTTGCTGCTGAGCAGCCAGGCCGAGAACTTCATTGGCCTTCTTGATCCGGTCCAGCTCCTGCTGCGCCATCAACTGACGGACAGTCGCTGGGTCAAAGTACTCCTTCTCTTTGTCCAGCTGGCTTCCGATGGTGTCCTTCACTTTGGAAATGTGCTGCTGAGAGAAGATATGGTCACGTACAGACAAGCGGGCACTGTACTTGACACCACACAAAGTGCACTCTGTTTTGGGTCCCTCATAACTTGCTTGGTTAATGCCAAAATGCTTGGCCATACTGAGCTTGGCCTTTTTCTCCTTGGCCCGAGCATTCTGGAACCAGACCTGAACAACTCTCTTTGGCAGCCCAATATCGTTGCCCAGGACCTCACATTCCAGCATGGTTGGAGTCCTGTAGTCATTAAAGCAGGACTTTAGGACCTTCAGCTGGAGGTTCGTCATTTGTGTCCGGAAGCGCTTCTGTCCTGGCCGATCCCCGCTATCTCCAGACTTGCCCGCTGAGCCACTTGTGCCAGGGCTGGGTGAGCAAGGGTCTGCCAGGCTGGAGGTCTCACTGTAGTCCACAGTACCTTCATTGTCATACTCTTTGCTGTAGTAACTGGGAGCTGGGCTGACAAGGCCAGAAGACAGTCTGTCTTCATACTCTGACATTGCTATCATGGCAGCCTTGGTCAGGCCCTCACCTGGCCCTGAGGTGCATTTGGCTTCAGTGGTGATCCCCGTGGCACTGTCATTGTCTGCATTGCCTTCATCCCCCGTGGTGGTGTCTGTGATGGCTGTGTTGACAGAGGAGCAGTCATCGTTGTCCAGCTTGGTGTGGTCAAAGCTCAGATTGACAGAGGACATAGAGGGGCTCTCAAAATCCTCTATCCCCTCTACTTTAATGGAGGAGGGGCTCAGCAGAGTTCGAGGAGAGAGCTCCAGAGACTTGCTCACTGGGGAGAGCGGAATGCCCTGGCTATCACTGCTGGTGAGTGGCAGGTGAGCAAAGCTTGCTCCATCAAAGAGGTCTCCCTTCATCTGGAGCCCTCCATCACAATCTAAAAGCATGGCTGACAAGGTCAAGTTGTACCCTGCCCGCTTGGCTTCATGCCAGTGCCGCGATCGGATGTGTGCTTCCAGGGCTGTTTTGGCTTTGAAGAGGGCCCGGCAAAAAGGGCACCGCCTGTGGGCCTGGGCAGGCCCCACTGCCCGGAACTGCCCCTTGCGCTCCCGGGCCCGAGTGTTCTGGAACCAAACCTGCACCACACGTTTTTTCAAGCCTACCTCATGGGCAATGTGGTCAAGCATCTTTCTGGTAGGGTTGGAATCAAGTAAGTATTTCTGGTAGAGAATTTCCAGCTGTTCTGGGGTGATGGTTGTTCGGAGACGCTTGTCCCTCTGGGGCTCCTCGCCGCCAGTGCTGCTGTCATTCTCGCCAGGACTTGCACTGGCTTTCTCCTCCAACTTTCTCTTCAGTGTGCTCATGGTGGATGTTGGTGTGGAGGGTGAAGTGGCTGAGCTCATGGGCAGCTGGGGGAGCGTCCCAGACAGCAGCTGACTGGCCAGGAGGGGGTTGCTGGGGTCAAAGAGCATGAAAGGCATATCCAAAGTCCTGTCCAGAAACTGGGGGTGGATAAACTGGTTCTGGGCACTCAAGAAGTGGAGCTGCTGATGCTCTTGCCAATGCTCAAAGGAGGGAAATGCCAGTTTGCACTGGTCACATTGGTAGGGGATGAGCTGAGGAGGCATGTTGGCCAGCTGTTGAGGGGTGGATGTGTGAAGGGGCTTGAGGTGTAGGTGAGAGAGTTGTGAGGGGCTAGGACTGGACTGTGGCAGCACAGACTGTGGAGGAGGCTGGACTGATTGCTGTGGGGTGGGTGGGGAGGCCTTTGGGTGTGCTGAACTGGCCTTTGGCTCGCCTGGGTCCTGCTGCTGCTGCTGCACCTCCTGCTTTGGTTGCATTTGCTTCTCTGGAGTTTGGTTTTGCTGCGTACTTGGAGGTTCAGGTTGCTTTGGTTTTTCGTCTGTAGCTTCTGCTTTAGAACTATAGATGGAGAAGTCATCGTCTGCTTCAGCAGTGAGCTGTGGTAGGAAAGCTGAGGAAGAGCAGGCCGTGTTTGCAGAAGACGTGGGGGTGCTGTAGGCCTGGGAAGGCATTGGGGTGCTGCAGGAGGAACTGGTTGGGGTCAGCAGCTCTGCTGCATCCATGGAATCCTCGTTCTGACTGTCATCCTGCCCGTCTTCATCCTCATCCTTGTAGCACAGCTTTTTCTGATGTTTGATCAGGTCAAAGATGCGCTGGAAGACAAGGCTGCACTTCTTGCACTGGTAATTCAAGTTGCTTGTCCGGATGTACCTGTCATTTGTCAGCTCCCGTCGCTCTCCATCCTTCCCTTCCCCCTGATTCTCATAGTTTTTCCTGGCCTTCTGGCGAGCATTCTGAAACCATACCACTATCACACGGGTTGGAAGGTTGAGCAAATTCGAGAGCTGCTCGAATTCATCATCCTTGGGGTAAGCATTGGCATCAAAGAAATCCTGCAGCACTCGGAGTTGGTAGTCAGTAAAGCGAGTCCTGGAAGACCTCTTGCTTCCCCAGTACTCATGCTTTTGAGGCTCTGGAGAGGGTGGTCGAGAATCTACCTTCAGGTCCTCCAGGCTGGTAATTGGAGGATTGCTGAAGTTGTATGGGGAGTCCTTGTTGCGCTGGCGCTCTTTGAAGAGTGTGTTCCGAAACCAGTGCTTGATCACCTTCTGTGGCAGTCCAGACTTGTCTGCCATCTCCTTGATCTGCTCCTCGCTTGGGGAATTGTTGATATCAAAATATTGCCTCAAGACCCGGAGCTGGTCATCTGTGATCCGCGTGCGTGGCCTCTTGTTCTGCTGCTGCTGCTGCAGAAGGCCTGGGTTGAGCTGGTGTTGGTACAGCTGGGCCAGGTCTGCAGGCAAAGCATCCACGGGGCCAAGCTGCGGCGGCAACTGGGCAGGCAAGGTTTGCAAAGGCATGGTCTGCATCATCAGGGGAGAGAAGATGGGCAGCTCCATAGGCATGGAAAGTTGAGTGAGGGGCAGCGATGGCTGGGCTGGTGT
Source organism: Podarcis pityusensis (assembly GCF_964106645.2). Lineage (NCBI taxonomy): Eukaryota > Metazoa > Chordata > Lepidosauria > Squamata > Lacertidae > Podarcis > Podarcis pityusensis. The sequence goes on along the minus strand of NC_138033.1, from coordinate 48,043,635 downwards.
AATGGTGGGAGATGTAATGGATGGAGCCGAAGCAGGAATGGTAGGTGTAGAAGGCTGCTGTGGAGGTGGAGCAGGCAGAGGAGGAGGAAGAGGTGGAGGGGGCGGGGGCGGCGGGGGAGGGGGCGGCTCTGGAGTTTGAGGCCGCAGTGGGTACAGCTTGTCGTAGTGTTCACGGTACTGCTTGGCAAACTTTTCCAGCTGCTTGAAGGGGAAGTAATGCTGGTGGACATGTTCTTGGTGGCTCTTCAGGATGAGGACGTTGGAGAAGAATTTCCCACATGACTCACATTCCAACTTTTCCAAGTTGTCACCCTGCTCTGTCTTCCCAGCCTTCTTCTGCACCTTCTGCTTGTTCTCATTGTATTGAATGACCAACTCAAAACCAAAGTTTTCCAGCAAGGCTTTTGTGGCATTCCCACGTGCATCTGATGCGATACGAGGAGGAAACATAGAAGGTTCTCCAGGGCCCGATCCTGTCCCTGCTGACTCTGGCTTGTCTTTGGACTTCAGGGTGTCAGGCAGGTGCTCTTTAGAGATGGAGGTGCCATCCCCCTTTTCAAAGCTCTCCTGTTCCCTTTGGACTTCCTTCTCCTTCCCAAAAGCCTTGCTCTTCTTCTCTGAGTGTTGGCTCTGCTGGAGGAGAACACAATGAGGCGGCTGTGACAGCTGACCTTGAGGCAGCTGCTGCTGTGGCGGCTGCTGCAGGAGTGGTGGGTGGCCTGGCTGGGGGAGCTGCACCTTCAAGTCGTCCAGAAGGCTAGGTCCGGTCCCAGTCAATGTCAGCGTGCTGCTGGTGACAGGCAAACTCACTTCGGGGTTCAGCTGGAACTCGGCACTGGGAATGTAGAAGGGGAAGAGAAGGTGCTGCTGCTGCTGGAGCTGGAGGAGGGTCTCTGTGGTCATCGGGAAGTGGGGCAGGAGAGCAGGGTTGAAGAGCTGTGACTGGATGAGAGCAGCTTGTTGCTGGAGCTCTTGCTGGAGCTGCGCCTGTACTTGCGCCTGTGCCTGTGCCAAGGTGTGCGCTTGATGCTGCTGTTGCTGTTGCTGCTGCCGTGAAGCAATCATGTCAGCCAGTTTCTTACGGTTCACCTCTTTGGGCTCAGAGGGGCTTGCAGCAGCTGCCAGGGTGGAGCTGGTACTGATGGGGTTGCTGAGAGAAGGGATCCCAGTGCTCTCGCAAGAGACCTGGCTGAGCAGACTAGAGACGGGAGCTGTGCTGGCAGTGCTTGTGTTTGTCATGGCAAAGGAGGTGGTGGTGGTTGTGCTGATAGGGCTGGGTGTGGAAGAGCCCAGAGAGACGCTGCTGCTGCTGCCACAACTGCCACCAGCAGCTCCATTGCTGTTGCTGCTGCCACTGCTACCCCCTGCAGCCTCCAGTTTGGCAGCTCGTGCCTTGGTCTGATGTAGGACGGACCGCATGTGGATCTCTAAGGTGGAGCTCTGGCTATAGGCCACGCTGCAAGTGCTGCACTTGAAGGGCTTGTTGTCGGGGCTGCTGGTGGGCTCCGGCTGGCCAGAGGTGGACTCTTGGAGGGCTCGTTTCAGCTTGTGCAGGTGAGAGACTGAATTGTAGTGGACCAAAAGGATGTTTTTCTGTGTGAAGGATTCTTTGCAAACTGTGCACTTGTATGGGCGGGATGGGTCCAGGAACTTCTCCATGGTGAAGTTTGGGCCCTTTCGGAAGGGGAGAGCTCGTTTTGGTTCTGAGCCAGAGTCTTCCTGTACAGACCCAGAGTCACTTCCTGTGGGACTCTGCTTGTCCTCTAGGTCACTCTCCTCCTCTTTGTCTTCCTCTACTATGACAGTGTGGTCTTCAGCCAGAGAAGGGTCACCCATGGCCAGGAGGTCCCCGTTGACCAGAAGCCCACCGTACAGTTGCTGGATGTCAGCTTCACTCAGTTCCAGGTGACTTGTCTCCAGGTGCTTCTTGAGGGCTTGAAAAGTGCGGAAGCTGCGTTGGCAAAGGCAACACATAGTAGCTGCCCGGATGACATGGTACTGGGAGTGCAGCTGGAGCTTCTCGATTGTTTTGAAGGCCAGGCTGCATTGGTTGCAGCGGTATTTGTAAACGTGACGGTCAGAGACAGGCAACTGGGGCCGCTTAGTGTGGACCTCATTGAAATGCGCTTGCAGGGCAGTGGAGCTTTTGAACACCTGGCTGCAGCCCTTCTTCCAGCACAGAAATCCAGCATCATCCCTGGCAGAGGTCTGGTCAGGCGGAGCAGGCTTTGGTTCTGCCCCACGCTCCCCTATGTTCTCAGAAGGCAGTAGCAGGCCTTTGCCTAAGTCCTCTGAAGTCTCTGTGGAGAAAGAAACAAAGAGGAGACCATGAGAGCCCTTGTCAGCCATAGACACATCCTCTGGGCTATTTAAGGATTCAACAGCTATATGCTATTCATCTGGACATGTTGGGACCTCTCACCAGACTCTTCTCAAATGGATCAAGGGTGAGCGCCCAAACCTTCTCCTTTTCTCACCAGAAGAACAAGATGCTCTCCTTCATGCTATCCTCTGTCTTGGCTCTGCCTTCACATGAGCCTCTCTCTTCCCACTCAAAGCTCAGGCCTCACCCACTTCTGCTGCCTTTATGCACACACTATGAATGTGTGGTGCTTCTTCAACAGCGTTCTATAATGCATGGCACCAAACTGGCAGAATGTAACACCTAGTAATATGTCAACCATACTGCAATTAAGACTGCTGGAAAGGGGCATGAGGGAGAAGGAGAGCAAGAAGGGCATTCCAGGTCATTTTTCATTGTGTGTGGGAAAACACAAATATGTTCCCGGTTAGATGATGGAGATCTGAATGCACTAAAAGCTCCCCTCCCAACATACACCCAGAGGCGACCTTTGCTAAACTTTCATAATATGGTGTTCTGTACAAGGCCAAAATTTGGTGCTCCCAAATGGAACCTCGATTTTGCACCCCCTAGGCTTGATGCCCTGTGCAGGGAACCACCTGACCCCCTAAATATGGCACTGATACACCCTTGGTCATGCACCAGACTCACAGAGTTCCGCCTGCCTTTGGCTCAAGCACCAGAAACTCAATTTGGGCCTGTAGACCACAGAAAGACTCGCCTCTCCCCCTAATGCCTCAACAAATGAAATGGATTTGTAAAAATGTTACATGGAAAAAAAATACACGAGGCATTACACTTCTGTAAAACAAGAAAATCCTTAATAAAAAATGAAATAACGGGGGGGGGGGGGGAGAGAAAGACTCGCCTCTGCTGCCAAACAGGCTAAGTATCATCACCCACTCAGAGTCCCAAACAGAAGGTGCAGAAGAGCTCAAACATGCCAAGAGTCACTTCTAGACTCTGGAGCATTTGAAAACCCTGAGGAAAAAGTGCCTCCAACTGAGCAATTAAAGTCGGTACTGACCAGGCTGCTTGGCTGACTCATCCGTGCTGGTGTTCCCATCTCGATCTGGTGTTGCAGCTGGAAGAAACATACTGCTAGGCATCATAACCTCTGGGGTTGTCACCTGTAGATAACCAAAAGAGAAGCAAAGAGGCAAAAATGTCTTTAAAACTTTTAATATGTTGTCAGTCTTGAGCCCCTACACAGACTGGTGTTCAAATCAGCCCAAAATGTTCCCACTGTTACATTTTGGCCATAATTAGGGGCACATTTTCAAAGAATAGTATTATTAATATTTTCCTTTATGCTCAGCTCAGTCTTTGATCATTGATAATGTTTTGTCATAGCTGTGAAAGTTCTTATGCAACTGATTAGGTAGGTATGTTGAAAGGCCCATCTTAAGTGGCTGAAAAAGTAAGGAAGCTCTTAATTAAACCACATATTGGAAACCTCACTGCAGTTTTGAACCAGGAAGGGCTGTAGTAGCACTATTTTCAAAATGGCTTAATACAAAAAAAGGAGGAGCTAGAAAAGGAAAGAGAGATGTGTCAAGGAGGCAGGAGAAAGATAAATGGAGGGGACAGCAGATTGTCTTTGGCAGGCAAAGAAGAAGCTTCAGCCTCCCTTTCTGCACATCAACAGAAAAAGCAGCAACAGCACAGCCCTCCTCTTCACTTGGGCTCAAAGAACAAGCAAGATCTCTTGATAGCAAAGGCCAGAAGGTCAACGTTGAGGAAAACACACAGCCATCCACATTTGTTATGGCTGAAAAGAATACAATGAACTGAATAGGCACCCATAAATGATGATAAAAAAGGGTCTACGTTAGGAGCAAATGTAGGTCCCTACACAGGCATGCAAAGATCATCATGTACTCTTGAAAATATTGGCTGTCGCATGCTGATGATGAAGTTGAGATCATAGCTGGGATGGCCACAATGGTTGCCTTCTGATGATGCACCTCTGCAGAAGGGAAGCTGTGCTAATTTCTAGCAGCAGCCATCTCCGGTTGTTTGGCGGACAGCAGTGCCTTTGCTGGGCCTGAGCCGGCAGCATCAGTGGCACACATACAAGACGGCACTCAAAAGCAAACGTTACCAGAATGGACAGCAGCCATTTTGCTCACTCAGACAAGAGGCTACAGCGGTGATGGGAATAAGCAGATCCAGAGTTAGAAATCATTATCTATGGGCTTGGAAAATAAAATAATAGGCACCATTATGCCATTAAATAAATCTATGCAGCAACCATATTTAAAGTCACTAAGTAAAGTTCTCCCATGTCCAATTACATTTAGTATTTATTTCATTTAGCAAAATTTTTATACTGCTTAATAAAAAACAATCTCCAAGTGGTTTATATAAACATGTAACGAAGTCAATAAAAATAGCAATTAAACCAACTTTAAAAGCAGAAGATAACAAAATAAACAAAATATAGGTAAAACGTTAGAGCTTTTAAAAACAAAACAAATAAACATAATTAAATTATATGTCTTTGTAGACTTGCTTAAAGGTTTTTTTTTTTTAACCAGTACAATCAAAGCACCTGGCTCATATTAATATTGTAGGCTGACTCCAATAGATGATGATGATGACTATTCAGTATATTTATATCTCGCCTTTCTTACAGGATATCAATTATAAAATAAAATACATAATAATATCATGGCTCGGAGAAGCAGAGTCTCTTTAAGGAAAGGCTGCTAAAACGTTCAACTTTTTAGTTTTTTGGGGGGAAGATGACTAATCACAAGTGGTATGATAGGGGTAATGAATGATAGGGTGGGGAACCTCCTCCACCCGCCAAAAAATTCTAGAAATCTGGGTCATACTCTCAAGTTGATTGGCAATAGGTCCCAAACTGACACCAATGAAGTATTTCTTCAAAGAACACCTACTGAGCTGAAGGAATTCACAGCCTCACGATGTAGCAATGTTTCCTTCTTTGATGGCTTTTTAAAAAGCATTAAATGAATTCATGAGCGGGATATAATACTAAAAGGAAAGGGAGTTCATGATGGCTGAGAGTTTGTTAAGAGGGAGATAGTAAAAGCACAACGTCAGGCAATACCAATGAGACGGAAACATGGAAGGTGCCTAAAGAAGCCAGGGTGGCTATCTAAAGAACTTTTAACTGAGTTAAGATTAAAAAAGGATGTGCACAAAAAATGGAAAAGGGGGGAAACCACCAAAGAGGAATTCAAACAAATAGCCAGCACGTGTAGACACAAAGTCAGAAAAGCTAAAACACAGAATGAACTCAGGCTTGCTAGAGAGGTTAAAAGCAACAAAAAAGGCTTTTATGGGTATGTTCGTAGCAAAAGGAAGAACAAAGAAACAGTGGGGTCACTCAGAGGAGAAGATGGTGAAATGCAAACAGGGGACACAGAAAGGGCTGAACTCCTCAATGCCTTCTTTGCCTCAGTCTTCTCCGATAAAGAAAACAATGCCCGACCTGAAGAATTTGGAGCAAATGATTCAGCAGAGGAAACACAGCCCAGAATAACTAAGGAGATAGTACAAGAATACTTGGCTAGTTTAGATGTATTCAAGTCTCCAGGGCCAGATGAACTGCATCCAAGAGTATTAAAAGAACTGGCAGATGTGATCTCAGAACCACTGGCAGTCATCTTTGAGAATTCCTGGAGAACAGGCGAAGTCCCGGCAGACTGGAGGAGGGCAAATGTTGTCCCTATTTTCAAAAAGGGGAAAAGAGAGGACCCAAATAATTACCGCCCAGTCAGTCTGACATCAATACCAGGGAAGATTCTGGAGCAGATCATTAAGCAAACAGTCTGTGAGCACCTAGAAAGGAATGCTGTGATCACCAATAGTCAGCATGGATTTCTGAAAAATAAGTCATGTCAGACTAACCTGATCTCGTTTTTTGACAGAATTACAAGCCTGGTAGATGAAGGGAACACAGTGGATGTAGCCTACCTTGATTTCAGCAAGGCATTTGACAAGGTGCCTCATGATATTCTTGTAAAGAAGCTGGTAAAATGCGGTCTTGACTATGCTACCACTCAGTGGATTTGTAACTGGCTGACTGACCGAACCCAAAGGGTGCTCATCAATGGTTCCTCTTCATCCTGGAGAAGAGTGACTAGTGGGGTGCCACAGGGTTATGTCTTGGGCCCGGTCTTATTCAACATCTTTATCAACGACTTGGATGATGGACTCAAGGGCATCCTGATCAAATTTGCAGATGACACCAAACTGGGAGGGGTGGCTAACACCCCAGAGGACAGGATCACACTTCAAAACGACCTTGACAGATTAGAGAACTGGGCCAAAACAAACAAGGTGAATTTTAACAGGGAGAAATGTAAAGTATTGCACTTGGGCAAAAAAAATGAGAGGCACAAATACAAGATGGGTGACACCTGGCTTGAGAGCAGTACATGTGAAAAGGATCTAGGAGTCTTGGTTGACCACAAACTTGACATGAGCCAACAGTGTGACGCGGTAGCTAAAAAAGCCAATGCAATTCTGGGCTGCATCAATAGGAGTATAGCATCTAGATCAAGGGAAGTAATAGTCCCACTGTATTCTGCTCTGGTCAGACCTCACCTGGAGTACTGTGTCCAGTTCTGGGCACCACAGTTCAAGAAGGACACTGACAAACTGGAACGTGTCCAGAGGAGGGCAACCAAAATGGTCAAAGGCCTGGAAACGATGCTTTATGAGGAACGGCTAAGGGAGCTGGGCATGTTTAGCCTGGAGAAGAGGAGGTTAAGGGGTGATATGATAGCCATGTTCAAATATATAAAAGGATGTCACATAGAGGAGGGAGAAAGGTTGTTTTCTGCTGCTCCAGAGAAGCGGACACGGAGCAATGGATCCAAACTACAAGAAAGAAGATTCCACCTAAACATTAGGAAGAACTTCCTGACAGTAAGAGCTGTTCGACAGTGGAATTTGCTGCCAAGGAGTGTGGTGGAGTCTCCTTCTTTGGAGGTCTTTAAGCAGAGGCTTGACAACCATATGTCAGGAATGCTCTGATGGTGTTTCCTGCTTGGCAGGGGGTTGGACTCGATGGCCCTTGTGGTCTCTTCCAACTCTATGATTCTATGATTCTATGTGTCTGTATGTCTGTCCATGGTGGTGGTTGAGAGGAAGCAGAAAACTAAAGGGTGGCAATGAACAAGGGATGGCTGCTGCCTACTCCCGAGGCTGCTTCAAGTTCCTACAGGCAACTAGCTGGAAAAAGAATTATGGGAAGATGGCCGGTGTCCTGAACCCTTACAAGTGAGCAGAAGCAAAGCTGATGTATGAAATTATTTAATATATGGTATAAAGACAATTTAAAAACAGACAATATGTATTTATTTGTTTTCAAAGTAGAAACATACATATTGTCTCTTTTCATCTTTTGACCTTCTATTAAATCATTTCATACATCAGATTAGTTTTTCCTCATCTGTAAAGTGTCTTTGTTTTTCTATCATCCCAACTTTTTTCATCTTTGACCTGAATGCAAAAGTCCATCCTTGTCTTACTTTATGAAACACACTCCTTCCCGCTCCAAACACACACAATTTAGAAAAATGAGTATGAAAACTATTGGGAACAAGAAACTCCTTGTTTGCTTGAGCACAAAATAAAAGACAGACACAAAGCTGATCCAGTGGAAGACTTTTCCCCCTTTTTGTGAAAAAGCAAGTGCTCTGCTTTACAAAGACTGGCTGATGCCTCAGGGCTCTGACTTGGGCTACACAGGTTACATAGAGACACCCCACTTTTCATTCATTTGTAGAAAGGAGAAAGCTCTAATCCTTGTCTTCAGTGTTTGTTTGTTTGTTTTTGTCTCAAGTACAATTGCCCTAAAGGCCAATATAAAAGGTAAAGGTACCCCTGCCCGTACGGGCCAGTCGTGTCTGACTCTAGGGTTGCGTGCTCATCTCGCTCTAGAGGCCGTGAGCCGGCGCCGTCCGAAGACATTTCCGGGTCACGTGGCCAGCGTGACGAAGCTGCAGCTGGCGAGCCAGCACCAGCGCAGCCCACGGAAACACTGTTTACCTTCCCACTATAAAGCGGTCCCTATTTATCTACTTGCACTTAAGAGTGCTTTTGAACTGCTAGGTGGGCAGGAGCTGGGACCGAACGACGGGAGCTCACCCCGCCGCGGGGATTCGAATCGCCGACCATACGATCGGCAAGTCCTAGGCACTGAGGTTTTACCCACAGCGCCACCCGCGTCCCAATATGCTCTCCCTCAAACTGGTTTCTGTATATTCCTGTTGTAACTGTTCTGCCTATTTGGCTTTGACAACCACTGAAGGGCACTACTAGTATCCACTGACTAGTAATACCCATGGCAAATTCACATAAGTAAATGCCCAATGAGAAGGAGGAGGCTTGGGGCGTACAATTTGGATAAAAAAATTGGCTTCCAGGTGGAAAAATCAAAATTGGAAATAGAACTGTTAGATCCCAAAACTAAGAACTTGTCAAGAATGTATAACTTGCCGTTGAAATGGAATACTCAGGATGAAACGGTTAAATCAACTATGATTAAATGGGCACAAGATGTAGGACATAATATTATGATGGCTGACTGGGAACAGTTATGGACCACAGGTATGAAGTTTACGGCATGTAATGCCCTAAGAGAGAATATAATGAAAATGATCTACAGGTGGTACATGGCACCAGTCAAGCTTGCAAAAATGTATCATTTGCCCGATAATAAATGTTGGAAATGTAAAGAGACTGAAGGCACATTTTTTCACCTTTGGTGGACATGCCCAAGGATTAAGACATTCTGGGAGATGATTTACAATGAAATGAAAAAGGTATTTAAATATACCTTTCTGAAGAAACCAGAGGCCTTTCTCCTGGGCATGGTCGGCCAATTGGTGCCAAAAAAGGATAGAACTTTTTTTATGTATGCCACAACAGCAGCAAGAATACTCATTGCAAAGTATTGGAAGACACAAGATCTACCCACCCGGGAAGAATGGCAGATGAAGGTGATGGACTACATGGAACTGGCGGAAATGACTGGCAGAATCCAAGACCAGGGAGAAGAGTTGGTGGAAGAAGATTGGAAGAAATTTAAAGTTTATTTACAGAAACATTGTAAAATTAAGGAATGTTAGAAGGATGTTGGAATGAAATAATGCGGTTTTAGCAGAAATGCTATAAAGGATTAAGGAAAAATAGATTGCTAAATGGTGAAGGAGGGAAAGTAAAGTTACATTATATTAAGATAAAATAGAGGACAAAAACTGGAAAAGATGGAAAGGATTTGCTGAAATAGCTAATTGAACTAGAATACAAAAAAGGGAGGTGTGAGGAGGTCAAGGAAATAAGCAAATGAAAGATAAGTTATGGGAAGATTCATTGTATTTTTTCTTCCCCCCCTTTTTTCTTGTTTCTTTTTTTATTATTGTGATGTGATGTTTTGTATTTCTTAAATATGCTGTTTTTTAATTTTTTCTTTTTGTAACCCTTTAAAATTCAATAAATATTATTTTTTTTAAAAAAGAGAGAGAGAAGGAGGAGGCGTGGAGTCAGTGGACCTGGGAAGCTGCACAGAGGGCTTTTTCCAGGGATCCTGGCTACACACCATGTAGAGGCCATACAGGAATGAACAAATCCTGTCTCTGGAGGGAGATGGACCAGGAGGCACAACAAGTCCCCTCTAGCATTCCTGTCTATTTTCAAGGTTGCACCATCCCCTATGGAGAGATGGGGGTCAGAGTAGCCCCAAGGGTAGGATTTGAGAGATGAAGGAAGTGGGAAGAGGAAAGACAGCAGAAAGGAACAACAAGTGCCACTCTTAGCACTATCAACAGGACAGGGACTTTCTCTTTCTCTACAGAAATTATGAAAATAATTCAAAAGAAAGTGTGTGGGGGAAAGGCCCAGCGGAGTAGAAAAAGAATAATGTTATCTAACCTAAGTTGCACATTATTACAGCAAATCATGGTCTTTCCCCACAAAACTAGGACGGTAGCCACCCCCACTACAGGACTCAGTACGATGGATCAGTAATTGTTTTCATACACTTTAATTAGAAAAACTGAGATGGCTACAAATAATAATGGAAAGAGAGGCTTTTGCACTTGAAAGGTTGAAGTCAATCAAGTGTGAATGACGGCAAAACCAAAAAGAGAGGGAGGGGGAGAGAGAGAGGGAGAGAGAAAGAGAGAGAGAGAGACACCAATTCATCAAGCGTCTGTTGTCTTGCCGCGTCTTTAATCATAATTCCTGATTGGGATTCAAGAAGGCAGTAAGCAGCGATTCTTTGTCTGCCTTCACCTTCCGTCAATTAACTCTCCCTGAAATATAATCATCAACCTCACGTGCTCCTCTGCATTTCAATCTGCTGCTGCAAGCCAACCAGTTCTTCCTTCCTTCCCACCTTAGGTGTGCTTAACTCATTCCCTTTCTCTAGTGGCATACTGCCCACCCCCCAAGCATTTAAAGGCAGGAGGCTGAGATGGGGAGGGATGCCCCAAGGACCAAAGGGCCCTGTTAAGAATTGACTTGAGCAACACCCCAGGTGTCATATCAGCTCCCTCAAGAACATGCTCCTCAGCAAGCAGTAGTCATGAGTGGAGAGCTACAGATCCTTTTAACAAGGAACACCAGTTCTGCTCAGAAGAGGTGACCAAAGCTGGCTTAACCTTGTTTTGCTCACCAATGGCATCAAGGGATTTATGCCTGGAGGGAGCCAAGTTGGTGGAAAGCAAACCAGTGTGCAGCCCCTTCCTTGTTGCTTCCAAATGGCATGCAAGAGCCTTACTTTCTGCCCGTGGCCCACTTTTGCACTACAGATTGCAGCATTGTGGCATGTCCACCTGCCCCTTCTACTTGACAATCCCCTGTAGTTTAAGCTAACAGTGTGGGTCTGAGCATTGCAAGATCCCAAATGTCAGCTGGTACCCAGCCCAGGTGTTCCCCTATGCCTTCTCCGAAAAGAGACACCACCCTAGGTAGTGAGAGGAACGAAGAAAGAGAGGAATGAAGCCCATTCCTCTACTATCTTCTTGTATCAGACCCCATTGTCAGTTCAGGCACTCCCTGCCCCCTACAACGGCTGGAATCTAATTGGTCCAAAATGAAACCTCCAGCAAGAGTCTGACTGAGAAGACACATTAACATCTCCTCTGTCCGTGCAATGGGGGAGGGGGGAGTTGTACAAGACGAGGTTCCAGAGCCAGACAAAGGAGGCAATTTCCATTACAAAGAATGAGAGGGAGAGCGGGCAGGAGTGTGTGTGCTGGAGAGAAAAGCTTCATTAGGCTCAGAGAGGCAAAGCGATGGCACTATACCAAGGTCACTTCTAATTTAGACCATCTAATTGGCAAACATGGCTCCAAATGGCTATCATCTCACAGGGCTCAGAATTAATGAAGGCCGATTATTTTCATTACCTTCATCCGAGATGGGGAATTAGACGGGGGGGGGGGTGAGAAGAGGGAGAAAAGAGGATGACCGAATGACAGTGGAAGGGAGAGAGAGACACACAATGGGGAGAGGAGAAGATGCAAGTAGGGAGAGAAACAGCACCAGAATGCAACTGGGGAGGAAAGACAGATGAATGATGGAAGGCAAGAAAGAAAAAGAGCTTTTTTACTGCCTTCAGCCCCTCTGATGATTCTGCCAAATCAACACAGTCCTGCGAAAAGTGAATCAGCCACAACACTAAAAGCTGGGGGATAAGTCAGTGCTGAGCACAGAGAAGGCAACACACCATCCCCAATCAGAACTGCAGCAGCAACCTTTGGTCTTCACAACCTCACCCCAACCCCAATTGCTGGTCAGCTGGTGTACAACACCCCTCACATAATTGCCCCACAGACAGTAGTGAAGCACAACAGGCCTCTGACGAAATGGGGAGAGGGCTCCCCTGCTATTGTTGACAGGGAAAGAGGGGGGCACTGTGGAATACCCAGATACACGGCACACCATGATATCAGCAAGTAGCTGTTGCTATGGCAACAGTCATATTAAACATGGCAGGTTCCTGAAAGGCACATGATTAAGTAAGATTAACAGAAGCCTCTCCCAGCCCCAGTGCAAAGGCCAGAGAGGGGCCCTCACAAGAGCTCTGAAGGGACCCTGCCTTTCTAGGAGCAGCATCCTCTTGCCAATCTCTTGGGCAGACTGATGTCAGGAAAAACTCAAGACGACAAGTAGCTGGGGCAAAGATCAGAATGCGCTTTCAAGCAATCATGAGTGACATTCTGGGAGAGCCCTGGAAGCAAAGAGGCTCTTTCATGCCGAGGCTGGGTTAGCAGCAGCAGCAGCAGCTTATGGGATTGGGAGGAGAGCTCTTCTGCTGCCTGGGTAAGGTCGCCCTCAACTGTTTAGAATAGTGCCATCAGTGGGCATGGCGCCTAACAGACACAAACGCAAAGGGACAGGTTTATAATGTGGATTTCAACAAGAGGGAATATGGAGGAATTTGGGGACAGAGTGGATGAAGACACACAAAGACAGTCACATGTACTACTTGGGATTCCCTGTAGTGGTGTATGCACAGTAAGGACCTAAGCCAAACGAGGGAAGGAGAGCCCTGGAAAGCTCTAAAGATAAAGGCAAGACACTTGTGCTGGATATGGTCCTCTGCTGCTGGATTCTGAATAGAGATGAAAGAACTGGTGAGGAAAGGGAAGGCAAAGTCAAGGCAAAGGGCAATCAGAGCAGAATCAGCAAAAGGGACTTAACAGGAAGAGGCAACTTTGTGCAATAGAAAAACTTTGAACAAAAAATGTGTAGGCCATTTAGACAAGACAAAAGAAAGCACCTCATCAGATAATACATAATTAGCATGTGGAATTTCCCACCACAAGATGTGGTAACAGGTGGACACTAAGCTTGGATAGTTTTAAAAAGTGATAAATGCATGGAGGATGCCTCTTCTATTAGGCATGTCAGCAGAATGGAATCCCTATGTTCAGAGGCAGTCTACCTCTGAATACCAGATCTGGAGAAAAGCTCCATGCCCTTCTTGGAGGTTCCAGAGACATCTGGGTGGTCAGTGTCAGAAAGTGGGCTTGGCAATAAAGGACCCCAGTCCTATCCATCAAAGCAGTTCTTCTGGCCTCAGTCCTGTGGGACCAGCTCACTTGCCTGAGGAGCTTAGAAAGCTGTCTTATACCAAGTCACACCATTGGTCCACTGAGTTCAGTATTGTCTATACGAACTAGCAGCAACAACACTCCAGGGTTTCAGGTAAGGAATATTCCCAGGGTTTGAACCTGGGATACCTTCTGCATGTAAGAAAATGTGTTCCCCTGGCCGGTGATGTCACAATAAGCTTCAGCCTTGTCTCCCTGCTGCACCCTACTTGTAGCACACTGTGCTAAAGGAAGGCCTGATTCCTACTTTTGTATTGCTGGCCCCGGTCACTACTCAAGAGGTGGCATTTCAACAGTGCCTGGCATCTGCTTGCCTACTGGCAGGCGTGTTGAATTTGGGCAATTCACTGAAGAGGAGGAGCAGGATCAGGAGGAGGAAGGGAAGAAATAATGCAGGCAAGATGGGCCTTCCTTCTGGGGGCAGGGAACATTTTCCCCATCGAGGGCCACATTTTCTTGGGGGTAATCTGTCACGTCCATCAGTGGGTGGGGTCACCCGCTTTTTCTGTCACCACCACTCTTCATTCTCCCACCTCCCCAGGTGATTGCCAGGGTGGGATGGGTTGGTTTTCCAAGAAGTCAAAACCAATTGCTCGCAGGGGACTTTATTTCCTCCTTGCCTCTTGCCCCCCCTTTCTTTGGCTGAGAGGTGCAGGCTGCCCACCCACAATATAGGGACTCACCGTCAAAATGAGCTTCTCCACACAGTCCGGGGAGACGCTGTGGAGGTGAGTGAGGTGTAGCTGCAGGTGGATCTTGTTGCTGAGCATGTCCTGGCAGAGAGGGCACCGAAGCATTGGCTGGACCGAGTGCTGAGTCATGGCATGGACCCTCAACCGGTTGACATCGGTGTTACTGTACTTGCAATATGGGCACTGATATACCTGGAGGACAAGAAGACATCACAAGCTTTGGCAGAATAAAACCTTGATAAGGTCAGGCTGCAGGACAGGTGTCTTCCTCCACCTTTTTAACACCTTTTGAAACACACTGCCCATTTCCACAGTAAGAATAATCAAAAAAACAATTTCACTATGAACTGCCTTGTGGGCCCAAGTGGATTTAAAAGTTGAATATAAGGAGGGATGGGTGGAAAGGAAGGAAGGAAGGAAGGAAGGAAGGAAGGAAGGAAGGAAGGAAGGAAGGAAGGAAGCTGAGCCATGACTTCGCAGAAGCAAGTGCCAGTTGCTCCAGTGCCTCACCTGCTCCAGCTTGGTCTCATCTGATGTTTTAGGCCATTTGGTGACAGGCGACTCAGAGCTTCTCGGAAAGGAGATACGTTTAGAGGATGCTGGGGACTCTGTCAGCTCTTTTTCAGCTGGGGTAACATGTGCTGCAAAAAAAAGGGGGGAGAGAAACAACTGCATGACTATGTGACATGCAGCTCTGGAAGAACCTGGAGGCAAGAACGGCATCTATGAATTCCTCACAGATGACCAAGCCTCCCATTCTGCACTGCTCCTCAGTTCCGTTCCTTTACACAAACATGCTCTGAATCTTCATTCTGAATTACTTTTGAAGCTTTGGGCTGCAAATCAACATCAACATCAACATCAACATCAACATCATCATCATCATCATCATCATCATCTTCAAAATCGGGTCAGTGCCTGCATGCCAGGTATGTGCTACAGTTGTGGAAAACCTGAAACCAGCATGAACTGGATTACCTGAAGATCCCTGAATAAACCTGTATAAGCCCTTAGATCACCTGGGGAAATTCTACTTATGGTACCGCACCCTGAGAATATCATAGGGCAGTGATCCAAAAAGGGCCATTTGGCCCAGGCTTTCTAGGCACTTTTTTTTTTACTTGAATCCCCTCAAATTCCTATTTGTGTACTACTGTTTTGTGAGTTTTATGCTGCATTTTTGTTTTAATGATATGGTTCGTTGGAGATTTTAAATTTATAAGTGCTTTGTAAATGCTTTTAAATGAATAAAATAAAATATGTGCTGGTTGGTGTGTTCTCCCTGCAGTTCCCCTGCAACATTCTAATCTCCCCACTGTTTTTTTAGGGAGAGAAAAATGTCTCAAAAAATGTCCCTTTCCACTTTGACTAAGAACCATTTTCCTTCCATGGACCAATGCAGCCAGACTGTGGGTGAGCCCAGCTGAGTCACACATGCTACAACTTTACTCTTCAGTCACCCCTGCATGCTCCATGCCAATAATCACTCTCCAAGCCTGATTCCAGGATAACACTGGTGTCCATTAGTGCTTTTGGAATTACTCTGGTGAATGAACACAGGCAGACAACATAGCAAAGCTAAAATTCGACATGGATTTCTAATGCAATTTGAGTCAACAAAGGCAAGGGCATGGCAGACTCCCCATGTAGTTGGGATGGTGGGGGGGGGGGGTACACAAGACAATCACATCATCTACCTCACATTGCATCAAACATGCACATAACACCAGTGCTCAAAAGCTTGCACCAGCTGCCCACACGCTACTGGGCCAGCTTCAATGTTCTTATGTCAGTTTACAAGGCCCATAATAACTTGGGCCCAGGATACCCCAGGGACCACATGATCCCTTATGTTCTCACTCAATCTCTGATGTCTTTGGGGGAGCCACATAGCCCCCCATGGTGTGGATGCATGGGTCATAACCACAAGGAGCAATGCATTCATTATTGTGGGTTCAATTATTGTGGGTTCAGTTTTGATATCACCATTGAGATCAGACAGGCCCCTTCCCCGTTGAACTTCCAGGACTTATGGAAGACTTTCCCCCCAGCAGGCTTGAATTCTTATTTTATACTTTTAAACTCCTTTTTAGTCTCCTGTACACTGCTCAGAGAAGACTCTGATTACGCGGTATACAAATGGTTGAAATAAAAAATAAATACCTCCTGCTGCAATTTAGAGATAGGCACGCAGGCTTTCATAGATGCCAAGATAAGCTCCCTCATCATTTCCTCTCTCTGTCTCTTTCAAACATAGCAAAACTGGCCAGACTGGTCACACATACCCATAGAAACACCAGAAAGGCAGAATGAACGCCATTCTGGTGTGTTCCAGGAAGTTGATGCTCTTCCCAGAATGCCCGCCTTATGACCTTTGAACTCTGTACCCTGGAGCACATAAATCTGCAGGGCATCTATTATTTAAAAACTACAAGGACAAGCATATTACACCTAGCCCCCCTGAACACACACATTCAGAACAGTACTTTAATCTGTCTCGAATCGACTTCAAACCCATTTCACCCTTAATGGGAGTTATTCATTTTCACTTGAAAGGTAATATATGACAGCTGGATATTTAACATGATGGATTGGCTGCCGATTAACTAAGCGGTTTAACGCTTCTGGCTTGCTCCCCCCCAGCCCCCCCTAAAGATGCACGAAGATTCTGACGGGGGAATTTGTTCAAAAGCCACAAAAGAGGACCCTGCACAAAGTTAAGTAGGCCTGAAACCAAGGCTCCCAAAGGCACCACTGAGTTACCCCATTGCTCCTCCAACCAGATAAGGGAACTAGGGCTCTTCCACAACTATGCCAACATTTTACACACACACACACCACCCCCAAATAAGCCTGACTCCTACTGCCTTAACCACTATCACCATCCCTGTTAGCAAGGGAGGCAGGGTGAAGCCATTTGCAGAAGCAGGACACCTTCGAGCTAAGGATAGGGGCAATAGAGGAACAAAGGTTACAGGCAGGAATATATCAGGATATACATTGCTGGGCTGTTACTGCTACAATAATTGCATATATTATAAAATACAGAAGTGCACACTATATTTCATTAGACTTCTGATGAGAAGTTATTTCATCAAGTCTACTCAGTCATAATTCTGCAATCTAGGTTGGTTTTAAAAGATTTACTGATTTTATCTGAGATTTTTAAAAGCAATACTTTAAAATGTTTTTTTGCAATTTTAGATGTGATTTATTGATAATGTTATCGATATTATATTTCTACTATTTATTATATTACAGAGTTTAGTGATTAAGTGACTTGTAAATCTTTCTAAAAGGAAAGAAAGAAATGGGTTATAATGTTAACCATGTTTCGTGTATTTTAATGACATGCTGTTTGTTAAGGATATTGGAAAAGCTTTTGGGGTTATGATGCAACAAAAAGTGGTCTATGAGCACAATAAATCAATAAATAATATGTAAGATCAGAGAGTTTGGGCACAGTAAGCCCAATGCGTTTGTGGTGGATCTAGAAAAATAGAGGAAGCTAGGATGGTGGTGTAAGATGTATGTATAGCTGAACAAGTCTGTGCTCCAAGTTCTGGACAGAAGTAAAGAGGATAAAAGCTGAGACATGGCTGTTGTGACCAAGACATGAGCCAGAGTTAGATTTCTCACCAAGAAGGCAGAGAAAAAGGGGCACATTTGTGTGATGTTGTAAACTGTGGAACAGACGTCACCTGACAACAGGCTGAAGAGCAAGGAGTCAAAGATCAAGCACCTGTCAATGGATATGGAGTGTAGAGGAGGATGAGGAGAGGGTTTTTGGGGAGTGATGAGAAGTTAGGTTTGGGACAAAATGGGTTAAAGACAGTTATGAAGCATCCAAGCACACTGGAGACACAGGGGGACCTGGGGTAGAGAGGTAGAGCTGGGTGTTATTAGGCTATGGGTGGTACTGAATGACATAGGATTGTACAAGATTACTCAGGGACTGTGTATAAAGAGAAAATCACAGAGGAACAAGAGAAACCCCATTTGAGGAAGAGAAGAACATTGCCAGGGTCAAGCTGGAAGCAGAGTTCACCTGTAGATAGCAGCAGGGCTGGCATCAGGGACTGGCATGGTCAGGCACCTCCCCAGGGACTCAGAAAGGCCCACTGCTGATCCTGCTGCCAATGAGACACCTGACCAGCGCCCCTGCTGCCATCAAAGGAACCCCTTATTCCTGATGTCAATCTTCACCCACCCACTCATCCCTAGTGGGGAGGGGGACACCATTTTGGGCTTTGCCTCAAGTGCCAAATGTATTGATTGGGCTGGTCCTGATTAGGAACATAGGAAGTTGTTTTATACGAAGTCAGACTAATGGCCCATCTAACTCAGTTCTGTCTATTGTGATTGGCAGTGGCTCTCCAGGGTTTTATGCAGTGAACCTTCCCAGCTTTACCTGGAGACAATGGCGGGGATTAAACCTGTGACCTTCCTACATGCAAAACATGTGTGCCCCTCCTAAGCTACAATCCTTGCCCATTGTGACTGCTTGTGGTTCTCATTCATTCACCTCATCCCCCTATTCTCTCTACAGATGCTTACCCAGCAGCGGCAGTACAGACTGTGGGAGCTGAGCCAGGTCTTGACTCCATAATATTATGGGGTACTCACTATATTAGATTCCCCAATGCCCAATGTTGAATCCAGGAATCACATATTGGGGAATTTAAACATGTCAGCTGCCTGCTGCAACACAGAGCTAAATGCTGTCAACATTGGGTAAACATGTCTGTAGAGAGGAGGGGGTAAAGCAGAGTTACTTTTCAGTTGTGGTTCCCTATATGCGGAAAGCTCTCCTTTGTGAGGGGACTTACCGTATTTTTCGCTCTATAACACGCACCTGACCATAACACGCACGTAGTTTTTAGAGGAGGAAAATCCGTAGGCATGCCACCCGTAGGCATTCCCTCCATAACATGCACAGACATTTCCCCTTACTTTCTAGGAGGAAAAAAGTGAGTGTTATGGTGCAAAAAATACGGTACCTTTTCCCCACTCTACTGATGGACTGAGATTATGTTGTTTTGTTACTAGTGTGCTGCCAAAGCTTCCTGTGGCTTTAGTGGGGAGGGGGGGCATTGTGTGTGTATTTATTTTAATTAATTGCAGCTGTTTTTCTGTATGAATTTGTTAATCAGATAATGTAATTATGTTTAGAAACATAAACATAAACCCTGGGGTAACAAGCAACTAACGAGTCTACATAATATTAAATGGCAACAACAGGGTATATCCAATGCAAATACTACTCTGAGGAGACCCACTGAAGTGAATGAACATGACTATCTTAGGTTCATTCATTTCAATGCGTCTGATTTGAGCAGGACTAGCACTGGATACAACCTAATAGCAACAACAGCAGACAGCCTGCAGACACACTATGAAGAGACTTTAATGCAGGCATGGCCAAACTTGGCCCTCCAGATGTTTTGGGTCTACAATTTCCATCATCCGTGACCACTGTCCTGTTAGCTAGGGATGATGGGAGTTGTAGTCCCAAAACATCTGGAGGGCCAAATTTGGCCATGCCTGCTCTAATGGCAATGGCAGAGGAAGCTGCAATACCAGGTTGGCACTGGGCAGGAGTCATTGCGGTGTCATGCCATGAGCCCAATGAAATCTGGTCCTGAGTGGCAGAGTGGTCATGGACATTTGGCAGCAAGGAGAATACCAGTGAGCTTGGTATGGGCAGTTTCAGTGAAGGGCAGAGAGTGAAGCCAGATTGTAAGTGGTCAAGAGAGAGAAGTTTAAAGAAAGAATGTAAAAAATGCAGGGGTTACATTACACTCCAGGAGTTTGGAGAAAAAGAATAGACAAGTACTCGGGCAGTATCTGGGAAATGAAAATTTATTAAGGGAGAGGTTTTAGAAGTTGGGGAAATGGCAACATGTGTGAATGCATCAAGGCAGAGGTGACAGAGAGGTTGGCTGTGTGGCTGAGAGATGTAATGATGGCAGGAGAGGTGCCTATTAAGAGTCAGGAGTAAAGTGTATCAATGGGACACAAATGAGGGAAAAGTCAAGGACAGCAGACTGGTCAACTCATTAAGTGTGTTGGTGGATGGAACAGGAAAATATAGAAGGAGTAGAAGAGATACCATAGTGGAGAGTTCTGATTTTATCACTGCAGGAGATGAAGTCTTGAGGGTGGGACACTGCAAATCAGATCTTATCAAAAGATAAAGAAGAGGCATTGAGAATTCTTAGAGTTGGTGTGGATCATGGAACCAGGAATATGGTAGACAAGAAAGAGGAGAGGGTGGACTTATAATGCTGGCCGGTTCCTCAGAGGTATTCAGCTGTGTGAGAGCATGAATGGATATTCAACTGTTTTCTTTTCCATTGAACGGAGATCATCCTTAGGCCAGATGTTCCTAGCATCTCTGAGGAAAGACTCTGGCCAATATTTATCTATATATGGGTTGTTAGATATTTATCTAAGATGACTATAAAAGCATAGAAAATGAGGGCATTGCTAGTTATGTGGGGTACCCCAGTACATTGGAACTACTTGGAGAAAAATCCTTTCCTTGTGTTTTATAAACTTGGTGTGGCCAAATGTAGCCAGTGCTCTAGATTAAAGGCAACAGCTCCTGAAGTCACTCACTACCTCTAGGAGCTTGAGCCTTTAAACCTTCACAATCTGTCACTGACCTCAACAGGCCCATGAAAACAAGAACTTAGCAAGCGTTCCTTCCGTTTCTAATGGGACTTCTTGATAAAGTACTGGGAGACAGGTGGATCTTCTCTAGAAAGCCATCTTTAGACCCGGCCAATATGACCAGCTATTGCCCAGTCGCAAATCTTCCATTCTTGGGCGAGGTGATCGAGCGAGTGGTTGCTGAACAACTCCAGGCACGCCTGGAAGAAGCGTACCATTTGGATCCCTTCCAGTTGGGATTCAGGCCTCATCATGGGACTGAAACTGCCTTGGTCGCACTGGTCGATCATCTCCGGGAGTGGGCTAGGGACAAAGGTGAGATCTGTTTCCTAGTTCTGCTGGATCTCTCAGTGACTTTTGATACCATTGACCATAACATCCTTCTGGACTGTCTTGAGGGGCTGGGAGCTGGGGGCACTGTCATACAGTGGTTCCGCTCCTCCCTCCTAGCCCGTGTTCAGAAAGTGGTGGGAGGAATGAGTGTTCAGACCCCTGGGCTCTCACTTGTGGGGTGCCTCAGGGTTCTGTCCTCTCCCCCATGCTTTTCAACATCTACATGCAGCCGCTGGGAGAGATCATCAGGGGGTTTGGGCTGGGTGTTCATCAGTATGTGGATGATACCCAGCTCTACGTCTCTTTCAAATCAGAACCAGTGAAGGCGGTGAAGGTCCTGTGTGAGTGTCTGAAGGCAGTTGGAGGATGGATGGCAGCTAACAGATTGAGGGTGAATCCTGACAAGACAGAAGTACTGTTTTGGGGGACAGGAGGAGGGCAGGTGTGGAGGACTCCTTGGTCCTGAATGGTGCAACTGTGCCCCTGAAGGACCAGGTGTGCAGCCTGGGAGTCATTTTGGACTCACAGCTGTCCACGGAGGCGCAGGTCAATTCTGTGGCCAAGGCAGCTGTTTACCAGCTCCATCTGGTACGCAGGCTGAGACACTATTTGCCTGCAGACTGTCTCGGCAGAGTGGTGCATGTTCTAGTTTTCTCTCGCTTGGATTACTGAAATGCGCTCTATGTGGGGCTACCTTTGAAGGTGATCTGGAAACTACAACTAATCCAGAATGCAGCAGCTAGACTGGTGACTGGGAGTGGCCACCGAGACCACATATCACCGGTCTTGATAGATCTACATTGGCTCCCAGTACGTTTCCCGAGGACAATTCAAAGGGTTGGTGCTGACCTTTAAAGCCCTAAATGGCCTTGGTTCAGTATACCTGAAGGAGCGCCTCCACCCCCATCGTTCTGAGGTCCAGCGCCCGGTTCCCTCGTTGCAAGAAGCCAAGTTACAGGGAACCAGGCAGAGGGCCTTCTCGGTAGTGGCACCCGCCCTGTGGAACGCCCTCCCACCAGATGTCAAAGAGAACAAAAACTACCAGACTTTAAGAAGACATCTGAAGGCAGCCCTGTTCAGGGAAGCTTTTAATGTTTAACAGACCATTGTATTTTAATATTTTGTTGGAAGCCGCCCAGAGTGGCTGGGGAAACTCAGCCAGATGGGCAGGGTATAAATAAACTATTTATTATCATCATCATCATCACCACCACCCATGGAATAGCTGCTAAAGCACCAAAAGGAGAAGATAAGCAGCCAACTGATGGGAAACCTTTTCCTGAGGCCCTATCATGTGAGAGACTATCAGGCAGAGTGGAAGCTAGATGCCCTGCTTGCTCTGCACAAAGGTAATGTACAGGAAGGAGGAGTGAAAGAATGGGGATAGAGAGGGGAGATGATGAGGAGAAGGGATGTCCAAAGTAGCTGGCATTCCAGGGATATCTAAGGCATTATCAACCCACTGTATCTGCCAGCTGCGATTCTCTGGCACCATCTCCAAGGGAATAAGTGTTGCTCTCTCACCATCCTGCCGCCTAGTCACAGAAAGGCTGTTTCAGCGGCAAAGTCAGTTTGGGGGACCAGAGTCCTACCAGTTAACTCAAGAGAGAGAGAGAGGTTTCCCCAGCCACTCTGGGAGGCTTAAAGCCTTAAAGTGAAGGCTATACTCATACCAATACAATGAAATGACCCTGGAAATTGTTTTATACCTTTTGAAGTGCACTGTGAATCCCTCACCTAAGAAATAGCTCACTGCAACAGTTTACTACCAAAAAAGTCTTCCTACTGTTTCAAATTTTCAACACTGAAGAAAGTGTCTCCTTCCATCCATGAGCTGTGAAAAGCAGCATAGAGGTGAAGCTCAAAGAGCCCAGCCCAGGGTAGGAGGACTGAGGAGGATGGACTCTACCTGACTAAAGACAGTTGCCTCTCCCCTGCCCCCAGTCATCAGTTTCTCTGAGCTAAAGCACCATTGACAGCCCCTTCATCTAAACTTCCATCTACTAATCCAGCAGCATAATGGAGGAGCCAATTAAATGATTATTAATTCATGCTGCTTTCCGTAAAGCTGGGTTCTCATCTCTCTGCATTCCGTAAACCAACTCGCCACGTGCCCCAGAAATTTACAGCAGGACTCACTGACGTTTGCTCTCTCCATTGATCATACCAGCTCAGCAGCCGGCCAGCATCCCTGAAGCCCAGCTCTCCAACCAGGTAGGTCCTTTTGCTCCACCATGTGGCAATGCTGCACCTCAGGTGACTGATGGCATGACATGGGATGGGCCTGCTTTGAAGACACCCTTCCTGGTTAAGCTGGAACCATGGAAAAGGCACTACACAGGGTGTGGTTTGGTCACTTGGACTCCTTGATGGAGGCCTTGTGATGAATGTTAAGCAGAAATGAGACTCAAGAGCGGCTGGTGCTGTTATGTGGGCCATGCTCATGCCAGTGGACCATTGGGGTGATTTGCACAGCACCCCGAGGCTATATTGTGCCCCCTAAGACAGGAGCAGCCAATGAACCCACGAAGGCAGGAGAGGAAAACAGCCCAAGCAAGGCACCTCAAAAAAGGGCTGGTGGAAATTCAAGCACACTAAGAAGTCTTGGAAACAGATGCCAAAGAGTGATTCAGATATGGAAGCAAGAAGGAATTATTGTGCCTCACCAACTTCCATAAAGAAATGTGGACAAAGTGGGACAATCATCCTTCCTGAAAACAGAGGTCCAAGAGTAGCCACTAGTTTAGCATGAGGGCTGTGCTGGGTCCCAACAGCCCCTATGGGAGGATAAGCAGCAAGTTTCAGAGGAAGACTTGTTAAAAACAGGAAGATAAAAAGAATTAATAAACACTTTCTCCAGCTAATAAAGCTGCCTCCCCACTTTAATGCTGACCATGCTTTTGGCAGGAGTAGGAGCTGGTATGCAGCACTTTGGGAAAGAGATATTGACTGGAGAGGAGCAGAATCATGGTGGGTCCAGTGCATCTTCAATTACCTAGACAATGGCATTGGCAGTTTACCAATAATACAAAATATGCAACCAATAGACTAAATGTTCAGAATTATTCTAGTAAGCTGGAAAATGAGGCTAAAATGTAAATTCAACTAAGAGTTCTACACAAGGCCCACAAAAAGCTGGTGAGGGAGTAATCTACAACTAGGCTACAGTGTCTTCTGAAAGGAAGAGAGCTATGAATCAGGAGCCAGAAAGAAGAAGAAAATAGCCAAAGTAGAGAATTTTAAAAGCAGGAAGATGTTACGCACCTTTTCTGAATATCTAAAGAGGTGCCAGAATGCTGCATGACTGGGAGGTGGACTGGAGCCATATTGGCTCTGTTCTACTTCTGATTCAATAGATTGGGGGATAAAGAGAGCTGTACCTCATGTCTTTCACAGAGGATACACAGTGGGCAGGAAGAAATCATCAACCCAAACCTCTGGGCTTTAACAGACTATGCTCCCCATGCCCTTCCCAGGCAACACTAATAAATTCAGTTTGTCCCTCATGCTCAGGCACTGAGAAGGTACAGATTCCA
Source organism: Podarcis pityusensis (assembly GCF_964106645.2). NCBI lineage: Eukaryota > Metazoa > Chordata > Lepidosauria > Squamata > Lacertidae > Podarcis > Podarcis pityusensis. Next base: position 48,018,932 of record NC_138033.1, on the reverse strand, counting down.
GGCACAGCTCATCCCAGGCCTCCCCATCACAGTATCCAGGGCATCTGATGAGACTTGGTTAAACATGACTTCCTGTGAAAATCAGGGGAAAGTTCAGTCAGGATGGCCTTGGCCTGGTTTTTTTTGGGGGGAGGGAATTGGATCCCCCCCTTTCCCTACTTTTGCAATTAGAAAGGCAGTGGGCCTGTAGGAATTATTCATAAACAGCAAGAGCTGTGCAGTAGCCATTTATGTTAAACATGTCAAACCCAATTGCAATCATGCCTGCCAGCTCTTACTCCATAAACACACTTTTCTGCAACAATTTCCCAGCCCTTGGCGGCCCATTAATACCTCCCCTAATAGCAATCTGCCATGGGTGCGAATTACGGATGCTCTGTTGCACTGATTGCTGCGTTAGGTGAGCCCTGCCGATCTCTAAAAATGGGGAGCACTTAAAAGCTCTCTGAGCTGGTCTGCCACAACTACTGCTTACTTAATTCATTATCCCTTCCTGTTGTGAAGGCTGAGGGTGAGTTCCAGTGCTGCCAAACACATGAAATGTTTCTGGACCAAGATTTTCTTTTGTCTTTTTAATCATTTAGTGACTTTGTGCATCACAGTTGTAAACTATTCACAAATCTTTTAACTTCCTACATAAAACCCCATACCACACCCCTTAGGAAAGCAGCAGTATCTGCTCTGGGACTAATTTGTCCAGACTAGAAGGAACAACACTTTCACCTTTGAAAGGCTATCTCCTTGTTTGAAAACAAAGTCTAAGAAATATTTTTTCTTTCTGATACAACCCCTGCTTATCAAGTAAATCTTATTTCAAGGACTGAGAAAATTTGGACAGCTATTATGACTTGAGATGGTCTTCTGCTGCTGGACAAATACAGACCCAAACTGTAGAGTATGGACTGATGCACCAGGCCAGCACAAGAAAAATTATTCGTAGGATTGGCTGGATAAAGGGTCAGACCTCTCTTTGTGTCTTCTGTCTCTGAATCAGCTCCATACAAAACTGGCCCAAGGATTTCTCTTGCCATAGCCTTCTGGTTCGTAGGAGGTAAACATCCACCTCAACTGTTCAGAGTGATTCACATTCAGGCTTAGGCAATTTTAGAATTTGCTCTAAATTTTGCATTATTTCACAAAAATCCTTTCATCTTCAAAGTTCATTTGTCTTTCTTTTTTTTTTAAAGAAACAGAGCAACTCTATATAACACCTCTTTCCTAATATAAATATGTACTGCTGCTCTTACAAAACGGGATCAACAAGGGGATACAAAATGCAGACTGACTGGGGATATTCTGACTGAGAGAATGATTAAGACAAATTTGAGAACAGCCTCCAAACCCACTGTAGGAAAACTTTCACTCGAGCAAAGTGTGTGAGAGAGAACCAGAGCTCGGCTTCCATTGACTATCACTCACCTGCCGCCCATTTGCCCTCATCCTTTTCAACAGCAGTCTCTGCATCTTTAACAGGCTCTTCTGGATCGGCAGCTGCCTCACTAGGAGGCCCTTCTGCATCTTCAATCAACTCCTCTGAAATGGGAGAAGAAAAAGAAGGAAAAGAAAGAGGTAAAAACTGCACTTGACACCTGCAGCCATGTTGCCTTAAGTCACTTCTTCTACCTTCCCACATTTGCTCCTACAATGGACTCTGGGTTGTTTCCCATCTCATTTGGGAATCCTCAGGCACAGCCCCAGTACATGCTCCCTTTAACTCCAAGTCACAGCAGAAACTGAGCGGCTGAAAAGGGACCCAAAGGGGGTCCTGGTGGAGAAGCCTTGGCAATTGCATGGCAGGGAGGCATGCAGTAGGTGCTATAGGAGCAACAGAAATTGTGGCCACTGCTTCTTACAAGCAGTGTTAGAAACTCAGATATATAAGACACAAGATCTACCCACTCTGGAAGAATGGCAGATGAAGGTGATGGACTACATGGAACTGGCGGAAATGACTGGCAGAATCCGAGACCAGGGAGAAGAGTCGGTGGAAGAAGATTGGAAGAAATTTAAAGACTATTTACTGAAATACTGCAAAATTAATGAATGTTAGAATGATGTCAGAATGAAGTTAAGTGGTTTTAGTAGCAATGTTATAAAGGTGTATGTAAAAATGGATTGTTAACAGGTGAGAATCTAAAGCTATAATATATTAAGTTAAAGGATTAAGATAAAAATAAAGAGGGAAAGGAATTGCTGAATTAATCAACTGAACTGGAATACAAAAAAGGGAGGCGAGAGGAGGTCAGGGAAACAAGTAAATGAAATGTAAGATATGGAAAGATTGATTTGTTTTTTGGGTCTCTTTTATTTTTTGTGTATTTTGTGTTTTCTTTTTTCTCTGTTTTTCTTTTTTTTGTATATGTAACCTTTTTTTTGGGAAACCTTAATAGGTATCGTCTGGAGGAAAAAAACAACAACAAAAAAAACTCAGATATATAACCTAATTGCCAAATGGCACCTTAAACCTAGGTTATGGTCACCACAACGGTATGTCTAGGCACCTTTTCCCCCCAATGGGATTTATTATTACACTCTGTTGCCTACCTGCTTAAGAAAGCTGGAGAGGCCAGCTAGATGGAGATGTCAAGTCACCAACCTGGAATCCAGAGATCTCCACGTGCTCACAATTGAACCCACACCAGACACAAAACACACCTGGCACCTGGCTAATTTCTAACACTGCTTACAAGCTCACTGGATACAAAGCTTAGGCTAGGAGTCTGTGGATTCAATTTACATCTATTGCCTTGGATAATCCCCTAAATCTCCTGGGAAGAGCTTTAGTTTGGCCTCCAAATTTATTTAACGTATTTCATTTGCATGCCACCTACACAATCAAATGCTCTGGATGGTTTGCAAACATTGAAAAACAGAATATAATCCACAATTTTTCACAATAAAACAGTAAACCCAAAATAAAGTCAACAATAAACAAAAAGAAAAAACCCAAACAAACCAATAAACTATGACTATAAATACAAATGAACGAACATACATAGCAGCTAAACCAATTTAAAACTGTCAAGGGAATGTACATATTGTGGTTAAGTGTCCTGAGAGAAAAATGTCTTTTCACCAGGCACCTAGCAGGGGTGCCAAAAGAGCCTCTCTAGGCAGCCCATTCCATAACTGGGGCTACACCAACAAGGACCAGTCCCTAGCAACTATACACATCACTTCATTAGGCAGGGAAACCTGGAATCTCAGGGTCCATGCAGATATATACAGGAGGTGGCGATCCTTGAAGTAACCTGGCCCCAAGCCATTTGTAGCTTTAAAACAGTGATGGATAACATTTTTTTTTTGCCTGGGGGATGTGTATGGTTCTGGGGAATTTTCCAGGGGCCACATGCCAGTGGTGGGCAGTGCTAGAAGCAGAAGTGGATGGAGAGGAGAATGCCATCTTCACCTTTGTACAGCAGGCTAATTTCTACGCAGACTCACACAACCCTCTATCCTCTATGCAGCTAAGATAGGGGCTCTGTCTGAGTTCAAGGACATATTCCAGCCAGGTAAAAACAGTGCTGACAGGGCTGGTATGCAGCTGAAGGGAGGACAGAATCGGACCAGAGATCAGAAGGCAGGTAGAAAGCTCTGAAAACTGACAACCCATGCTAGTTACTGACCAAGGCTATGGAGAGGAAGGTGACAAAGCTAACTTTCACCGTGTTAGAAAGCAACCTGAATAAAGCATCCGTCAATCAGCTCACAAGCATTTGGAAACATACAGGTAGTCATCATCAGTTATTATACATCTGATAATTCCACTTGGCTCTTCAGTCCAACCAACCTAGTCAAGCAAATAAAATGGGTGTGATGTGTACCTTGGGGTCTGGCCATCAGCAGTGCTTTTGAAATGGCCCCACATGGCGGTCAGTCTGCACCCATGGGGGTGTCAGGTCTCAAACTTGCCTTGAAATCACACAGTATCCCCAAAGCCCTGTCCTCTGGGTCCTAGGTTTGGACAGTCTGTTTGGACTGAATAGTGAGAGTAAGACATCCCATCTGTGCCTGAAGCAGTAAACAGAATACCCAGGAAAGATAGTCACACCTGTTCTTTAGCACTAGGTAGCCATCAAAAACATGGTACCACACACACAGCACAACAGCAGGGGCCAAACTGCTTTGTATTGATATCACATATTTTTGTGGGGTGGGGGAGTTCTACCAAAACACCCACTGAAGTATAAGTTGCAAAGTTCCTAAAAAGAGGAAGCTGCAGCAGTACTGTCCGTTCTCGTGCCATTCACTGTCTGCACTCTGTGACCCTCACGTGAGCACTCAGCAAAATTTGTGTGTGCCTCAAGGATCCAATAGGCAGTGAAGCAACTAGTGATGTAAGCCCCGAGAATTTAAGATTGGCCTCCTGGCAGGAGAAGAATCTCCTTCCTCGCTTTATCAGCAGAGAAAGCATAAAGCTAGTTGGGATGCAAAACACACTGATTGTGCATCTTCTATGGAAAGGAGAGGAGGAGATGTAGTAATGCTTAGTACATCTATAAAATGCTTGAGTGTTCAAAGTACTTCATTGGCATATGGGCCAAGCCTGGAGCAGCTCCATGGCTTTGAATAAACCTTCCTCTAAAGAGATCTGCCCACTTATGAGGTAGACTAGGTTGAGGGACACCCAGTGATCTTTGTGACCAAATGGTTATTTGAACCCATAGCGCTCTAGGGAGCATCCAACACACTAACCACTGTACCACACTGCACTGCTGGAGGAAGGACATTCATGCCCTTACTTGCTCTTATTTAAACAAGCTTATAGAGGCTGAACTGGTGGTGAAGCCTAGAGGAACAATTTCCAGCTGCAGATGCTTTTACTAGTTGGGTGGGGTAATAATAATAATAATAATAATAATAATAATAATAATAATAATAATTACTGTTAAGACTGGTGGCTGTTTAATCTAGGGACTACTGGCTCCATCTGAGCTTCACCTTTAAGCAAGAAGAAAATGTGGGCCTCCTGAGCAGTCTTTCTCCTCCAGCCAAATGTTGGATAAAGCTCCTCAAAGGAAGAAAATGCCCACCAAGCCCCTTCTGGCCGAGCCATGCTGAAGGTCCCCTGCAGTCCCAGCAGCCACCTAGAGGTGTCACCCTCTCCAAAGCAAGCAAAGGATGGCTGGCTAGCCGGCTGGCTGCTAAGTTGCGACTGGACTGTCTGGGCTCCCCTCCGAAGCATGTGGAAATAATATACGTCTTCCAGCAAACTGTCTGGTTCAGAGGAAATAAAATAGGACATTCATAAGCAGTTACACCATCTGTCTTTATACCATCATCATCAACAACAAGGGGGAAAATAGCTCTTTAAAATGGATGAAAGCCCAGGCTGACAGTAACCAGGAAAATGTGAGCTATGAATACCAATAAAGGTAGAAAAATGATTAAAAAACAAGGATACACACTGCAAATTTCTCTCCTCCTATCTGCTGCCTTGTTTTATTGGCTAGCCCTGCAAAGGAGATACTGTCTCTCAAGAACCAACCTGCAAATGGGGGGCAGGGGGGCGTTAGGAGGAGGACAACACTGGTTATAACAGCAGAAGAAGCCCATTATTTGGGGTGGGAAGGGAAGGGTAGGGAAGCAGCTCAGCATTGACCTCAGGCACTCAAGAACCCTTCTTTCTAGGATTCCCTAAAAACATTAAACAGTGGCAGCAGTGCCTTTCATGTGTAGCGGGAGAGATGCCCCTCTGCCTCCTGCTAGGGTTCCACTGCAATTTCTTTAGGGGAAATTCTTTTTTTAAAAAGCAGCTACAAAGAGAGCATTAGGCATAGGCAACTACAGGGTGGTGATGGATGACCACTGTGGCTGGGGACAGAGAATGGAAGGCAGAGTGTCACTAGTCTAGTCCCAACCCTTCCAACATAAAGTGAGCATACAAACACAGACACATAGCATTCTCCTAGAGCTGAGGTCCTTCCCCCAGCCCACACTGGGAACTCTCCCAACTAAAGAAAGAATAGCCCATGTGGTAAAGCTCCCACCTTCAATCCTTGGGCTCAGCTCATGCTTCAGCAGCAGAACCCAGAGTCTTTACCCCCCTCCCCTTGTAGGCACCTCACCCAGGTGTCTTTTTCCAAATAAGCATTTCAAGGAGGCCACCAGCATTGAAAGGGAAGGGGGAGCATCACCTGGAGAGGGACTAATTCTGCTAGCTAGCAAGATGAGCCTAAGTCTCACAAGTTATGCTTAGGCCCTTACTGTAATGCCTTATCCCAGCCCCAAGTTACCGATGGAACACTTTTACTTTGGCCAGGAAGGACAAAAACCCCACAGACCTCTGAGGGGCAAGCAAAGGGTGAGCAAAGCTCTTGCAAAGTGTGCTGGGTCCCACATGGATGCCACAGGGCCTGTCTCTTCTGCTCCTACAAACTTGGCAGACAGGCCATGACTTCCTGAGACAGGATATGTTCCTATGTCCCAAGCAAGGTCTGATCAGTGTGAACCAAAAAGAACAGATTGCAGGGAGTTGTCTGGTAGAGACCAGCCAGGCGCCTCCCCAGACAACTGATGCACTTGCTGACCCCCCTGAATCATTCCTTAGCTGTGGGACTTGGAAATCCAAATAATTTCATGCTTGTCCTGCTCAAAGTTCTCCACAAAGGAAGGCTCAAGTCAGAGGGGGTTTTTTGCCTCTGGTGAAACAAACGTTGTAGACAAACCCTATTTCTCAAGAGGAGGCATCTCCTCCCGGCCCTTGCTGAAGTGCACAGAATTTCCAATCTAAGCTTAGTCAAGAAAATGGGCCTCAGCCCCCACCTCCAATCAAAGGACAAAAGGCCCCACGACTCCTGCTCCTTCACACATCCTGACGGACAGCCTTAAAGCCCTGCATGGACAATCCACCCACTTCCATCTGGAAAATAGCCAGGCGAACAGAGCCTTTCCCCCCTCTCCATTCCCTTAACAAAATGACAGCCCCCTCATCCAAACACTTCAAGGGCTTGCAGGGTCTGGGGTGGAAAAGGACAACGAGAAAGGAGGGAAGTAGAGCATGTTTGCCTCCCCACTCCCGCCCGTTCCAGTAGACTCAAGAGCCGAGAAACATTAGCTGTCACGAACCACAATCAAATCGGGTTTGAAATATTTAGCAGTGGCTTGGAAAATGCGATGGTGCAGCTCTGACAGGCGAGATGGGCACAGACACCCATTTTCCATTATAATGGAAATATCCAGCCTGTTCTGAATATGTATAACCCAGAAAAATGTATTGATTTTTCATTCAGCATAAAAAAAATTGAAATACCCTGCAGCTGTCAAAAGCCTTTTGTTAAAAGCTCATCTTCCTGGAATGAGGTTTACCAGAAACAAGTTTTAATTGTACACAGGCTGCTTCTTTGAAACACAGAAGGATAACCCACCCACCCCCACCCACCCCGTTAGCAAGAAAAATTCCTACTATGTCACCCCCCACTCCGCTGCCTCAACAAGAGACTGCTCCCATCATTGGACAGTAATAAGTAGGCTGCAGCCCTCGCATAAGGGCGTGTTGAATTTTTCAATTTTTAACTTCCAAAAATAAGGAGTGCTAAAAAGTTGTAACATGACTTGGGAATTCAAAATATATTTTGGTTAAACTAATATAATTTAATTTTACTTGGTAAGTAAAATGTGTGTAAAATGGCACAGAAATCATTTTAAAAGAATGCCAAGTGCTTGCAGTTATATTACATATTAATATTCTTATTCTTATTTATTGTTATTTCACAATACCTGACATATTCAGAAGATAAAATTAAAATCTTTTGGTTTTCCAAAAACAGTTTATGTGCTTCCTTATCAAATGTAGACTTACCAAGCTAGGACTTACCACTGGACAATATTTTTGTCTAATCACAAAAATATTAGCAGATTTGTATTTCTTACCCCAAAACATCTTTTCAAGACCCCTCACTGAAGAAATTTGCAAAAATTAGGTTTCACCCTCTAAAATGACACTGTCAGAAGCAGGAATGACACTGGGAACCTCCATGAGGAGAGCAGCAGTAGAGACAAATAGCTTGAGACTGCCAGGTCATTGGCCCAGATATGCACACACATACAAACACACACACACACACACACTCATCTTCAAAGAAACCCTAGCGCCAACTACTTCTGAGTGCACCTTGTCTGAAAAAGCCTGGATAGAAATGAAATGTCAGATATAAATACAGAAACTGGACAAGTCAACAAAGACAACTCTGAGCTGTGGTTTCATTTATTCCCGCAAAATAAATCAGCACTGAAGATGCTGTTTGCTCCAGGCTCTAACCTAGAGGACAGATGGAAGCCTTTCCTGTTAACAGTCAGGAAGGAGGGACAGTCCAAGAGTTATTCCAAGTTCTGAACAAATGGCCTATACTCTTTAAGCGGAGAAGATCAGCAGCTTCATTCAGACCAGGACTCCCTGAACATTGCTTCCAGTCAGACCCACTTCACACATGGCATTTCCTCAGCACGGAAGTCATCTCTGTCATGTTCAAAGTGGTGTACACTTTCTTTGTGAAAGTTGCTCAATCACGTTTTCTGCATTATCAGTTTTATTGCCACCGAAATCGACAGTAGTGCACCTTGTGCTGCACAAATGGGCCCCTGCTTCAAAGGGGGCATGGGCCAAACAAGAAAAAGAAATGCAGGGATAGTGGTGCGTATTTGCAGCAAAGTGCTGATTACCTCTGTCAAGAAAACAGTGTCAGGTAGAAGGCAGGTAACACCAAGCCAGTCCTTACTTGCCAGATTGTCAGATTCACATACCAGGTGGTCAGACCTGCCTGGATCTTGCACAGGGCAGGAGACAAGAACTCTGCATCCATCTGGAGCAGCTGACACCACAGCAACCCTCCTCCTTACTCTGAACTCCTAGGCCGGCCATCTAGAAGTCATCTCATCTCACAGACTGGCTACAATACCACCAATTGAACGACATCTTCAAGGTAGATAAAAAAATTGGTTTTGCGATAGAAATATCGGAATAAGAGAAAGGTCTATTAAAAAATAAAGACAAATTACTTTCCAAAATGTACAGACTATTGCTAGACTGGGAAGTGAAAGAAGAAGTAAAATCAGTTATGGTGCGGTGGGTGAAGGACTTTGGATATAACATACAGGTGGTGGAATGGGAAAATTTATGGAGAAGGGAACTGAAATTTACAGCTTGTTTTACTATAAAAGAAAACTTTATGAAGATGCTATACAGATGGCACTTCACCCCCAGCAAATTGGCCAAAATGTACAAAATTTATGCTGGAGGTGTAGAGAGCTAGAGGGAACAATGTACCACATGTGGTGGGGTTGTAAAAAAATTAAGAGTTTTTGGGATTATTATTTTTTAACTGTTTAAAATAACATTTATCAAAAAACCTGAAGCCTTCCTCTTAGGCATTATGGCATCAGACATCCCAAGAGAGAAAAGGAGGATTTTTTTGTTTGCAACAACGGCAGCGAGGATGCTGATTGCCAAGGGGTGGAAAGGAGATAAAATTCCATCAAAAGAGGAGTGGCAAGTTAAACTGCTTGAATATATGGAACTAGCGATTATGACGGAAAACATCAGGGATAGATCGACCCAAAAGTTTAAAAAGGAATGGGAGATTTTAGGCAATACCTAAAAAGAATTGTCCCCCACATTAAAACTTTAGAATGCTTTGAATAACTCTCGGAATTGCATAAGGTATAAATAAGATTCAATACAGGTTAAGTTTATTGAAAAATAGGGGCGAGTAACAAAGAAACAAAGAACCCACCACACCAAGGAGGTCGGAAGTCAATGGCTGAAATATTTTTGTTTTCGCGTTGTACTGTTTTATTTTTTTTTATTTTTTTTATTTGTAAGTTGTGTGCTGTGGAGTCCCCCTGCCCCCATGTGTATCTGTGTCGTTTATAAACCAAATAAAGATTGAATTTTTAAAAAAATAGAAATCAGAGCATCTATCCTTGGCTCACTATGCATATGAGCGTAGGTGTGCAGAAGAGAGGCCTTATGGGTATTCTACAATAAACACAGTGTTTTGCTTCCCCTCCCCCCAATACAGGTCTCAGGCCAAGTACAGATTGGCTACATGCCCAACACCAGTGAGCAACTCCTGAAGGAGAAGCCATCCAAAGGTTGGCTGGAATGCTCAGAAGGTATTTATACCTTGATACTCTCAGGTAGTCCAAATGCAGACACCAAAGACAACCTTCTAGAAGCCATCTTGTATAGAATGTCCTGGGAGACAAGATCTCAAAGTAGCTGTTTTACTACAAAGGAATTTCAGAAATAGACTGGAAAGAGAAGCTGCTGAATTGCAACTCATTACCAAACTTAAAACCATGGAGAGACCTGGTTTGAACAAAGACATTGGATTCTTATCCCATTATACATGACTAAGCCATTTCTCACCTTCTCACCCCTTGCCTTTTCCTGTAAGACCTATTACAGTCGTTAAGAGTCGTCAGCAGGCTCATCTCAGCTATCTGCCAATCTCCCATTCCCACCACCCTTCTGAGTAATACCCCTCCCCACCTTCTCACTATATAGAAGGATCTGGCAACTTCTGTTTCAGTGTATCTGAAGAAGTGTGCTTGCACACGAAAGCTCATACCAAGAACTAACTTAGTTGGTCTTAAAGGTGCTACTGGAAGGATTTTTTTTATTAAGATCATCACCGTCATCATCAGTTTTCTGACGTCTGGCAAGTAGCTACCAGGGAGTTTTGCCCTTAGAACGCTCTCCCCAAAGAACCCTGCCAGGCACCTACCTTGATGTTATTTCCATGATAGGTGAGGGCCTCCTTGTTTTTCCCAGGTCTTTAAATTTAATCCGTTTTATCTCTGCAGGTAATTTTATATTGCTTTTTGATAGAGTCTGCTGCTTTTAGATTATATACAGAGAGAAGACAGAGAAAGGTAGAAAGGTAGACATTCATCTCAAGGCACCAAGTCAGAGAAGCAGCCAGGTAGTAATCAGGAACTCTCACAACAAAATGTGAATCATGCTTGATGGTGTCCCACTGATTTCTACAGGTACCCAATAAGCAAGCAGGCACAAGCATATGTATCCTCTTAGCCAATGTGTGAGCATCATAAGGAAGAAGGCGTTGCAGTCATAGTAGCAGCACAGCATTACACCCTAACAGTCCGGAATGCCACAAATTCATGAGTCAGGGAAAATGTGAAGCAACTGAGTGCTGCACAAAGGTGCCCCCACCCCAGATGAAGCAGGAATTGCCAAGAAGGCATTGTGATTTATCTATGGTCACAAGAGGCTAGAAGCTTGCTTTTGCAGGAGAAATGCAAGCAAATATACTTCAGATTTGCACCATCAATGATTCCCTTTGGATAGACTGTTTGAAGTCAGTTGGCCCATAAACTATTAGACTCGGTACCACCATCTGTTGTTGATACTACACCACACTTTGACCAATGTGATCAGCAAGCGTATGTACTGTTCTAGCAGTCTTTCAGCAGAACACCAGAGCTTTCCTGCTTTCCAGTAGTCAGCCTTTTCCAGAGTTCCTAGTTAGGAAAACACATTTCCTATTCAGTTCAGTTCAAAGTATAAAGTGTTTATTATCTCATGGCACAATACAATCATAAGCAAACTAGCTACATAAACTTAAAAAGATGCTGGTAACTTCATGAACTAATCTACTCTAATACAGTTATTCTGGTCTTAGAAATAAACATTGTAAAGAAACAAGTTTGCAGAGAGATCCACCAGCACTTTACCATGCCAGCTCACCATGCTACACTGAACCAATGAACCATATAACATGTAACCTTCTGCTTCACCACTGATACGTTGCACTGAGCAAATACGTCACACACAGTGAGTACCTCACATTCCTGCCAATACCTCACACTCATGTAGAATTGCTGTTGAATTCAGCCTTGGCTTTATACCCCTCACTGCATGTTCCTTAGAGAAATAGAGGATGACATTTAACCTTGAACTGCTTCTAACCACCTCGTGCTGCTGGGTCTTTCTCTAAAGCAAATCCAGGTGGGGGGATGAGTTGCTCAGAGCATGGCCCAAGCACTTACTGTAATTTGGCAAAACAAGTAAAATTGCACTAACATGGGAGCCAGTAACTATTGCTCCCAAATGGGTGGAGCAGTCATCTAGAAACCCTAGTGATAAACCCCAGCATCTGGTCTCTTTGGAGGGTGCCTGGAGATAGCAGAGGACTGAGCAACTTCATCACCAACTTGGGCAGCAAAACCAGCTAGATGCTTGTAATTGCTCTGGCAAAGGAGAATTCAGCTTCCTGAAGACTCTGTTGTTGGACTCTAAAGAAACGAGAGACAGAAAGTCCAAGCTCTACTTTTCCACAGAGGGGGACCCTGCTGTGCCTTCCAAGAGATGTAGAACAGCATGTCAGGTGCCCTAGGACTAGCCACCCAAGCCCAACAGCTGACTCTAAAACACCTGCACTATGAATCTCATTCTCTCAATTATGTGCTCCTGCAGCCAGTGGCAGTTCATCAGCACAGTACAGCACAGCCAAGTTAATGAAAGGCTCTATAATGAAGTAATCAGATGCATGGGGCTTTCTTGAACCTACTGGCAACTCACATGGGGGGGGGGTCAAATGATGGTTATCCCTAGGCTGCCCATGGTGTGTGTTATTAAATTAAATTTCTATACAGCCCTTCATCTGAAAATCACAGGGTAGTTTACAATATAAAATTACAAAAATATAAACAATAGTAACAAACAAAAACAATACCCCCTCATTTTAAAGACCATATATTGTTTAACTAGCCAAAGAAATGTTTCTGCCTGACACCTAAAGATATGTAATAAAGATATATAGTACTGCATCCTACTGCAACTGACCCTCAAAGTCCTTCTTTTAAAGAGTTTCACACCAGAAACTAGGATAACTGTTGCTTACCAACTTCCTCACTCAGGGAGCATTGCTCAAAGGCTGCCAAGTCTTAAGCTGCTTCACATCTCATTGCCACCCTCCATCCACACCATGCCCAACTGGTTCCCCTTTCTTCTTCTGCACTTAAAGACATCCCCAAATCATTAACTGCATGTGGAGTGCAGACTGAGGCGAAAGGAGGCACTTCCGCCGCAGCCTACAGAGAGTCCTATTGATCTGACACACACTTGGTGCCTTCAAAGTTGTTTATGATCAATATGCAAATTGCTCATGGCATTGATCTAGTATTAATTTTCAATTAGGGAATCCACAAGGGGTCTCCTAGGGTCAATTCCTAACAATGCAAAGGAACTGCTGGCAACTAAGTATCGGGCTAGGCATTTGGAGGCACTGTTATTGCTTTATGTGCACCCTCCTCCAGTGATCTTCATCATTCTGGGCCCTCTCAGGCCCTATACCCCTTCCAGACTAGCCATGTTATCACATAAATGCTCTCTCTCTTTCTAACCCACAATATACTGTTTGGTTGCCCCTCCACATTTTTATTGCCTTATTATGTGCTGGCTAGGGTGGGGAAGGGTAATCACACCTCCTTCTCAGAGCAATACTTACCTGCTACATCTATATACCACCTTTGTTCCAATGACTGAAGGGGGATAGAGTACACTGGCAGAGAGCAGGTGGCCACCAGATTAACCCCCTATTGTTAATTATTATTTGTCCCCACCCATCTGACTGGGTTGCCCTAGCCCCAGCTATGCAGTCTCTGGAAACTGTTGCTGTTTTTATTAGGGTTGGGGACTTAATGGTGGCACTGAGCAATCTCTCATAAAACTGATGTGGAGGGGCTGTGCTCATTTCTGGCAGGAAAAGCACAGTGGTTGTAACAGAAAACTGACCCTTCCTGGCAGAGTCCTGCAGGTTTTCTTCATGTCATCCCCTTCCTTGTGTATACAAGGCCACCAAATGAAATCATACAATGGTTTAGTGTTCAGCATTTTTTCTACTGATGATAAAACTTCAGTCCGCCTTTTTTCATCTGGCCCAAGTCTGCAGAGTCTGTGCTCACTCAGGGACTTGCCAAGGCAAGGAAGTAGATGAGCCAAGTGAGGCTGAATCTAAATAAGACCAAAGTGGTAATGCCACACAGTCTTATGAACCGTGTCTAGGGAGGGAGGGGAGATGACAGGGACCCACAGAGGATGTGGTGTTTAGGCTTCACTGGTATCTCAGGTTCAGAATCTTAACAGTTTTGTAGGTTGACTGCTCTGCTTGAAACACCAGGAAGTAGCAATGACTATATATGCCTTTCATCAAGTCCCTCTAGCAAGGTGGTTGGAAGCATACTCCAAATCTGGTGACTGCAGCTACTTTGAAGCTAGATCTCTAAAATGTGCTTTCTGGAGGAGGAAGGGGGGCAATTGCCTGCAAAGACAGTCCTGGGTATAAGCCAGGGCTCAGCTGAATTTTATAAATATGTTGATTTTTAAACAAAGTGTTAAGACAAGCATTAGACAGCCAGCTGGCACAGAAGATGATGGCCTACCTACTGACAAGTGGGGTGGAGGTGGGGGAGAGTCAGCAATGTTCCCAAATCCTCTTAGCATAACCCCTCTCCCTAAACATAGCTTTATGTTCCACCACATGGAGCACACAGGACAGGCATACAGAGGCACCACTGTAGCAACTAAACCACAATGAACTTCCTTCTACGAGCTGTGTTTCTAAGTTTAAGCCTTAAAGTGGTTCCATGAATACTCAAGACTTGCTTGTTCAGAACCATTCCAAAATGGGTTCAGGCCTAGCCACAGGACTGAGTTGGCCTTGGCCACCCTGATGGCTGACCTTTGAGGAGAACAAAACAGTGAGAGTATGACCTTATTCTTGCTTCTTGATTTCTTGTTGGCTTTTGATACCACTGGCCATGGCATCCTTCTGGACTGACTCCAGGGAATGGGGGCACTGTGTGATAGTGGTTCCAATCCTACCTTCAGGATTGAACCCAGACAGCAGCATTAAGAGAGTGCTTTTTGGCCCCCTGGCGGCTATGTTATGAGGTGCCGCAGGAAACTATCCTATCTCAAATGCTATTCAATATTTCTATGAAGCCACTGGGAATGGTCTTTAGGAGTTTTGGGGCAAAGTGTCATCAGTGTGCTGATGTTACTCAGCTCTGTTTCTCCATATCAGAATCGGGAGAGGCTGTGCAGTCCCTGGACCAGTGCTTGGATGCAATGGTGAGATGGATGAGAAGAAAAAGCTGAGCTTGAATCCTGGTGAGACAGAGGCACTGTGGATGAACAGTTCCTGTGTCTGAGAAATTGGTCAATTGCCTATCCTGGATGGGGTTGTACATGCTCTGAATAAGCAGGTTCACAGTCTGGGAGGTGCTTCTGAGTCCAGCTTTGTCACTGGAGGCCCAGGTCAGTCTCAGTGGTTACAAACACCTTTTCCCAGCTGTGACTGACACCACAGCTATGGTGTCAGGAACTGGCTGGCTGAAGATGAGTCATGGGAGGAACCAGCCAGGGAACCCCCAAAGGAGGATAGCTCAGAGCCAGGGGATTGGTGGTGGGACACTGAGGAGAGATCAGAGGGAGAAGATTGGGAAGAGGGGCTGGATGTTGAAGGGGCAACAGGGTTTGGTGAGCAGGGAGAGCGAGTGACAGGGAGCAGTTCAGAGTCCAAGGCTGAAGTAGAGGAGGAGGGGCAAAAGACATTTACGACTTGGAATTCCCTGCCTGTTGACATTAGACAGGCACCTTCCCTGTACTCCTTTTGGTGGCTGTTAAACTTTTTTTGCTTAGACAAGCCTACCCAGATTTGTAGAAAGTTTATATGTGCTTTAATATGTTTTTAACTTATTGTAGATTTTAATTATTGTTGGAATGTTTTAAATTATTGTTTTTAACTATTTTTACTGATAATTTTATTGTTTTAGTCTTTTTGCAAACAACTTTGAAGTGTTTTACAATCAAGTGGTGCATAAATTTTATGAAATAAATTTGGGATGGGGCTTAGGGCAATTTTAATATCATTTTAATTTAATTTCTCCTCACCAGCTTTGTGTTGTATTTTTAAAACTATTGGTCTCTCTGAGCACTAAGAAGGGAGCAGGGCAGAAATGTGATTGAGCAAACACAGTTCTCCACAGATGACAAAAGGAAGTGTCTGTGTTGAGCAGAAGCCAGAGCTGGCGCAACATTTGTGAAATTGAGCCCCAAACACTTCCCTGAAATTGTGCCACTGACTTTATCCCCAACTTCGTTTCTTCAAATCATTTTGGCGATTCATCATCACATGTACTTAGGAATAAGTCCTAATGAACTCTACAAGGCTTTTAACTAGTCAAGCTCTAGAAAGCTCCACTTCCTCCTCCTCCACATCTGAAAAAACAAGGGGGCATGGGATCACTTTCTAAACTTTTAGGCCACTTTTGCATAAATAATCTTTGGATTTTTGCAAGGCAGGAGAGAGAGAGAGAGAGAGAGAACTACAAATGTAATGAAGAAACAAAAAAAGTTTTCCTTAGTAATACAGGCTTATAAAGTTTCAGGGAGTGGCACAAAGTGACAATCTATTTTCACGACCTCTGCCCTTTCTTCAGAAGTGTATTTAGCCCTGTGCTTCTCAAATTAAATAAGCTGTTGGGCTTGCAGGAATGGCCCACCCTTCTGTAAAGAGTGTGTGTTTTTCTATACATATTCAAGCACAGTACACCAAAATGCTGTCTGGTGTCGGAGGCAGTATGTCTTATATGTCAGCTGCTGGGAATCCCAAGTGGGGGAGAGTCCTGTTTGCAGGCTTCACTGAGGCATCTGCTTGGCCACTGTGAGAACAGCATGCTGAACTAGATGGTCCCCTTTGGCCTGTCGTAGCAGAAGGGCCGTTATTATCTTGTTATAATGGTGGCCTCCTGTGACTAGTAAAAAACTGACAGTTCTAAAATTAAACCAAAACCTGAGAACAGGACTTTCTGGGGAACAAAAAATGTTGGCTACTCCAATTTTCTTCCCCTCCAAAAGAATTTTGCCGCATCCCTGAAATACAACCAGCTGATTCTGATATGGTCTTCATCAACTGGGTGCTGCTTGAAAGGGCCTTGAGGAGAGCCTCACAGTGGATTTTTCTGTACTTTGTCTTTCCCAAGTAATGTCCACTGTTATTCCTGTTTCCTTCAAACCTGAACAGGACTACTATTCTCATGACTGCAGCTGATGCCCTCCCCCCCCCCCCCAATGTACCACAATCTGCCATTCACTGCACTAACAAGCACATTAGCTACCCAGGCTAATTGGTTTATGGATAACATTAATTACCATGTTGCTCATTAATGGATGAAATCTTTATTGGTTTCATTGATCAGCAGGACTTGTTAGTTGGCCTAACCAATGGCAGATGTAACAAGCTCTCTTATTGGCATATCAATTAATGTAATCAATTTCTGGCCAGCGGCTGCCATTCGCTTCCCTGTTTGTTAGAAGGTGGGAGTTCAAGGCAGAGCAAAGAAGCTTTCATTGCAAGGGTTTCTCATTCTTCTTAAGCCAGCTTCCCCACAGGCCCTCATTGGCCATGTGTGGGTCTGTATGGCAAAACACCTCTTCTCCTGCACAATACACAACCTTTTCGTTGCTCTCTCTCTCTCTATACACATACACATGTGCATGAGAAATCCATCAGTACAGACATCCATAATCATGCAAGGCCTGCACTCCCAGAAAATATATTACCCATCCTCTTACAGATGCATACTCAAGACTGCAACATCTTGTGGGTCTTTCTGAGTGCTGTATGCGCAAGCCACTGTATATGCAGACATGAGAGCAACCTGCTAATAAATATGGGGAAATTCAGAAGCTCTACTTGTTTCATCTACAATTCTAATGGGAAAAGGGGAGTTATAGCATGGGCAGTCAATGGGTACAAGGTATTCAATGACTTCAGCTGGGGAGGGGGTAGAGATGGTGCTGTGATGAGGCCACAAAACAAGATACACCAGAGGGTGGTGAGGAAAGGGAGAGAAATATGGTGATGCTGATCTTTTTGAGGGAAGAAGTACATATTTAAGGATGCAAATGTCACTTTTCATAGGCTAGAAGCAGCTTGAAAAGAAACTAGCAAATTATTTAATGAGGAAGTGGGGATTTATTCTAACAGACTTTTGGGAACTGACTGCTTTTAATGAAAGGGCTGGTGTTGTGCTGTTTTTGTTGTGTATGTTTTAATAGATCTTCTAGCTTTTAATTGTATTAATGTTTAATTGTTTTTAATGATTTTTTTAAAAAATGTTTTTAACTGTTCTTATTTTTTTCTGTAAGTCACCTTGAGTCCCTGTTGGGGGAAAAGGTGGGATATAAATAAATATATGATGATGAGCTCAAAGTCCACATGCTACTCAAACCATCCAATTGTGAGCAGCAGTAAAACTTTTGAGAAGCCCAGGACTGTCAGTATTCTAGCTGTGGTTACTCTTCCATAAGTGAATGACACACACTAGCTGCTGCAGCACACTGCTGGACTCAGAAAAGCGGGGGCAAAGAGAAAGGGAACCAGTTACCTTACAAACCCTAGGGCAGGAAACTTACAAACTTTATTGTGGGGGAACTCAGAGATATTGCTGAACTAGAACTCCCACCATACCTGACCATTGGCCATTCTTGCTGAAGGGGATGATGGATCAAAGGTTCCCCTCTGCTGGCTAGAATTTCCACCTCCTTTTCTTTGCATTATGGGAGACTTGGGGTATTTCCCCCATAGTATGTTGCCCTTTCCAGTTGGAGGGAGCAGCAAGGTGTATGTCAAAGAGGCAGTTAAATGAGCCCTTCCAAAAGGAAGAGTAATGGTTCTTTTGGCCCTTCCTCTTCACCTGCTTATTGGGGAGTGCCCTATTTCTGTCCCTAGTTGCTACCAGGGCATCCTCCAGCCCTTTCCTGAAGAGCTTGCTCCCTTTAAAGGGGTCATTGGCCAGGATGGCCGTTGACTTAGCTTTTATGCCATTGCTTAAGCCAGAGCTGCCTGTGCACTGCCAAGTCTGTTGTCATGGCTTTCACAGAGAATTGTAAGGTATCTGCTGAGGCATCGGACATGTAGGACTATGGCTTGGAGAGTTTTGTTATTCCTTCATGTAGGTAGATGGCCTAGAGTGGGGCTCGTTTCAGCATGGCCTGAACCCCAATGTAGGCAAGCTTTGGCCATGAATGAGGCTGCTTCTGAGACCCTAATGGCAAAGGCTGAGGCTTCATGAAAGCAAGACTTCTGCCCTCTTGTTCTTGGGGAAGTCATCCCCATCGCAGGACACCATAAACCCATGTGAAATTAAAAAGGGGGGGCATGTACAAGTGGGACCTTGAACAACTCCAGGGCATGCTTATCAAAGGGATAGACAATTCATGACAGAGTGTCCTGCCTTGGAGACTCCAGGAATCTGCCATTCATTCAAAATGTTCTCTTCAAATTATTCCGGGAAGGCCTTGTGCTTTGGGAAGGCCTTCAAACCATTGTCTGAGGCCTGAGGCTGTTTCTCAGCCTGTTGGAACCTATTCAGGGAGGTTCACTGTCATGCTTGCACACCTTCCCCAAGAGCTGTCTAATGTCTGGGCCCAGGAAAAGTATGGATGAATTATCTCCTTCCTCTCCTTGTCCGGCGACAACTCACCTCCCTCCCTATCCAAGGGGGCAGATCTGCACCTGGAAGCTGGCTTCTTGTCCTGGCAAAGATGCATCCTCCTGTTCCTGCCTCTGTGTCCACTGTGTGTGGCTAAGGAGCTCTCTCATCAAAGGAGGAGGATATGGAGAAGGGAGGAAAGGGGCTTGTCCTCCTCCTCCTCCTCTGAGTATTTGGTTGCTACAGTTGCTATCGGTTCTGTGGGGCTTTGCCTGCTGCTGCTCCGGTCTGGGGCACTCCTGGTGATGAGCTCAGTACCTCCTAGGTGGCTGCCCACCCACCCATGCAGCAGCCTGGTGTCTAAATAGAAAGAAAACACTTTGAGGGCAGTTGCTATCTTATTTTGGATTCCTGGACAAGACAGAGTGTGAGGAGGAAAAGAAGCTGATTTGAAGATCTGGGAAGGGTGGCTGGATCAGTCTCAGCCACTTCCCAGCTTTCTTCCTCAAAGAAACACAGTGCTTACAAGTTGTTTGGCCCAAGAACAACTGAAATTGACTCCACGCAAATACAGAAGGCTGAAGGTGTTGGAAGGGGTGCTGCCCCACGGCTGCCCTCAGCTTTGCAAGCAGACTGGACCTCCAGGGATCTACAAGCCATCGACAAGATTTGATTTATCGGGGCTAAACTATAAAGGTGGGAAGACTCCAGTCATTTCCAACTCAGGAAATCACATCACAAAAGTACTTTTTAAACTAATTACCCAGATTCCAAATTGCTGCCCTTAATGAGCCTTCTTTCTGCCCAGAACTTATGAGAGAAAAAGCTACCTTTGGAGCACAGTAATTACCGCTTTCCCTTTCAAACTTCTAACTGGAGATCAATGCTGCATTTTAAGACTCATTGATTTACAATTAGCCTGGCTTTCCTGCTAAAGTGTTTTCAAGCAGAGTTTACTTTTATTTTATTCTGAAATCTCAGAGATCTGGTTCTTGGATTTCACATCCTCCTGAGACACGTGCTGGAAACTCAAAAAGGAAGAAACACATCTGAGGGAGGGATGTGGGCCACATTGAAGTGGCTGGTGGGGGGGGGAGAGAGGGGGGATAACAAAGCAGAAGCCTTGAACAAAGCTATGGGAGAAAGGAGAGGCAGTCAAGCCAGACAGAGCAGCCACAAATACCTGGCAGGAGCAGCAACAGCCTATCAACTCAAGGAGCTCTCGGCAAGTGCTTCCCTCCTGCTCTTCTGTGGCATCCGGGAGAGGGATGCTCTGCGCATCTTTACAAAACAAAGCACTGGTTAAAAATAGTGTAGAAGGCAAGGCCATGAGGGGCCAGCAGCTCCTGCATTTGCACAATCTATCCCACAAGGGGATAGAAGTAAGCAAAGCAATTAAGAATTTCATGCTGATTGCTTCAAGCATTTTCTTCTCTGCCATAAATGTAATCGCATAAAGAAGAGAGCCTCTCCTCCTTGACTCCATCTGGAGCCCTGCTCTCCATATAGGCAGAAGCCCAACTGAGACATACAGATCCTTGGGCTTGGCCACCTCCTACAGCATTTGCCTGTGGCGAGCAATTCTCTACAAAGGAACAGCATGATGTGGCAGAGGACCGCAAATCTGAGAACCCTCAGCTGCACAAAGGGAGGCTGCCGTACTCCTACGCTCATGTGATCTGACAACTGGCATCAAATCATGAAAATCTCGGCTTTCACTTGAAAAATTAAGCATGTGTTGCTAGACTTTTGTTTGTGAAGATACGTTTGAACAACAGGTAAGCAACTGCAAGCAAAAAGTCATAGTGTTCAAGGGCAGCGGCTCCAGTTGTGTCCTGCACAACTTATGGCTCTCCACCACACCACCATTATTTCCCACTACTCCCCTACCACTCATCCTTTATCCTAAATCTCCCTTTCTGCCCCACTGCTTTGTAACAAACAAACAAACAAACAAACAAACAAACAAACAAGCATATCCCCTTAATTCCTTTTTAAAAATTGGAGTTTGGAATAAAGTATCTGCACAGGGAATGTATATACAAGGTGTGGCACTACAGATTTGTTACTGGTTTGAATAATTTATTTTG
This sequence comes from Podarcis pityusensis, assembly GCF_964106645.2. Taxonomy (NCBI): domain Eukaryota; kingdom Metazoa; phylum Chordata; class Lepidosauria; order Squamata; family Lacertidae; genus Podarcis; species Podarcis pityusensis. The sequence goes on along the minus strand of NC_138033.1, from coordinate 47,997,378 downwards.
GACAGAAAGCCTATTTTTTTATTGGCTTAAATATGCAACCCAATGCTAAACATTAAAATGTGACCCAGTTCATATGTAATACCAAGCCAAACCATGGTTAAGTGTGAACAAGTGAGTGTACAGGTACTCAGAAGAAAAATCACAGCTGCTTCCCTGGTCCTACTGCCAACTATACTACCTGGAAGCAAGCCTTAGTTTGGCTTATGGTTATGTCTGAGCCTGGGCTCACAGGTTGTCTCTCCAAACCAAACTGAAAGCAGTAAGCCAAGAACAAACCTTGGCTACAGCTCACGGTTGTGTAGTGAAGCAAATCAGGAGTTTGGAACTGGCTGTAATGCTAAGCCAAACCATGGCTTGGCTCTAAGTAGTACAGCAACAGAAAGACTGGGGGAAAAGTGAAGTAGCCACAATATTCCTCCAAGCACCCACACGCTTGTTTACACTTAGCTACAATTTGCCTTAACATATGTGCAAACCAGGCCTCTACCTGTGCAACCGACACATTTTTGTCAGATGATTACACTTACACACACACACACACACACACACACGTACGTACCAGGAACCTGTTAATTATATATTCTCTGCAGTGTTCAAAATTAGCATACCTTTGGCATAGAACACCATCAGTAACTGCTTTAGTGATCTAGTTGGTGGAGTATGGAGAAAGGTTTGCCCCAGGCTAGGCTATGTGCACTGCCAGCCAAAGATTAACACAGAGGAGGAGTCAAAATAGCTGCTTAGCACCAAATGTAAAGAAAAATATCAGAAAGTTCAAAAAATGAAAGCTACCTTGAGGACAGCCTGCTCAAGTCTCAAAGATAACGTTTGGTCTATTTTTAAAACAGGTCTTTAACACTTAGCAGGATCCTTCTCAGCAGCAAGCAATCCTAAAACACACTGCAAAGGGGGAAACAATTTAGGAAATCAAAATCCAAAGGGAAAAGAGGTTCAAGTGGCAACAAGCCTATCCGTAGCCTGTAGCAAAGGCATGAAGTGTGAGATGTGATGGGATAAGGAGCAGGGGTACAGGGCTGTTGAGTCAGTTTGACTGGCACTTTTCACTCCTGCCCATCCTCAGTTGTTATCCACAACTATTATTTTGCTATCTCCCCACACGCCACAGAAAAGGGCTTCTTCTGGCAGCCTGGCAGCCACCTCCATTAAACACCTAACAGGCCTGACAATAAACAAAGAGAGAGACTGCTGTAACAAATGTCCTGCCCAGCCATACCCCCCAATCTGTGGTGCATGCTCATGAGCTCCATTCCAAGCCAGCAGGCTCAAGTAAGAGGAAAACAAGAGGCAAACAGCCTGCACTATGGCTGAGCAGCGGAGGCTGGGAGGGAAAGATGGCAGAGAGATGGAGCCATTTTATTAGATCAGGCAAATTCTAATTTATTCTGTAGAGAGGGAGGCGAGAAAATGGATTCACGCTCAGCAGGCTGACTGCAAAGCATCTAACCCCCATCATCCTCAGATTTTCAAACTCATTGTTTGCCTCTTTTGGCCATTCCTAGCAGCTGTAGAAAAATCAAGCTCCTCCTGGAGACAGGGGGTGGGTGGGGGGAGTGGGCGTCTTATATTTTAGCCCTCAAGGAAACAAATTGGTTGCAGGGTTTTGCTCTGCTGAGTACAGAATCGGAAACAGCCTCCGCCCCCCAGCTCATATTCGGTTTAATGTAATGCCAGACCCCACCCAAAAGGATTCACTGAAAAGGTGCCCAATTGCTCTTGGCACTACATACTTCTAACGGGGTGCTGAACTAAGGGTCATGTGGGAAAATCCACGCTGCTCCCTCCTGCAAAAGGCAGGAGGTGTACAGTCCAAGGCAGGAGGTGTACAGTAAGGATAGCTATACTACAGCCACACTCGACACTGCAAGAGATGCAGGCACATGCATGTGCGCACACACACATTGGGAGAAACATACATGAACAAACACATACTAGGCATATGTGGGGGCTTGGAGCCTTGGCTGACTGAAGGTCTGCAGTGACTCCACTAAGCACTCCTTGCCCTCTCTCTGCTTCCTATTCATGTCCCACTTCAAAGAATTGGGAAACAGCTTGACATGATGAAACAAAACCAGCCAATCAGGACTAATCTGTTTTTGAATAGTAAAGCCACCATCCATTGGAAAACAAGACTGGGGTCAACCCCCCTTCCAAGAAGGATCAATTGAGTAGACATAGAAGCAGCAGACTCTGCAGGGTGAGGAACGCAAAGCAACCACTAAGCAAAAATTTGCCATGAGCTGGGGCAAAAGCAGCCATCTTCGAGTCTGGGTGCAGTGGGCGAAGACCCCTTTTGCAGCAATTAGTAGCAGAGGCAATACTTCTTTTGCAACCAGTTCTATGATGAGAGAGGCAGAGCTAATTCTGAGTCTTAGTTCATCTTTGATGAACAGAAGGGTTAATGTAAGAACCATTTCTTTGCAAGGGTAACTCAAGCGACACTGATGTGAATCAATGTTCCTTTTGTGAACACATTACTTGGCAGAAACTGGCTTTTTGTATCCCCCTTAAACGAAGCCAGCAAAACAAAAAAAGGGGGAGGAATGTCCTTCAAACAAAAGGATGAGGTGAAAATAAAGAGAGACTCGCCTGCACTTTATTCTCTTTCATAGAAGCAAATGCATTTGGTGCTTTTTATACATTAATCAATCAATATCACTGACTGTACATCAGCAGTGCAGCCAAGTTATGAACGACCTTTCTGGCAAAGAGGACACTTTTAATGCTCACAAGACTGCTCAGAGCTTTGCAACTTTCTGAATTTATGCCTGCATGATTACCCCTCAGAGGCAGAAGCCTGTTAGCAGAACACCAAGGATGACCAGATTAGAACTTGCCAATTTGCACAGGCTGGGTGGAGGGAGCTGCCGTGTACGTGCACAGCCATCAATTGGTCTGGGAAGGGCCCTGCCATATTCCAGGAAGCTTTTTTCCATTGGCCAAAGTGGACATACTGGGAGAAGCAACTAGGCTCCATCTGTCTGGCCAACAAGCCACGGCTTGTGAAGGATGACAACTCCACTTTTGTTGCTGGCTAGAGCCACAGATTTGGCGTTCCCCACCTCACACACCTGCAGCCCTGAGTTGCCATCGAAGCCAAGGTTTCAAAAAATAAAATTGCTCCTGTCACCTGGCCTGAGGCAGCCTCTGAGCAGAAACAGTAGGAGCTCTCTTCTTTGGCCAGTATTTAAAACCACTTTGGGTTTCTCTGCACAGCCATCTTCCCAAACATCAACTTGAGGAGAAGCATTGCCTTGCACAAATTGGAAAACTAACATTTTAACCTGCTCTTAAATCATTGGCAGAAATGGCATTTACACAGCCCAAGAAGTTCACAGCCAAGCTTTGCTAACAAAACAAAAACAGAGGAAAACCCAAATAGAAGCAGTTACACGTCTTGTGAAAAGGTAACTATGAGATTGTTAGATCTGATAGAAGGCTAGAACATGTGCTCCAGATTGGATTGTTGCAATGTGTTCTACGTGGGCTGACCTTGGAGAAAACTCAGGAACTTGCAGTGGGCAAGTTACCAGACAAGGTTCCGTTTACAGCTCATATAACCAGTTTTAAAACAGCTTGCATGGATTTTCCCATTCATATCCAGGCCCAAATCAAGGTGCTCACATTGGTGGTTCAATGGCTTAAACAACTTAGGCCCAAAATATCTGAAAGACTCCCCCTGTCCTTACAGACTTTCTTGGGCTGGGCAGAGGATATGTCCTGAAGTGCAGGGGATGGCAGCCTGGGAGCCCACAACGGTGTGTCTTGTACTCTTGTATTCTATAGCTTCCACTGTATGTTCTTTACTCTGGCCTTTGACACCATTTTTTTAAAAGGACCCGCCCCATTAATCTGATAATTAAAGCAAATTACAGTCAGATTTTGTTATTGTTGCAGCCCTGGAACAACAGCAGCAGCAGCAACAACAACACATTTCTATTTCTATTATGATGAAAAGGAGTCACATGAATACCTTTTTAGCATTTTAAAAACGGTAGACAGAAACATGTTGCTTATACAGTGATGTCACTTTTTCAGAAAAATTGTAACTGGACGTTTTAGTTGAAAATATTGCAATATCATAAATCAATTGGGATCTGATTTAGCATGACTGATGTCTATTCAGTAAGTAAGCTAAAAATGCACATTCTGTAATTTTTACACGCTGTATGAATCTCAAACATTTCCCCAATTGTTAAAATAATTTCAACTGAAATATTTTAGAGGGTAGGATCCAGAAAACACTTAACCCTTGTGTACCCTCAATACAGAGGGTTTGCTCTGTGACCCAAGAGAGAGTCCACAGCGTCTGTGAGAGTGCAGCACTTTCCACATCAACTTTCATGGCAAGGATCTCCTAGACAACATCCAAGTCGTGCTGCAGCTTGGGCTGGACTTTGGAGCTGAAGTCTAGAGCCCCGTAGTTGAGGAGGCCACTTGCACAACAACAACCAAGTCCAGTAACAGCAGCACCAGGCAAAGCAAGTGCTTGATAGGGCCCTACTGTGGTTGGTGACAAGAGTCACCACAGCACCATTTCTGTCTTTTGCTTTCTTTCTTTTTTAATCGTTTCATAGTCAGCCACTGGCTGGGCATGTTCATAGTTGCAGGGCTCATCTGGTGATTTTTACTTTAAAATATATTATCCTTTTCTACCACAGTATGGTGCTGATTTCCAAGTAAATGTACTTGGCATTAGGGCAGCAAAAGGAAATTCCAATATATTCCTACAGTCATGATGGTACTATTTAGTGAGTTTAAAATACAAAACTGAACATGGACAGATAATTTTTTTAAGAAAAAAAAACAGGCTTGGAAAACTTTTTAGTTTTAGTTTTTCTCTCACATCAGAGGAATGTAGTAGTAGTTGTAATGTTCTGATTTACAAATGAAGGTATACACATAGCCACCTCACAGAATCATAGAGTTGGAAGGAACCTTGAGGGTCATCAAGTCCAACCCCCTGCAATGCAGGAATCTTAAGTAAACCATTCCTGACAGAACCTCCAATGAAGAAAAGTCCACCACCTTTCAAAGGAGTCTGTTCCACTGTCGAACAGCTCTTACTGTCAGAAAGGACTTCCTGATGTTTAGTCAGAATCCCTTTCTTGTGACCTGAAGCCATTGGTACAATTCCTACCATCCAGAGCAGAAGGAAACACGCTAACTCCATATGACAGCCCTTTAGATATTGGAAGATGGTTATCGTATCTCCTCTCAGTCTCCTCTTTTATAGGTGAAACATACCCAGCTCCCTCAACTGTTCCTCATAAGGCTTAGTTTCCAGACTCCTGATCATCTTGGTTGCCCTCTCTGCACATGTTCCAGCTTGTCAATATCCTTCTTAAATTGTGGTACCCAGAATTGGACAAATTGGTGTGTTCTGACCAAGGCAGAATAGAGAGGTACTATGACTTCCCTTGATCTGGACACTAGACGTCTCTTGATGCAGTCTGAAATAGCATTAGCCTTTTTTCGCTGCTACATCACACTGTTGACTCATGTTAAGCTTGTGGTCTACTAAAACCCCTAGATCCTTTTCAAATTTACTACTGGCAAGCCAGCTGGTCTTCCCTGCATAAGTGTAGAACCTGATATTTGTCCCAATTGAAATTAATGGTGTTAGTGTTGGCCCCCTTCTCCAATCTGTTAAGGACAACTTGAATCCTGATTCTGTCCTCTGTGGCATTGGCTACTCCTCTCAGGTAGTGCTATCTGCAAATTTGATTAGCATTCCCTCAATACCTTCATCCAAGTCATTTATAACTACAATGGGCCAAGGACAGAATGTGAACACACACACAATCCCATTATAAGGCCATTAAATGTTTAGGGTCTAAAATGACTTATTTGTACCTCTGCTTCTAGGAAACAATGAGAAGGGCACCCTCCCTACACTAGGTTTCAGAGAACCACTAGAGCGGCCAAACTAGCATGGTTGATTTGATTTTATAAGCTACTAATATGCCTATATCTTCTTCTCCCCCCCCCCCCTCTCTCTCCAATCCTGGAATCCATACAGTCACCTTTCCCCTTCCCCAGAATCCTTACACCAGGAATGAAGGAAGGAGGAAGGGCCCCTGGGAGGTGGCCTGGAAAGCAGAGGCAGCTGTACTAGTCAAGTGGAACAGACAGGCACTGCCTGCCTGCAAAGGCTGGAATTAATGCTATTGTCCTGCCACAAAGGCAGCAGCAAAGCAAGCAGTGGAGGGCAGAGGACAAGCCCAGCCCAGCTACAAGCCAAAGGATGGAGGAGGAGAATGACAAGAAATTAGGGAGAATCTTCTTGGTCTGGTCTAGGGCAGGGTGGTAGTGCCTAGAAAGATATCAGCTTTTACCTAGAGAGCCCAGAGGTCAATCATACATGTTTCATGTGAATATGCTAATGTGCTAGAAGAGTATGTTCAGGACACTCATGGGCTGGAGCATCAGCTACAGAAGAAACAGGTATGGATGTTGTATTCAGTCAGGCACCAGAAGGCAAAGCTAACCAATCTTTTAATTTATTGGCTTCTGGAAGTTTGGCCTGGTGTATCCAGTGAGCTACTCATTAGCCAGCATGATAAGGCCAGCATGCAACAGCCTGGAACTACAAGTGGCTAAAAATGTTTTCAGATGTCACTGGACTGCAAGGAGACTCACTTCAAAAGGATTTGCAAGCTGAAAGTGTAACCATGCCACATGCCAGAAACACTTGCTGAAAAAGAAATCTCAAATACAGGAGACAGAAAGAACACATCAAAGCCTGATGCCCCACCACCACCAGGCACATATGCCTCCAGCCCCAAACTTGAGAACAGGTGATGCATGAATTGCTTCCTGACTGGTAGCAGACCACAGAAGGAGCACAGAAGGAACCTATTTAACATGGGAAACTATTGGGAAGGGCCTGAGCTCAGTGGTGCAGCATCTGTCTTGCATATAGATGTTCCCAAGGTCAATCCCTGGCTCTCCAGGTAGGGCTGGCAGAGGCTCCTACCTGAAATCCTGGACAGCTGCTGCCCTCAGTGGAGACAATACTGAGCTAAATGGACCAGTGGGCTGACTCAGTATAAGCTAGCTTCCTAACTGCCTTATTCCAAGTTAGACTATTTTTTCATCTGTCTGGCAGTGGCTCTCCTGTGTCTAATGCAGTGAAGGTCTTTTCAGCCACCTGCTACAAGATCCTTTTATTAAAGGGTTGGACCTGGAACCTTCTATGTGCCAAGCAGAGTCTACTACTGAGCGACAACCTCTCCACATACTGAATCTGATCTCCCAAAGGTCTGAGCAAATTACAAAGCAGTAGGGGGAACTGATTCTGTATTTGAACATTGTCTATCAACCAAGGCTTTCAAACCCTGTGACCACCATGTGGGGTGCTGCCCTCTGTGCCCTGCAGTTTCTGCTGCAGGTTGGGAAGATGTATATGGGCCTGCGTTCCTTGGGCAAGTCATCCAACGGGGACAGGAGAGCTTTCAGAGGCCTTGCCTCTGCACAAAAGGGCAAGATAGCATCAGAGACCCAGCCAGGCCAAGTCAAACCTATGTTGCGGCTGACTGCTAAGCACAACACGTGAAAAGAACCAGGCCTGTGCAGCAGCAGCAGCAGCAAGAGGAGGAGGGATGCCTTTAATGATGAGAAGCAGCCAGCAGAGGGACCCCAAATCACTGCCAAGCTTCCCAGCTCAGCAATCTGGCAGCTGGCTGCTCCTTGTGGGCTTAGGATGCAGCTGAACAAGGAAAACATTCTGGAACAAGTCAGCAGCTGGAGCTTCCTCTCTTGCTGCTTAATGAAAGCCATGAGCGGCTGATGACAAGTGTCTGGTGGAGCAAGCTGGAGGTTTATGAGATTCCTGCCACGTTTCAGAGCAACTGCAGCATGCCTTCACTCTGCCTGCCACAATCCTGCTAACCACTTCCTTCCTGCCAGGCGCTCCTACTAGAGACTTTCATTAACCCAGTGCTTGGTGTGTGTGTATAAGTTTATACTACACCCTCAAGGGGCATGAGAAAGTGTTTGCTTGAGCAAAACAGAAAATGAAAATGATTAAGCTCTTCATATCCTTCATCATCACCTCCTCTACCCACTGGGCACAGCTGCCTCTCTTGCCTCCCAAATCACAAAAACATGAGGACAAATGAAGTTCTTCTTCTGCCAAAACTTCAGCACCCAGAACCTGGTGTGAGATGTAAGTGGTGACATTTGACTCCAATAGAGGAAGCTACCCAAAAATGAGGGAACTGATAAAAAGGAAGTTGAAAAGGATAGTAAAGAGGGTCCAATGTTTCTAGAATGCTTGGGGATTGTACCAACACACTCTGCTCTAACAGAAGTTAGCTAGAATGTATACTGGGGGTCAGGGCTAAGAGGATGCCAGTGTGGTTAACCAGGAAAATCAAGAAACTATTAGGAGGCAAGAAGGCTTTCTTCAGAAAATAGAAGTCTTGCCCAAAGAATCACAAACTTTGGCAAAAGATATTCAAACAGACATTAAGTGATGCAAAAAAGAAAGAAAAGAATTTGAGGAGCACATTATGTTTTCAGCAAAGACCAGCTACATAAAAACTCTTTAAATACAGTGGTACCTCGGGTTAAGTACTTAATTCGTTCTGGAGGTCCGTACTTAACCTGAAACTGTTCTTAACCTGAAGCACCACTTTAGCTAATGGGGCCCTCCTGCTGCTGCTGCTGCGCCGCCGGAGCACGATTTCTGTTCTCATCCTGAAGCAAAGTTCTTAACCTGAAGCACTATTTCTGGGTTAGTGGAGTCTGTAACCTGAAGCATATGTAACCTGAAGCGTATGTAACCCGAGGTACCACTGTACATTAAGAGCAGGAGACAGGCTAACAAGGTAGTTGGACCTTTGGACAACAAGGAAGCCAAAGGTGTACTAAAGGAGGAAAAGGAGATTTCAGAGAAGGTGAATACTTTGATCTGTCTTGACAGTGGAAGATGTAAGGCATATCCTTGTGCCTGAACTAACTCCCAGGAAGGGAGGCTGAGGAACAAAGGCGAACAGTGGTAATAAGTCACAAGGTTCTAGGTCTTATTGACAAATTAAAAAGTAACAAATCACAGGGTTTGGATGCACCAGGCAGTTTTTAAAAACACTTGAATGTTAAATTGCTGATCTTCTAACAAAACCATGTAACTTGGAGGGTAAGGACTGTTGCTTAGAGAAACTGCCTTGCATGCAGAAGGTCCCAGGTTCAATTCCAGATAGGGCTGGGAAAAGTTTTTGCCTGAAACACTGGAGAGTCATTGCCAGTTAGAAAAGACAAGGCAGCTTCCTATGTTCGTACAGTTAGCCTCCAAGCCTGAGAAAAGTGGCCAACGTTACACCAATTTTTTAGAAGGGATCAAGTGGAGATCTGAGAAAATATAAGTCAGTTAGTTTAATGTCTGCTTCAGGAAAACTGGTGGAAATCATTGCTAAAGATAGAATTACCAAGCATTTGGAAGAACAAGCCTTGCCAAAGCAGAACCAGCATGGCTTCTGGAAGCCTAATTTCTGTCTCACAACCCATTAGAGTTATTTGAGTGTAAACAAGCATATAGACAGAGATGATCCAATTAATTTTGGTCATATCCATACCATGCATTAAAGCACACATGGCTTCCCCCAAAGAATCCTGAGAACTGTAGTCTACCTCTCACAGAGCCCCAATGCACAGCACCCTTAGCAAATTACAGTCCCTAGGATTCTTTGGGGAAAGCCATGTGTGCTTTAAATGTGTAGTGTCAATATGACCATTGTGTACTTAGACTTTCAAAAAGCTGTTGATAAAGTACCTCACCAAAGACTCCTGAGTAAGCTTAGCAGTCAGATTCTCTTATGGACCAGAAATTGGTTAAAGAATAGGAAGCAGAAGTGCCCTGCCCCCAAGGATCAGTATCAGGAACTGTGCTTTTTAACTTGTTTATAAATGGCCTGGAGGTCAGGGAAAGCAGTGAGGCGGTGCATGACAACCAGTATGTGGACCGAACAAACTTGAACAGAAAGGGATTGCTAGGAGTTCCAAAATGAACTCTCCAAACTGGGTGAATGGCATTTAAATAGAAAATAAGATTCAACATAAGGAAGGGTAAAGTGATAGTCAATGGAGCAAAAAAAATGTAACTTTACATATGCACTGATTTAAGCCTCAACTGGCAGTGACTGATGAGGTTCTATGATGTCAACCCTGTGTGTGACAGTTATGAAAGGTAAATTCCATGTTAGGGATAATTAGGAATTAGGATAATTAGGAAAGTGGCAACAAAACTGATAATATCGTAATACCTTTATACAAATTTATAGTGTGACTGCGCTGTGTGCAGTTCTGGATGCTTCACCTTGAAATGGATTTTGCAGATCTGGAAAGGGTTTAGAAAAGGGCAACAAAATGACCAAGGGGTTGCAGCGCCTCTTCTATAAGGAAAGATTACAATATTTGAACTTTTTAAGGTTTTTTTAAAAAAAAAACAAGTAAGGGAGGACATGACAGAGGTGTATAAAACTATACATGGTGTGGAGAAATAAGATAGAGAGGTGTTTCTCCAGAATACTAAAACATTGGACCATCCAATGAGGCTGGAAGATTCAGGACAGACAAAACAAAGCACATAACACATACTTGAACTATGGAACTCACTCACACAATAGATTGTGATTGTCACTGACTTGGATGACGTTAGAAGGGGTTTAGATAAATTCACTGAGAAAGCTATTAAGGGCTACTAGTCATGATGGCTACTAGTTCTTCCTCCACTGTCAGAGGCAGAAATCCCCTGAATACCAGTGGCTGGGAATCACAAGTGGGAGAGTGCTGCTGTGCTCATCTCATCTTTGTGAGCTTCCCATAGGGTGGCCACTGTGAGAACAGGATGCTAGACTAGATGGGCCTTTGGTCTGACCCAGCAGGGTTATTCTTGCATTCTTATGATTCAGGCTGTGATTAGAAGTGGTGCTGAAATAATTATGTTCACCACAATGAATTGGCTGTTGTTTGCTGTCAAATGAAGGGACTGCTGCCATCCCTCCTAGCAGAGCCATGGAGGAAATCAGGGAGACTATTTATGGTTGGCTAGGACAAATGGATGGATCCTTCTGCATAAGGCAGCATTCTGTCACACATACAAGGAGAATGGCACTTAACTGAGCCAAAGAAGGCAGGGAGTAGGGAAGCCTACAAAGGCAAAGGCAAATGCAAAGGAGGCCTCAGAAGTTGAGCAAAAGGAAGATACATTTGATTCTCCTTAATTTGGGCCAGGATGCAGGTGGCACTGTGGTCTAAACCACAGGGCCTAGGGCTTGCTGATCAGAAGGTCGGTGGTTCGAATCCCCACAACGGGGTGAGCTCCCATTGCCCGGTCCCTGCTCCTGCCAACCTAGCAGTTCGAAAGCACGTCAAGTGCAAGTAGATAAATAGGTACCACTCTGGCAGGAAGGTAAATGGCGTTTCCGTGCGCTGCTCTGTTTCACCAGAAGCGGCTTAGTCATGCTGGCCACATGACCCGGAAGCTGTCTGCGGACAAACACCGGCTCCCTAGGCCAGTAAAGCGAGATGAGCGTTGCAACCCCAGAGTCATCCACGACTGGACCTAACGGTCAGGGGTCCCTTTACTTTTAATTTCGGTAAAGATGCTAGAGAAAACTTCTTGAAAAATTCCTATGATATACCTGATAGCCCTTTACAAATAGGAACAAAAGAATAGCCCTGCTGGATCTGGCCAGTGGATCATCTAGTCCAGCTAGTGGCCAACCAGATGCCCTAATGGGAAGCACACAAGCAGGATCTGAGCACAAGAGCACTCTCCCCTCCTGCAACTTCCAACAACTGGTATTCAGAAGCACAAAGCCTCCAACAGTGAAGGTAGAACATAGCCATTATAACTAATAACCATCAATAGTCTTATCCAACATGAATTTGTCTAATCTTCTTTTAAAGCTGTCCAAGTTGGTGGCCATCACTGCCTCTTGTGGGAGCAAATACCATAGTTTAACTTTGAACTGTGTAAAGAGGTACTTTCTTTAGTCCGTCTTGAATCTTCTAACATTTCTGCTTCATTAGATGGCCCTGAATCCAAGCAGTATGAAAAATATATCTCTCATTTCTTTCTCTACTTCATGTATAATTTTATACATTTCTCTACTCATCCTTTTGTTCTAAACTAAAAAGCTCCAAACACTGCAACCCTTCCTCCTGTATGAGGAGCATTCTAGTTGGCCTTCTCTCTTTCTAGTCGACAATATCCTCCTTGAGGTTAGGCAACCAGTACTATCTATACACAGTACTCCAAGTGTGATCTCAACATAGATTTGTATAACAGCTGGATGATATTAGCAGTTTTATTTTCAATTCCTTTCTGAGCGATGCCTCACATGGCATTTGCACTTTTCACAGCTGCACCACACTGGATCTGTTTTCTGCCACTCTCTCTCTCTTAGGTTCTCATTGAACCTAAGCAAATCTGATTTGAAAACTTTATTTTTTTATATAAAACAAATGCGCCAACAAACAAATTGGAGGATAGGCCAGTTTGAATTGGAAGGGGCTTTTTCCACACTTCTATAGCATTAACCTAACCCACCCTCCTCTCATTAATGTCCCTGCACAAAACACACTACAAGGAGCTCAGTCTTCTCTACCATGTTAGATGGGAGGTGGGTATGGGGCCAATACATTGCCTCCAGTGGCGTAGCGTGTTTTGCCAGCCCCAGGGGCATGTGCACCAGGGGCAGTTGGGTGCAGAGGGTGAAAAGAGTCTGCTGCGCAAGCCCAGCCCTCATCACCAATGTGACCCCACCTCCACCAGAGCCAAGCAGGGCAGCGTTTCATCGCCTTCCCCTGGGTCATCCCAGCCTCGAAAAGTGGCTTGGGGCTGGCAGGGCGCCCTTCGATCCCAGCCTCACAAAGTGAATCATTCAGATCAGATTCCAGCTTTGCAATGCAGCACGGAGTGAGGAGCCAAATGTGCAGCGTCCCTCAGAAAAATGCGCCCAAGGCCATCACCCTGACAGCCCTCCACGCTACGCCTCTGCCTCCTTCCCTTGCCACCCCCACTGCCTGCACATAATCCTTACTTCCTGGAACCTGCCAGGGCATGGCACAGGAGGGTTGGTGCTAATGTAATCCCAAAGGAAAAGGAGCAGACAGCAGGCAGTAAGCAGTCTCTATAGATCATAAAACAGCTCATGAAGGCCAGCTGGATGCTTTCCTTACAACAGGAGAATGAAATGCAAGTAAGATTTCTACAACACTAGTCGCACACATCCACTTCAAGCCAACTTGGCTGATGTTGGTCCCACCAAGCAAGCAGAAAGTCAGTGCAAACCGTTATTCAGGTAGACAAGTGTCTGAGTGCTGGGCCAAAAATCCAGTCACAATCCCAGTGCTGCCTTCCCAACAGCAGTCATGAAGGGAGGCCAACTTGTTCCTCACCTTCTGAAATTGAGAGAGCAACACCCTGGTGTCACTGAAGCAGACACATCTCACTGTAATGGCAGAAAGAAGAGCTACACTTTGCTCGTGTGGGAAATACCACTCACCAGCATCAGGGGCGGAGCACTTCTGGATGGTGAAGATCTGGCCCAGGTCCTCCTCTTCTTCAGGAAGGCCCTTCTGTAGGCGCTGCAGCTTACGCAGACTCTCACTCCGCTGGTGCTTCATGGAGCGCACATGCTGAATGAGATTTAGTTTGGCCTTGGTGGAGTAGTTACATAGGACACAGTGGTAGAAGCAGCTTTCCCCATCAACTCCACTCTCATGATGCTGAAGGTGCTGCAGAAAGGAAATGAGAGCAAAAGGTCAGCAATGAGGACCAACTTACACAAACTCCAGGGAAAAACTGGCAAAACTGAGCGTGTCAAAATCCTGGGGTCCTCAAAAGGCCAAGTGGGGGCAGGAGAAGGCGGACTTTCCCACACTCTCTTCATTTCAATCACAAGAAGCATCTTTTTAAAATCTGAATTTCAAAGACAAACTCATCGTTTGTCACCTAAAAAACTAAAAATGACTTGCCTTTAAAGGATCCCCTTTTTATTCAGGAGTTTCTCTTGCTAAAAACATAATTAAAACTCAGGCTGAAGCAAAGCACGTGTTAATACACACACACTCCTTTCAAAAAGCTAGGAAGGCATACCAGACCGTTAGCCATGTCAGCCTGTTCAGCAAGTGCAATAGTCTTTTAGCGTGTTAAGGCTAAAAGATTTATTCTGGCATATGTTTTTGCGGACCAGAGCTCACTTTGCATGCCTGATGAAGAAAGCAATTCATATCAGAATGTAAGAGCCCTGTAGCAGAATCAGGCCCATCTAGTCCAGCACTCTGTTCTCATAGGGCAACTAGAGGCATCAATGGGAAGCCCACAAGCAGTACCCTGAATACAACAGCATTTTCTCTACCTGCAATTCTCAGCAACTGTTAAAAATGCATGTTGGTTTAGGAACTCTCTGCAGCACCAGTGGAAAACTGGGCTTTAATCAATCCACCTAACAAGCAACCCTATCACTCTTGCAAAAAGAAGTGCCTCTTGCAAGCAAAACAAGCTAAATTCCAAACTAAATCCCCAATAGGGTGGGAAGGGGGTTGCCACAGAAAGATGCATGTAGATTCCTAGTCTGCAGCCTGTCTGCCCCCTGGAACACCTCCCTGACACTTAAAGTGAATGTGTAACACAGCCTCTAAGGAGTATAGACAATCAAAAAGTGTGTCTCTCTGGGTGATTGCCCACACCTCTGAAGGTGCATGACACAGGGAGTTATAGGATCAGGCCAAAGACCCATCTAGTCCAGAAGCTTTTTGTCACACTAGCCAACCGGATGCCCTAATGGGACACCTGAAAAACAAGAGCACTCTCTCCACTTGCAGTCATCACTGCAGCCTCACTGGAGTCATCATGACCTTTTCCCCTAAACTAAATGTTCCCAAATAATGTAGCTTTCCTAAAGGGGGCTTCTTCTAGTCAGACGGTCATTTTGGCTGCTCTTTTCTTAACCTTTTTGAGTTCTACAATGTCCTTTTTCAGCTGAGTTGACCAGAACTGTACAAAGTATATGTATATGTAAAATTGGGGGAGGGTTGCTGTTTTTTTGCCTCAATGTGCACTGCTTTACACTTGCTTACAATGAACCACGTTTGCCATTGAACACACATTTATCCAGTTTGAAGAGCTCCTCACAATCCCTTTTTTTGTTTTTACTACTCTGAAAAAATGGGTGTCATTAGTCTGCCCTTCCAACACTGCAGCAAACACAGAAAGAAACCAAACTGGATCATCTATGGCCAGCTTCACAGCAACCCACTCCTCTTCACCCATGGACAGTAATCACAGTTTGCACCTCCCTTCACAAGCCTGCTGAATTCAATTCATTACGGAAAAGGTATGTGAGAATTAAATGCTAGGAGAGCCCCTAGTGCAGACTGCCCCTCAATGCAGTTGAGCTAGACCAAAAAAGAAACTTATAATTCTCAGGGATAATAGGCAGAACCACAAAGAAACATTGAAAGCTGTCTAACATTAAGAGAGATGACTGGTCCACATAGCTCAGCATTGTCTACACTGATGAGCTGTGATTCTCCAGATTTTCAGATAGGGGTCTCTCCCAGCCCTACCTGGGGATGCCAGGGATTAAACCTGGGACCTTCTACATGCATAGCATGTGCTCTACTCAAAGTTCATCCATACAGAATAGGAAAAGGAAAAGCTAAACAAGAAGTCTCACTAGGAAGTAATTTCTTCTAAAGAATATAGGCTTTTACTAGCTACTAAGAAAATCCAACCAACTTCTGCCAGGGTACATTGATCAATTCCATAATATGGAGGGGCACAACAGCTTTCCCCTCCCCCTTACCAACAACAGGAAGCTTCTAACATCAGGTTCTTCACGCATGGAATGCAAAATATTGATCATGGTTAGTCAAAGCTTCACTTTTAAAGCAGAAACACACTGAAGTACATTTGATAAAAACCCTCACAAGTGAAGTTTCCCAAGGGATTAGAACTTGCTGCAAAATGAGGGCATTCCTCAGTCCAGTGAGGACCATTTGTTAGAAAAGAGATAGTCAACATTGTGTCCTCCTGATGTTGTGGACTACAACACCCACCAGCCGCAGACAGCATAGCCAATGGTTGGGAATGACAAGAGTTGCAGTCCACAAGAGCTGGAGGGTATTACTCTGACTACAAATAAACTGAGCTTAGATCCTGGAAAGACAGAGGTCCCATGGGTGTGTGATTCCCATGCCTAAGAAATTGGTCAACTGCCTGCCCTGGACAGGGCTGCACTTTCTGAAGGAGCAGGTATCCAGTCCAGGGGTGCTTCTGGATCCAGCTCTGTCAGTGGAGGTGCAAGTAGCCTCAGTGACTAGAAGCACCTTTTACAACCTTTGACTGGTGTGACAGCTACAACTGCTCCTGGACCAGAAACCTTGACCACAGTAGTTGAGACACTGCTGAATGTAATATTGGGTTACTGCAACACCCTCTGTGTGGGGCATCCCTTGTACTTTATGCAGAAACTGCAGTTAGTTTTAGCAGCTCGGTTGCTGACAGCAGTGAGACCCTGACTGTATGCAACCCTATGCTCAGAGATCTGCACTGGTTTTAATTTTATTTAATAAAATTTATATATCTCTTGGTTGGTAAGAAAACCTCTAAGCAGTTTACAAAAATATAAAACGAAACATTAAAATATGTTTTAAGCAGGTTGTCTGTCTGCTACAGGGCCAAGATAATCAAGGTGTTACTATTAGTATGCCCTTAACAGCTGAAGACCAGTTTACTTGCAGGATCGCCTTACCCCATATAGGCCCACTCAGTTGCTTCAGTCTATGGAACTGGAACTGTTATGAGTTCCGCATAATACTTGTAAGGAATTGATCTTTTAGTGTGGTAGCATTCACACTTTGAAACTTCCTGCCTGTTGATATCAGACAGGACCTTTGCTAGCTTAAAACATTTTTCTTTATCCAGAAACTGCATGTGTTTTATTTCATTTTAGCATTGCTGATTTTAAACTTTAGAATGCTTTTAAACACCTGTTTTATAATTATTTTTATTGAGAATTTTAATGTTTTATTTTATATTTTTGTATGCCACTTAAGGGGGATGTGAGTGGCGTTGTGGTCTAAACCATGGATCTTCTTGGGCTTGCCAATTGGAAGGTCGGTGGTTCAAATCCCTGCAGTGGGGTGAACTCCTGTTGCTCAGTTCCAGCTCCTACCAACCTAGCAGTTCGAAAGCACATCAAAGTGCAAGTAGATAAATAGGCACCGCTCTGGCGGGAAGGTAAATGGCGTTTCCATGCGCTGCTCTGGTTTCGCCAGAAGCGCGTTAGTCATGCTGGCCACATGACCTGGAAAAACTGTCTGTGGACAAACGTCGGCTCCCTTGGCCAGTAAATCGAGATGAGCGCCCCAACCCCAGAGTCATACGGGGTTAACTGTCAGGGGTCCTTTACCTTTTTTATGCCACCTAAGAGGTTTTAATACAACCAAGTGGTATATAAATCCTCACCACACTTCAGCAATATGCAACCAGGGTGGTACCCAACAGCCTTATTTGGACTGCTGCTGCCCAGAAAGGACCCACCCTGCTGAGAGCCTGAGGGCCCACTCCTGCCTCTCTCCGCCTGAGCCAGGCTTCAAAAGGACTGATGCTGTGAAATTGCTTTTAAGTTTTTTTAAAAAAATATTTTTTAAATTGCTTTTTAGTGTTTTAATTGTTTTTAACCCACATCCTATGTCCTTTTAAAATGTGTTGGGGGTAGTTATTGGGTTGTTGTTGTTGTTTTTAATTTGATTATGTACTTCGTAGTAATTCTGATTTTATCCTGTGAACCATCCTGAGACCTGTAGGTATAGGGCGGTATATAAATTCAATATATTATTATTATTATTATTATTATTATTAACTGGATTTTTTGCCCACCCTTCACCATATAGTCCCAGGGCAGGTGACAACATTTATAACTGTGTAATGTTAAAGCCAAATAAAATAGTTCTAAAATGAAAATAGATAAAATAAATATACACCAGACAAGAAAGCAGGTCCCACAGAAATCTTAACTGCCAAAGGTCAGGGGAAAGAGGTGTGTTTTCCAGATAAGAAAATATAGCAAAGGTGATAGACGCACCTCTGTGAGGAGGGCGTTTCATGGTTTAGGGGCTACCTTGGAGTATGTCCACCCCAGGCTGCCAGCCTCTGAACATCTGGTGTCAATGAAACTACCAAGAGGGCCTCTTCTGTCTATCTGAGAGATTTGTAGGGAAGGAGGTGGCCTTTCAGATATCTGGGGTTTAGGGCTTTGAGCACCTTAAATCAGGGCCAGAAAACAAACAGCAACCAGTGCAGTTGTCTTAAAATAGCTCTAAATAGAACCTTGACTAGTAAAGCTGGCTGTTGCATTTTGGACCTGTTGAAATTTCCAAATTGTTTTCAAGGGAAACACTATGTAGATCACATAGTGTAGATCATCTAAGTTAGACATCACCAGACCAAGGATACAGTGGCCAAGTCATCTCTGTCTGGAAGGGGCTGTTGCTGGAAACAGGCACTCCTATCCACTGAGACTACTTGAGCCTCCAGTAACAGTGCTGGATTCAGGGGAACTCCCAGGCTATAGACCTGCTTCATCTCCCCAGCTCCTGTATGCCAGAACTCAGAATACATTTTCTTTATGGGATCCTCTTTTCTGGCCCACATCTAGTCCATGACCACCTCCAAGCATCAATCTAGCACCAGAGTTGCCTCTCCCAATTCAAATGTGTGTGTGTGTGTGTGTGTGTGTGAGAGAGAGAGAGAGAGAGAGAGAGGCGTACGTATGCATCATTCACATATTTCAATCCAAAACTCCTGATAACAGATCCCAGCGGCACTTCAAAAAGGGCAAATGGAAGAATGAGTCCTTTGTACTGGTGGGCTTCAAGGTTTCTTAGAGCTGCAGCTGGGGAAGACTCAGGGCTTATCCACACTTCCTCTTGTCCCGCTGCTATCCCCCAGGGAAAACAGCTCCTTAGTGCTCTATTGGAGCAGTAATTTGAGTTTCTACAGATTGATGTTTTCTCTGATTTAGCTCTAAAGATTGGGGTTTTCCCTGGGAAAGGAGCAAGGAAAAGGGGAAAATTGCTTGGACCCGTGCCTAGAAAGTGTGGGTCAAGTGAAGAAATGGTCAGACCTGTGTTTTCTAGGCATGGGAGATGCAGAAGTGTGGATGAGCCCTCTGTCCAAAGAATCCACAAATGTATGTTCAAGACCCATGGACAGTTCCCCGTGTTCAGTTGCTAAGGGACAGGTTTGCTATACAGTTAAGGACAGAAAATGACTGAGAAAGAGAAATTTTAAGAAAGCTCTGGTGGTGAGCCACATCTTGAAAAGATGTCAGAGAAGAAAGCCCCAAAGGGGCTAACCAAGCAAATGGCTGCGAAAAAAACTTCATGCAACTTAAAGCTCAGGAGTGAAGGAGAAAGCAGCACTTGTAAGGCTGATGAGGAGTCCAGTAGAACAAAGTAAGACACAGGGGTTGAAGTCAAGGAGAAAGCAGGTCTAGGGGATGCTGGGCTGGGTGTGGGCAAGACCAAAACTATTTTGGGCTGCTAGGTCTGGACTCTAGAAGTTGACAGGTATGTGGGTATTGTCTGCCAGTTGTGGCCTCTATTGTGATTGGTGCACTGTGAACTGGTAAATCTACAGAAGGAAGCAATGAAGGCTAAAGGCAATGGATAATGACAGAATTATACATACTGATTTGAACTGAAAAGCCAGTTCCTTGACTATGATTCTGGTTTCCCAGGACTGGCCCTCCAGAAGTTGTTGGACACCAACTCCCATTAACCTCAGTCAGCATGGTCAATGGATGGTCAATGATGATGGAAGCTGGAGGGCCACAGGCTCCCCAACTCTAGCTTATCATGAGGAAGGGTGACAAAGAGGGCAGGTGAGAAGCTTTGGGTTCAACCTATAGAAGTAAAACCACTCAGTAGGTTCTGTGAAGGTCATATATTGGGCCCAGATGCCTTCATGTTGCCAAAATTTTAGGACAACTGCATAGAGACAAGTGAAGGTAGGCTACACACAGTTGTTTCAAGGGGGAGTTGCATCTTCAACTTTGCATGCAGTAAAGTCAGACATGCCCCTGTACAATGCAGGACATCTCTGCTCTTCTGGGCGAAGAAAATTTTCACATGGTGCTCTCAGCTTTCCCCAAATGTGGCCACTGTCAGGCCTCTGTGGTTTCTCCATCATTAAGGTATACATTAAAAGTCAACAAAAAGGTGGCTCAAGTGCCAGAAACTATTGATTAACTGAACACCACAGTTAAGACACATAAAACCAGGACTTAAAAATGAACTCACTTTTATGCTTCTTCTACCCCAACACTGCATGGATCCTGGCTGACTTAGTCATACATGGCTTGTTCACATCACTGTTACAGAAGGCTTCTGAGTTTTATAAATAGTTAAACTCCCTTTTATATCTCAGGGAAGATTAGAAATTGCAACTGTCACTGCAGCAAGCAGTAGTCAACCATCTCCCCATGGTCAACTGCTCTGTGAAGCCTGTTCTAAGAGTGGCAGAAGCAAGCAAAGGTGCTGCTGTTGCTGGGGCCTCTGAACCCTTCTTCTGCCCCTTCCATAGAACCAAAAGGCAAATCTATTTTAGGGCAGTATTTCAGATTGCTCACCCCTTTGCTTTCCCCCATCCATTCCAGTACAGAAATGGCTGGCCGGCCCAAGGTTTGTTCCTCTACCAACACCTACATGCAATGGAGTCTCTGTCAGGATCCCCCATAAACAACAGAAACACACAACCGGCAGGTGGATTTTTGCTCCACCCTTGAAGCCTCATTAAAAGCCAATATTGCTCAGCCTAAAGATGGAGAGCTCAGCATAGATTTTACTGAACGTTAAATCAACCAGCAAGCGCAGCCAGCAAACTCTGTGGCACTTTAACTTTAAATAATGCAATAATTATTGAATTTCCTTTTTATAACTGAAGTGCTGGAATGTAAACAATGGGGCTGTAATTGCAGGAAGGGGGGATCAATAGAGGCAATCGTTTTCAGCCATGTTAATTGTAAATACAATTGCTCCAAGATGTCAGCCTTGTTCCTCTCGCTCCCAGAATCACCCTAACGGATGACAGAGTCCAACTTTCCCATTACAGCTGTTCGTTCCTTTAAGAGGTTCTCAATCAGGTCTGATCAATCTGTCAAGATAATGCATGGAGTAAGTAAGACTCTTCCAAACACAAACGCCCAATCAATAGCCCCAACTGGCTTAATGAGGAGGGGCTAAAGCCCAGAGGGAGGCAAGAGCCCGGCTGCAGAACAAGCCAGCTAAACAGATCAGTCCTTAACGAGGCTGCTCTGCATGCAGGTTTCAGAGAGCAACACGGCCTCCTCCCCAGGGACAGGTGGACACGCAGCAGTAGAGATGGGACCAAGCAAGTCTTCCCCAATTGCACAGCAGGCCACAGAATCCTAATTAATCACTCACTACAGCCATTCCGAAAGACAGAAGACTGTTGGGCTGCGGGGCCCTTAGGCTACACAGAGCAAAGACCAGAACCCAGCAGCAGCAACAAGATCAAGAGGCCTAGAAGCAGAAACCATCCCTTTCAGGTGTGCACATGCCAGCCTCCTTGCAGAATAATGGTATGGAACTATGAACACGCTAAAAGGGGGCAAAGAATGTATGCAGAAGGTACCTTGAACCTGACCATTTCTTTGGTGAGGGCTTCTACAGCTCTTTGGCCACAATGAGAGAAGGCAGGAAAACAAATGTTGGGATGAATCTCAATTCCTAAGCATAAAAATGTGACTGTCTTCTCAGAAGTTACAAATCCTTACAGCAGGTTGGTTCACCTAAATGATCATGCCATGTTTATGAGCAAGGCTGAACTGATGGGGAGTACACATTTTATGAAAAAACATGCCTCTTATAAAGTTCCCATCCCTACCACCATTATCCAATTTTTCTGGAAGCCTGCAAAATAGGCTAAACTATCCAGCAAGAGATGCAGGAAGCATTGCCTTCACTCTGATTTGGCTTCATGAAGTCACCTGATTGGCTAGGTGGTATTACTAGGCAGTCCATTTAGAGTGAAGGCAAAGCTTCCTGCCCTTACTCCGATTTTGCTCTATGACAATACAAATATGATTGGTTGCATTATGACTTTGTATCATTATTTTTGTTTATGCGATCCCAAACTACCTAGCTTGTAAATTGACATAGAACCAAGAAGCTTCTAACAAGCTGCAAACAGCACATCTAAAATATTTTTAGATGTTCTTAATATTTTAATTATATTGCGTTGCTACTTTACCATACCACCTTTGGGAGGAAGGATGGGGTAGAAATTTAATAATTAATAAAAATAGTTTTTTAATAAAAGGTATTGGGGGATGAAGCTTAACCTGACACTTTTTGTTGGTGAAAATTCAGCATACATTTTAGCTCCACAAACTAGTGTAGTAGCTCTGCAAGATGGACACACTCACTTGGAAGTTAACAGAAATAACACCTAGCGCACAGATCTAATCCTGTCTTCAGCGACAGAGTTAACAGTACTTGTTTCTCAGCTGCTGGCATGAAGACGTCTGAAGCTCACCCTATAATTTAATACGCGTATACCATCAACTTTGTGTGGAAAATTCATTATCCTGGGGAAGTTGGGAAAACTGAGGCAAGACCTATAATGTGCCAATTCAGGGCAACCTTAAGATATCCTAGATCCCATTTAAGTGCTAAACAATCTGCTGCTCCCCACTACAGATGGTTCATCCTTAAGAGCATCCCCATCATTAGGAGCCATAGCTTAAGGGTAGCACATGCTTTGCTGCCAGTGGTCTCTGGTTCAATCTCTAGAATCTCCAAATGCACCAGGAACTGTCAAGAGCAGACTCATTCATCATTTGACTGTACCCATGAGGTGAGGCTTTAGTGACTGCTGTGTCTAACTTGTGGAACATCCTCCCCAAGCAGACCTATCTATTTAGCCTCATTGCTTGTCTTTTGGTAAGCAGCTAAAACTTGACTTTTCAGGGGAACTTCGCGCTTGAAACAAATCTTCTCTGTGTTTCCCTGCCTCTTTCTGTTATCTATGACTTTTAAAATATTGCTTTAAACTTTATAACTAAGAATCCCCAACAGAAAGGCAGAATATAAATGTTTTAATAAATATGTTAAATTAAAATCACAGAACTTCTGGGGAAGAGATCCTGGTTCTGGACCACTGGGGTGCTAATATTCCCAGTCAAAGGAATGCACACAGCAGATAGTTAACTCTTTATTGTCAAAGATAATGCTTCTACAGCTCTGGATACCTACACACACCAATTTAGCATCTAGACAGCTACTCCTAAGTCTATATTTGGCTATTCTGGTCTTTATAATGCTTTCCACTAAATTAAGTGGAAGATAGGACAAGAAATACGTAATTTCATGCATTTTCCCCTGGACTCCCTGCCCCCCATCTTCATGGTGTAAGACTAAGCATCTTTCAGTCCCCTGGCAAGTTAATATTGCAGATGCTGCATATGTCTGTTAAAGGATAGTGTGCCATGCCAATTTGTTGTGAGGTGTGGAAAATAGTAGAAAAAACATTTTATCTTCTACTCTGCTTGGCAGGGGGTTGGACTCGATGGCCCTTGTGGTCTCTTCCAACTCTATGATTCTATCAAGTATTTTGTCATGTGTTTTCACAGCCATTATTCACATGATTTCTTTCCCTCCTTTCTCCTCCCCAAGCAGCATCAGAAGAAACACATCTTCTTTGCTCAGGAAGCCTGGCCAATGCTAGCTGGCTTACCAAGCTATGTTGGCAGTTTTGTTGCCCACCAGCACTGCAAAACAAGTCTCCACCCGCCTCTAGTCACAACCAGCAGAAACAGAAAGTGGATGCACTATCAGATGAACACACACACCACGTTGTGCCCCAACTAGTCAACCAAGCACAACTGGATCAGCCCTACCCCATAGCCTTGTCAACAGGACACATTCTCTTCTCCAGATTATGTCCCCCTCAGAAACAATTTTACATCCTAGACACACAAAGGGGTGCAACAATAGCCGGGGGGGGGGGGGAGGCTTGCTTGTGAAAAGCGCACCTATTGTGTCTCAGCACTAATACAGCCCTAATGACTTGCCAGTATTTAACCAATACTACTACCAAAACTACAGTTTGTTGGTTAGGTGCCTCCTCTTCCTCCTAAAATGATGGTCCAAATATAGGTGTTTCTCCAGCATCTGTGCTGAATATAGATGTAGAGGGTTGATTTAGCTTTTTGGTAGCCTTCCAGCTCTCCTATAGCAATCCTTTCACATGTGTATCATCTAAAAATCCATCTAGTTGTTTTCCTACTTCTGATTTATTTCTAACTTTCTTTATATCTATAGCAACTGCTCCTCAAAATTCCTTATTTGCTTGCATTATTGACAATTCATATTTGCATTTACAGAGTTTGTGTTCTTATTTTCCATATTTGGGCAAGACTTCTACTTCTTAAAAGGATTATCTCTTGCCTCTTACAGCCACCTTTACTCTTATTTAATGACATTGGGTTTTGGACTGGTTTGTGCTCATTCTAATTTACAATATACAATTTATTGGGGCCTCTACTATAATACGTTTTTAAAAACCTCTATGCTCTCTCTCCTTTTTCGCTTTTTTACAGCCATATCTATCTATCTCCTCCTCTGAAAATCAATTTATTATGTTAACACATTTTGGACAGTATGCATGTATGCATGTAGAATCTGTTAGCATTGCAGTCAGCGTTTCCAAACAGTTCAACAACACTTACATCTTGCACCAGATCCAGGGCATCATATAGGATTAAATCAAGAGTCGCCTCTCCTCTTGTCGGTTCCATGGCTAACTGTTAAGACACAATCATTTATCATGTCTAGAAATTTTGACACATTGTCATGGCCTAAATTTACATTTAGCTGGTCACTGTGAGGGTAGATAAAGGGCCATTCATTACAATTTCTAGTTTGGATGCCTCCCAGTTTCCTTCTACCTCACTGTTTTGTTCAGTGTGTGAGTGTTATAAGACAGGACAAACCAAGGACTGTATTACTGTAGTCAGAAATACTGTATAAGGATACTTGTACTCTTCTCATGCCACCTCTTTGATAGGCTGCTATGTGGAGTCCAGCTGGGCTCTCCTGCCTTACTTCTTTCAGAAAGAGGTTGAATGACCTGCTAGCGTTATTCTCCTCTGGCCTTGGGTGCAAGCTTTCAACAAGCATGTAGCCTAGCTAGAAGAGAGATCCAGACATGGGAAATCCCCTTTCCTCTTTTCCCCACACAACACCCATTCCAGCACCAGGACAATTTGAACTGGAATTTGAGGGGGGGGGGCGTTTCCTGCTTCACATGTTTCTTTGCCCCACATTTAGTAAACAAAAACTACAGCATATCATGTTAATTTTAAATGCTGCTGAGCTATCTTTTAAAAAGATTCCAATAGCCAAAAGTAATCAAACTTAAATATTTGACTGGTGGGGGAAGGGGAATCAATAAGGTTCACAAAGTATGGTTTAAATATTATTATTTTATTAATACTTTAAAGTGTTTTAAAACATAACAACCTCAATAGAAACACACATCTCTGACTTTAGATTTTAAAGGGCAGGGGGACTAAGCTCTGAAAACTGTTAACATATTATTTTTGTTATGCCTGTGTGCATAAATATTTGTGCTTTCTAGTGAAAGTCACCTGGAAAAAGTTAATTAAGATTTTGCTTTAGATTTGATTGGCATTGTATCCATTCCAGCCCCCACTTGATCTGTATTGTGTTCATTCATTTTGTTATCAGTCAATTTAATGAAACATTTTTAAAGCAGATAATTTTCTAGTAGTGAAAAGATTTTCCTTCCTAAAGCTTTTCTGTGCCACATCACTGCTGCACACACCATTGCAATGACCATCAAGATCTGAAAGGACTGTCCAGGGGCTGATGAAGGCCCGAGTCATAATGATAAAGAAGTTGTAATCAAAAGACAGTGAGCATGCAGCAGGTTCAGGGACTTCCTCAATCCGTAGAACAAATCCCACCCCCTCCAGCCTTAACTGTACTTCAACCTTAAAGCAGCAGCAACAGTAACTGAGTTGTCCTTTAATCAGGATTTGAAAACCTCATGAAGTAGTAGACTGATCATCATCAGTCAATAATTCAGACCACATTCGGGATAAAAATTCTTTCAATAAATAAACCTAATAATATCTAATGAGTAAACCAGAAGACAGCAACAGTATCCATTCCACAAGAGATGGATATGCAGGAGGGGAAGGCTGTAAACGGACCAGCTTGGGTTTCTGTTAAAACTAGGCAGCTTGGATAGATATCAACGTCTACCCAAAAAATTAAGTATTAGGAAACAATTATGCAGAACTTAGAAAGGTTGTGGAATTTCCTTCCTAGGATATTTTTCAAGAAAAGGATTGCAGACTAAAAAACACAACAGGAATAATATGAGGTTTTTTTTTAAAAAAAAATAAAGTATTTCATTACTGAAACAGTACAGTATTATGCCTTCACATTTACTCTATTATTTTTTTATTAAAAAATACAAGTTGCCGATCTTGCATATCCTTGCATTTAGTATACATCCAAAAGGAAGTCATAAATAAATAAATAAATAAATAAATAAATAAATTACATGACTAGGAAGGCTTCATCTCTGGGATATCCTGACTCAGCTCTGGGGTTGGCTTCAACACTTGCATACATTAAACCTCAACAAAAGATTTTCATCACTTCAGCTCTTAAGGTTTTACACCCTGTCTTCTACTTATCACACAAACACCCTTGTCAGAATCATACAAACCTCCTGTCTATATACTATCTGGCAATAAGCAAGTTGCATGGATTAATTACTTTTTATCAGAACAACTTTGTGTCTTTAGAAATCTGGAGGTTCAGCCAGGAGATGAAAAGGAAGTGTGAATCAAATCTTGGTAGTGCTCTCTTGCTCTGCTTATTTGTGGCCACTGCTCACTAAAGGAACACTTTGCCAACTAGATCTAGAAACCAGCTAACACCCCCAATTCCTTGCCCACACAGCTTGTTCTGAGATAAGCTTCTACTGGGAACCCCAAGGCAGAAGCACTCCAGAAATGACCCCAGAGTAGCTTCAATGGGCTGGTCTTGGATAAAGGCAGAATACCAAGAAGCCCATAGAGCCACCCAGTCCCAAAGCACCTGACAAAGGCAGCTTTAGCTGGAGTCAAGTGAGACCAGGGGACTTGCTGCATAAGCTCCAAGAATGTAAGACACATGAGATCCAGCCTATTGAAGGAGTCACTAGTTTATGGACAACTGAGGAGCACAACATCGGCAAGGTTCATGCAAGTTGAAACAGGTCCACATAAACGGGGGCAATTCTGCCACCCTCCCTGGGAAACAAGGGCCACTTGAACTGTGGTCACTAACTTTTGTGAGACTTGCTTCTGTTGGAAAGATTCAGTCCCAATTTCTCCCATCCTACGCTCAGTCAAAGGCACAACAAATCTTCTGGGTTGTTCATTTCCCAATAAACACGTTTACTTCAAGTCATTTACCGGTATTTAATGCATATAGTAGCTATATTGTCACTGGGCAACCAATTGATGGTGCATAACAGAAACGAAGGCATATATTCTGGAGGCCAAACAAAGGCCTATCTCATTCTAAGAAATGAGATAGTAATAAATGCACAGTGCCTACCAATGAGTGCATGAACTTGATTATAGGGAGTGATCTCAGAGCAGTGCTAGAATACAAAGTATTCAGTAGGCACTCATCCAAGGAGGAGTTCTGGGACCCAGCATAAAGTCCTTGCCTCCAGTGGCAGTTCTGAATAGCCCACTGAGCCTCCACTGAGCTACCCAGTAGCTGGGTAGTACCCTGGGTAGTATTCAGCTACCCTGAGGCATCTTGCCAGTCCTCAACGTAAACCCCTCCATGCCTCAACCCAACTATACCTCTTCATGCCATGTGGGAAATCCAGAGCCAACGGCAGGAAATTTGGGTCATATCTACACCCGATACACCATACATTTAAAGCACTCTTATACCACTTTAACAATCATAGCTCCCCCCAAAGAATTCTGGGAACTGTACTTTATTAAGGGTACTGACCTCACAGAGCTACAATTTTCAATGCCCTTAACAAACTAGAGTTCCCAGGATTCTTCATGGCTGTTAAAGTGTCATAACAGTGCTCTAAATGTACCATGTAGATGTGACCCTAGTTGCCAGGAGACGTCATCCACAGGAGTCTACTTAGGAGGAAGGAAAAGCCTGAGAGGGACCAGGTGTACCTTATAACCTAGCAAGTGACCAGGAAGGGGCATCTCTCAGTCTCCCTTGGGCCTCTGATGCGATCAGTCTCCTCTGGGAAGCCCTAGTCCCAGCGCTTTACCTTGGCTTGTTTCCCTTGGGATCCAGGATCAGAACATCCATGCTATGGATTTTTAGCAGTTACAGCATCAGACTGAGACTGGAGAGACCCAAGTTCCAATCCCTACTTGTGGGGCAATTGTTTCAGTAAAACACTCAGTAGCCTAGCCAACTAGTTTTTATCATTAACCATGTTCACAGAAGGGATGTGCAAATGCTAAAACAAGCAAATTAGAGGCATCCAACTAAAGTGAAGGCCCAACTTGGCTATTTTCTTTACTCATGGCAGCAATTCACCTGCATAGGCAACGTTAAATTGTAAGCCAATAACTTGGAGATCAGACATGTGGCAAATTTTACATTTGCTGATCAAGAAGGTAGTGTTGGTTTTTATCTCAATGCTTTTTTTATGAGGGGCACTACCACACCATCAGATTCATATTATAAGAACATATTGCCCTAGTGCACAATTGAGAAAGTGGTGGGACAGATCCACGACCTGCTAAGATACACAAGCTAACTATTACTGTGCACAAAGCATTCCACTACTAAAGTGTGAACTGACCTCAGAGAACACCTTTCTACCATCATGGTATGCTTTCAATTGTATGCCTGCAGGCAGAGCCTTTGCTTTAAATTTCTGTAGAATGCTTAGCAATTTTAGTTGCTTCATATTATAATAATTCATGCATACATACCTACATACATACAGGGTTAACACTAGCATTTAGGATTTCCACATATCCATAACATCAAGGGCTTCCGGAAGCCATCAATAATTCCTTTTCACTTGGGGAGAGTCTTTGAAGTTTGGCCTGCAGTCCACAATGAAAAGCTAAACTGTTTGGGTAATTTTACCTAAAGAGGGGGAAATGGGTGTGTGTGTGTAGGAAAGCAGATATAAAACTGAACATTTTGGAAAAAAGAAAAGGGTTTTTTCTCTCCTCTCTTTCATTCTACTAGAATTTGTAGACATAATACTAGAACCTACAGGGTTCATTCAATGAATCTGAAGATTCAGGACAGACAAAAGTACTTATTTACAATGTGTTCAGGTGCAGTCTATGGAACTTGCTCCTGCAAGAGCCAGAGATGGCCAGCAACAGGGAAGGCTTCAAAAGGGGATTAGACAAATTCATGGAGGACAAGGCTGTTGATGGCTACTAGCCATGATGGCCATGTTCTATCTTCACTACAAGAGGAAGTATTCCTCGGAATACCAGTTGCTGGGAATCAGAAGTGGGGAGAGCGCTGTTCTGCTCTCATCCAGCTTGTGGGCTTTCCAGAAGAGGCATCTGATTGGGCATTGAAAGAGCAGGATGCTGGACTAGATAGGCCCCCTCTGGCCTGATCCAGCTACAGCCAGTCTTTTCTTACGTTCTTTCACACAACACAGACATTAACTTTTTTAAAAAAATATGCTTTTTATTAGTTTTCTTACTTAACACACACAATAGATTAACAAAAAAAGAACAAAATTAATAAGTTCTTACAAAAGAACTTATGCCGCCATATTCTTCATTTCCAATTCCTTATCTTCCCTAGTAGACTTCTGTCTTCCTCAAAGCAGGTCTGCCTTATCTATTTGTTAAAACTGCTTCTTTAATCATTTCACCGTTTCTTCTGTTATTTGAATACTATACAGTGGTACCTCGGGTTAAGTACTTAATTCGTTCCGGAGGTCCGTTCTTAACCTGAAACTGTTCTTAACCTGAAGCACAACTTTAGCTAATGGGGCCTCCCGCTGCCGCTGCTCCGCTGCTGAACGATTTCTATTCTCATCCTGAAGCAAAGTTCTTAACCCAAGGTACTATTTCTGGGTTAGCGGAGTCTGTAACCTGAAGCGTATGTAACCTGAAGCGTGTGTAACCCGAGGTACCACTGTACTTCTAATCCATATTGCAATTTGCGAAAATTAATCAAAGCATGTCCAGGTTTTGATTTGAGGGCACTGTTTTTTTAAATATTCCTTATAAATTTCCCACTCCTTTTTGAACTTTTGGTTTGGTTGTCTCCTAATTGTCTCCGTCATTAACTTGTGGGAATTGCTGCCACACTATACAGAGGTGGCCACTTGTTTAAAGGTAAAGGGACCCCTGACCATTAGGTCCAGTCGTGACCGACTCTGGGGTTGCGGCGCTCATCTCGCTTTATTGGCTGAGGGAGCTGGCGTACAGCTTCTGGGTCATGTGGCCAGCATGATTAAGCCGCTTCTGGCGAACCAGAGCAGCACACGGAAACGCCTTTTACCTTCCCGCTGGAGCGGTACCTATTTATCTACTTGCACTTTGATGTGCTTTCGAACTGCTAGGTTGGCAGGAGCAGGGACCGAGCAATGGGAGCTCACCCTGTTGCAGGGATTTGAACCGCCGACCTTCTGATCGGCAAGTCCTAGGCTCTGTGGTTTAACCCACAGTGCCACCCGTGTCCCTAGGCCACTTGTTTAGTGGGCTTCAAAAGCTTATTAGGCAAAATAATGGGAGGATGCACCAATCAACTGCTGTTGGCCACCAGAGCTAAATGAACCCTCCTTGTTTAGAAGATATGGGTTGCTATTGAATGAAAGTTGCTTGAGGGCCACAGTTGGGAAGGGCTGTTGTTTTCATGCCCTGCTTATGGGAAGACAAGATAAGCTGGACTTTCAGCCACCAGGCTCTTCATAGGTTCAAGGAACCAAGTCACATTTTAAGATGGTTCCCTAGGCCCAGCTGATCTGACTTTAAGGGGAATTACTTTGTAAGCCCCCGATCCACGGCATTAAAAAATATGATTTTGGTACATCTCAGTGTCACTCAAGAACCTGCCCTGTTTGTAGTGGTTGCCATGCAGTGAGAGAAAAGACCCCTTTCTGACCCCAGTAGACCACCACTCACTGAATCACATTTTAAGGAATCTATTATCAGTTTCAAGTCTAGAAAATTTGTTTGGTTTCCACCACTTTTCTGTGGAGAATATCCCAGAATAATACTTTTTAACTACCTGTTGATTTGTTTACACCAGGCTTCCTCAAACTAGGCCCTCCAGATGTTTTGAGACTACAGTTCCCATCATCCCTGACCACTGGTCCAGCTAGCTAGGAATCATGGGAGTTGTAGGCCAAAAACATCTGGAGGGCCGAGTTTGAGGAAGCCTGGTTTACACCCAGCTTGTAACCACTGTTTCTTACAATCACAGCTTTGCATTTTACTTTAAGGTCAAGTTTCAGAAGCCCCCTTCCTGTAGCAACTAAAAAATGCAAACATGAAAACAGGGCTCAGAAAAGCATGCTGAAGAGACAGCCTTCACATGCTTGGCAAGAGAATCTCACACATCTGGCCCCAACTGTTTCTGCTGTACTTTGCTGAAGCCAAATAAGGAGCTGCCTCATGCAAAGCTCATTTATATGCCTGCACAGTTGCAGCACACATCTGCCTGGGAACCCACATTTTTGGAGAAGCCTCATGAAGGCAAACAGCCACAGCACCGCACAACAGGATCCCCGCCAAGCTGGGGGTGGGGACTCCATGGCTCTCCAGCTCTCCTACAACCTTCCTTCCTCACATGCTGAGCAGCAGCAAGCACTTTCCATGCCAGGCACTACTCCGCCTGTTGAAAGAGGCAAGCATTGTGCTTGCTCCCCACTCAGCCCCCCGAGGCTAACCACAATCCTTTGAGAGGCTCATGTATTTACAAACTGAGGCATGTCAAAATCAAAGGGGATACCATATGACATAATTCGCATTAAATACAAGCAGGCTGACAATTTATAGTGTCAGCCCAGGGAAGGTGGGGAGAGCTAAGACGTGGTAATTATTTAATTCCTGCTTAAACCAACAGCAGCTTTGCCTTCAGGAGTGCTGAAATAGGCAGGCCTTGGGGGCTGTGCTGGCAGCCAGCTGATGCCAAGGCCTGGCACCAGGCCAGGACTTAGATAACAGGCAGCTTAACTATTTATAGACACTTCACACCAGAATGTTAACTAGAGGAGGGGGTGTCCCTTCCACCTGCAGGCAGCTGCTGCTCAGATAGAACACTACCCCCTACCAAAGCAGCAGAGGGCAGTTTTTAAGGGTGACAACTCAAAGACCTCCCAGGCTCTGGCACAAGAAACCCTTATCACAGCCAAAGACCTCACAGACAGCCACAGAACATCAACCTCAGCAGCAGTTTCTAAAATAGGATTTGGGGAGCAGGTAGGAAGCTATGCTCTGCCTCAACTCTTCCACACACATTTCTGATTTTGAGACCCCCAGACACCAAAGCCTTTTGCTTCTAGCTACAAAGGCTTTGTGCACAGGGGATCCAAACACTCCCCCCCCCCAATGCTTTGCCTTATACATGGTTCAGGTGGGGCCTGCAACAGACCCCCTGCAGCCATGAGCCAGAAACATCCACTGGAAGGTAAGCAATGGATTTCTCAATGCCCAAGAGTAGCTGTATCTGTGCTGGTGGAGCCTCTGCGCAGATTCTGGCTGTGTATAAATGGCAACACCTCATCCTCTCTTCTACCTCATTAACTGAAACACATTAAAACAAGGGTGCACTGGGAGTAGGAAATGAGACTGTTAAACCAAGCTGATATAATCCTCATCAGCTGTGGGCAACGAGGCCGCATCAATTATGCTGAATCAAGTGCAGTAACCGTGATTTACAGGAGGCTCCAAGACCCCAAGCAGCACTCCTGTGCCTTGGACCATATTTCTCTCTCCTGGCTCCTTTCAAGTGCTTCTCTTCGGCTCTTCTGCTACTAGCACCTGCTGGGTTTGTGGCTTTTGCCTTCTTTTCCATGAGACTCAGTTCCTATAGCCACAACAGCCCTCAGGCAAAATCCACCTTCAGATAAATACTCAGTCAAAACAACAATGGCCTGCTTTCTGTCCAGAGGGGCAGCAGAGGCACCTCCCTCCCACCCACACTAGCATGGAAGCACAGCTCTTATGCAAGCAGGTGAACTCACCTCAAGGAGTAACTGCAAGGCTGTCATGGGAAACATCCCATTAGTCCCTCAGCAAATGATTTAGAAATATAGTTGCACATTCGGGACAAATCAGAACTCAACTCAAACTAGTACACAATTTAGGGACTTATGCCGTGGCAATAATAATGGCAAAAGCAAGCTTACTTTCCCATCGCCATTACACCCTGCAGTCTCATCCAGCGAAGTTATTTCATGTAACCATGGGCCTGATGCCTCATGAGCCTTAAGGGGGAGTAGGAGGAATCCTCAGTAACCTATTGTTACTAGTCTTAGTGTACGTTCTGTGGCGGTACCTAGAGCAACTGCTTGTTCTTACTTTTCAATTTGCACAGCCCAAGGATATGGACAGGTGAGGCCTACCATGTGTGTGTCCCTGGGCCTTTCTGACTGGTAAAAACAGTGAGGAGGAGAAACTGGCTAATTAAGGAGAGTGGTAAATGCCTCCTTACATAAGGGTGTGGTTTCACCAAGCCTAAAAAAAGCCATTATTGAAAAAGCCTTCCCTGAATCCCACTAAGTTGAATAATTTCTGGTCAGTCTAAACATTCTATTTCTGGGCTAGGTGCTTGAACACAAAATGGTCTCTCAGCTGCAAAATGGTCTCTCAGCTGCATGAAACACATTATCAAGGTCACTTTAAACGCATATTCAAACCTGGTTAAGGGATTGAAACAATTTTGATCACCTTAGCTGATGTCCTATGCCAGGAACTAGAAAAAGGAAATACATCCCTATTGGTTCTGCTGGACCTTTCATTGACTTGATACCATTATTGCCCAGGGTATCCTCCTGAGATGTCGCTCAGTGGTTCAGGTTTTACCTGGACAGCTGGTTCCAAAAGGTGGTGCTGGGAGGCTCCTGTCTGGCCCCTTGGCTAGTGCCCTATGGTGCCTCAGAGGGTTCTGTTCTGTTTTCCATGATGTTTAAGCTTCTAATCTACATGAACCCACACAGAAAGACTATCCCGGGATTTTTTAGAGCGAGTAGTATTCTCTCCTGAAGAATCAGGCTAGCAATTTGGGTTACTCCAGGATTCTAGTCTGTGTTTGGATACACAGGTGGCAACTGTTGGCATTAATGCATTTGCACAACTTCAGCTGGAGCACCAACCGTATCTTTTCTTTGTGATATCAAACTTGGCCATAGTGACACAGAGGATTGGAGTTGGATGAGACCTTAGAGAAAATTTAGTTCAACCCCTGCTCAGTGCAGGGTTTGCAATGTAGGACTCTGCAACTACAACATCCCTGTCATATGGACAACCTCGGGGGGGGGGGAGGGACACCCAACACTTTCCAAGGCTGTCTGTTCCACTAGCTTAGTATCTCCTAATGTTCAGTGAAATCCACTTCTTTGCAATTTCCATCCATTAGTTCCAATGCCCAAGTCTGCTCTATTTTCTGCATAACAGACCTTCAGGTATCTGAAGAAGAGCTATCATGTCTCCCCTTCATTTTTTCTTCTCCAGGCTAAACATGCCCTGAAGATCTTGCTTCCTGGGCAGGTGGTCTTTCACGAATTAAGATATGCAAGAGAAATTCACTTCTGGCAGGGATAGCCTTGAGAAGAAATGGAAGCACCATCCTGTTCAGCTGTGCCACTGACACAGCCACCACACCACCCATCTCTGTCGGTATTAGTGCCAATTTATGGCAAGATCTTGCTAAGATCTCATGAGATCTCCCACACCATGTGAGGTCCTTCAAGATCTCAAAAATTGGTGTTAATACTGGCACTGCTTCTCTACCGCCACCCAAGGAAGCTGTTTCACCCTGCTTCATGGATGGGTCAGCTCTGTCCTCAGTCAAGTATAGAGGATAATTTTGTAGAAACCTGCGAGTGGCTGCACCCAGACTATGGAATACCATCTCTCAATGAAGGGCAAACTTCTCTTTTTCAGACGGCTCATCAGTGATTTTAACAGGATGTTTAATTTCTCCTGCTCTTATATGCTTCCTTTACTTTTAAAGGAAGTATATTATTATTTGGTATGTTTTATTGATAGTGCATTTTAAATGCTTTTAGTTTGTATGTTCCTATATTTTCTATTTATTATTAGACAATATTCTGATGGAAAGGTGGGATATAAATGTTCATAATAAACACCACCACAGTAAACTGACTGATTAACTGAAGGCTTTGCTAAGGAGATGCTCAGTGCCTGTCAGTCTCCAAAGAATTTAAGAGCAAGCAGGGCAATGCAAGGAACATTGAGCTCTACTACCCTAGGTGGGTTCAAACCCCTGACACGTGTCTGTCTGTTCACTGATGCCTTTACTATCACTTGCAAACAAGAATGTCATAGAGCACATGCAAACGCATGTGGTATGATTCAAGCCTAGAGGACATTATCTGTTCGATGGAAAAGATTCAGGCTGAGGGAAGAGAGAGTCTCCACAGGTTACAGTAAGGTCTGCAGCTCCTTTTGCCCCCAGCTTTAAAGGCTGAAACCTCAAAGAGGCTCCAGGCACTCCAGCGCCTAAAATGATAAACACAGAATGTAAGCCAAGGCATTCTGAAGAGTGTGCAGGAAGCCTACTTAACTAGCATGATCTGCACCAAGAGAGAGCAACATCTGTTGGATTAATTAGCTGTGTAATTAGCATCCTCTCAGTTGAGAGGATTCACTTTCTGCTTCCTGAAACATTTCCAGTGCTTTTATCATCTTCATTCTGCACACAAAGCTGAAGTTTATTTGGAGCACCATCTCACCTGCTGCCAAATGGTCTCAACAAGACCATCCAGGACGAAACAACACCACCACTGCTGAAAGCAAACAGCCATAGCAAAGAAGTGGAGGAGGAGGAGGAAGAACAGGAGCAAGGTACACAAAGAACTATTCAGCTGCTTGGGGACAAGTAAGGCTTCCAGACCTCAATAGGCACACTCAGCCATCAACTAAGTCCAATGTGCCAAAGCAAATATAAAACGCTTCACCAAGGAGCCCAATGCTTGACACTTGGGAAGAGTCAGGAATATCTATCTTAGCTATGACAGTACAGTGGTGCCTCGCAAGACGAAATTAATTGGTTCCGCAAGTTTTTTCTTCTTGCGAGTTTTTCGTCTTGCGAAGCACGGTTTCCCATAGGAATGCATTGAAAATCAATTAATGCGTTCCTAGGGAAACCGCTTGCCAGGCTGGCGGTGCGGAGAAGGGCTTTTCTCCCCACCGCAAGCCTTCAGGACAGGTACGGGAACAGAGGGGAAGGCGCGCAGCGCTTTCCCTCTGTTCCCGGGGCTTGCGTGGGAGGAGGGTTTTTCCTCCGCACCGCCAACATTCAGAACAGCATTCTGAATGTTGGCGGTGGGAAGGAAAACCCTCCTCCCACCCCAAGTCTTCAGGAAAGCCATCTGAAGCTGGGCGGGGGGAGGAGGCGTCCCCCCCCCGCCCGGCATCGGAGCTTCGTTCCGATGCCGGGCGGGGGGAGGAGGTCCGAGGACAGTGGGGAAGACGCGCTGCGCTTCCCCGCTGTCCCGGAGATTTCCCTATGGGCTGTCGTCTTGCGAAGCAAGCCCATAGGGAAATTCGTTTTGCAAAGCGCCTCCAAAACGGAAAACCCTTTCGTCTAGCGGGTTTTCCGTCTTGCGAGGCGTTCGTCTTGCGGGGTACCACTGTAAATGTACAGACAGCTATGGCCTCCCTGAAGAAGATAATCTGGGGGAAAGAAACAGAGGGCTGAAAACCATGCTAGTAGAAAGACAGCTGAAGTGAAAAAGCTTGCATAGAGTGCACCAATGCATGATATATCCAGATGTCCACACAGGAGAGTTCCACAGAGACAACTTAATGGCACACATGAAGGTGCAAGGAGAGACTGCTTCCTTTTACCCACAATGTACCATCTAGTCATGAGCATGGAGTAGCAAGAAACACACATCACTAAGAAAAGCAACACACTCCTGCAGGCTGTCCCAGGGCCAGCATCTCTCCAGCTTCATTCAACAAAAAGTGCAAGGAGTTTCTTTTTCAATCCCAGATCTGGTGGCAAACTTATTTACCTGTAGATGCCTGCCTTGTATCAAATCAAAGTAAGTTTATTGTGCCATGACAATTCCATACAATCACAATCAACTTAAAATATAACTCAGACATCGGCAAATAAAAACAGTAAACATATGTGAGATATCTGATAATAATAATAATAATAAATTTTATTTATATCCCGCCCTCCCCAGCCAAAGCCGGGCTCAGGGCGGCTAACAACAATAAAACAGTACAAAAGTACAGCACAAACAACACTCTAAAATCATTCATTATAAAATTAATTAAATTCAAGCCACTGGCACCGTTGGGCCAGAGCTCCAAGAAGATTGCCGAGGGAGGGAGTCAGGCTGTGCCCTGGCCAAAGGCCTGGTGGAACAGCTCTGTCTTGCAGGCCCTGCGGAAAGATGTCAAGTCCCGCAGGGCCCTAGTCTCTTGTGACAGAGTGTTCCACCAGATCGGAGCCACAGTCGAAAAAGCCCTGGCTGTAGTTGAGGCCAGCCTAACTTCTCTGTGGCCTGAGACCTTCAAGATGTTTTTATTTGAAGACCGTAAGTTTCTCTGTGGGGCATACCAGGAGAGGTGGTCCCGTAGGTACGAGGGTCCTAGGCTGTATAGGGCTTTAAAGGTTAAAACCAGCACCTTAAACCTGATCCTGTACTCCACCGGGAGCCAGTGCAGCTGGTATAGCACCGGGTGAATGTGATCTCACAGCGAAGACCCCATAAGGAGTCTCGCTGCAGCATTCTGCACCCGCTGGAGTTTCTGGGTCAGTCTCAAGGGCAGTCCCACGTAGAGCGAGTTACAATAATCCAGTCTGGAGGTGACCGTCGCGTGGATCACAGTGGCTGATAACAGGGATGCCCCTGCATCTACACTGATTTTCAATTTAGTACTCTGAATCTCCCTTATAGTTTATGGCTATTTTATCCAGTTCCTTCTTCCTGATCTTTTTTGCTGCCACAACAAAAAAGGCCACCTTATGTGTCTCCAATGTATTGTTGTCACTCAACGAACACTGAACCCTCTCACTTGGGAAGAGCCCACTATCCTGTACAAAGAGAAGTGCCTCCTTGGATCTGTTTAGAGGGGACAAGTTAACATATAATGGGGTTGTGGTTCAAGGACCCGATTCCCCCAAAGTGGAATGAATACACAAGGGCACGTGATATAAGGTTAATGGGCAAGAAAAGGCCACAACTTTATTGATTACAGCAAGTGAAAAGGTTTTGGCTTAGGCATTGGATTACGTCAGCTGACTGACTCCACCCCCTCAGAGAGGGGTGAGTCTGAAACAAGGGGGGTTTATTCACCAGTAGGTGGAGCCTGTTGATGCTAATCCAACTATAGGCTCTCCCCTGATGTCATCGAGGGTCGTGCCATGGCCTCCCGCCAAGCAGGCATCGGACTCAATACACGACCGCCAGATTCCTTTAACGGAATACCCAAAAATTGAAGGCATAGGCGATGGCCACACCTAGCTCTTCGACACCACAACACATTATTCCAATGCCTAACCTACCCACCAATACTACAAAAGTTGTGGCGATTGCTACGAGGTAGGCGAAAAAACCCAAAAGCCTAATGCCAAATGGAAAAATTCCTACCAGGCCCCCCGGACAACCAGGGCGACCAACCTAAGGTCCATAGCAAGGCCAATGAAAACTAAGACCCTGAGCTAAAAGGGAGTGGAGGGTGGGTGACTCGCGACGGGACGATGAAGAGTGAGGCCGAGGAGGGGCTGGCGCCGCAGCATATAGGCTGCTGTACACGCCCCCTCGGAGGCACCTGGTTGGGTGCCTGCCGATGGGCGTGGGCACCAGCCAGGTGAGCGGAAGGCAGGGGGCTAACGCCCCCTGCTAGAGGTGGAGCTCGGGTTCCCGCCCACAACCACTCCCCTCTCTTCCAGGAGGAGAGTCTTTACCAAAAAAATACAGAGTCTGTCTGCATATGGAATCTTATTATAATGGCCATCCAGAACTGCTGAAGGAAGCCAGTTTTGTATAGTATTACTTAGGAACGGCTTAAAGGTAAGGGACACAGAATATCTGAGTTACTACAATCTTGTCCAACCTGTGTCAACTTTCAGTTATTTTCCAACAGTTTTGCCACCTCAGGAAGATACAGGACTACTCTCAGGCTTGTAATGACAAGTGCCAACACAAGCTCCAACGGGCCCCCTGACATGTACAAAAGGTGACTTTGCTGGTAAACTGCTTTTGGGGATCAGCCATTGAGCAGAAAGTCCCATTAAGGGACAAATTAAAGCATAATTAGGAATATTTAAATGCCAAAAAACAGCTATTAAGCAAGCAATCTATTCTGACAGCATGACCCTAATGTGCAACGTGAGCAGCAGCTACTTCAAGTGTGGGGAACCTTTGTCCCTCCAGATGTTACTGGACTACAGTACCCATCATCCCTGGCCACTGGCTACATTTGCTAAGGCTGATGGGAGTTACAATTCAGCAACATCTGGAGGCACAACTTTTCCTCAGCCTTGCTCTACTGCATGCCTAGCCAATGTGGTAAAATTGGTCATCATTTGAATCCATGGCATTAACAAGCTATGGAGCAAATAAATAAATAAATGAAAATGTCCACTTCTTTGAGAGACTTAAATGTAGTGTTGAATTATTCAGTGGTTTCAAATACTAGTTTGAAAAGTCTTTCATTTCCCTGTCGTGCAAGAATGGTTTGCTTTTGCATTTCTTTACCTTTTGCATCCAGGCTTCCCAACACATCCACCTTAACTTTGTGCCCACTTTGCCACTGAAGCTATACATAGGTGGTGCTTGCCAACGTCTTATCAGCGCCACAAGGGCTATCTCATTAGCACTAAAACCCACTAGGCAACCTGCTCAAGGAGCAAGGTTTCAAGTGTCCCTCTGCTGATACTTGTCAGTCACACACGCACACATTTCTGGCACCTAGCACCATTTATGCAATACATGGAGCCAAGGAATAACAACTTAAAAGGAAAATGGCAAAAAGGCAGGGTAAGGAGGATTGCAAGTATGATAAGCCTTGAGCTCTCTCACCCAGGCAGCATCTGGAGAGGATTTTCTCCAGCAGAGAGGCAAGAACTCGATTACATCCAGTTAACTGCACTCTAAACTGATTATGCATGTGCCAGGCTAATGGATTACATTAGCAAGAGGAAAACATCCCACCAATCTCCATTTTACAATACACAACTCAAGGTCCTGAAAAAAGAAAAGCTAGCCCTAGGATTGTTCCCCAGACTCTGAGCCACAGGGGCAGAAACACAAATGAAGAGCCAGACTTTGTTGTCAGTATGATTCCCAACATTCCTGATTCCAATATTCAAACTCAACTCCTTCTAGACCAGGGGTAGGCAACCTAAGGCCTGGGGGCTGGATGCAGCCCAATCGCCTTCTCAATCCAACCTGCGGAAGGTCCGGGAATCAGCGTGTTTTTACATGAGCAGAATGTGTGCTTTTATTTAAAATACATCTCTGGGTTATTTGTGGGGCATAGGAATTCATTCTTTTTTTTCCTTCAAAATATAGTCCGGCCCACCATATGGTCTGAGGGACAGTGGACCAGCCCACGGCTGAAAAAGATTGCCGACCCCTGTACTAGACTAAGTCACATCATCCTAATAATGTCAGTGCTTCTACCAATCCTACAAACCAATCCATCTAACCAGGTTGGGACACTACCCAACACTAGAGCCAAACTGGGAAGGACTAAGCTTGATATTTCTAAAAGGACATGGAAGTCAGGCTCAGTCTCCTTCCTTGTGGGTAAAATTGGAGACATGGAGTTTTATATAAGTGGAGGACTCAAATGCCTGAATCCTCCACATATATAAAATTTGAATACCTTAAAGAGTTTGGGAGGAAGTTGCAGATTTAATACCAGTTTTGTACGTGGGTAGCATCCTCAGCAGGTAGGTAACATCAGCAGAAGCTCGCTGCATAGGCAAGAAGATCTATCACATTGCCCCAACTACCTTTCCCATTTCCCACCCATCCTGGAGGGAGACCATGTAGTGCTCATTGCTGACATAGCTCCACAGTCTGGCTGTGGCTCCAAGCAGCTCAGCTAGCCCCTTCACACACAATAACATGCATCAGTAAAGTCTCCTGCAGTGGTCATCCCCTGGTGAACATTTACATACTCACTTAGCCTAGGTTTATTTTCAGAACCAAGCAAAGCCTACTTGGGGTCATAAGCACCTGCAGTTTTGTTATGCCAGGCCAAATACTCAGTAAAAGGTTACTCTGGTCTCCTGAAACTTGCCAATAGCCAACTTTGGGCCAGACAGTCAAGAAGCAGCCAAGAGAGAATAAGAGTGAACCCAGCACCAAGAGGGCAACACCCTTTAGCAAACAGGAGGAGGGCTGGTGAGAGGCAGAACAAGTAAAACAGAAAATGGAAGAAAACAGATGAAAGCAAGTAAGACAGCATGTATAAGTGAGTGGAAGGTACATGAAGTGAAGCTGCTTAGAAGCTGCTTAGATTTATAGCAATTTGTACCTGATTGTTCATACTAAAGCCATTATGGGATGATTAGAGAAAAAGGTGAAGCTTTAAGTCCAGTGAAAATCAATAGAAATGTCTGGAGCAATTCTGCCGTGCAAGTGAAAGGACTATTTACTGTATATGCAGAGCTTCTCGGTTTCTAGCCTACATGGATTGCATGGGGGCAGGGCGGGGGGAACAGAAATTTGCAGCCAGAAGCAGCTGACAGAGAGGTAAGACAGAGGCAATGAGGATATACTAGAGGAGGAGAAAAACCTGCTTGGCAGCAGAGCCCTATTACAACCATCCCTCCTCTCTGACCCGCCACTTTGCTGCAGGTACACCAATGTACAGGATGTATAAATGACAGGTGTGATCCATGAACACCTGTGTGCCTTGGAGCTCTATATTGAGAAAGGCTAAGGAGATGTGCACATTTCTGGCATAAAATACGAATGCAACAGTGCAACTAATAGGCATGGGAGCAACAAACAACAGCACCACAAGAACAGAAACAGCCAGGTCACCCCACCCCTTAGTACAAACCACACATAAATGTGCATTCCCTACCCAAAGAATTATCTTCCTTATAGGAGGAAGTGACATTCTTGTATCTGCAAATGCTGCCTCTCCTCAACAAAAGGCTCTCCTAGAATTGGGTTGCAGGTGGTGAGCCAATAGAAAGAGTAGCAGCTCTGTGGGTTTCATGTCTGCTGACATCCTTGCATTGGCACCCAGTCTCAGAATTCCTTCTGGAAAAGCTACTCTTAGCCAAGCTAGGAATAAATGAAACTGAACTAGTGTTCAAGGCAAGCTGCCAAAGTTTTTCTGCACTGTCCCACCCAACAGCAAAAGCATGTGAAAAACTGGGTCTTCCTTACCTTGTAGAGTTTCAGGCTGGCCTCATGCCTGGAGTTCGCTGTGTGGAGACGCAGCTTCTCCAAGCTGTTGGTATAATAGTCACAGGCATTGCATTTCAAATGCACGGGGTTCCCAATAGCCACACACTTGAGCCTCCACTCATTGGCCTTGCCCCCCTCCTTGATATGTGCCACCAGCTGGTACTTCTGCACGTGTTTGTCAGTCTTGCAATGGAGCTGGAAATTGGCCTTGAGCTGCGTATTGTAGCGACACAACTTGCACTGATAAGAGTCCCCCATCACAGCCTTCCATTCCTCTTCAGGCAGGCTGCGCTCCACGTTCA
The DNA here is from genome assembly GCF_964106645.2 of Podarcis pityusensis. Classification (NCBI taxonomy): domain Eukaryota; kingdom Metazoa; phylum Chordata; class Lepidosauria; order Squamata; family Lacertidae; genus Podarcis; species Podarcis pityusensis. The sequence continues at coordinate 47,954,370 of NC_138033.1, read as the reverse complement.
TGTGCAGCCCCAGCAGGTCCAAATTGTCTGTGGTGAACTTGTTGCACACGGCACACTGGAAAAGCTTCAGCGAAGGGTCATTGGTCTGCGTGAACGTCTCCCCCAGGTTCATTAGCTCCTCAGACACCAGCTGCCCACCCCCAAGCCGCATGTCCAGGGGGATCTCTCCACCCACTGCACAGAGAAAGAAGAAAGTCAGTCAGAAAAGCTCTGCAGAAACAAGCAGGGTGGAGGGCAGCAACTCATTCCCACTTCATGACAGCAGTGCATCTAGAAGGGTCCTGGCCAAAGAAGCTCCTACAGACCTTGAGGCATGAAGACCTGAGCTAGAAACAGGGTGAAACTGGAAACAGAACCCCACTTTCCCCCTTTTAGTTTCCAAGGCCTGAAATGGACATACTGGAAATTGGGGAAAAGCTAATAAATATTTTATCCTTTATAATAATAAATGCAGAATTTTTGAAAAAAACAACAGCCCTGCAATGATTATTAAAATAATATCAATTTTATTTTTAAAAAGTAACTGTCAGTTCACATTGTTGCAAGTCTCTTAGATCAAAGAGAGTGTTGCAAGGGATATGCATTGTTGCTGTGTTTGATGATATTATTCAACAGGCAACATCTTTCTCACGATGTTGGAAAAGTACTTTCACTGCTGAATATCCCCAGGTATGTGCTCTAAATTGAGAGCATTCCAAGCATATTGCCCTGACAACACAGTGGCATGGCCTATGCTCAACACAGCCCTCAATGTATCTTTCCACTTGCCTCACATTCCTCCAGCTGGTACGTCAGGGTTATGGAACATTTTTGAGCCTAAGGGGCAACCTTCCAAAGGCCGCTTACCATAGCAGAAGAGGCAGAAGTGGGCACCTTTGCACAGTAGGCTAGTTTCTACAGACCTTCCTCTCTGCCTTTCATTCAGACAAGCAAGAGGCATTGTTAAGAGTTGAAGGACACATTCAAGCCAAGCAAAATCACCCAGGCTGCAAGGCAGGGCCAATGAGGGGATGTGGCCCAGGAAAAGTTTTGAGGGCCTGATAGAGGCCTGGGGGGACACACACACATTTGGCCCTGGGCCTGAGGTTTCCTACCCCTGTACTACATCAAATCAAATTAAACTGATAAATGTTTGAACCAGCACCAGCACCCCAAATCAAGGATGAAAACTAAATTTATGACAGACTTAAGCTCATTTCAAAGCCTGAATTTTCTGAAGCCCATTGAGCTAAAAGTGGTATTTGAGACATTTAGTCTGATTAAGATGAAAAATAAGTCATACTGGTATATTCAAGGATATATTTGCTGAGATGAAATCGTATATAAATTAAATAAATTAAATTTAAATTTTGTCTACAGCTAAGGCGACACCTGCAATCCAATCCAATTCCACTCAGTTTAATGGGGCTTACTTCCTTGTAAGTGTGTAGAGGATTGTAGCCTGACTACATATGATGACATACTACTGAAGAGTTCAGCGACACAATTAAGATTAACTGAAAATATTCAGATTTAGTATTACTCTTTAATTATATTACAGGGATGGTTATTTTCTATTTGAGTGCTCTCTCATATTTTCTGCACAACCACACTGAGGGCTACATACTGCTTCTAAGCTCAATTAAAAAGCCCCCCCCCTTTTGTTTACTAGGATGTTAATGGTTTCTATTTTCAGCTTTTATTTATTTCTATTTTCCCACCTGGCAAAAAAATAGATGCAGTTAATACAATATGGTGGAACAAGTTACAATTCCATTTGTGACCTTTGGTTTATCATTGTTTTAGTAAGAGTGAAGGAATGTGTACTTTTACATTAATATATATCAAACTACCATGCAACTTCATGTTCTTAACTTAGTAAAGGACATTTGGTTCTGACAAAAAGGAATGTTGAATATATTTACTTTTTCTATCACCTGCCCAAATCCCCTCCCCCAAACAAGCAGTTTTCTTCCATTGCTTCAAAATGCCTAATAATTTTACATCTCTAAGCAGAATCCCCCTGCCACAACCCTAGCTATGCCCTTGGGTGCTACAAGTTCAGGAAGAAAGTCATACTAATTCCCATGAGGAATGCACTGGTGCAATTCAGACATCACATCAAACCACAGCTTAACTATGGTTTAGTATATCATGTCTGAATTGGCAAACCATAGCTATAGTCATTGACCTGCCTCCAGAGTTTACTGCATCATGAAGATGAAGATGGACCTCTGAGGCAGAAACAGAGGCAGACAGGCAGCTCTAAAAATTTGTCAGCTGTACAATTGGCCAACTGTAAGATTAGGGCAAACCATGATTTGGCATGATGTGTGAATGAACTAGTGTTACCCACTAGCCCATTTGTTAAAGCATGATGAACATCCGAATTCTGCATTTTCAGGAAAGGGGACTAGGTAGGGAACACAGTACTGCAGTTGTACACTCTAGCCAAACTAACAGCATCCCAAACATGGAGTCCAGCAGTGAGAACAATAGCCTACTCTGGCCTATTCCATTTCCTGTTCAGTCATGGGTAAGTTTCCATCTCAGCTTACTTGCCACCTTTATAATGGAAACAAGCAATCTACCATCATGGGGGTATGAGAATCCAGTACAGCACATTAAAAATGCAGCACTTAAGCAGAGGAATTTGAGGTTGTGTTCATAAGGCTGTATCCAATACTCTCTGTCCACAAGTGCAAGTGATGCTAGCAGATGGGTGAATTTTAATGTTGCACAAAAGAGGAATCCAATGGAACTGCTGTCCTAGCGGACACATACTGTGCAATAGATTTCGTAATCTACTGTGCAACAAATCTATCAGCAATCTCACTCAAAAGATTCCACTGATGCAAAACATTTCACCAGTGGAACAATAATACATTTAAATGAGTTTAACTTAGCACTACATTGAATGAAACCCATAGACTGCCTTACTTTTAAATGCTTTCTCTCACCCTCACACACAGAGTTTTTCACTTTAGTCCAGACTTCTACAAAATCATATGCACCAATGCTTTACACACAGTCACCTCGATTCATCTTGCACAAGAAAAATATTGTTTGGACAGCTAGGTGCAGGAACATCACAGTCAAAACAATCTTTCCACTCTCAAGCCACCCTCATCTACTTTCCATCATCTCCCTTCTGCCACAGTCCTTTAAAACACCTGTTCTTCTTCAGACAATGGCTTCTTAGTTTTTGTAGCATTTCCTCCTACAGCAACTATTACCTATAATTCTCATTGTCTAAACAGCAGTAATGCTGAGTTTGGACTCATATCATAGAACAATGGAGTTTTCAATGCTTTAAAACATTTCACAAGATGCCCAATAAAAAAATTGGGAATTTTCACAGAATCTGTTTGAGACAAGAGACTTTGAAAGAACAGCCAAATTATAAATACAGTTGTCTGAAAAGCTTGCAGTTTCCAAAAGGAGGGATTTCTCTGAACTTCAAACATAGAAAGACACAAAGGGCAGGTCTCTCAGGTCTGTATCTGATGCTTAGTTCAGGGGAAGAAATCTTAAAAGCATGATTTCTCCCTCCCTCCCCCTGCCCTGTTTCAGAGCAGATTATACTACTATACACTGTTTTCTGTATGGCAAGAAAAGTCACTCATTTCCCTGCAAAACTCCCAGTATGAAAGTATCTACTGATATGTGAAAGACAGGCTACATAAAATGAGAAAGTGACATCTCCATCTCCTTTTTCGCCAATAAAACACTGGTCACGAGTCTGCTGGAGCCAAACCTGGCTCTTCTGCACACCCTCCACTCAGTCCAAGGTTGCAGCCACAGGATGGCCTTTCTTACAGCTTTAGATGCATCCATAGGGAGGGGGAGAAATTGCTTTGCTAACAATGTGGGGATGTCATGTTGCCCCCACCCCCAGCCTGAATCTCTCAGTCTCAGCAGGAGGTTGGCTTGACACACTCCAGGAAGAAGTTGCCGAGCCACTACACTCAGAATTGTACCATTTCACAGATTACCAAAAATAGTGACTTCCATACGCACGCACCACTGCAGTTGTTTAAAAGCAGCAAACTCTGCTAACAACAAACACCCATTTTCTACATCCAAATTTCAACTAAGCCCTCCCAACCAAAAGACATCCAAAGAGCTAGCAGATTGGCCTTGAAGTGAAATAACTCCTACAATATGTTTAAGTAGGGGAAACCTTTCAACCAACCCTACTGAAAAGTGCTTCACCCAAGTACATATAAAGTTGATAAAAATGTTACATACACCAGATTAATGATAGAATTAAACACAGGCTTTTCTTGTGATATGTTGGTGCTAAAAAACCCTACCATTATTACCATGTGGGAAAACACTTTAATATTAAATATTCAGTATATAACAAAAGTTTAAACCTGTCTGGTTAGTTCTCCTAATGAATGCAGTAATAATCACAGCTCTCCTGCTTTCTCCAGAAAAAGGAGGATGGAGGCATATGCATATTCTGACAATATGAAAACCAGCATGATTCAAGTGATCGCTCACCTGTATAAATATCAGCCTAGGTTTAAGCTGAAATGCTAAAGAAAGTGGGGGGGGCGGCAAGAAGTTATTCTTTATTTTTCGGGTTTCTAGCAATTCAGGCCTGCCAATTCACCATTACCACTAAGTCTGCTGCATTCACCACACACATGGAACAAACCTGAAAGCTGGGTTTTGCCCTATTCCTTCATAAACATATTCCTAACCCTCATGTAAAAAGAGAAACTTTTAGAATAGGTTGGCAGAGGTACAAGAATGAAGCATCTAACATATGCATGTCTGTAGGAGTCTGATGGCAGATTGCCCTCTTCATAACCTTTTTGATGTTCTTAAACTCACAAAATTTGCTAAGAGATGTAAACATGCTGCCCAGAGAAAACAAGAAACCTGAACACATCTCATGACCCACGAAAAGCCACTCTTGCACACCATTTCTTCCATGGCTCCTCCCAGTGGCAGACCCCAGCTGAGAATATCTATGCACAACCCCCCACAAAGAATCACAGGGCGAACTCAGGTCACCTCACCTAGAGATGGGGCCATGGATGCTATTGTGTTGGTGGGATCCATCTGGAAGCTGCCCATCATGAATGGAGCCTCAGACGCAGCGCTGTCCATCTTGAGGTTGGGCAGGGTCATATTCTGAGCCAGGTAGTACTGGTACAGCTCAGCCTCAGCAGGCAGGCTGCCCAGGCCCAAGTGGCGGTTGTGCTGCATTTGGCTCATGTTCTGCTGAAGCAGCATCATGTTGTGCATGTGCTTCTCACTGGTCATGTGAATACGAAGGTTCCTGGCAACGTTGGTCTCATAGTCACAAACCTCGCACCGCCAGGTTGGTTTGCTTTTTGGTTTGGTGGGGGAGGGGGCCCCACAGCTGCTACCCATGTTGGTGGCGGCAGCAGCAGCCGCAGCAGCAGCTGCCGCCGCCGCCGCCGCAGCCCCAGCAGTGTGGCTGAAAACTTGTTCCCCACCTCCATTCTGCAGGTTCTGCATGTTGTTGAGATGCTTGTCAGACTGCATATGAATACTGAGGTTGCCTTTGGTAGTAGTGGAGTAGTTACAAACCTCACAGCGGAAAGGCTTGTAACCACATGTGTAGCTCTCGCCCCGTGCCAGCCGTGGGTGGGGCTGCCCGCTTTTGCAGTAGGCACACGCACCCCCTGGCTCTGGGTGCTTTTCCTTCATGTGAGCCTCAAGCGTCTGCTGGTACTTGTAGTGCCAATTACACTTGGGGCACTTGAGCGTCTTACACGAGTTTCGTGAATGCATCATGGTCATGTGGCCGCCAAGTGACCGTGAGGAGCCCAGGATGGTGTCACACTTGGGGCACTCCACACCGCTCCCCGAAGGGCACTCCCCACCCCCAAGCTCACATAGGGGCCCCACATGCTGGTGATGGGAAATGCAGCTCCCGTCTTCACCCTCAACACTCTCATTTGGTTCTGGTACTGTGGCATTGTCTTTATTGGCACTTTCATCACTGAAGTCGAGCCTCCTGCTGCCCTCACTGTTAAAGCTTAAACAATTCCTCCTATTTGCACCATCAAAGACAAAGGAAGAAGCAGAATTAGAACTAGAAGAAGCTGCGCCCCTGGACAGAGTCTGGAGCACATTAGGCATTAAGGGAGAAATGCTTTGGTTTGAGAGAGCAAGGTCCTTTTTGCTGCTGCCGCTGCCTGCCACTGCCCCAGACTCCTCAGGAGGTCTTTCCTCCAATTCATCCTCCAACTCGCTTGGGAACAGCCCTTTGCACCCCTCATCATCTTCCTCCTCCTCGTCCTCTTCCTCCTCCTCGTCCTCTTCCTCCTCCTCGTCCTCCCCAGCTGGCTCAATTTTCTCTGAGAGGCTGTCCTGGTCAGCCAGGTCTTGCTTTTCATACTCTACTATCCCAGGGTCCTCCTTCCCCTCGGAGGGTATTGTTGGACTGGAAGCCAGTGGGCCCAGGGGGACTGAGGTAATTGGGGTCTTCAAAGCTGAACTTGTTAGCCCTCCAAGGTTCAAGAGAGCCCCAGAGGCCAAGAGGCCCGACTGGGGTTGTTCTGCTCCACTGGCAGCCCCAACCTGGGTACCCCCTTCCCCTTCCATGCGGAGCCCACTGAATTTGCCATAGAAACTGTGTCCAGGGCCTATGAGGTTAGCTGTGGAAACTAAAGGGTGTGGAAAGTTTTTGTTTTTTGGTTCCAAAAAGCTTACAAGGGGTTCCTTGTCTTTGCCTATTCCTTGGATGATAGCGGAGATGTTCTTATTGCTAAGAATTTTCCGCTCCTCCTCGCTCAGAGTCATTCGATGGTCATGCACTGCATGGGTCACAAATGAGCGGACATATCCAAAGGAGAGCTTGCACAAGAAACACATCAGGATGGGCTTCCGCTTTCCATAAAGCACAAAGCCATCAAATTTGGACAGGTCCACATTGTTGGGAACATCTTTGGATACGCAGGAACTTTTGGCAGAACCATCGCTGTTCAGGTAATCCTTGTTGCTTTTGTGGCGCACATCAAAAACGCGGAAGCTGTGCAGGACAGGGCTAACCCCTGTCAGGGCTGAGGTATTCGGGAAGGCCTGGTCCGAGCCCTCAAACCACTTCCCAAAGGATGAGGCTATGTGGAAAGTGTTGATGATCTGTGGGTAGACAGGCGCAGCCGAAGTTGCCTCGCCTTGCTTGCTCCCAGCACTGGGGAGAGAGTTCATAAAGAGTGATGGGAGCGTCCCACTGCTGGTGCCATTGCCACCCCCACAGACCCCCCCACTTTGGATCAGCTGACTGATGCTTTCAACAATGTATGCCGAGCCATCTGGCTGGTAGACTATCTCCCCTGCCAGATTCTCTACATCACTTTCCTCATCTCCCTCCTCGCCAGTGTCACTCCCACAGTCTTCTTGCAGAGGGAGGAGCGGACGGGCACTGGGGCAGTGGTGCTCCATGTAGGTCTGTAAGCTGGCGAAGGAGGTGGAGCATTCGTTACAGCTGACCTCCTTGCTGGCTGGCTCAGTGCTGGAGCCAGAGGCAACGACACTTTCTGCGGAGTGCTCACTGAAAGGAGCCCGCCGGTTGTCTAGGGCTTCATGGCTCTCCGCTGCAGATGGCTCCATGTTACAAGGTTTGCTGGGGAGGTGGGTGCTGCTGAGTTCAGTCCATTGCTGGTGCTGAGGAATAGCACACCCATTGTCCTTCCCCGAGATGACAGATGAGTCACAGCCTTCCATGGCGAGGCCTGCATGGAGCGTTCATTGCACCCAGTTTGGTTCGGACCTAAAGGCAGAAAAAGAGGGAAGAGGGAGAGAGAGAAAGAGAGAGAGAGAGAGAAGCAGTCAGTCAGGAGAAAGAATAGGCCACATTTCCACACAGAGCAGACGAGACATGCACACAGCCCCCTCACCCAATAAAGCAGCTACTCTCTGTTGCCAAGCCTGGAAAATATAGTGGGAGGAAAGCACGGATGGGCAGAAGTTATCAGGAACACTAAAACCCATCAGCACTATGGCAGAAAAAGCAGCATGGAAGGAGCTCTTGGAAAGCCCCTCACTCATTCAAGTACCAAAAAATAAAAAAATTCAATCTGTTTCCCAAAGCTTCTTCAGGAACCAGGAAAAAACATTCCTCTTCTCCCAGACTTTTGGCTAAGTAAATAATCTGTGGACCTTTAACTGGGGGTGGTGGTGGTGGTTTGGTTAGGTTTGCTGCCATTTTATGTATTTTTGTGTTTTTATATTGTAAGCCGCCCTGTGATCCTCAGATGAAGGGCAGTATAGAAATTTAATAAATAAAATAAATTGTTTGTTAATGGGAGCTGGACACTGGCACCTGCAGGGGGGGCACAGCAGGTCTATCTGTGCACTTGCTGAAAGTAGCTCCAGTTTATGCACTGCCTTGTAAAACAAAAACATGAAGTAGGCTAGACAGGAATGGTATGCCAGCCTCCAGAGTTTAAGCTACTGAGAGAGGGCTCTGAATAATGAACATGCAATAAGAAGCCATCCACGACTGCCTCTTTATGCAGTACTCCAGACCAAGCGCCATGTGTCTATTAGGCAGGCAAAAAAGAGGAAGTTCTATAGCACTGACTATGCAGATCAAACCCTTGTCCTATAGTGAGGTGTTTCTGAATTTTAGGTGTGTCAGTTGTGCCAAACATCTCTTCTCACTCACAGCCTTGCTACGTGGGATCAGGTCTGATTAACAACACCATCTATATTCACAGCAGAGTCATGACCAGTTCAGCCAAGCAGAGGACAAAGGGAGTATTTTTCAAACAGTGTGCAATTCTGTCACTTTGCAATCTGAGTTTGGAACATATACATTGATGGTGCTGCTACCATTCAAGCCTCTCACATTTTAGTCCTCATTCCCCAAAGGATCATCCTGGCAGCTATCTTGAGACACTTTGATCACATTTAAATTCCACTTGACACCTGCTGGAGTCTAATGGGTTCCACAGACTGACAGAATGCACTTTGGACTTTTAGCATATGGTAGCCAAGCTTGATTACCTGGAGAATGATACCTCCTCTCTGCCTACAGCTGCTGAGAGTAGGGGGGAAGGAAGAGGAGCCTGAAGGCAGGCAGTAACTAAAGAGGAATGAAGCAGATAGACGGGCTGGGAAAAATTCAGGTAGAAACAGGGCAGCACAAGGCTAAGGTCACCAACACAGCACAGCTGAAGAGCAGTGAAAAGATATTGTTGCCCAGTCTGCCAGAAGTCACTTCCTACTTCCGGTTGAGGGCTGCTCAGAGGGTGGAGTCAAATAAAGCAGGGAAGCCTGAGGCAACGCTTCAGTGCAGCAATGCCTGTCAACAGCTCCCAATTCAAGAGGCTGATTTAGGGCAGTGTGACTGATTCTGCCACACTGGGCATCAAGCCTAGAGGGTGCCACAGGGGGCCGCAACTATGATGTAGTGAATCGAGCAGCACAGAAGGCGGGAGCTGGGGCGCGTGCCAAATTTTGGCATCACACAGGGCGTCCCTGAAATTTGAAACACCGAAGTCTGCTCCTGCCATCTCTCCATTGTCAGCAACTGAGATGCTCATTAGCATCTGTTGTCCTCACCCCGCCACCCCCGCCTGAGTCAACTGCCCACAGGCAGCACTTTTTTATAGACAGAACTCACCAGAACTCAGTTCCAGCACCTCTCAGATAGGCACCATTGCCAACAAGGGAAGCATTCATGGTGAGTTCCTGACCTCTTTTTCTATAAAAATAGCACTGCCCATAGGAATTTCCTGAATGACCTAAAGATTTCCTACTCTTGCCACTCTCTTCACATTTCCAGCATTAACAAAAATTTGTTTATTTGCTTATTGCATTTGTATCCCACCTGTCCTCTAAGGAGCTCAAGGTGGTGTAAATAGTTCTCTTCCTCCCCATTTTATCTTCACAACAACCTTGCAAGATAGGTTAGGCAGAGAGCGAGTGATTGGCCCAAGGTCACTCTGTGAGCTTCATGACTGAGTGGGGATTTGAACCATGGTCTCCCAGGTCCCAATCCAACACTCTAACCACACCACACTGGCTGGAAGGGAACCCAGAGTCCTCAAAATTAACACCAGATGTAAAAACTATAATATTTGCTCATTTTATTTATATACTGCCTATCTCTTATTAGAGCACAGGGCAGCATACAGCATAACAACAAGTACAGCAGTCTCCACTTGTAACCCTCTCTTGGCTCAGCTAGGTCTGTCTGAGGCCAGTCAGCAGCTGCCCTTGGTGGCCCATTCCACGGTTCTACTTGATAGAAGTTCAGCTCACAGCTGTGCAGCCTTCCCCCAGCGGCATAAGGGAAAGCAGCTTTTCTAAGGTGGCCTTGTTAGACTTCTTCAGAGTGATAGATCTTTTATGGAGGAGTTCCTTTTTGGCTCCCACTTCAAACATGTTCTGTCCTGTTCCTCTGGCAATATAACACTTCTCTGCAGTGTCTGGAATCTCCATAGCTCTGCATCTAATCTTGCTGGACCAGAAAGCTCAGCAGCAACTTCCTCAAACTTCCTGCTTTTTTAACGGTTTAGTGCTGAATGTTCATCTGAAAAGTTTTACTGGGGTAGGGGGCAAAAATACAACTGGCTGCTCAAGCTGGAAAGCCAAGAGGACAAATTTGGCACTCTCAGCAGAGGTACTACAGCAAACTTATCCTATTGGCTGTGAATTGTCTGATTGACAGGTGGGGCCAATAGGGTTGGCAGAGCTGATGGGGCGGGAGGGTTAACAGCCTGATTGTAAAATCAATGTCATAAATGCTTGGTAAGTTACAGGAACAAGCGGGAAGAAGAGGCTGCGATTGATAAAGGACTGCGGCTTTGATGCTGCACTAGGGACTTGTTTATTGACAGGAAAGCCAATCTCCTCTGCAGGCCAGGCCAGAGAAACCGGCAAATGCTTCCCAATTAATTGGTGGGCTCTTTGGCCTCCCAGCTGCTCTGACTGCCCTTCCCCCTACCCAACAAGTTAACCAATGAAGGAAACACACCATGGAAAGGTATTCTTGCCACCACCCTACCCCTTTTATGCTCTTATCAGATGCCAGCAAAAGGCCCTGAGAAGGATGCTCTGCCAACCAACCAGGTCCATGAATACCAGTCACACAAACTGTGCTGAAAGGGACCAGGCCCCCTTCATGCGGAGCTTCTAGTCACTTAAGGGGAAATGGGGTGGCTGCAGGCATAGGCCCCATGAATTGTCTCTGTCTGAACTCATAGCCCAAAACAGAGATTACACATCTCAGCTTGGGGCTGAACCCAGCTTAAACAAATTCACCCCACAAAGAATTTGCCTGTTCAAATTCCTTCTACACATCCAGGACTACTGCATCTCTCTCTATCAGCCAGTCATTAAGGAAAAGGTAGCTCTTACTTAAGGAGGCAGAAGTCAACTAGTCAGGTCGATCAGTGCACTGTCTGTAAACATGTTTTCCCGTAAAATCAATGATCTTCAGTTAGAGAGAGAAGGAACTAAGAACCTAAAGCCCCCACCATCACCACCTCTCATTGCAGCCCCCCAGGCTCTTGCTCTTCCCAGCTTCAATTCATCCCTGCTCCTGGAACCCTCTGGCCCCAATCCTTGTCTCCACTGTTACACCTTGAAGGTATACCACAACTTATTTATGTTAAAAACATATATACCCTGCCTTTTGACTAAAAACATCCCCAAGAGGGGTGAAAAATTGAAGATCAAAATATAACTTACCACAGTGATCAAAACAGAACACAACAGTAGTAGAGAACACCAATAACTTTGGGGAGGTGGCAGTGGTAGAACCCTCTCCCAGATAACATGTGGTATTTAGTTGTGGCATTCAAAAGGTCTTTAAAACATACTGTACCTTTTTACTACTGCCTTCCCTTAAGAGAGCTCAATATCTCTCATGTATTCATAAATAACTGGAATAAGTAACAATAAGTAATTGATTAATCAGCAGCAAAAGCCAGTCAAGCAAAGAAACCCCTTCAAACTCAAAAGAGGGTCCCAAAGGCTCTATGGAAGACAGCATCTTTGCCTACTGCCTAAAACCAATAAAGAAGAGATACAGCAGGCCTCGACTAAGGAGAGTTCCACATTCAGGAAAAGGCCCTGCCCCAGATGACACTCCGCTTTCCTCCAGATAGCAGGAGGACTGGGTAGGTTCAAGTGGGAGACAGGGATCCTTGAGCTGCCTAGGGTGCAGGACATTTAGAGTTTTAATGGTCAAAACCAGCACTCTCTGAACTGAGTATGGAAGCCTCGAAAAGCTAATGAAGCTGATTCAAGATTGGATTCATGCATCCTCTTAGCTCAACCCAATCAACATTATGGCAGTTGTATTATGAATTGGTTGTAGAACCCTTGAAAGGAAGCCCTATGTAGATTGTGAAGAGTGCTAGAATTCTATCCACACCCCTTGTGTTGCACAAACTGAAAGGTATCCAAAGATATAAAAGTAGCAGAAGGTTTAAACCAGACTAACAGTAAAATGTGGTGTCCAAATCAGAACAAGTGTGAGCAATTTTATCCACAAAGTATAAAGCAAACTGTTCACAGCAGACCCAAAGTTCCTCCAAATCTTCCTGTGTACGAAGATGCAACAGATCCCTAGTCACTCACTACAAAATATGTAATTTATCTGTAAGATCAGCCTCCATACCGAAAGACTGGAAAGTGGCCAATGCAACACCACTTTTAAAAAAGAATCTGGAAAATTGTATGCCGGGGAAAGGCAGAAAACATTATTAAATACAGAATTACCAAAAATATAGAACAAGTCTTGCTGAAGCAGAACTAGCATGGTTTCTACAATGATAAGTCCCACTAGCATTTTACGGTTCTTTGCAAGTGTCAACTACATAGTGCTGGGCGATATATCGTTATATCATCCCAAACTGGTTTGAAGTCCATATCATGATATCTGTTTCATAATTTTTGACCTGGCAATATATCGCAAATCATAATGTATGTGTGTGTGTGCTATGCAAATATCACAATGTGAGGAAAAATGTGAAGTCAGCCAACGCTTCCCTAGATTCCTGTAGCTCGTTAACTCTGCTGCCTCAGCTCTCCCCTACCTCATGCAGGGGGCAGTGAATCACAAGAGCAGGCGCTGAGAAAAATCACGGTGTAGGAAAAATTGTGAAGCCAGCCAATCCCTCTACATAGATTCCATCCTTATTTCAGACATTGTGGTATATTGGGATATCGTGATGTTTAGCTGGTGATATATCACAATGCTGAAAACCAGGTATTGGCCAGCCCTACAACTAAGCATATAATTAGTGGTGATCCAATCAACATTGTACACTCAACATTTCAAAAAGCTTTCAATGAAGCACCTCATCAAAGACTCCTGAACTTGTTTGGCAGTTATAGGATAAGGCAACAGGTGCTCTTGTGGATCAGCTACCTGGTTAAAGAACAGGAAGAAAACAGGAAGAATGACTAGACAAGTTCTCACAATTAAAGAATAAGAAGTTGGGTCCTCCATGGATCAGTATTGGGAAATGTGCTTTTTAACTTATTCATTGATGACCTGGAATTAAGGGTGACCATTAAGATAGCAAATGACCACAAATAATTCAGGGTTACTAGAACAAAAATGGATTGTGGAAAGCTCTCAAAGGATATTTCCAAACTGAATAACTGGAAATTGATAAGGTAAATGCAATTCTGTGTAAACAAATGTAAAGTGATGCACATGCAAAAAACAAAAAAATAATAATCTAGATTTCACTCATACACCAATGCGGTCTGAAGTGGTACTGACTGATCAGGAACGAGACCTTGGGGTCACAGCAGAAAGCTCAATGAAGATGTTGATCCAGTGTGTGGCAGCTGTGAAAATTGTGGATTCCATTTTATTACTAGGAAAGGAATAGAAAATAAAACTGCCAATATCATCATGCCATTAAACAATTCTATGGTGCAACTGTACTTTGTATATTGTGTATAGCAGGGGTCAGCAACCTTTTTCAGCCGTGGGCCAGTCCACTGTCCCTCAAACCATGTGGTGGGCCGGACTAAATTTTTTTTGGGGGGGGGGGGAGAATGAATTCCTATGCCCCACAAATAACTCAGAGATGTGCCGGAAATCGCATCTGCGCACGTGCAGGCACCAGAAATCACAGGCAGGCGGGCTCACGCGACCCGCCCACAGACGGATCTCCATGGGACCGATCCGGTCCAGGCAAGATAAACTTTGCTGACCCCTGGTGTAGGAGCAAGAAAACCTTTTGAACCCAGCAATATATCTGTGGTTGGGTTGCTCTTAACTGGTGCTTGTTGTATGGAAAAAGCAAGGGCAGAACTTCACTCAGAATGCTGGGAATGAAACCCATTACTGGCCAAATGGGAAGCAAGGAAAGAAGCTCCAGAAACATGCCTTATGGTACCGATCCTAAAGTATGATACAAAACATAATGGCTTCCTGAGAGGCTCTGATTTTAGAAATATTTCTGGTTCATTCAAACTGTAACCCTCTATACACTTACCTAGCAGTAAGTCCCAATTAACCCAGTGAGACTTACTTCTAAGAAGACATTTAGCAGTGGACTCTCAGACATTTATTTTTCCATCAGTAAGCAACAGTACATTCAGTAATCAAGAAGTGGACTGTCTAAAGCATTCAAACTGCAATTCACCTTTTGCAGACTAGATTTAAAAGTTTTGCTGCAATGACATTTAAAGAGAAATCAAAACCTGCTATTCTGCAAACAAGGTTCTCTCCTGCTTCGCCAGCAAGCACAACAATGGCTTCTAAGTGGGGTCAATCCCAGAGGCATCAGCCTTGTGCCAGAAGCCAGGCACAACTTCCTCAGCTCGGCTATTTCCAGCACAAATATAAACTCAGACTGGAACTGAAAGCTGCCAACTCAGCCAGTACAGGGACTGTGTAGCAACCTCATCACTGCGGTTAGAATACAGGCTGAGGCAAAACCTGGCACAAAACAACTCTAAGCAGTTGTGGGAGGGCAAGGAAACACGGGAAAGCAAACACATCACAGCCCCACCCCTCAGACACAGCCACTCTACCCTGACCTGATCCCTGGCAAGGGCCTTGGAGTTTCCTAGCCAGAGGAGGAATGGCTGCTCCCAGAAGGGCAATGGTCAAGTTCAGTTTGAGGCTTCCTTAGAAACCACACAGGGACATGTCCTCTGCTCCACCAGATCCAGCACTGGGGAAAAGGCCCAAAGCAAGACAGACTTAAGAAGAAGGTGGGGGCTTTCCTCTCAGGAACCCCCCACCCCCAAGGCTTGCCACCAGCAGCCGGAACTGGTAAGCTGACAAAACTAACAAGAATGACACAACACGGCCTGCCTAAGTAGGCACAAGACACGAAGGCAGACTGATGCACAGCAAGGCCCTCTGATCTTCAGGCAGCCCCTTGAGTGTAAACAGATTTCCAAGCCACAGGAAGCCAAAGCAAATGTTTGACAACCCAGGAAGGGAACACAGCAGGTCTGAGTCCCTGGCTCAGGAAGAGGGAGAACAGTTTCCCAGGGCAATAACACAGCCACATCAGGCCAGATTTCTCAGACAACACCTCCTTCTGCCAAAAGGTGCCATTCAATAAGTGGTTTTAAGTCTAAGCAACTAAAGAACATGCTACCTGCCCCAAATAAATGTTAGAGAAAATGCTTCTTTTTAGCTTTGTTCTAATAATACTGGGGAAATATTTGGTTACAGTGTGCTTCAGCCAATAAACGTACAGAAATGGGCTTACTGGGAGCACATCTTTAGAACAATGCTTCTATAGAGGAAAGTCAAGAACAGTCAGAAGTCAGAACATTCTTGACTGCACACCTGACATGCTCCAACGCTCTGAAAATTTTCACTGCCCTTTTCTGTAGAGCTGAAAGCACCACCAAAAAGGCAATTAAAATGTTCATGGAACTGGGACAGCTTCCTGATGAAGAAAAGCCAAAGTGCTTGGGACATTTTAAGTACAAGATAGCATACAACTAGAGCTTATAAACTTATGAAAAAGGTGGCAAGTGATTAAAAAAAATGTTTTCTCCGTCTCGATATAATAGTAGAACTTGGAAGTCACCCCATATACTACACTACATGTGACCCACCCCATGAACTCACTGCCACTAGATAGTTGATGATTTCTAGCTAAAAGGTCTCTGAAAGCATTTAAGATAGCTCAGCAGAACATCTGCATGCACAGAGTAAGAGAAGTGGAAACAACTAATTGATGGTAGTATGGGTGGGATATAAATTCCAATGAATAAATCAACACAGCAGTCTTCCCCTTTTCCTTCCTAAGACCATGTTAAAATAAAAAATAAGCAAATAAGCAGCAACACATTAAGTATATGCTACTGGTGAGTTTCCGACTGTGATCCCAAGATTTCTTTCATGGGTAGCTCCATGGGATAACCCAGCTCAAAGGACAGAGCATTGTTTCTGGGCTCACTCCTTGGAATGAACTCCTGTTCATCTATGCCCAAGGGAGACCAGAAGAAAGGAGCTACTTTGGCCTTGGGATGGGCAGAGGATGAGAGCTCTCAATAGTTCTGGACACCAGCACTGAAATGGTTACCCTACAGCTTGGCCTCCTGCTAATTGCAGGGCTTTATTTTTTATTTCTTATTACCCTCTCACACGCCTGATGAGATTATATTACCAGAACTGACAACAGCTGGAAGCAGCAGCAATATGTAGAGCCTCTGAGGAGGTGATGCAATTTCATTTTCATTGATCAGAAATCAGTAGGGCAGCAAATGATGGGAAATTCCATTATGAGAAGGATGGGGCCACAAGACCCAGTGTCCAAATGCCAAAGGGCATGAAGCCCTCCCCTGGGTCAGACCCAGCTCTCTGGGCAAAGGAAGCTTCCCCAAACCCCCCCAAAAAGGGGGGGCTACCCATACATCCTTGCTTTGAGGGGTGAGGCAGAGTAGGGCATGTTTCATGCCCAACATAAGCAGGTATTCAAATCTGCATCAAGCAGATAGGTAGGTGGAACCCAGCC
Source organism: Podarcis pityusensis (assembly GCF_964106645.2). Taxonomy (NCBI): domain Eukaryota; kingdom Metazoa; phylum Chordata; class Lepidosauria; order Squamata; family Lacertidae; genus Podarcis; species Podarcis pityusensis. The sequence continues at coordinate 47,937,442 of NC_138033.1, read as the reverse complement.
TTGGGGGTCTGATATGGAGACTATGTCTTACAGGAAAGACCCCAGAAGCAAAGTCTTGTCCCTAGGACCAGGACAACTCATTTTAGCCAGGGCAAGAAGAAGCCATTTCAAGGCCCCAAAAGTAACAGGAGTCCAAGCAACAAGTAGGCAGAGTGCTCCATTTTGCCCCTGCCCATTCAGAGTCTGATCAGAATCCTCATGCTCCAGGCAGTGTCTATGCCACCTGAGACCTTCAGGCTCAGCTGTCAGGTATTTCAGGACTAAGGGTTACACCTGGCTGGCCATTTTGGCTTTCTGTCAAGTTGCAGTACTGCCTGGGCTACACACATATAGCCCATTTTCCCACCCAGCCCCTTCAGGGCAGACAGGTCCCTGCAGCAGACCAGGGGTTAACAGAAGCTGACCGCAGTTGCACAGCTGTTAAGGTAATCAATACCACTGAGATACTAAAGCAGCATAAGCCACATTATTGATTGCCAAGCAGATGATAAAACTGTTTATTATGATAATTGCAGAGCCCCTGCAAGAGTACAAAGTGCAGCCTTCAGCCCATTGCATAAAGTAATAGAAGGATCATCCAGGTATCAGCAAAGCCTGAGCCAAAGACCTCCACACTAACTTAGGATCAGCTGCTTTCATTCCAGGATACACTTCTGAAGCTCTCACACACAAACAAGCCCAAGACTTAAACCGCCTTCTGGGCTGAAAAATACTTGAAATTCCTCCCATGTCAGACTGGCTGAAACCTCAGCAATTCTCAGAGAGCGCATGTGGCAGAGGAAGATCCTTGGGCTCCCCACTCTCTCCCAGTACTGTACTATCCTTTGCCCTAAGAGAGAAGGGAAGTATTGGGGGGGGGGGGGAGATATAGCTATTTTGCTCTTCATATCAGGCTCCATCAAAATAGCAACGCTAATGACATTTCTACTACCGTATTTTTCGCCCCATAGGACGCACCGGCCCATAGGACGCATCAAGTTTTTTGGGGGGGAAATAAAGGGAAAAAAATTCCCCCCCCCCAGGCGCTTCTGGGGCCGGCAGCGGGGAGAAGCGCTCTTCTCCCCGCCGCCCGCCTTCAGATCAGGTCCGGGGACAGCAGGAAGACGCGCTGCATCTCCCAGCTGTCCCCGGAGCTTGTGGGGCAGGCAGCGGGAAGAAGTGCTCTTCTCCCTGCCGCCCGCCTTCAGATCAGGTCCGGGGACAGCAGGAAGATGCGCTGCACCTCCCCACTGTCCCCGGAGCTTGCGGGGCTGGCGGCGTTCCGCCTCCCTCTGTCCCCCGACCTTGTGGGGCTGGCACTGGGGCTTTCCTGAAGCCAGGAGAGTGAGAGGGGTCGGTGTGCACCGACCCCTCTCGCTCTCCAGGCTTCAGTGAAAGCCTGCATTCGCCCCATAGGACGCACACACATTTCCCCTTCATTTTTGTGAATCCATGTGTTCCCTGGATAGGTAAAACAAGAGGTTCTTCTTCTTTCACCAGACCAATAGCAAATGATTACTGTTTGAGAGTCAAATATAAATTGATTCAGTGTTAATTACTGATGTGGTATTCTTGCTTTTTTATGTTGAAGAGAGCGAGAGTGTGCTCAAAAGATGGAATTAGTTTATAAGTGAGTCCTCCCAAAACGAGCAAGTTGACAGTTAGGTCCTGCTTAAAAAAAAAGAAAAAGGGAACAATAACAACAAGCAGTTGCTGCTGCCCTGGTCTAAATGCTACCTTTTCTCTTGTGCAAGTGACACAATTCTGTAGTTTACTTACAGAGGCCTCTTTCTTTTCCAGGAACTTCCGGGTTAGCGCCTCTGGCAATGGCGGATTTCCTCTGATCGGGAGGAATCCGCTTCGTGAGAATTCAGGTCTGGACCGCCGCGGCGAGGCGGAGACCCATCAAAAACCACAGGCAGGAGAAGCCTGTGGACGTGGGATTCGGCTGGCACCTTTTGCGCCTCCCCTACTCGTGGGGAAACCCGGTTTCGGGGATCCGGAGCGACATGGGGTGAATGGCGCGGTGCTTCGAATCGACTGCTCTTTTCACGGAGTGAAGCCGCATTGCTGTTGCCGGAGAGCGCTGACTTTTTCCTGTGGACAATTGGATTTTAAACAACTGCCCGTGAGTAGAACGGAAAATTGGACTATGAAATTTCTTAATTTGGCATCGAAGCGGGAAGGTCTAAACAGGAAGTCCGCCTTCCGCTTTTGTAAATAGATTGAAGCAAAGACACTGCAAGCTAGAGTCTGGAAAGTCGTTTGTAAAGGACTAAATTTCCATCAGTTAAAATTACTAAACCCCCCTTGGAAGCAGGAGAAGAGGGGGGAATCTTTTTAGACTGTTTAAACCTGCAGAAGAGAAAGTAAAGAAAGATAAATTTCCACCGTCTTGAACCTGGGAGCGGGGTGTCAGGACAGACGCTTTGGGGAAGTTCATTGACTGTGGACAAAACGTTTTTGACAGATAGTTAAAAAAAAAAAAGAGAAACATATAGATTCCAATGTTCCCTTTTGCACTTAAAAGGAACAAAATATCTGAAAAAGGAAAGGAACTTTGTTGCTAGATCTGCTTTCAAAAAGACAGATACAAATAGAAATTGTTTCCCCTAGAGGGAGCTTGTGAAATTGTTGTTAGAGTCGATCTGGGGAACTTTGCAGCTGTAGAGATTAAAGATCGTGGGACCAGACTTCGACCTTGAATAAGAATGTGCCCAGAAGAAGCTTTAGTGCTTGCTTTTTGCAAGACAAGTGCTTTACTAGAACAGCTACATGAAAAGATGGATTTGATGACTGTTGCAGTTGGAAACTTTGGACAAACAGTGAATGCCTATATAGAACCCACACAGGAATTAATTCAGGAATGTACTTTGACAGATCAAGTGGTGAAGAAGATAAAAGAGGGGGTTGTTGCTGAACCCCAAGTAGTAGAAATGGAGAGAGCTGCGGCCCTGCAGGAACATAAGTTGTTGTTTTCGATGACTGAACCTGGAGAAAGTCAGATTTGGAGAGAGGGAGTTCTGTTTGGTTTGGAGATGGGAAGCTGGACAGATCCCCCTATGCAGGGATGTTTTCGCTCTTTGAATCTGGCTTTGGGCCAGGGGGAGTTTGGAGGTGTGGGGGCCTTTAACATTGGAGGGACTTTGAAACATGCCTTTAAATATCATATGGATTTCAGTGTCGACTATGGAGAATGGGCTGACTTGTTGAGAAGGGATAAAGATATTCTCAAGTTGGAGTCTCCTCGAGAGAAAGGAAGGAAATTAAGAATAAGATCAGCAGAAGATAAAGTAAAGTACAGGTATAAACATGAAGAAAACCTGCGGAAGGGACATGGAAAAGACTTAAGAGCCTCGGATAGAAGGTCACCAGGTTGATGGACCAGATGGATGGGATAGAAAGGACTGACAAAACCCGAGACCAGGAAGAAGAGACGATGGATAAAGACTGGAAGAAAGTTTTAAAAATTCATTTAGAAAATCATTGTAAAATTAATGAGTATTAGAAAAATGTTGGAATGAAATTATTTGGCTTTAGTAGAAATGTTAAAAAGAATTATGTATAAATATGTTATGCTAAAAAGAATTAGGTATAAATAAGACTTAAGTTTTAAGCTTTAGGGTTTTTTATGGTAAGATAAGGTTAAAATAGATTAAGGTAATTTAATGACAGAATATTGTGAAAGATGGAAAGGATTTGCTGAGATAATTAATAACTAGAATACAAAAAAGGGAGGTGTGAGGAGGTCGATGAAACAAGTTAATGAAAGATAAAGATTTGGAAATATTGGATTTGTTTTTAAATTTTTTGTTTATTTTTATTTCTATTTTGATGTATTGTGTGTTTTGTTTTTTCTTTGGCTTTTGTTTTTATTGACTTGTATTGTTCAGTTTCTATTTTTGTCTACCTTTTTTCCTTTTTCTTCTTTTCTTGTTTCTTTCTTTCTTTCTTTGTAATTTTAAATTCTCAATAAATATCATTTTTTTAAAAAATACAGAGGCCTCTTTCTGTTTTTTTTTAAAATAATCTTTATTGCTTTTAAAACTTACAAGAAAAGAAAAAAGAAGAAGATAGGCGAGAGAAAAAGACAAAATAAAGAAGAAGAAAAAAAGAGAGAGAAAAAAAAACAATACAATAAACAATGCAAAGCACAACCTTAACACACTAAACTAAACAAAACAAAAGAACAATTTAAAAACATAAAAACAATTTAAAAACATATATCATCCCTTTTCCGTACTCTATCTTTCATTCCCTTATTTCCTCGACCTCCTCTCACCTCCCTTTTTGTATTCCACTTCTATTAATTTTTTCAGCAAATCCTTTCCATCTTTCTCCATTTTCTATCGTATTGTAAATAACGTATTTTTTAACCTTATTTTCCATTAAAGCTAAAATACTTATATATGCTTAACTCCTTATAACATTTCTGTTAAGCCCATAAAAAAAATCATTCCACCATTTTTCTATCACTCATTAGTTTTACCATATGTCTATATATAAACTTTAAATTTTCCAATCTTCTTCCACCATCTCCTCTCCCTGGTTTCGGATTCTGCCAGTCCTTTCCGTCAACTCCATAAAATCCATCAACCTGGTGATCTTATGTCCGAGGCTCTTAACTCTTTTCCAAGTCCCTTCTGCAGGTCTTCTTCATTTTCTTTAATGCTAAAGAGCAAATCTCGGGGAAACTCCAACCTGTCAATCCTTTTCTTTCTTCTGAACAGATCAGCCAAATTTCCATAATTGAAGCTACAGTCCATAAAGTATTTCAGGGCATATTTCAAGATTCCTCCAACTCCAAAGGCCCCCAAAACTTCAATCTCCTCCAGGCCCGAGTCCATGTCCCAAAAGTCAGTTAATCCCTGCATAGAGGGATCTTTCCAACTTTCCTTCTTTAATCCAAGCCGGGATCCATTCCTCAAAGTCTGACTTTTCCTAGATTCAATCATAAAAGGCCTCAACTTATAGTCCTCAATTTGCTTCTGTAAAGCCACGGATCCCGCTTGTATTACTTTATGTTCAACAACAGCAGCTTTCTCCTTCTCCTCCACCATTTGTCCTGCCAAAATGGATTCCTGTACCAAGTCATGAATTATTTCTGTGTTGGTGTTCGCTTTTTGGCTCAAATTAGTCACTTTCTGTTCCAAATTATCAACTTTAAAATTCATGTCATCCATCTTCTTGTGAAGCTGTCCCAGCGAACAGCTTATCTTACATAAAACAGTCACAATGGCCTCTCCTGTCAGCATTTTTAAATGGTCCAAGGTCAATCTCTGGTTCTCAGAATCCTTATCTGTAGCTGGAAATCCCCCAGTTACACTCCTGTAACAGTTTCAAAAGCTCCCTCTAGAGGGAAACAGTCTCCACTTGTATCAGTTCTTTCAGGCACAACTCAAGCATTAAAGATAGTTTCAATTTTCAGTTACTTTTCCTCTTTTTTAAACGCAGAGGAGGACAATGGAAACAGTATCTTACTCTTATTTAGCTAGCTGTCAAATCCGTTCTGTCAATGCACTCTCTCCAAACGTCATCTGGCAGCCCGTTCCCAGGTTCAGAGCAGTGGTAATTTGATTTTTCACTTTCTCCTGCAGGCTCACTAGGTCCAAAATTTCCCCCTCTTCTCCTGCTTCCAAGGGGGGTTTTGTATTTTAAACCGATGGAAATTTAATCCTTTGCCAAAAGCTTTCAAAGACTTTAACTTGTAACGTCTTTGCTTCAATCTATTTACAAAAATGGAAGGCGGACTTCCTGTTTATGACCTCCCGCTTCAGTGCCAAATGAAGGTATTTAAAAGTCCAATTTTCCGTTCTACTCACGGGTAGTTGTTTAAAATCCAATGGTCCACAGGAAAAAGTCAGCGCTCTCCGGCAACAGCAATGTGGCTTCACTCCGTGAAAGAAGCAGTCGATTCAAAGCACCGCGCCACTCACCCCACGTTGCTCCAGATCCCCAAAACAGGGTTTCCCCGTGAGTAGGGGAGGCGCAAAAGGTGCCAGCCGAATCCCAGGTTCATTCACAAGCTTCTCCCGCTTGTGATTTCAATGGGTCTCCACCTTCGCTGTGGCGGTCAGACCCTGTTTTTCACGGAGCAAGTTCCTCCCGAACGGAGGAGCTCCGCCATTGCCGGAGGCGCCAACCCGGAAGTCCAGAGGCCTCTTTCTGTAAGATCCACCATACATCTCAAAAAGCAGGTATAAGTCAAGAGCTATCCTTGATTTTAAGTGGAGCTTGTTTGAAACTGACTTGTTTCATGCCAACTGCTGTCCCATGTTCTTCAAAGGTCTTCTGAGACTACTCTCAATAGTTTTGTACAACCCCTCACTTTCCTTGGGTAAATTGTCACTTTCACATTCCTTTTTTGCTCTGATTATTCAATAGATCCAGTTTAAACCCACTTAAGCAGCAGCCTGTTTGGTTCTAGACTATGTGGATAATATTCATTAGGATGAAAGGCAGGGGGCTGGAAAACCTCCTGTGTCACAGCAAAGAGGTACACAGACTTCAAGGCAATTCATCTTCTGCTTCCATTAGCCAACTAGGCATCTAATAAGTGGCACGTGGTAGCAACTAAAAGTCAGTACAGATATGGGTCAACTCAAGTTACTCCCTGAATCCATAGAAATAGGACAGGGAAGGAAGGGAGCACCCAACAGCATTACTAATCAATTGCTTTTACTTAAATCTCTACCACTCTTCAACAGCTTGGGTGGGACCCAGAGACATGAACAGATGACGGTTTACTTAACTTTTTGCTTCAAGACTCAACACTTCACATATCCAGAGCTCCTCAGCATCCCTACATTCAATTCTCCTAGCTAAGACAAATGAGTAGCATGCTCAAATATACAAGATGACCCCAAATAGTGCTGTAGTAACTGAAAATGAGAAGGGGTTAATTTCCTTCATGAGTGTAAATCACCCCATGGTGCAAGGTCACCTGCAGGTGCAAGGTCAACCAAACCTGTTGCTATGGTAATGACACAGTACCCTGACTATATCTGTGATTAATGCATGTCAGCTCAGTAGTGTCAGTCTGCAGTTAGTCTGTATGTTAGTCTGTGTTCCTTGTCAAGTGCTACATCTTGAATTGCTGGACTTATTTAGAGCAGGGGAGATACTTTGTACCTGTATGCATCTGCAAAAGCCTGCAAGCTGCATACATCTACGTTCAAAACTGTTTTACTAACCCTTATCTTCTGCAACAGTAAACTATTTGGATCTTAAGCTGCTTCCATGTGGTGACTGGTACTGGGAGCAACTTCCACTGCATGAGAATCTCACTTGCAATTCTGCGGGGAAGAAAGCACAAGCAGCAATGGCCTCCAACACTGACTGGTTCTATTACATGTTCAATGCTAAATATACATGTTAGCAAAGTTATGTTGTTCAGAGCCACCTTTAGAGCCTGGGCTTTCTGAAAGACCTGTCAAGGCCCCTTTCCCACCAGCACTTGCTTCTAATAGGACTCCACTGCCTATTTTCTACTCCATGGCCTTTGTAGCTGGATACAGCTCAAATTTACCTTTGCAAGCTCTCTGCTTTGTTAATGTATTTTCATGAGAGCTGTCACTGGAGGGCAGTTTAGCAAGAGGCCCCCAGGTTGACCTTTGCTGGCAGCCTCCAAGCTCTCCATGTAAAGTGATCTAATGGCTAGGCAAGGTAATTAGTGCTAGAGCAGTAATTGCAGCTTCTAACTAAGCAAGATGAAGATAGCGAAAATTCTCCAGGGTGCCCTGCTGGGGACCCCAACACACACACAAAAGCTTCTGCTTGCATTCAAACAGAGAGGCTCAGCAACATTTCTGTATGACATCAGCATGATTAAAGAAAGTTGAATGAAAGTTCTGAAAGCAACTGGAGAAAGTCTCCATTTTGCAAGTTAATAATTATAACAATAATTTTATTATTTATACCACGCCCATCTGGCTGGGTTTCCCCAGCCACCAGACTGGAAACTAGATAGCCCAAGGATCACAGCCTGTTAGAAATCACAGATCAACTCACTCCAAAATACCACCACTGGGCAGATTTACTGAACCAAAACAGTCTCACAGCAGAAGTCTCAATAATCCAGGACTTACACTCTTACCAAATTCACTCAAGGATCAGTGTCTGAGCTGTTGATATCTACTCTGAGACCAACATGGTAGCCATTCATGTAACTCCTCAAGAAATACCCACGATGTAGAATTCAAAGCTGCAATGTACAGCCCTACAGGGCATTCCTTCCCTGCACCCTCAAACTTGCACTCCTGTAAGGAACATCCCTGTCCATGGCAACAATGCATAGCTTCTTCCTTGACATTTGGAGCTAGTTGTTTTACCACCACCACCACCATCAATCTCAAGAGGCAGAAACCTTCAAGCATTCCAAATGTTCATCATCACAATGAATCTATGGTGAAAAGGAAGCCAAAACCAAATTATTCTTACTTGCTTCTTTTGGCTCCAAGGCCTGGCAACAGAGAGAGAAACATGACAAGGTTAGAAGTTGTTCCAAAGGGCCAAAAAGAATGAAGCTGGTTCTCAAACTAACGTACATCCAGTTGGAAGCGTAATTAGAAAACTGTTTCAGGGAAGAGAATCCATTTGCCACCATTTCTTATCATTTGTTTTGACTGTTTTTAACACTGAAATTGAAATTATTGTAACCTCCCATGGGACCTGCCTGCTGGTTAAATTGAGGAATTATTATTATTTCTTCTTTTTTAAGGCTGGAAGCAAGGCTCCTTGCTCTGAATGCAGTAATCAGTACCATTTATTGCAATGGAAAAGGAAGCAACAAGTCTTTGAGTCTTGAAACCAACAGGAAGGATCAGAGGATGGCTGAAGTGAGCAAACAGAACAGACAGGAGTTAACAGTCAACCACCAATATCTTTGATGATCACATTAACAAGATTTGCCTATGCTCTAAACCCCAACAGGATATTATTCCAATGTATCCTTTTAAACATTATCATAAGGAAGAAAAATACTAGCAACCTCCATCTTTTGCTACCAGTTTGCAATTGCCCTGTTTTTTCTGTCTCTCTAGCACCCATACAGGTGCCTGTGCAGGACACAGGTCTTGTCACAGCAATCTTGCTGAATTCAATAATCCTTCAAGTTTAAAGCCTGCATGATAATATCCTATCCAGTTCACCCTGCAATGCACCCATTTGTTCTGCCAGTGTCTGAACCTGGTGTAAAGCTGACAAGCAAAATGTAAGTCATATTAAAGGGCACAGAAATAGGTGGAAATAGAAATGTAGCAACTACCTTCAAAACAACTTCTCTATTTTCCAGCTTGGACGAAACTTAAACTCTCTCTCTCTCAAGTTACACATGCACTCAGCTATACAAGAATTGGCCAATAAAGAACAACACCAAAAATAAAGAACGAACATGTGGAGATGAAGCAAAGAGGTGGTAGATTGCTGCCATAATGGCCCACAGCCAGCCTCTCTAGCTACTCTACTGTGGAACTGGAAAGCCTCCTTGCTCTGATGCCAAGCCCTGAAAGGTGGTGGCAACCTGCCTGCTCCAGAGGCAGCCCCAGGCCATCTGCTTTCTCCCAATCTTTGCAACACCTCCAACTGTGTAAGGCAGGATGCAGCTGGCTGGTGGCCCATTCAGATTTCTTAACAGTGCTGTAATCTCGGGTTTCCAGGAAGGCCTTTCAGGCCTCAATCACCACCAAGGGGAAACAAAACCAATGTTGCCTGTGTCAGTATAGGTTGTGGCGGCACACTAAGTGGTCCTCTCCCAACCATATGTTTTGCACCAATTCTCCAACAAAGCTGCCCTTAAGATGCAAACTTTTTGTCAGAATGAAGAACAAGCTAAGAAGGCAGACACATCTCAGCTCCAGCATAGCCCTGCTTGCCAGTACCCCAGAAGGCTTATCTGGCAGAGGTGTGTGCCTGCCCTCCTTCCCACAGCCAATATAGTCTGGCAACATTGGTACCCACTCTTCCTCATTCCATCCTCTATGATGGAAGATAGAAACAGTCCACTGGAGTCCACTGGAGACAGAACAAAGGCTGCTCCTGAAGAGAAGAAACCTTGCAACAAAGGTGCTCACTGTAAGGAGGTGGCTAGGCCACTGCAGGGTACTCCAGATTAAAGGGCTGTTTCTGAAAAGCCTCAGGCCTGGGTTTCTCAAACTTGGGACTCAAGCTGTTGTTGGACTATAACTCCCATCATACCTGACCAATGATCTTGCTTGCTTGCAACAGCTGGAGACCCAACTTTGAGAAGCACTGCCTTAGGCTGTGCCTAGTCATACACAAGAAGATCAAACCTATCCATTCTGAAGGAAATCAGCCCTGAGTGCTCACTGGAAGGACAGATCCTGAAGCTGAGGCTCCAATACTTTGGCCACCTCATGAGAAGAGAAGACTCCCTGGAAAAGACTCCGATGTTGGGAAAGATGGAGGGCACAAGGAGAAGGGGACGACAGAGGACGAGATGGTTGGACAGTGTTCTCGAAGCTACCAGCATGAGTTTGACCAAACTGCAGGAGGCAGTGGAAGACAGAAGTGCCTGGCATGCTCTGGCCATTGGGTCACGAAGAGTCGGACACGACTAAACGACAACAACCCAGTCATACACAGCAACATAAGGCAGCTTCCAGGGGCCCTTAGTCCAAGTAGAAGAGAGAGACACCATCCCTTCCAGTTCAAAGCAACAACACCATCATTACAGGAAACTCCCAGGCAGGTGATGGCTATGGCCTTGCAACTAAGGTACTTTCCTGAGCCATGACCTCCTCACATGCCACATCACCACATAGCAGAGTGCTTCAGTGGAGCATTTCAGCCATCTAGTGGTCACAACTATCAACATGTGGGATCAAAGAGTGCTCTTCTATAAAGTAGCTCCAAAGGGGACAGGTGGGCAAAGGGCTGGAAGAGCAGAGGTATTCCCATTGCCAGATCCCCAAGCAGCTCCTTGTGACATTAACACCAAGAGCTCCTTCAGTGCTCACTACCTTCTCCACCTATGCAAATTGTCAACTGACCCATCTGCTTCTCGCTTGGGAGTTTTCTGATGTAAAGGACTTATTACACACTTTACCTATCTGTGCCTGAGCTTCAGCTGTCTGTCCCATAGAGTTTGATTTAATACCCAAGATTAGCACTTTTCCTGTATAGCAGATACTGACCCTCCTTCTCCAGAGGGCATGAACTTTGCTGGCATGAGTCATCCCTGCTCTTGAGAAATGTTTCACTCTAAAATGTGGCCAAGCTAGTCTCTGTCTGGGAGCTTATGTATGTCTATGGAGTGTCTGAGTCCCTCCCCTCTTCATACTCCTGCATCTACACATACAGGGAAGGAAGAACACCCAACCGCAAAGGTGCACCAGACTGTTGTTTTAATTCAAACCAAAGGAAGTCCTCCCAAGAAGGGAATCTTCACTCTTCCTTCAGCTGCAGCACTCCCAAGGCTCCCGTGACAGTTCCAACAAACAACTGCCTCTCTTGTGAGCTTTATGGAGTGGAACATAGACTACAGGTCTGGTCTGATCCAGAAAGGTTTTTATCTAGTTCAGGTATTTAATTTCAAATGGAGACCAGGACTACAGAATCTCACATATCACAGGCAGAAGAAAGTAACAGTTGCTGCCTGCTGCTCTAGTGCTTTCCCTTTCTGCCTGAAGGTTTCAATGGCAACATACCCTAGGCCACAGTCAGGACTCACAGCCTCCTCAATCCAGTTTAAGATGCCACAGTTGCCACTTGTTACAGGTACTACATGTCTCAGCCCATGAGTGCTCAAATGCTGACCATTGACTTTCTGGCTTCAAATCCAGCGTGGTGTTCAACCCCAGGCTGCTTTCAAGAGGTGGACTCCTACAGGCAAGGTTAAGCCAGGAAGCCTGCTATTGTTCTTTGATAGAAAAGTACTCTTTGCTGGTTTGCAAGGATCACAGGAAGAGGCCTTTTCAAGGGTTACAGTCTCCAGATACCTGCCTCCTTTACAATGAAGTGGGTTGCTAGTTCTCAGGTTCCAGTTCTTTATTTGCACAAAACTGGGGGACTGCCACTTTTGAGATGCACAATAATTTTCTCCATTCAAAATTGTTGTGCATGTGCAGTGCTCGTGATTTGTGATGATCTCAGATGAATAAATAATAAATTCTGGGTGCACACCCCACAGTAAACTTTGATGGTGCCAAATCACACATTCACATTTCTGGCCTTAGGTGTAAACCAGCATCAAATACGGCAGCCACACACCAACCATTGTCAAGGAGGAAATGAAGAAAGAACTGGGGGTGTTCACCTCAAAATAAGTTTTGGGTCACCATAAATCATGCATCCATGCATCCAGCAATATGTTGCCTATGAGGTGGCATGGCATTGTATCTGTCCCAATGCTTTCCTACAGTATAAGACACTGTAAGTAGCTTGTAACCCAAACTGATAATAGCAAAAATAAAAGAGTGAGATTTGAACCCAGCAAACAAATGTTGGGCCCATACAAATAATATATCCACGCAGCCAAATGTGTCCTTTGGGGGAAAAACACTGCCAAGGGTGTGTATACATGCCAACCGTAGCCAGAATATGCAGGCAAGAGCAAGGAACAATAAGGCTGCTCTCTTCTCCCTGACATGTTACTTTAATATAGACATAGACTACATACAGGAAAGTCAGTTATCGGTGAAATGAAAGTGCAAACTCTTTCTTTGGGTTGTATCCAGGGTTGTTCTACTCAGAGCAGAGCCATTAAATTAATGGATCTGACTAACATAGGTCCATTAATTTCAATGGCCCTACTCCAAACAGAACTTCATTGGACACAATTCTCTTTGAACTGAACACACTGTCAAGGATACATACTCATGCTATGACCATTCAAAATATCCCAAAATAAATTTTCAATAAATCTTCGCTTTCTGAAAAGTTTTGATCAAACCCTGTCCTTTCCAGGTAGATATAGTCACCAGCCATAATCACCAGTCCATAAAAACTCCTAGTTGCATTCAAAATGATTGCTCTTGATTTTCAAATGCATGCTAGTTTTAATGTGCAGGTGGGTGGAAACCTAGGAAGAAGAATTTCACCTTTTCAGTTCAGTAGCTACTTTTTTTCTTTTTTGAAAGACACTATTCCATGCCCTCATAAAGCTCTGGTTCGCCAACTATGGCCATTCCTGGACAGGGATAGCCTGATCACTGTCATCCATGTGTTGGTAACCTCAAGGCTGCATTGCTGTAATGCGCTCTATATGAGGTTGCCTGCCCTTGGGTCTGGTTCAGAAGCTCCAGCTGATACATAATGCTGTGGTGCCAGACTGCTGAAGGGAGCTTCTGGCTGAGAACATGTGGAATCGTCTTGCCAAAGTTGTTGTATTTATTTCAATCAATTCCGATAATAGGTAATATTATATGCCTCAAGAAGTTACAAAAAGATCTATCAAAATTTGTCTGGAGTGGTAACAGGCCTAGGATAAAACATAAAATAATGATTAACTCGAAAGATAGAGGCGGCCTCTCACTCCCAGACTTTACATTGTATTATGAGGTGGCATGCATTGTTTGATTGAAGGATTGGATAAAATTAGAAAGAGAAGAAATCCTTGATTTAGAAGGACATGATAACAAATTTGGCTGGCATGCGTATTTATGCTATAAGATAAAAAACATAAAGGGTTTCATAATCATATAATAAGGAAAGCATTGATAAAAGTATGGAATAAATACAAAGATTTCTTAGAACCTAAAACGCCACGGTGGTTGTCTCCAGTTGAGGCAATAGCAATGAAACCGTTTAATAAAAAAGGAAACTGGCCGACATATAGAGATTTGTTAATAGAAGAAGAGAAAGGTTTGAAATTAAAAAGTTATGAAAACTTGAGAGATACTTTACAAAGTTGGTTGCATCACAAAATGTACAAAATGTACAAAACAGGATGTAAGATATGTTGGAGTTGCAAAGAGAAAGATGGTACTTTTTTCATGTATGGTGGGAATGCAAGAAGGTTAAAGAATATTGGGAAATGATATATAATGAATTGAAAAAAATGTTGAAAAAAACCTTTGTTAAAAAAACCAGAATTTTTCCTGTTTGGAATTTTAGATCATGATATAAGAGAGGGAAACTAGAGATTGTTTATGTATGCGACAACAGCAGCAAGAATTTTATTAGCACAAGTATGGAAAACAGAAAACGCCAACAAAGGAAGAATGGCAAGCCAAGCTTATTGACTATGCAGAACTGGCTAAGCTGACAGAGAGAATAAATGAGAGAGACAACATCGATTTCAAAAAGGAGTGGGAACCATTTATAAACTATATAAAAAGACAGTATAAAGATTTGGACTCATTGGCAGGTTTTGACTAAACTTTCACAACTATATAAGAGGTAAAACCAGCAGGGTATAGAATTTGTTTAATAAATCAACATGGAAATACAGGGGAAGCCAAAGAGGGGGGAGGGGAGAAATATGGATTTATAAATTGTTCAATTAAGATTTGTGGAAAATTTGTTGTTACAATTTGAAAATTTTAAAAAAATTATTATTTTTTTTAAAAAAGCAGAGAGAACATGTGGAATCATTGTTAAAACAGCTGCAGTGGCTGCCCATCTTGTACTGAGTGAGGTTCAAGGTTCTTGTATTAATTAACAAAGTCCTGAACAGCTTAGGTTTAGGGTACCTCAGGGATTACCTGAACCCTTATGTCCCAGCTCTATCACTGAGATCACCTGCAGGAGTATAATCGATCAGTACCCGAGTTGGTGTGGCTTGTTTGACAACAAGAAGAAACTGAGCCTTTAGTGTCCTTGGCCCAGTCCAGTGGAATATTCTGCCAATAAAGATTCAGTGGGTGCCTTCTGTGCCAACTTTTAAACGCATGCTGAAAACTTTTTTATTACACCAGGCAATTAAGAGCACATCTCCCACAATGGTTTATTGCTGCTTGTTTTTAGTTTTTGCTTTGAAATTGCTTTTTTTTTTATTGCTTTTATTGCATGATTATCTTCTTAATGTTGTAAACTGCTTTGATGTGTTGTGATTTAGTAGTAGATAAATACTTTTATAAATATATATTATGGCAGACACTGTACTGGTGATGTGGGTATATGATTTGTTGTGGACCAAAGCTTATCGTACTGTGTATACCACCAGTTCCTTATTCAGTCTCTGCTTCCTTGAGGAAGGACTTCGGGCAAAAGATGAGTGGGACCTCACAGTGGTTGGCAATAGTGCGTTTGCTAAGAGTCTCACAAACCTGATCAGGAGAGCTTTAAACTAAATCCTGAGTGGGAGGAAGACAATATTACAGATGAGAGGAGAACACCTGGAACTGGGGATAACAGCTTCATTGATACACAGAAAACTGAGATGGTGCTGCAGAAACCTCCTAAAGGGGAGGAAAGTAAAAGAAGGAAGCAGCTGGAGGGAATGACTCATAGCTTCAGTTGTCTATACTAATTCACAGAGTATAAGAAACAAGCAAGACAAATTCAAGCTCAATACAGGATTGCAAATATAACCTAAAAGGCATTACTGAAACCTGGTGGGATGAGACATATGACTGGAATGTAGAAATTGAGAGGCAAAACTTATTCAAAAGGAATAGACCAAACAAGAAAGGAGAAGTAGCAGCATTATATGTAAAGGATATACACACTTGTGTAGAGATCCATGACCTGGAACATGGAAAGCAGTTTGAGAGTATATGGGTAAAAATTGAAAGAGAGGGAAACAACAGTGACCTTAGTTTGAGTGTCTGCTATAGATCTCCAAGCCACACTGAAGTCTTAGATAATGCCTTCCTACAGCAGATTACCATACATTCCAATGTGAGAGAGATAGTCATGGGAGACTTCAACTTCCCTGATATCTGTTGGAATGCAAAACCTTGTCAAGAATGCAAGGTCTAAAAAATTTCTCCACTGCCTTGCTGACAATTTCATTTCCCAGAAGGTGGAAGAAACAAGGGGGTCATGTATCTTCGACTTGGTCCTCACCAACAGAGAGGAACTGATCAATGAAGTGGAAGTACTGGGAAACTTAGGAGGAAGTGATCATGTCCTCCTGGGTTTCATGATACAGAAGCAAGGGAAAGCTGAGTGTAGCTGGATATTTACTCTGGACTTTTAAGAAGGTGGATTTCTAAAGCTTAAGTGAGATTCCATGGTCAGAAATTCTCAGAGAGAAGAGAATTCAAGATGGATGGGAACTTCTTAAAGGTGAACTATTGAAGGCACAAATGCAGATGATTCCAACAAGTAAAAAATGTGGGAGGCATCTAAAGAAACCAGTGTGGCTGTGATGTGCATCCACAGTAAATGTTGATACATCCTTATTTCTAGAACAGTATCCCATGTAAGACGACACTGAATAAAATCTGATCCACTGCTTTATTTCAGGACAAGCCAGTGTCAAATATGACACATATACACCCATGTTAATCTGAAGTCATCATTTATTCATTAGAGTTTTGAGGTATACACCCCAAGTTCTTTATTCATTTTTTCATATTTTGACTATGATTGACATTTAATATATGACTAAATGCCATATCAAAGGACATTCTCCTGGATATGGGGTGTAAGATTTTTGTGGCCTGAAACCTATTGTGGAGTGCACACTCCTTGATCATTACTTGTTGCTGATATCTGAGGTCACCACACATTCATGTGTGTTGCACAAACATGACAACCTTGATTGGAGAAAAGCTTTGTGTATCTTGTAGGAGACTGTCCCCCAGTCAAGGAGTTATATGATATGAGGTATTCCAAAGTTTATTTTGGGGCTCAGGAGACACATAAACTTTAATTGATTAAGTTTTCTGACTGAGTTTCATTTTGAACTTTGCACAAACAACTGGGAACTAGTAACCAGATTCGAAGCTTTCCACAAGAAAGCTGAGCCACTAAGACAGACCAAAGTATCACTTCTCACATTGTTCTTGACTATCTTAGCTCCACCCCCAACCGCCCAGTATGCTCTCATTCATGCTAATGTCCAATATAACCACAAATTGAAAAGAGGATTTCTAGCAGCCAACAGAAAGAAAGGAGGTGCAGATCTATGTCATGCCCAGAGTTCATCAGGAAGACAGCAATCCAGAAATGGAGACATCACTAGCTCCTCCTAGTGTTTCTGGGTCCAGCCCTCCGAATATGGAGAAGAGGGATGTACGGCAACCAAAGCACCTACACCAAAGTCATAAGCAACTGGAAAACTAGGAAAGGTTAAGTTTTCAACTTGTTTATGTTGTACAATCATTTGAAGATGCATTCCCTGGAATCAAACCATTGTGCCATGATCTGTCCATCACCACTGCATGCTGTAAGTGATGAGCTAGCTCTCTACACATGAGGATTAACCTCCTAGTCCTTTCATTTGAAATGTGACTGAAACATGTTTTGTGTGGTCATTATGCCCATAAATGTCAGAATCCTATCACTCTCTAATAGTAAACTCAGGTGATGAGTGTCAACAGAAGTGAAGCTGTTTCACCCTATTGTTTCACTGTAGCTATGTCAGCATACTCAGGGGAACCTCAAGATTTGTAGAACCCTCCCCCTCTCCCCCCCCAAAAAAAACCAGACAAATGAGGGCTATACATGCCATAATATGTTGAGATGTCAGTTAGAAAAGAAAGCAAGAAATTGTGGTGGTGGGGTGTCAAATGGAATACAGTCGTACCTTAGATGTCTAACGCCTTGGTACTGAGACGTTTTGGCTCCCGAATGCCGCAAACCCAGAAGTGAGTTTTCTGGTTTGCATCAGCTGAATGTCTGATGCGGCTTCCGATTGAGAGCAGGAAGCTCCTGCAGCCAATCGGAAGCCACACCTTGCTTTTCAAACCGTTCCAGGAGTCGAATGGACTCCCGGAACGGATTAAGTTCAACAACCAAAGTACCACTGTATCCTGGGGGAGGGTGTGGCTCATTCCCTGAACAACAACACTTCTGTTAGAAGTTAGGGCATTTTGCTGCAGATTTTCTATATAAAGAGCTACTTTAATTATACCCTACCGCACTGAAAATTTGAACAATTTATTTCTATGAACATTAAGTACAGGCAAAACTGGGAGCAGAAGAAAAGGAGGAGAACCTCCAAGAAGCCTGTCCTGGGCACAAGCAGCTTAGAAACTCAGGCTAGTATTGCTCCTTCTGTAGCACATTAGGAGCCCCTTCACCTGTCCTCACTGCCAAAATATACAGAGCAAAAGTATTTTCATACACACACACAAGTTTCACCTTATCCCAGGAAGCAGCCCTTATTGAACTGTGGAAGCATGTGCGCTGCATGCTATGGGAATGAGTGGCTGCCCCACAGAAGCCATTAAGTCTAGCAGAGGCACACACACAAAAGGCAAACACCTGCACCCCTCCCCCAACATGTCAGGTAAGAGGGCAACAGGAATGGTAAGTTGAGAGAGGACACAACGATAGTTTTGCAGGAACTGTACCTCAGGGAATGGATCTGATGTCAAGTGTCAGCCAGTAAATTGCTATTGGCTTCTCAATAAGCAGGAGCAGTGAGCTAAGTGTTTCCTTGTGTTGTGAAGGCTTGCTCAGACTCAATACGGCAGTATTGACAGCACAATCACCCAGTAATCCAGGCCTCACTAACGGCTCAGCACTTCTACCCTGAAAATACACTTTCCATTTGGACACCAGCCCATTAGCTGGGACTGGGATCACAGACATCATCCCACCACCCCCTGAACTGGCACTGCCCTCTGAAAATGGCCTTGGGAGAAGGAGGGAGGGAGCAGAAGTCCAGCTGTTACTCCCTTCCTGTGAGTTAACCCCTCCTATGATAGAGGCCTGTCTTGTCCTGCAAAATCCCGTGTCCAGCTCACAAGCCAATCAACATGAAGATATCTGGCGATGTGGGCACTTCCAATCTGAATGGCTGACTCGAGGAAACTTTGGTCACTGTGACCTACTCAGCCTGCTCTCAGTCTCTTTCACTGTGCTGCCAGTGGAATGATGAGAATGCCTCAATAGGAATTCTGTCTGCTTTTTGCTAAAATGCTCTTTTCCAAACCTATTGAAACAAATCCTTAGCAAAGCCCAATGGACACCTCAGTCTATGCAGGAACACAGCAGGTAAACACAACATGCATACTTTCCTCTCATGACAGACCCACAAGAGGACAGACATGAGGATAGTTGAGGCAAAGGTGTAAAGCGACAAGGCCCAGAGTAATCATAGAGGCCAGTTCTAGTGGGAAGCAGGTCCCTGGCAAGGAAAATGTTAACAGTGTTTCAGGCTGTCATCTGATAAACGGCTCTGTGGAAAGCAGGTTCTCTCACTTTGAGATATGATGTCACTAACCTTTATTGATCCGCCATCAGAGAACTTGGCTTATCTCTCGTGGGTGATCAGCTGCCCTCCTGGACTCAACTAGTGTTTAATACACTACTGGGCATCATGCTCAGCAAGAGTGCAAGATACAGCCACAAGAGGCAATATTTCACAGGTTATGCCAACGGAAGGGGAGACTGCTTGCTTGTGCACTCACTTTCCCCTCCCTGCTGTCAAGGCCGCCATCCTGTCCTGCACTGAGTCGTAGCAATGTATTCAGGTTGAGCTCAATCACAAATCAAGGCTAATTTCAAAGTCAGCATACTCAGCCAGAAACAGTTAAGTCTGCTCGTCCAAATGCTATCCCAACTCCATTTCCCCCCATTTTTAATGCTGCTAACTGAGCAGGCAAAGATGTCTGAAGAACAGTGGAAGCTACAGAAAAATGAAGCGACTCAGGAGGCTGCAGAGAAGACAGGAGGACTTTCACAGGGATTGAACACAGATGCCATGGTGAGTAATGAAAGCGAGACAAATCTCAGTCCAAACCAATGAGTCAGCAAAATGGCTCCAACACAGCAACTGAGAATACAATGGCAAGTGGCAAGAGTTTAGGCTCAAATATACTGTGCAGTAGGGAGAAAGAACACCCTAACTGTGAAGAACCTGGGAACAAAAAGTTCTAAAGCTCCTCTTCACCCACAGAATTCTGTTTGCTCAGACACTGCAGACTAGATAAATACTGCAAAGCCATTTAAGGGACAGATAAGAACTACAAACACTTAGTGCTGCCTGGAGCTCTCCAACTTGTTCCTTGTATCATGGGTAATGGGCTTTGGCCAGGGCTGAGAGTAGTTTATCAACTTCATCCAATTCCTGCAAAAAGATCCTCCTTGCTGGAAAAAAAAAGTTTATCTAGTTATGCTCCTAAATAAAAATAAGAAGCAGGCATAAACACACACCCCACCAGTTGTAACACCAACTCTCCAGAAAAGTAAGCATGTACAGACTGGCTACAGTGAAATGCTCCAAGCTGAGCACCTCTAGGCTGACACACAATTGGTATGAATAAAATAAATATATACATGAATCACATAAAACAAATCATGCTCTGCTAATTGAAATAATGGATACATACACCCCTTTCACCTGGATTCCAATCCTTTAACTGAGCTATCAGGGGGTTAAATGTAAAAGTGATTGGATTCTGCAGAAGTGACAAGGGTGGTGATGCTGCCGGAATTTTCACCAGTGTTGTGAACCACCAATGCCCAAAATGCTTCCTCAACTAGAGGGATCTTTATCCAGCATGCCTTGGGGGAAATGGTAGCTGTTAGGACACTGTCTGAACATCTTCGCTCTGGTGGGTATAATTGGGATTTACTTACAGAAAAAAAGGCATCTTGCCATGGTGTGTCTGTTTAGCTTAATATAGTTGATCAGAAGTAAGCAGTTCCAGTTAACCTGGAGATCACTGAATTAGTTAAGAGTGAGAAAGGTGGTCTGAACTCCAGGATGGGCACTGGGTCATTGTTCAGAACAATAGGATTAACATACTCTAATTTCACACAATCCAATGCTCACATCACCTTTCTATTGTGCATGTAGTATGGGTGAATATCTGAATTTTCAAATTTTCCCACAAACAGAGGTGTTCAAAGCAACTCACATAAACCACAGAAACAGCCAATGTATAATGCAGGCCACCCACTCTTCAGACAGTCCCCAAGGGACTTACTCTTCCAAGTTGCAGATATTAGTATCTTTCCTGTTATAAGAATTTTTAGGTCTTATATATATAATAAATGTTCATAAATGTACCAAGCAAACACATATATAAATATATAAACCACATGTCTAAAACCCACAGTAAAAGTCCTAAAGCCATTTTGACTTTTTCAGTCACCTTAAATATTTCTCTACAACAAGGGTCAGCAAACTTTTTCAGCAGGGGGCCAGTCCACTGTCCCTCAGACCTTGTGGGGGGGGGGGGGCTGGACTATATTTTGGAAAGAAAAAAAAGAACAAATTCCTATGCCCCACAAATAACCCAGAGATGCATTTTAAATAAAAGCACACATTCTACTCATGTAAAAACACGCTGATTCCCAGACTGTCCATGGACCGGATTTAGAAGGTGATTGGGTCGGATCTGGCCTTAGTTTGCCTACCCATGCTCTACAAGGTGGAAGGAAATGCAGAAATCTCCCCATTGTCTGTGTCCTCACAAATCCTGCCTTAAGGGCACATTTAAGGTGTGAATAGGATGAGCCTGTGACCTGGCTCAGGAATTAAAGTATTTTCATTACAAAAGAATGGCCAGGCTCCCCAAGTAATCCAATCAAGTGACCATTAACAGGTAACCTGGCAGACAGGTTAAAAACAACGCACTCAGATTTCTGTTGTAGACAGCCTTTTCTGTGATGTAGGTATGATGTATCTGGGGTTACACCCCTTCTGTAATGTATGTTTCTGGGGGTGGTCTTGGACTCCAGGGCGGGCAATTTAAAATGTCTATATAAGGGCTTGCGCGCATGGCTCGGGGGTCCTCATCCTCTCTCCTGCATGTGGGGGAGCACCCTGTTGCAGCAGTTAATAAAGATCAGGCTTACTAGCTGCTTTGCTTCTCAATATTCTCTGGTTTGTCTCTGTTATTTTCTCCTACTGATACAAAACCTACAAAAGGACTCTATATGGGCTCTTGGGTATTCCATAAGGGGAAAGGAGCAGGTTTTTTTTTATTTATATCACCTCCTTTCAGTGTGAGGTTGAGGGGATTGATCATTTAGTTCTATCTGCTGCTAAAACAACCTATAGCTGGCTCAGTTGGGTAGCTCTCAGCTTCCTCTCCCTGCTTGTACCCAAATTCAACAGGAAAACACAGGAGCCAAACTCTGCCTGGGAAAATACACCTATCCTCCAGAGGGCACACATTGCACAATCAGTGCAGAAGCTTTTATCCAAGGGCAATATGAGAAGTCTTTTCCATATGTGAAGGTGCTGCTGGAGATATATACACATGAAAGTCTGTGTAGGACAAGGGGAGGAATTATCCCTCCAATTGATTTTTGCTCTGGGGTATTAGAAAGAACACAGCATTTATCTGGAGATTTCTTCCCAAAGCCGACTGTGGACTTTCAAACATAAAGAGACTTGAAAGGAGCTTATCAGGTGAACAATCTGCTCAGACCATCATCACTCAAAACAGGACCCCCAGCAGGGAGCTCCACGATCCCATTGTTCTTTCTTGGACCTCTGAAAGTAACTCAGCTGCTTGTCCAGCTTCAAACAAGCAGGAACAGGGTGGGGGGAGGGGGAGGAGGGTAGGCTAGAACTACAGAAAGGGGGCAGCCCCCCTGTGCTCCCAACACGGCCCTTTGCCTCTGCACATCATAACACTCTGCTAAACCCCACACATGCTGCTGCCCAGCAAAAGAATGGAGACTGGCTATATTTAAGATCTCTAAAGCATTCTGTTGCTTAACACATTCTATATTATCTAGGAATAGAAATATTTTGTCAGGAAAATGAACGGTAGATTTTCTCCCCTCAAATTACATACACCCAGAAGAGAAAAGTTTGGGATTTCCCCTGTGTGTGAAGCAAACAGGAAGAAAAGGCGACTGACTACCCAAAGTGGTGACTGATGCTACTCCTTGACCAGCAATGACTCTTGAACATCTGTGGCCACAGAATCCTCTTTCTGGTGAGTCATAACAATGCTATCTGCCACCAAAACTACAGCAGTGCTTGTTCCCATAAACACCTTTTACACGAATTACCAAGGATTCACCAAACACAGCATTCCAACTACTGGCAAAAATAAACAAAATTGTTGTGTACTTAAAAGACCTTTTGTCACCTCACTCCTTGACCTTTTGAGGACATGGGAAAGGTCTCTCCTTGACTAAAATGATTTGAGGGGGGAGTGTAGCATGGTAAGACAGCCACAGCCTCTCATACTCCAATGAATTTTCTTGTATCCTGGCAGCTCCCCAGACTAAACAGGACCCAACAGCTGGGCCTGCCTGCCTGCTCTGTCTCTCTCAGGTAGCTGGAAGGTTGTAATTGGCGAGGCAGGAGATTAGAAATATCGGCAGCCTCTAAGTAAGACTTTAATTTACTGGCAGATCAATAGCACTACGGTTATATTGGCAAAGTGTCTACAACTCTATTGACTCCCGCAATTCCTCTTATCAATTTATCAGAAATCTGGAAGCCAGAAGATATTGTTTGAAGAAAAAGCAGGCAGGAACCCAATGCTTTGCCTCAGCTGCCCAATTGGAGCTCCAGACTAAGCCTCTAATAGCAGGTATATTTGTTGCAAAGACGACAAACTACCAGCAATATGATTAAGAGCTCACCAACTCCTGTTCAAAACCCTTCCTATGTTTGTTGTGCTACACAGGCCTCACCCCTCTTGCCCCAGGCAGCAACCACCACCCCCTTCATACTCACCTGGCACGTTGCACTGGCTCAGGACATCATCCCAAGGAGGGACCACAACTCAGTGGTAGAACATCTCTGCATGCAGAAGGTCCTGGATTCAGTCCCTATCTTAGAAACAGGTGACAAGAGATACTAAAGACTATTTTCTGTCCAACACCTTGGAAATTCAAGGCAGACAGTACAGGGCAAGATGGGCAAATGGTCTGGTCTTGAATACAGAACATAAGAAGTTGCCTTATGTCAAACCATTGGTGCATCTAGCTCAGCACTGACTGGCAATGGCTCTCTCCTACTCTACCTGGGGATGTCAGGGATTGAACTTGGGACCTTCCATATGTAAAAAGATTATCGCCACTGAGCTACAGCAATTCCCTGAAGACAGCATATTAAGTCCTCCAGTCTTACTGTTCTAAAGCAGCTAACGGAAATGTAGAGTGGATCCTGTCTTGCGAGTTGTCAACATCCAGTCTTACAACTATTTCACTGCGCAGAATCAAATTCCCAACCTCTAGTTCATGAGGGAAGTTCCAACTCCTTCACCACTATGACATCCAACAAAGCGCTGATTTCCAGCTTCTGCATGAAAATGACTTGAGAGGTATTCATGTCATAGAATAATAATCATAGAATCATAGAGCTGAAAGGGACTACAAGGTTAAGATGTTGAGAGAGAAAAGAAAACTGCAAATTCTCTCTTCTTACTCCAAGCCCAAAGTCCTTTTACAGTCCCCTTTTGCATCTCATTGAGCCAGCACACAGTGTAAGTACCGTATTTCCATGTAAACAAGCAATAACAACACTCCTTAATAAAATACATACTAATACATAGTAATCAAATGGTCTGATATTGATATTACTAACCTTAAACAATTAAAGAAGAGAACAGCCTAGTGTCATAGGCGCATAAGTTCACTCTGGGCCAGCCCAAAACACCAGGCATAGAGTAGCAGCTGAAAATTACATAGCTCCTCCAGCAACTGTAATGACCCTTTTGCCAAAGAGATGTACTCTTTACCCACTATTCCACACAACACACCCAAAGCTGCAAATAAACTCCTGGCTGCAAGGAGGCTAATCTGAGGTCTTGAGGACATTTAATATAACTCCTCTCACCACAGGGCAGGCTAGGAAGAACAAGAGCAGTTGTGGGGAGCCTTTCCTATTTATTTACCTTTTTTATTGAACTTTGCTTTTGGAAATGGATTTATTTACTCAAGCACAACCCCTCAATTTTGGAGTCCTCTACCATGTCAAAGAAGTGATAAACCCTTCCTTACAATGAAATTGAAGAGCCCTTGAAGCCTACTGGAAATAAGTGTCACATCAAAATGTCCAAGTGGTGGCTTTAGGTATAAATGCTATACAGTTTGAATGCAGCTGTATGGCAGTAAGCTCAGGATAATGCTAGAAACCATGGAGAAGGTGGCGAATGCCAAGTGCTTCCAGCAGAACTGCATCAAGGAAGACTGTGTGAAACTACAAGGCATCTTCTTGACTCAAAAGACTGCCAACCCATAAGCGAAAAAGGACCAGAATTTTTTATCTGGTGCTGGTGAACCACAAACTTGTAGGCATAATGAGAACTGGAATGAGGTTCTAATTTGACCCAAAAATATGTTTTCTCCAAGCCACACCCACCTACCACATACTTGACATCAACTGGCCTTGTTCCACAGCTGCCTCACCCCTTGCTCCTGAGGAAGCTGTCATTTTTCCATCTGTGACCAGCAGAGAGAAGCCTGCCCCTTGTTGATTGACTGAGAGCCCACCTGGGCTCAATCGCCAGGGGAGTTGAGGTTAAATCAGTTACTGGGCTGGTATGCCAGCTGAGACCCTACCTGCCTGCGCATTATCTCACCAGGGTGGTACATGCTCTGGTTATCTCCTGCTTGGACTACTGCAATGCACTCTACGCGGGCCTTCCTTTGAAGGTGGCTCAGAAACTACAGCTAATCCAGAATGCGGCAGCTAGACTGGTGACTGGGAGTGGCAGGCAAGGCCATATAACACCGGTCCCAGTACGTTTCTGAGCATAATTAAAAGTGTTGGTGCTGATTTTTAAAGCCCTAAACGGCTTCAGCCCAGTATACCTGAAGGAGCATCTCCACCTCCATTGTTCAGCCAGGACACTGAGATCCAGCTCCAAGGGCCTTCTGGCAGTTTCCTCATTGTGAGAAGTGAGGTTACAGTGGACCAGACAGAAGGCCTTCTCAGTAGTCATGCCAGCCTTGTGGAATGCCCTCCCAACAGATGTAAAGGAAATAACCAACTATATGACTTTTAGAAGAAGGCAGCCCTGTATAGGGAAGTTTTTAATGTTTGATGCTTTACTATGCCTAATATTTTTACTTTTTTGGAAGCCGCCCGGAGTGGCTGGGGCAACCCAGTCAGATGGGTGGTGTATAAATAAATCATTATTATTAATTATCATCATCTTCATCATTAGACAACACCAAAGAAGTTGCCCCCTTGGGGAGAAGTAATGTCCAGAGGACAGCAAGGACCACCCCTTAATATCTGGAGACTAGAAGATTAGGACAGGGAGTTAATCTGTGTGTGTGTGTGTGTGTGTGTGTGTGTGTTTGCTTAAAATATTGTAAATTGCTTTGAGTTGCAGGGACAAAAAGTGACTACCAAATTTAATAAATAATATATAATGATAATATATATCATCAAGTGGGGGAGAGTTAAAGAAGCAGCTGCAAAGGAACCGTAAGGAGCCATAAAATATGCTCCCAGTTGCTCCTGGGAAAGCAGAACTTGTATTCAGCACCTTTGAAATTTGGCACCAAATGTAAGCCCAGCTGCTGGAATTGATGCTGTCTGGGACCTCCCCAGCAGAGTCAATTCCTGCTGAAAACAGGCTGGAATTGCACCATTCATCTGTGCAAGTTTGTGCAGGAACCAGACCACCACTCAGACAGCCTTCCTCTATAGAATGAACCTGGGAACAATGTGGCAACCTAGACACATTCAAAGGAAACAGCTTCCATTCTTTCCAAGCAGCATTCCCAGTGTAATTCCAGAGCAAGTAAAAGGGAGCCCAAGAGCAGTAATGGCTCTCAAGCACCCTTTCCCCAAAAGGAACTAGATCACAGATGGTAGGGACAAAGTGCCAGTGACAAAGCCTGTCAAAAGTACTGCCAAAGGTAGATCTGAGGAAAATGTGGGAAATGATTGTTGTTAAAAAAATTGAAGTTATGATATTGAGATGTATAGGACTTGATGGATTGTTTGAGTGAAAGACTTTGTTCCGATATGCGAGACTGGATGCCAGGCCAAGACCAGCCAGCCCCTATGGAAGGAAGAAGACTTGGCCAAAGAAGATAAAGAAGATTGGCAAAATAAATTACTGAACTATGCAGGACAAATTTTAAAAAGGGGGGAACTGTTCAATGCATATTTTTTAAGCTTTGTGTATAGATTCTTACATTAGTATAACTTTTAAAAGTCACTTGTAATAGGATGAGGATGATTTTAAAACTGGATTGTTAAGTATATAAGGTTTTATGGACATGCATGAACGAGTATATTATAATGGAATCAAGAGGGAGTGTAGGGAAGTTGATCAAAAAATTATGTTTTAATTTGGTTATGATATTTTGTGTGGTTTTTCTTCATTTTGTTATATTTGGAAAATCAATAAAATGTTTTTCATATATATATAGAGAGAGAGAGTGAGTGTGTGTGTGTGTACTGCCAAAGGCTGTTTGCCCCCAACTGAACCCAATTCCTCTTGTAAAGCACGGGAGTCAATGACACAGTATAGACTATGGACCAGACATAGTTTTTCCCAAATCAGTTTCTGCTATTTCACAAATGGATTTGGTGCATTTGTATTGTTTGTATGCTTTTTGCATATCAGCACTATATTTTTGAAAGAGTTGGTTTAAAATTATTTCAATGGATAATAAAATAAAGTGCTAAGAAAAATCCTTTGCATTTGCCAACTCTCATTCAGTATCACCATACAAACACAAGATCTGATGCTGATTTGTCTGCAAGCAAGCACCAAAGGTCACTGGGGGAGGGACTGCCATCTTGTGCACACTGGACGAACCAGAGCAGAGGAGGGGATGTCTCGATCTCTGATCAGTCCTGTCATGTAAAAGACTTGGAGCCTGGAGGCTCTGCATTTCTGCTGGGGGGGGGGGGAGGGAAGAGAGAAAAATATTGGACTTATTACTACTGACTGACCACACAAGGCAGAGAAGCTCAAAGACTCTAGACCAGTACAGGCCCATAAGCCAACAATTTCCCTAGAGCCAGTGCTCACTGTGTGATGCAAAGGTCTCAGAAACTGGGCCTTCCCCCACCCTCTTCCTCCTCACCATGGAGACGAGAGTCCTGAACACATGAATCTCCCTCCACCTCCTTCAGAGGGGAAGGCTGTGATCTTGCACAGGGTTACCATGGAGCTCAAACAGTTGCATTCATTCATCAGGCTGGGGAAGCGTGGAGAGCTTGGCCTAGTGATTAAAGAAGAGGCCTGGGCACTGGGAAGACCTGACTACAACTGGCTCACAGTTTCTGAGAGGAGCCAAAGAGTCATTCCCACAAGGGACTATCACCACCCAGAAGGCTTCCCCAGGCACTTTCTGGCAGCTAAGCTGGCACTGCACAAGGCCACAAGCTTCACTTCCCTCTACGGCATTTTGGAGGGCAATCCAGCTGCTTGAAACCTGAATGAAAGGTTCAATTACTTAAATCGCAAGAACAATTTCAACTTGACCCCAGACGTCACAGCCCTTAATGGCCTTCTGCCTTTTAAATGCAGATTTGAACTTTTCACCCAAGGTCGACAGCTGCTACTCTCCTCATCCCAGCAGGGACCAGGCGCCACTGGGCTTTTCTCCCCTTCAACCTCCCTCTAAGCAAGGAGCCCCCACTCCATCAGATGGATCTGCAAAGGGCTCAAAACCAAGCATGCAGCAGTACCATGTGTGGCGAGGCCCCGGGCCCCAAAGTTCCCCTTAGATAATAAGCACACAGATACAAATATTTTGAGTTAATGGGATAAATAAGGCCACAACTTTATTGGTTACAGATGCGAGCAGTTTGGCTTAGGGACTGGGTGAAACTGACTATATCCTGACTCTTGCACGCCTGCAGGAAGTCTCTTAAGGGTCAACTACCGGTAGGGGGAGCCCTATGATATACATCAATTAAGAGCATGCCCGGGGTCCCCGATGGGGTTGTGGCATGGCCTAGCCCACGCCCACGTCCAGGCTTCGGACAGGATCCACACCCCCGGATCCATTTAACAGGATACCCTTAATGAGGAAGGGCTGGTGGAGGCAACAACCTCTCCTCCCATGAACCAGGCTTACCCAATGCCTAACCGCCTAACGTTACAAAGTTGTGACGATTGCTACAAAGTAGGTTAAAACCAAATGGCTGGTGCCAATTTGCCAAGTGGGAAAATTCCTACCTGGCCCCAACAATAAGGTGACCGACATTAGTCCATAGCAAGGCCAAAGTCAAGCAACGCATAAAAAGAGGACTGGTGGGCTGGGTGATCCAACGAAGGAGGTGAAAAGAGGCCATCCTCCAGCTGCGATGCGATTTAAACAGCAGTAGCCACACCCCCTAACTAACCCGATTGGTCAACTGGGGGGGCGTGACATGGCTAGGAGTCCTGATGACACGGGCGGAATCACTCCGCCCCCTGCCGGGTCACAGTGATTTCCCGGATGCCTTCCCACAACTCCCCCCCTCCAGAGAAGGGGAGTGGTCTTATGCCCAAAGGGTGAGAAATCAACAAACCGTACCATGGAAACCCCAACAGAAAAATGTAATGGCCAGAGAATAATAGATGAAAAATCAACAAGACCCTCCAACTTTGTTTCTCCAACAGTGGAGCAGAACCTCCTTATCAAAACAGCTCAATAGGACAAGGTACCATAGATTGTTCCACTATTGCCAAAGTCAGTCGTCTTCTCTCTCTGTCTCTGTCTCTCTCTCTGATGTAAAAGCCCAGCACATGGCAAACAAAGGCCTGCCAAAAAGTAGGCTGAAAAGGCAACTCCAGCAAACTTGACAATATCCCTGGCATAGTACTTAAAAACCCAAGGGCAGGTGTCTGACAAATTTCAGCAGGTAAGAGCTGATTCCAGGAAACTGGAATTCCAGCTGTCTAGGAAATGAGACAGAAAGCAAAAGGTGGCAGCTGAAAAGACAGAGCCAAAAAATGCCCAGCACTTCCTCAGAATCCAATAGATCTCCTCTTGCACTTCACAGAGAGATCCGTTCCAGGTCTGCTATAGATAAGGTCACACAATCAACACCCATAACATGTTAGGCAGAAGCTGGCAGAAATGTAGACTTTTGGCTTGCACACAGTGATCAGCCCGGCGAATCATTCAGATCAGATTCCAGCCTCCCAAAGTGGTGAATGGCTGGCAGGGCAGCGTGAGAAGCCAAATGTGCAGAGCCCCCCAGAATAGTGCACCCGGGACCATCACTCTGGCAGCTGCTCCCCCCACCACACCACTGCAGCTTGGCTCCAGTGGGGGGTCACTCTGGTGGCGAGGGCTGGTCTGGCACAGTGGGCTCTGTTCAAACTCCGCCCTGCGTCCCGGCAAACCATGCTACACTGCTGAAATCAGCCACATACACCCCTCCCACTGGTTTTAATACATTTTTGTCAAATCCCTCCACAGCCGGTCAACATTCAACTTAAGAGCACCTAGAGAGAAAGAGACCACATCAGAGGAGCTTTCATCCACCCTTCCATGAAGGGACCGTTACCCACTCAACCCTCCACAGCAGAGGCACAACATTAGAGCCACTGGCATTCTTCCTATAGCAGGATTAACACAAGAATGTGCTTCTTCACAGAGAAAAGAAAGGGGGGCGTCTAACCTGCACAAAGCCCAGCAAGAACATATAATATGCCTAGGTTGCCAAAATGGAACGAAGGAAAGGTTGAAAAGCCAAACTCTGGGCTTCTGATGGGGGTGGTGAGCATCTTCCTCAGGCACTTAGATCCCTATTGTCTGTAAGGTAAACCCCCACCACCCCCTACCTTGAGTTAATCAAAACCAAGTTGCTCAGGAATGCAGCAGGACAGGTCTGTACTTCCAGACCTCTTTTGTCTTTGAGGGTGGGAGTCTGAAAAATACAATGTTGAAGGAAAACCAAGCCCTTCAAGGGTCTGCCCCTACCACAAGAAGAGAGGGAAGAGAAATTCCTTCAGAGTGCCTGCCAGCTGCAGGGCTCAGCATTACAGAGGCACCCACAAGAAGGAATAGGTGCCACTCTTTCCTTGTCATGATCAGGATACTGGCAACCCTCTAGCCACAAACTCTTGATATGGAGCAGCAAATAAATAAATGCTGCTCCCCGAGTCCTCCAGTTGCCTCCCTGTACCTCTAACCACATATGCAAGGAAGGCCTGGGACATAGGAGCTACTTTGGAGATGCCAGACACAGCAGGCTGGACAGTGAAACACGCCTTTCCCTCACACTTAACACAAACTTCTCCAAACAGGCAAAGTGTGCCGTGTAGCTCTCTCCCTCTCAAACAAAAGGGGGGGGGGGGAATCATGTCAGCACAGATTGGAGAGCGCTGCCAGCTCAGTCTCTGCTGCTCCCTGCCTGCAACAGTGAAGCCACAGCCCAGCCCTACTTTTCAAGAGCAAAAACAAAGGCTTAAAAAAAAAAATCTCACTGACTCAGTAACTGTAAAAAAATACTTTGCTGCAGGGCAGAATAGGAGGAAGACTCAACACTCTCTAGGTACAAACTGCAAGAGCCAGAAAACTTTGGACTATCTGGAAAATTGTGTCCCCATTGCTTTCCCCAGCCAAAGAAAGCCTGGAGGGGACTCCAGAAATATACAAGTTGTGGCCTTCGATCCAAGCAAGAGCAAATGGACTCCTAACCCCCATGCAGAGAAAGGAAACAAAAAAGGAGGAAGAGTTTTCCCTTCCTAACTGGATCCTGAACCAAGTAACAGCCCATTCCTTCTACACATCAGTCACAAGAAAACTGAATGAAATACAGTACTCATAAACATGCAATCTTAATATCATTTCCTTTAAAAATTACTTTTGCCAGAAGTCATCTTCATTTGGAAGCAGCTCAAAGATGCACCTCTCTCAGTAGCACAACCTATTCTGCCACTTGGAAGAAAGGTATTACTGGACATTCTGCAAACTGGATATTCTGCAAACATCCTGTGGAAAGAACAACAAAAAGTATGTCCTCTACCATTGAGGTTTGCATTTTCAGAATGATAGGTATGCTCAAGGTGCACACTAGCCAGCCTTATAGAGGCAAGCCATTTGTCCATCCACCCCAGTCTACTGCAAGTGGCAAAAGGGTATCACAGTGGAAGAGCTGTTAAGTGGAGATGCCAGAGTTGGAATATGAGACCTTCTGCACACAAGCACATGCTCCAGGCCTTTCCAATGATTTTTCAAAAGTACATAGACTAATGCTGAAAGAATCCTGAAGCATGTCCAAGCAACAAACAGCATGATTGGCTTCAGAATCGCAGCTGCTCCTGTCCAAAGAAAATCTGAGGGGGAGCAATCTAATAACTGGGGGTGATAGGGAAAGTACAATGATACAGCTGCCTCCTCCCCAACCATTTCTCAAGGACCAACTATTGGGCAAGGGCTGGGTGGCAGGGAGTGGTGACCTGAGTAAATGCCTGCTCAACCTTGGCACTCTTCTTGTAGAATTCCCTGCTCTGGAGGTGAGCTCAGCTTTGCTGTTTACTGAAGATTTTGGTACCTCCTAATGATGTTGGTTAATTTGGTTTTTTAATATTTTAGATGAACCCATTTAGTAGAATGTATTGCCTAGGGATTGTTCTGAAGCAATGCGGTTTTTGTGATTTTAACATATTTTATTTGTTGTTGCATATTTTACACTTTTATTTGTGAATCTGATTTTGGGTGAAGAACTGTATATTAAGGCGGGGGAATATACACACATATTTTAAAAAAGCCCAAAGCAAAGATTGGGAACGGGACGGGACTACTCAATCCCCTAAATAATATGTACCATTTTTATGAGGAAGCACATAAAGGCCAATGCTTTCCAAGGCATCAAGTTCCTGCAACCATTTAGCTGTTTCTCCTAATCCAGGGCAACACACTACAGACACAGATAGATAGATAGATGGAGGGATAGATATAGATAGACTCTTTCTCTCTCTCAAAAACTAAACCCTCCATAAACTCCAGCCATGCTTGAAAGCTCAGTGTGTTAAACACACACACACACACACACACACACACACACACCCAATAGTTGCAAGAGGGTGACAGGAGGAGCTTCCTGCAAACCACCTCTCATGTGTTCAGGGGTTATCCCTACCTACCCTCAGCCTCACTGTGGTAGATACATATCTTTATAGAGCCAGAGAGGGTTGGAATAAAAAGAAACCAACCCTTTCCCAAAGCTGTAGGAAGCAAAAAGAAAAGCACCAATTAACTCAGCAGCAAGTTGTTAGTATTTGCATATAAATGCAGTCACAAATCACTACAAACAAGCTAGGACAAGTCAAGGCCATTAGTATATACAAATCTACTCTGGACAGCAGCTCTAGGTGGGTCATTGAAAGGAGGCAGCCTGCCAACTTCCTCAAAAGGGAGGGAGGGAGGGGGAGGGGCTCACATCTGTGCAAACAGAAGCACAAGGCAATTGCACAGGATACCAAGAAGAGGAAAAGTACCGGTACAAAGAGGGCTGGGACATATGATTCTATGATTCTATACCTCAACAGACTAGCCTCTATACACCAAGCACCAAAATGGGTTTGAGAACGGCTACAACACTTCTATTTTGGTTGCAACAGATTAGCCAGGCTACTCTGCAAAAACAGGAAATGCAAGATTGGGAGAGCTTCTGCTGGGGCAGGACTAGGCAAGAATTCCCTACATGGCAGTTTCTCCGGAAAGTGTTCTACAAATTCATTTCACCATCAGAAGGTGAAAAGGTGGTCATGAAGAATAGACAAAGCTAAGCTGTGATGAATAAAGCAGTCAGAATCTTGCTAATCTTGTAATCACTAGTAAGAGTATTTCTATTCTATTCCAATTGAAGATTTTTTTATTGTATCACTGCTATTTGCCCAAGTGATTAGTTTCCCCCCCTCCAAAAAAAGTTCACCTTTTGACCACAGACACCAAAATCTACTGATTCACTGGGCTCTCCATAGGTTGTAGGCAAGTCCCACCCCTTGCCTCAGGCTTCCAGAGACAGCTGGTTCCATTCTGCAGGTGGCAGCATAACATGAAGCTCACAGTCCAAAGGCAAACCTGGTGCTGATCACAAAAGCAGTGTTGCTTCAGACTTGATATTTAAGGGATGGGGTGCCCTAAAGTTTTCAGAAAAAGCAAAATTTCTATCATCTTACCTGGTATAATCTTACCAGTGTAAGCACACAGAAACACGGATGATAAAGCCTTTCACTGAGTTCTCTAGGTTTTGTTTTTTAAATCCTCAACCCAAGGCTGCTTATTGTCAGGACAGCAGAAGACAACACACCTTTGCCAGGTAAGAGTGTGTTGGACTCCCGTGTTTTTCCTAGGAACAAACACTTCCACCATTTAGAGCATGAGTGGAAATAATGTTGACTGGGATCTACTGGTAGTTTTCTGGGTGATTTGCAATAGCTCAGCTAAGAATCCCACCTGTTTAAGAGTGGCAACAAATGACTCCAAACCACCCTAAATTAGACTGTAGAAATGGATGAGGCTTGGAAGGTGAGAAGATGGTAAGCTTAGCTCACTTCCAGTGACAAAACAAGGTTGTATGCTCAGCACCTGCACAGAGGCATCATCTATTTTGATTTCAACTTTGTTTTTTGCATGTGGCTCCAGTTGATGGCTCTTGGGGCTCTGGTACATCCCACAAGCCTGGGCTCTGTTCTCCCTTGCTTTAAAGGCAGCGACGGGAGGATACAGTTTGCTTGGTCCTGAATTGCAATTATTTAAAAGCTAAATTGGAAAAAAAAATGGAGTCAGATTTTTTTAGTTTGCTCTGAAGAAATTTTACTTATATAGAAAGATGTGTATAAAAAAGTCATGGCAGTTAACAGGTTAACACAGTATAACTAGCAACTAACAACCAATCAATAACAAAACCAATCCTAGTAAAACTAACAGCAAGATCTAATGCATCAAAACAAAAGTAGAACAAGTATCAGCAGCAGAAATTAAAGAGACTCTGGAAAACAATATCCTTCAACTGGCTCTGCAAGGAAAGCACAGAGGTGGTTGAAACAAACTGCTCCTGCAACAGAGTTTCAGAATGTCAGGGCCGCCACAGAAAAAGTCCTGTTAATTGCAGAGGTTTGCCTAACTTCTTCATATACAGTGGGTTGCAAACGTGATCCGTGTGGGACGCACATCCGCAACCCGCAGCAGCGCGTCTGCGCATGCATGGGTTGGGATTCAGTGTTTCTGCACATGCGCAAAGCATGATTTAGCGCTTCTGTGCATGCGCGACTGTCGAAACCCGTTCCGGTACTTCCGGGTTTCGGCGGTCCGCAACCCGAAAAAACGCAACCTGAAGCGTCTGTAACCTGAAGTATGACTGTTGTGGAAAGTAGAGCTGGACCTCCTTAGACATCTTAAGAGTCAGAAACTCCCATGGAAGGAGACATTCCCTGAGAAAATCAGCACTTTGAACTGGGCATGGAAACTAAATGGCAGTCAGTTGAAGGGGAAATATGAACAAACTGATCTGCCCTTTTCAATAGGCAGCCTGTCACATTCCTCAATAGCCAAATTATTGAATCCAGGTTGGATTACTGTAATACATTCTCTGTAGGGCTGCCTTGAAGACAAAATAGAAACTTCAATTAACTCAGAATGCAGTTGCTACAATGTCAACAAGACCCAGGAGGTGGCTTCTTATCCCACCCACTTCATTGGCTTCCTGTTCACCTCCAGGCTCAATTAATAATACTGACACAAGACCTACATGGTACAGGACTCAGGTACCTACTAGACCATCTTCTCTCATATCAATACACCCGTGTGCCAAAATGTACATCCAAGAGCCTTCTCTGGATGTGTCCTCCATCTGAAGTAAAGCAGGTAGCAAATGAAAGAGTGCTTTTCAGGATTCGTTAACTGTCCCAAGGGAGGCTTACATGGCTCCTACTTTGCTGTCATTTCAGCACTAGGCAAATAACTTTTTAAGCATTGCTGACTTCTAGTTTTTAATTTTTGTAAGCTCCAGTAGTTTATTACCGACTGGAGCTCTTGTTCTGTGCTGTTGCATTATTTTTTTTCAAAATATGTTATTATTTATTTATTTATTTAAAATATTTTATAACACTTTTCCTTTTAAAATTACAAAGCATACAACTGGACAGCACAATGTAAAATTACAATAAAATCAACATGTTTATAACAACCACCATAAAGTAGTAAATCCAAAGCAAACAGATGAAGAACAAAATGGTGCTAATTGACAGCAAAAGCTTGGGAAAGAAAAGGAGTTGTCAGGAGGCACTGAAATACTATCAATGTGGGGGTTGCTGTAACTCAAACAGAATATGGTTCCTACACAAGGGCGCCACAACAGAAAAGGCGCTCTAGACTGTTTGCACTTTTACAATTTAAAAATATTTATAGGCCACCATTTAGAGCAGTGGGTTATGAAAGTGGGGGCTGCAGCCCCCTGGGGAGCGGTTTGTTTACCTAGGGTGGCACTAAGAGGCAAGGGAATGACAGGGAATGATTATCAAACTTCAAAAAGCTGGTATCACTGGATCAGGTTCATCTATTTTGTTGAATTAAAATTAATAGTTTTAATTGGATTTTGAATAAATATGCAATTATTTGTTACCGTTTTGAATTTTATTGTGTTATTTTCTGCCTTAGCAGGTTGTCCAGACAGCTTTACTCAATAATGCTTTTTACAGGGTGGTGGCACTGAGGACGAGTTTATGGAACCAGCAACCGGCCCATCAGCTGTAGTTTCCAAACCATATTCAGAGGCAGAGCTACATATAATGTGTTGCAATATTCTAACCTAGAGATTACCAGAGCATAGCCAACAGTAGTTAGGCTACTCCTGTCCAGATAGGGGCACAGCTGGGCCACCAACTGAAGCTGATGGAAGACACTCCATGCCACTGAAGCCACTGAAGCCTCAAGCAACAGCAAAGGATCCAGAAGTACCCCCAAGCAACGTACCTGCCACTTCAGAGGGAGTGTAACCCCCTCCCAGCCATCCAGTCTAGGGAACCACCCACTAGCAGTGTTTCAGTCTTAACTGGATTGAGCTTCAGTTTTGTTGGCTCTCATCCAGTCCATTAACCAGGCAAAGCAACGGTTCAGCACATCCACTGCCACACCTGCAGATGTAAAGGAGAAATAGAGCTGTATGTCATCAGCACATTGCTGACAATGTACTCCAGAACTCCACTCAGTGGTTTCATGTAGATGTTCAACAGCATAGGGTATAAAATTGAACCATGAGGAACCCCGCATTGAAGGTTCCACAGGTCTGAAGAGCACTCCCCAAGCATCACCCTCTGGTAATAACCATCTAAGTAGGACCAGAATCACACAAAGCAGTGCCTCCCATCCCTAACTTGGACAGCCACTCCAGAAGTATATCATGGTCAATGGTATCAAATGCCACTGAGAGGCTGAGGAGAATTAAGAGGGACACATTTTCCCTGTCTCTACCCCAACAGAGGTCATCATACAGAGTGACCAAAGCAGTTTCTGTGCCAAAACCAGGCCTAAACTCAGATTGAAATGTTTCTACCAAAAGCGCCTAGATCTGTTTCTGTCAAAAGCGCCTAGATCTGGTCCACGACCACCAATGCAATAACCTTGCTCAAGAAGGGGAGATTAGCAACTGGTTGGTAATTTTAGATTTTCCAAGTCCAGGGAGGATTTCTTAAGGAGTGGTTTCACCACTGCCTCCTTCAAACAGGTAGGGACCACCCCATCTTTCAGGAAGGTATTAATCACCTCTCTGGCCTAGCCACTTGTCCCCTCCCTGCTAGTTTTTTTTTAGCCAAGAGAGGTAATGGTCCAGAGCACAACTGGTTGCCCTGACTGAAGCATGCACCTTGTCCACATCTTCAAGCCTTACTAACTGAAACTCATCAAACACAACAGGACTGGACTCTAGACACCATTTGATAGTCATCTGCTTTAACAGCGGAGTCAAGATCCCAGTGGATGCAAGTGATTCCCCCCCCCCTAAAAATGCTTTGGAAACAGGTCACAGCAAGCTGCCATCAGTTCTACTGCCTCCTTCAGGCCAGACTGTATCAGGCCCCATACTACCCAGAAAAGCTGTCAAACAGCACAATGAGGATGCAATGGCCTCATTGCCAGTAGGTAGATTTGATGATGAGCTTTCACCAGCATTTGATTGCATTTTCTTCCACTCACGTTCAAGCCATCTCCAGGCCTGTTTCCTCACTCTAAGCTCTGGAGTATACCAGGGAGCAAAATGGGCTCCACAAAGCAGGAGAGCCTACTAAGCACACTGCTGCCTTTCGGGGAGGAGGTGTGAGGGCTCTAGGACCCTGTCAGAGCCTCACACCTCCTTCCCAAAGCTCAGCACCTCACCTATCAGGCTTTGGGAAGGGCTGGGGGGGGGGGGCTGTCAAATTTTAGCCTCATACTCCCTATGTATGGGTTCAAGGTTGAAGTACTATTACAGCCCACTTGGTATGAAAAGTTGGACTGCCCTGCTCTAGATCCCTGCATTTCCTGCAACAAGCAGGGAGCAGGATTAGATGGGCTACAAGGCTTCCTTCAGCTTTATGATTCTAGTCTTTTTATCTGCAATTCACTTCTCAGAATAGAGAAGGATGCACCAACCCTAAGTCCTTGTTTATGTCTCGGTAACTACTGCTGGTTAGCTCTCCAAGCCCTTCAAAACTTTTCTCTATGGCACATCCACTCAACTTTCACACAACTGAAATTCTCATGTGCAGTCAAGTCTGAACCACCACAATACTGAGCTAATGGAAGCAAGGGGGGGGGGGATAATTTAACTGCAAGATCAAAGATCAGAGGCAGCAAACAGTGGCTGGGTAGAAAAGGAAAACAGCATGAAATGAAAATCCTGCCATCCCTACTGCCACTTCACCATGCACAAACACCAACCCAACTCCTGTGACAAGGCCCAAGCTCCCCCCCCCCGCCACAAACAAGCTTTTTTTGGCATAGCATCAGCCTTCCAGGAGACAGCAACATTCAAAACCACACATCTGAGACGTTTTTGCTAAGATCAGGTTCTTGCACAAGCCTAGGACAGACAGCCAATGAGATGTTCCCAGGCACACAGATGTCCTCCCTAGTCTGCAAAGCAAGGCAGCCCTCCCACATGCCACCTTGTCGTAATAATTGGAAATGATGGGAACTGACACCCCCTCCCCATTGTTTTGGGAAAGAAAGTTCTTTGATTGAGGCTAAAGGCAGAAAGGAAGAGTGTTTGTCCTGAGGCCCAATGATGCAGAAGTTACATGCTTCAAAATTCCCAGAGGAAGCTGCTGCCCCTCTGGAGGCTCTTACATTAAAGGCATTTCATTTGTTATTGTGTATCCCACCCTGGAAAAACGGGCAACAGCAGGGCGGGGAGGGATAGAAGAGTTGCTCAACCCCAAGTCACATTGATAAACTTTGCAGACTTTCAGATAAATGGTACAGTGGTACCTCGGGTTAAGTACTTAATTCGTTCCGGAGGTTTGTACTTAACCTGAAACTGTTCTTAACCTGAAGCACCACTTTAGCTAATGGGGTCTCCTGCTGCTGCCGCACCGCCGGAGCACAATTTCTGTTCTTATCCTGAAGCAAAGTTCTTAACCTGAAGCACTATTTCTGGGTTAGCAGAGTCTGTAACCTGAAGTGTATGTAACCTGAAGCGTAGGTAACCCGAGGTACCACTGTACTTTCAACTGCCTGGGGCCCTTTCTCCTTCTTAGAAAGCTCCCCCCACCTCAAACTGCACCCTCCAAAGAAATAGTTTCAACTAACATGACACGTCTCAAGTCAGGTTTCTTGCTGTTGCCATCACATAGCACTACCTATGCTTCCTGACTGACTCTGACACTAGACTAAGCCACATATCCCACAAAACTGAGGAATGCTTGCTTCTGTGGGGGTAGAATGTAGTTTTTTTACCTCTATGTAAAGCAAGGAAAAAGTTGTCCCAACTCTCAAATATACTTGGGGGGGGGGGGGGAGAGAACTACAAGAACTTGACACAAAAGGAAGCTTTTCAAAATTCAGGAACAGCCACTGAGTCAGCCATCTCTAAAACAGGCCCAGAGAAAGAAGACAATCTAGGAAGCATGGCAGCTGACAACCACATAGCATCTAGCCCTGCCCTCCCCAACCACAAGCTGAACTGGGCAAACACTCCACAGCCCTCACCCAATCCAAGCAATCTCCTACCCTACAGTTCCCTGCTAGTTCCCTCCCAAGAGACCTAAGGCAACAGATATCAATGAGGGCACTCTATTCAGAAGAGCCATGTATTGCCCCCACCCCCTAAAAAAACCCCCAATGTTCATTTCAGAGAAACTGAACAGAGCACAAACTCTTAAGGGGAAGTCCCCCATACCTCCTGAAGAGAGTGTTCATGTGTGCAAGAGCAGGGCCCTCACCAATACTTGGCAGGATACCTCTGTCCAAGATGGGGGAGGAGCGTACTTCCTCTCTTGTAGCAATTGCTTTTAGTGAGCAAATGAAATGTCTCTCAACAAAAACTTAAGAAGAGAAAGCACAACAAAGTCTGAAACAGGGCCATATGACTTCATTACACTGGACCCACCTTGCAGGAAAATATGTGTGAACAACACAAAGGTAAATCACCTAACCCAGACCCCTAAAGAAGGGCCCCTTTTCACTGTGACGTTCCTGTGGAGTCCTGCAGCTCACAATACTCCCCTCTTGTGACCCAAGATTGTGTGAGGTGTCAACCTACACAAATCCAGCAGGGAGAAAAAAAGAAAAAGTTTTTTGCAGTTCCATCATCTCATGTCAGAATCTTTCACTGAAATAGAGGCTGTCCTGCTTTCTAATTCATAACTAAGTTATTAGACTGGAAGGTATTATAGCGATGATTCTCCAGGCATTGTATAGAACCCCAAAGTGCCAACAGTGCACCTGGATGCACCCCATGCCACTTCCAGGGCATGCAGACTGCCTAGTCCCCTACTGGCACTCTATAATTGTCAAACCACAACAGCACTAAAGCAAGGAAGAGCAGAGGTGCATTTATCAGGGAGTATATAGTTTCTTATGCTGTGTTTAGACGCTTTTGTCTTGTTTGGGACTGTATTCAACAGACATCCTAATAGCCTATTTGCTCTCCAACTACTTTTGAGCTTTGCCCACAAGCTCAAGGCTCCCAAGACCTACACCTATTTTTCTAATCATAACAAACCCACAGATTCATTGCCAGAACCAGCTACTCTGACCACAAAGGTGATCCAAGGTGACTTGAGCACCGCTGGGAAATATATATTCTTCCCCTCCCATCAAAAAAAAGATCAATTAAACTACAGCTTCAAGTATCTTTTGCTTAATGATTCACCTGAAAAAGCCCCATAAGAGTAGAAATAAGGGTGGCTGGACTAGAGAGATGAAAGAGGAAGGGCGACATGACTCCTTTATTAGGAGGCCAGAATCCACAGTTAATACAAAAAGGAAACTTGTGCTGCTCTGACTCCAAAACCATTTTTTCAGGCCACTCAAATGTTCCCAGAGGGAGAAATCTTGGGAATTACAACTCCAGCTGATGAAGTCACTGGAGATGGGTAGGGCCCTTTAAAAAAAATGTAGATAAGGATCATTCTCAGTTACAAGTGTGGCTTATGCAGCAATGTGGGACAGAAAAAAATCCAGTGCTTCATTTTTCCATAGAATTTTTTTTAAAGCATTTATAAACTGCTTACTTTTTAAAAAAATCTCTAAGCAGTCCACAACATAAATACAATAAACAGTATCACTAAAACAAAAATACAGCATAAAACTGGTAAAACAGTAGTCTTAAAGCACATAAAAACAAAAAAAGGAATTCGAGGAATTCTAACAATTAAAAACAAGTTCTGATTCCAAGGTCACAGAAAGCCGGGGGGGGGGGGAGAGATATGTGTTTAACAAGAAAACTGAAGCAACTGCTGGTTGCTGCTTCACATACAGAGGTGGGAAGCACATGTTGTAGTTCAGAGGCAACAGCAGAAAATGCATATTTGGGGGTCACTACCCTATGATATGCTATAGGGTACACTACCCATGATAAGAATTTCTCCAGATAATCTAAGTGTTTTACAGGTCTACATGCGACATTTTAGGTAACCTTGTCCAGAACTGTTCATTTTACGTTAACAAGAAGACCTTGAACATGGCTGATTGGCAGCCACTGCAGTTCCCTCAGCAGAGATGGAATTTGCACATCCGGGTGCCCCACTCAACAACCTGGTTATAGGATTCTCCACCAGCTACAAACCATATCCAGGTGCTTTTGGACGAAACTGATTTTCTGGATCCATTTCAATCAGTTTTGGTACAGAAACTGCTTTGCTCACCCTGTATGATTACCTCTGTCGAGAGACAAGGAAAACATGTCCCTGTTAATTCTTCTCAAACTCTCAGCGGCTTTCAATACCATCAACCACGGTATCCTTCTGGAGCGTCTGTGTGAATGAAGGGTGGGTGGCACTGCTTTGCGGTGCTTCCAGTCCTGCTTGGATGGTTGTTCC
This sequence comes from Podarcis pityusensis, assembly GCF_964106645.2. Classification (NCBI taxonomy): domain Eukaryota; kingdom Metazoa; phylum Chordata; class Lepidosauria; order Squamata; family Lacertidae; genus Podarcis; species Podarcis pityusensis. Next base: position 47,895,035 of record NC_138033.1, on the reverse strand, counting down.
CAGAGGGTGTTGCTTGGGGAATGCTTTTTAGCCCCATGGAACCTTCAACAGGGGATAGGTTTGAGCTCGGCGGAACCCCACGTTGTTTAACATCTACATGAAACCGCTAGGTAGGGTAATCCGGAGATTTGGAGTACATTGTCAGCAGTATGCTTGGTGACATTCAGCTCTATTTCTCCTTTACATCTGCAGGTGAGGCAGTGGAAATGCTGGACCAGTGTCTTGCCTCAGTAATGGACTGGATGAGAGCCAACAAACTGAAACTCAATCCAGATAAGACTGAGGCACTGTTAGTGGGTGGTTCCCTAGACCGGATGGGTGGAAGATCGCCTGCTCTTTATGGGGTTACACTTCCTCTGAAGGAGCAGGTTCATAGCTTGGGAGTAGTCCTGGATCCTTTGCTGTCACTCGAGGCTCAGGAGGCCTCAGTGGCCTGGAGTGCCTTCCATCAGCTTCAGTTGGTGGCCCAGCTACGTCCCTATCTGGACAGGGATGCCAAACTACTGTTGTCTATACAGTGGTACCTCAGGTTAAGTACTTAATTCGTTCCAGAGGTCCATTCTTAACCTGAAACTGTTCTTAACCTGAAGTACCACTTTAGCTAATGGGGCCTCCCGCTGCTGCCACGCGATTTCTGTTCTCATCCTGAAGGAAAGTTCTTAACCCAAGGTACTATTTCTGGGTTAGCGGAGTCTGTAACCTGAAGCATATGTAACCCGAGGTACCACTGTACTCTGGTAACCTCAAGGATAGATTTCTGCAATGCATTATATGTAGGGGCTGCCTCTGAAGACAGTTCAGAAACTTCAGCTAATGCAGAATTCAGCAGCCAAGTTGCTCACCAGAGCAAGACAGTTTGTGCATATTACACCAATCCTGGTTCAACTGCACTGGCTACCAATTAGCTTCCAGGCCCAATTTAAAGTGCTGGTTTTGACCTATAAAGCCTTAAACGGCTCAGGACTGCAATACCTCAAGGACCACCTCCTTCCATATGAACCTACCTGGACCCTGAAATCACCTTCTTAGGCCCTTCATGTACATCCTCTCTCTGAGGTCCAGAGGGTGGCAACACAAGAACGGGCTTCTCTGCAGTGGCTCCCCATCTGTGGAATGCTCTTCCCAGGGAAGTTTGCCTGGCGCCTTCATTATACACCTTTAGGCACCAGGCAAAAACGTTCCTTTTTAACCAGGCCTTTGGTTGATTTGATTATCATCCTATGCCCTCTTAAAAAGTGTGTGGGGGTATTGAGTTGTTTTTATTTTGATTATGTATTTTGTGGTTTTATATTTTGATTTTATTCTATGAACCACCCCGAGACCTCTGGCTATAGGATGGTATATAAATATTATTATTATTATTATTATTATTATTATTATTCCCGACCAATCCCAAGGGAAGTCCCACACTAAACTAATCTAATGTACTCTACCTATTCATAATAATTTTCCATTTCACAATTTATAACTGATAATGAATAGATTCTAATAGCAAATACAGTAATAGGCAACCTTGGCAGCTTGAAAATTGCTAGCTTTGTTTACTGAATACAGGATACCAGAAACTTTTCTTATTCAAAATTCACTGCAAAATCCCACATTTCTGGTTGTACATACCCATGACTGGTGATATACAGACACTTTGGGTCATGGAAATTTCTCCCATGCACCACAGTAGCTACAGTTAATGCTCTAGTCTACTATAGTGAGTGGTTGTCTATACATCGCTAGCAGCATATTCCACACTACATTCAGTTGTATGTATGAAACCAGAGTGGCTGCCACTGATCTTCCCTTCCTTACAAAATCCAGGCATCCTGCCCCATATGCATAGAAATGTTTCAGAAAGAAAAGCAGGTGAAGTACTTCTCATGCCCAACAGCATACACAACCCAGGCATCTGAGGATCCATGCTTATAAAAAGTAAGTTCACAATACTCCACTATGCCTAGCATCACCATGAAACAAAAGGGCTCTGAAGATGGAGCCTTGCTTGGTTCTCAATGGAACCCACAACATTTATTGGGCAGAGAGAACTAGCTGCAATCTTGGGAACATAGTCAAGTGGAGCCAAAGGTTCTGGACAGTTTTGAGCCCACACCAATGGTAGTTCCTAGTGTATTCCTTTGTCTATTTAACAAAAAATTATAAGTGGTTTACAAAAATATAAAACAAAACATCAAAATTATCAACAAAAAAAGGTAAAACGTTTTAAAATATTCAAAAGATTATTTTCTTTATTTTCTTACATGGAAGGGAATGGCTACCAGCTATTTCGGGGGCGGGGATAAAGTGCTATACCCTTGGGAACAACACCCATCCCCATCAGAGCATGTACCTCTTCCTCCCCACTGGGAGGAGTGGGGGCGGAGAGGGGCTCCAAGTTAGGCCTGTATAATGCAATACACACACAGAGAATACACACACAGGAAACACCTTCTGCTCCGAGGTCTCTGCAATATACAGGCTCTCCCTCCAGTCACTCAACTCTTCATGACGTGCTGGAGAGAATAGCCAGTGACCAACAACCTCTCTGTCATCCTTAACCAGGGACTGGCTTCCACAGTTGGTGGCCCAGGAGTGGGGGAAGAGACAGAATAGATTTTGCCAGTCGTCCATGCACTGGTAATTTCCAGTTGCAATGTGTTTTATGCAAGTAGACTGGTTTTCAGAAGTAGTTTCCAAACACCAGGGGTGAAACTAGGCTATATTTCACCCAGGTCAAAAACCCAGTTTGGCGCGCGCGCGCACACACACACACACACACACACACACAGGGGTTGGGAGCCTTAATGGTACCCTTCTGAAGGCTTTCCCAGGGCAAAAAACCCCCAGCTAGCCCCTGCCCCGCCCCGTAGCTACGCGATGGCCACACACAGCAGATCCAGACCACAGCTGTCAGAGTGTTAGTGGGGACTTCTCAAAATATGTTAGATCCCTACTTACAGAACTGCATAGACTTTAGACTGCTGATGACCTCTAAGGCCAGGATACCTAAAATACCACCAACTCCCATATGGATCCTTCTATGTGTTGAGGTCATAGTTAAAGGCCATGGTCTGTAACCAGATCAAGGGCCTTTTCTGTTCTGGTGCTATCCTTTGGAATCCCCACCCCAGCAAGGACCACCTGCCTCCCCTTTCTTTTAGATAGCAAGTGAAAACAACCATATTTAATGTGCCCTTGAAGCCAAGTGGGGGAATAAATTTATTGAGGAAGATGCATGCTGTTTGCATGACTGTATTTTGTTGGCCAGCCTTGCTATCAAGAAGAAAGATAGTACGCATTTCTCATCAAATTCAACGCCACAACTACTACCACCATCAACAGCTACTAAGCCCATAGGCAGGGCAGAAAGACCAGTCCTTCCAAATGAGAACAGCTCTGGTAAAAAGGTAAAGGGACCCCTGAACATTAGGTCCAGTCGTGCCCGACTCTGGGGTTGCAGCGCTCATCTCGCTTTATTGGCCGAGGGAGCCGGCATACAGCTTCCGGGTCATGTGGCCAGCATGACTAAACCACTTCTGGCAAACAGAGCAGCGCATGGAAATGCCATTTACCTTCCTGCCGGAGCAGTACCTATTTATCTACTTGCACTTTGACGTGCTTTTGAACTGCTAGGTTGGCAGGAGCAGGGACCGAGCAACGGGAGCTCACGCCGTCATGGGGATTCGAACCGCTGACCTTCTGATCGGCAAGTCCTAGGCTCTGTGGTTTAACCCACAGCGCCACCCGTGTCCCTTACAGCTCTGGTAGGGACCAGCTAACATGGAATACCATCCCTTGGTGAACTCAGAGATGAGAATGGCCCAACTCGTCCTCCTCCACTGCTGCTCCCGATCAACCAATGCACAGGCTGGACTGTGAAGCCAGTCCTGGTCCTACTTTGCCTGGTAGCTGTTTCCACCAGCCTTAAAAGCTGCTTATGCCAGACTGGAGAATAGCAGGGCTAGGTTTCAATAACTGGCTTATCAAGTCCAGGATTACATCTGATCTTAGAGCAGAAATGAGCACTGCTACATGTGAAGCCTCTCTCTACCACCCAGACACATTTGTCAAATTTCACAGGAATGCAAGTAGCTAGAAATAAAATAGACAAGCTGAATGTTGGCAATGAGGTTTTAAAGGGCTTTTACTGTGTAGCAGGGGCTGCTGTCTCACACACAGAAGACAGCACAGTAACTGACAACTGAAATGTCAGGTTGTGTGAAAGCATCCGTCACAAACAGCCCTGTAGTGTTATAGACAAATGCTATTAGTACATAATCAATTTCCACTGCAGGTTCCTGCAGTAGCTACAATATACCACCTTCTCAAGAGAAATTTGATGCACCAGAGTGAAGACAGACAACAAGCGTTCATCTAAAACTGAACCAAACAACCACGCTAGGGACAAGGCCAAAAACTTGAATTTTCAAGGTTGATGAGTACTTGAAAATATGAATGGTAAGAAGGCAAAAGAATTTACAAGAAAGGTGTCAGTTTAGCAGGATAGAGTAAACTCAAAAGGAATCTGACAAAGCCAAATTTGCAGCAGGCTATAGCTATGAACACACACACACACACACACACACACACACACACACATATGCTTGATGACTGGTCTGTCACCCAAGTCACCACAAGCTGGAGGTTGGCACCTGAATTTCCTCTTTTCTAGACCGGTACCATTGTGTGGAACATATAGCTGAGATGTGCCTGAGAGCACTGCTGCCCAAGTGTGGTCTTCCTGAGGCCCAAACTGCCTCCCCTAAGAGCTTTATGTAAATTGAATCAGGCTCTCAATTTGCTAGCATGCAATGGGGGGGGGGGGGAGAATCACATTAGACATCAACAAAGCAGAAGGTTAATTTGAAGCTCCCAGCCCTGCTGCTCCTCTGCTCATCTCTCCCTCAGCGCCTGCTCTTCTTGCTGTGCAAAGCCTGACATCTACAGTTCTGTCTGGCACAGTGAGGGGCTCTGATACAAGGATGGTGGGTACACAACAATCAAGGGCTCCTTCAGCAAGCATGTGCTTTCGCTCACAAAGCCAACCGGGCTCTACCAAACAGGACAAGGGACCTCAAGTCTCCCCAGCCTATTTAGTCCTCAAATTTACCTGGCGTTGTGGAAGCTTTAGAGCATCAGTCACCCCCTTTTGCATCGGCAGAATGCCCACTGCCCACCTTCTTTTTTAAGAGGATAAGGGCTCACCCCTCCCATTCAGAAGACACTCCCAAATGCTCTTACGGCTCATCAGCACTAAACTAGAAGACCTCTAAGGATTTTCCTGACACTTTCCCTTCTGCAAGCCAGTGTCATATGCAGTCTGCTTCTTGCCTTTCTCTACAAGTCCAACCAGCCTCTTGACACACTCCCACACACAAGAACTACTGTGCCTGGAGAGACACTTATTCATCCAATGCAGGTTTCTGTCCATTTCTACAGAACTCAGTAAGAGAACACCAGTAATGCACCTGGCTTAAGGAGCAGGATGAACACTGGTATATTTTTGCAACAGTTGACTTAGGGTTCAAAGAAGCATCAATTTTATAACTCTTAACCACCAGCTGACTGATACATACATCATACACTACATTCTCTTCTCAGAGGTCTCTCGTGTACTTCTGATGGAGTAAGAAAGCTCAGGAGGAAACTAAGCAGACCACAAAAAGAGCTCAGGCAATGAGTGAGCAACACCCAGGACTATATCTAAGAACAGATTTTCCAGGGCACAACTAGCACTATTAAGGAATGTCCAGAAATTCAGCAATCTACAGGATTTTTCTGAGAACTCTTTTCCAACCCTACCCCAAATTAGAATATGCACCCAAACCCTTAGCAAAGTGAAATGCCTTCTGAAAAACACACACCACAAAATCCAAGGATTAGAGCTATACGTTCTTCAGCCACTTGGGAACGAAACTGTGCAATTAAGGGTGATGTGAAATTTAACTGTGCAGCTTTAATGTTTAGTTAACTAGGTGCTTTCTGCAGTTTGACAACACTATCCAAACAGCTGACCAAGATCCCCAACTCATTAAAAGGATGAATTCAGAAGCTAACCACCAACAATTCCCAACTCATGAGCATGGCCAAATACAAGTCACCAAACCCACTTCTTTCACTTCGGAGCCAGAAGTGGAAATAGCCACCAAATCTCCAGGATATACGTATATTGTTCCAGGCATCTTGCAAGCTCCTATAGTAGGCAAGCGGGTAATCCAGCAGTTGCCATGGCTATCCTTTTGCCCCTTGAAAGCAGATCTTCCCAGCCTGAAAACCCAAGGTGGAAGAAAGTTTAAAGGGAAACTATGTACCAGCTGCATATTACAGCACCCCACGAAAACATATACAATATTTCCCTAGCTTTTATCACCATTGTGCTTTAAGTTGTGGTTGCTGTGGAGATAACCACTTCACTGACTGACAGTTGTCCTGGGGGAATTCGCAAGAAAATGTGCCCATGGTATAGGCCTCTTTTCAGTGCCAGAACTCTAACCCAAAACAACAAAGCGCTCCTCTGAACTTGAGCACAAGTGGACCAGACAATCCCTTTTCTCCTCTCTTCCCTAAGAGCTCTCTAGAAGGTCGGCCATTCTCTTTTCAAACGATGCCAGCTGGGTTTTTCCACACACCCACTGTGTGCATACTGACTCACTTGCAGAACAGCCCCTCAACTAGGTGACAGTGTTCATTAGCCTCCAAATTTTTATTCTTAGGTATATTTTCCCAGCACAATTAAGTTTATAGCTATTTATCATTAAAAAACAAAAAAGTGAGTGATAACAATACATAAACAATGTGTACTATCACATTACAAGACACTTGCTTAGCTTCTTAGCTTTTACAGACGTGTCACCCCAGCAGCTCTTTGTAGGTACAGACTGTGGTACCAAGCCCACCCCAGAACTACACAGCATCAGGATTTCCCAGACAAACCACTTAATCAAAACCACGAGTATTCACTGCACAGGGCCTGTATGCAGATGTTTCGATCCCCATTCTTCCATCCTGATATGTTCATCTAACAACTACTGTATTGTGGATTGGTTACTTCAGAAATGTACAATCTCAGGGCGAAAAAATCAAGGAAAACAAATCTGGTTTTGAAAAGACTGGTTGAACAAAGAATTTCTCACCTGGCTCCCTTTCCCTCCCTTCACAGTACAAAAGTACAGGGTAGAAACACAGCCTATAGGATTGCAACATCAGGGAGAAAGAGAACAGAATTCAGAAAATAAGACAAAATTAAATCAAGACCATTCTGGAAAATTTATCTTAATTAGCAAGACTCTTTTTTCAGATTACACTCAGATTTCACTGGCAGGCACCTTAAATTGCTTAGTTCACTCCTGGGAGAATTCCAAATACAAATATGGGTAAAGAGAGGGTCCCATGTACATCCCCCCCCTCCCCCCCAAAAATGCGGAATGAAGAACAAGAGAGAAAATAAGTCTTTGCTTTGTTCAGTCATCTCAATTGCCACAACCATTACACTGGTAAAGCTGTGTTGTTGTTGTAGTAGTAGTAGAATCAATGAGAGATTTGAGTTTTCCCTCCCAAGTTGTCTTTCTGAAAAAGCCCAAATTTGTGCTAATCAATGCTGAGTTACCACACCAGAAATACTCCAAGAATAATACAGCTGCCTCCTTGAATTTCCAGTGCCAATCTCAAGCCGACAGAACAGGGGGATACATGCACTCATCGGGGATTACAGTGTTGAAACATACGCTACCCAGCGCTTTAAAATCAAGTTAAGACACAACCCTGCTCATGCCTTTGTAACGCAACACATTCCTCATAAAAAGCGAGTGCAGTAATTGAGCAACAACAATGCAGGCCCCTATCCAGGCACCTGCTTTGGAGGCAGCGGTTCCTCTAAAGCTGCTCAACTACTGGCCAGTCTTCTTTAAGGGAATCTATTCCATTAACTTCCCTCAACTCAAAATGCCACAAGATCATAAGGAGGGGGGAGGGGGGATAGAAAGTGAGAAAGAGGAAGAGTTTAAAAGGCTGGACAAAGGTCTACACTTTTTATCCGGGACCAAGTGGCTCCCTGCTTAATGTGCACCAACAATAACCATGGGAAGGCTGTGTGCGGAGATTTCTTTGGTATGACTGAAAAGCACCTTAGCTCAGTTCCCGGGAACAAAAGGCCAGCACTATGGAAAGTGACCTGGGGTTTTCCCATCAAGTCAAGTGTCAAGGCCACTTCATTTTCCCCTCTGCTCAGATGCAGAAAAGCAAACTTCCTAGCAGTTCTTCTTCTTCAGAGCCAAATATACAGAGAACATTTTTAAAATTAAAACAAAGCAGCCCTCTCAGACGCAGAAGAGAAGCTGCTTTTCCTTCCCGCAGTTCTTCATTACCGACAAACGCCTACTTCCAGGCAGAGAATAGTCCGAGTGTCAGAGTTGATTTTACTCTCTAAAGAAAGTCAACTGACCAAAAGCAAAGGAGAAAAAATGCATTTTATGTTCAAATAGAGACAAGAAACAGAAGTGGAGGGAGGAGGGGGAGAAACCCTGAAACACTTTCCTTCTTTTCACAGCAGGCGCCCCACTAATGCTGGCCTCCGATTTGCAAGTGAATTGAAGTTGTCATTGGACCTTTAAAAAAAAAAGGGTGGAGAAGGAGAACAGAAGAGAGAATTAAAGATGTGGAGGAGGGAAAAATGTAAAGAAAGAAAGGGAAACTGAAATGAATCATTGCCTGACATGGCGGCCCAAGGACAAGCCACAAAGTTGATGCTGGAATGTTTAGCCAGACCCTGAGACCACAGAGTGATGAAAATGCACCACACGACCCTCAGCCTTTGAACCCAGAACATGCTCTGCAATTGCACTTCCACATGCCTCCGCAGGCTCCAGCTGAAAACTGGAGGAGGCACAACAGTTCAAATAGGAAAGGAAATGACATCAGCAAACTGGAGGACCTGTTTAGAAGAGACCAAAACAAAACAAACTTCTAAATATTTTCCATAAGAGACCTCTCACAAAAAGCCATGAAACATACCAGTAACACAGCACCAACACACAGCAGCAGAATAAAAATAAGGGATTGCAACTCTCATTGTCGGAATGGGGGGGGGGGGGCACAAGTATGCCAAAGCAGAGGAGGCCGCAAGCTCTCCTCGACTGAGTTTTCCCTTCTGCCAATGTTGCATTCATATTGCTGTTTATAACCAAAACCAAGCCCAGCATTTCACTTCATACAGGACCAGACAGTGAAACCAGGTTGTTAATACCGAATTCTTAATACTGGCAAGTATTCAGTTACATAATAATAAAAGAGGCTGCAGCGGACAGCAATGCAAGGCCACACTTTGTCACTAACATCAAACAAAAAACAGGGCACAGCTGTTTCCAATCAGAGCTGATTTCAATGCAGGTAGTTTATGAAAAGAAAAAAAGAAAAATAAAGTATGGGTAATTCATTTGCCTCCTGAACGATAATCCTCCTGACAAAGGGTCCAAACCTCACTCCTGCGATACCCATGGCTAGTATGGGAACTGTTAGCTACCTAACGCTGAGGAAATACATGTGCACAAAGCACACACCTATCTTTCTCACATACATTGATTTTCACATATAAAAACTTACTATATATAAGAATAGGTAAAACCACTAAAAATGTACAGGAGTATTTTGAATATAGATGAATAGAAAGTACACTTCTCAGATTAATACCAAGCTTTCATTGCTTTTCTATGCAATACCTTAAGACTGTAAATCTATAACCACTGCAATAATTTAGTGATTAAAAACTATGATAACATATTGTGTAACTGAAAACCACATAATGCCTGCCAACACTCCTCCTAGACATGGAACAAAAATACATAAAGTGTGTTGCTTGCAGCAATCTTCCCTCAGTTTTTTAACTGGAAGGGGGGGGGGTGCTCACATCAGAAAACGGCTCACTACGATCTACATAAACATTTCAATTCGTAATAGCTTAAAAAAAAAACCTGTTCCCCCTGTCCCATCTCTTTCTAATAAATGAGGACAGAAACATTCCTTTCTTTCTAAGTTTGCTGTAACTGGAATAGCTGGTCTTGCGTTATGTCCTACGTATTCAAAGTTGCTTTGTAACAAGATATGGAAACCAAACCTTATTTGCTTAAATTTCAAGGCTCGGGAAGGGGGGCTTCCCCCTCTTCCTGCAACAAGATAAAAATTAAACCAAAATATAGAAATATTCCTCTAGGTAGCCTCTGCCCCTCCTAAGCTGCCAGCCTGCTCAGCTCAACGGCAGGATTCCTGGCCCCTGAGGAAGGCGTCCCCAAAGGCAGGACCCGACGACCACGGCGAGCTGCGGAACGGCTTCCATGGGTAGTTTGGGCCGGCACTTCTCAGAACCCAAAACAAAGGTCTGGGCGAAAGACGCACTTGGCACCATCCACCGCAAACCCCCGGACATTTGGTCTTCACCACCACCACCACCACCCTCCCCGCGGAGACGACTCGGTTTGTTCAGAGGAAACAGCAAAAAAGAAAAATGGAAAAAGGCGCAGTTGCAAATATTTAGATAAGCGCAGAACGACGACTCCTCAGCACTAAGCCAGCAAGGCACAGGGGGCCGGCCCCAGCGTGGAGTGGACTGGGGCGCGGGGGGGGGGGGACTCCTGCTTGCAACTCTCCGGGTGCCCCCTACCTAGGCAGGAGAGCGCTGGGCCGAGGGCGCTCGGGGGCTCCGGTGACATGTCGGCAGGCAGCGTGCCTGGGCACCGCCTCCGGAGCAGGGGGTAGGGGCTGCCTCCCCGGGAAGCGCGGCGAGGAGGCCGGCGGAGGGGAGCCGCGGCGGCGGGCGGGCATCGCAGCCATTTCCCGGCCACCCTCTTCGCTGCCCTATCGATTATGCAGATGGGCCGATCAATCTACCCTCTGCCGAGCCGAGCGTCGAGGCACTCCTGCCTGCCAAGGCGAGGCAAAGCGGAGAGGCAGCCCGCCCGCCCGCCGGACTCTCCTCCGCGCCTCGCCGCTGACCGGCGGCCAGCCCAGCCCGGGCAGCTCCTTCTTCTCCTCGGGGGCCGCCTCTCTCTCCTGCCTGCTTGCGATCGGTCAGAAACACCTGCGAGGGCGAGGGACACAAAGTTTGCCGGGGGGGCCCCGATCCAGGCGGGGGGCTGGCCGGGCCAGCCCCATGCAAAGCAGCCCAGGCGGGGCGGCGGAAAAGTTGCCACTTACGCGGCTGGCGGCGGCGTCCTCCCTCCTTCCTCCTCTTCTTCTTCGTCTCCCCCTCCTGCTGCTGCTCCGGCGAGGCGGTTAATCCCGGGAGAAGGCGGCGGCGGCGGGGCTACAGATCCCATGAAGGCTGCAGGATCGGCGCGCTCCGAGGAGGAGCCCGGGGTGGCGGTGACGGGACGAGGCGGCGACCGGAGCAGGAGCGACGGGGGCCACAGCCAGGCGGGAGCCGCTTCCACTTGCGTCGCCGGCGCTGCTGCTGCTGCTGCTGCCGCCGCCGCCGCTGCCCAGCAGCAGCAGCAGCATCGTTCTCGGGAGCGGGCGGGCGCCCCCCGGAGCGAGCGAGCGAGCAGAGGAAGGAAGAAGCGGGGCGGGCGAGCGAGCGAGCGAGCGGGGGGCCCGGACAGGCGAGCGGTCGAGAGCCGGGCTGGCGGGGCGGCCGGAGCAGGAAGCGCCCGCGCTCAGATCTGCTGATTGGGGAGAAAAAAAACTCTTTGGATCTTTATTCTGCTAATTAGTTTCCTGCAAAAAATGGCTGATTAGTGCAGTGCGCATGTGCCTCATTACCCAGGCACGACGGGAAGGGCTAATTAGCCACCTTCTGGATCAATAAGATTCAGCCCAGGCGGCGGCGGGGGAGGGAGCGCGCGAGCGAAGCAGGGAAAGGGGGGGGGGGTGGCGGCGGCGGCGGCGAGGAAGAGAGAGGGGGAGGAGGCGCGGGAGGGAGCGAGCAAGTGAGGAGGGAGATAGGAGGGGGGCCGGCGGGGCAGCCAGGAGGGCCAGAGGGAGGAGAAAAGGAGGAAGCTCTCCCAAACCGGGAGGGGGGAAGGCGGAGAGAGGGAACGGGGACCAGTCCGGGCCGCTACCCCCCCCCCCGCATTCCATCGGGCTCCTCGGCCGCAGGGCCGCCTCCTCGTCCCCTCCCCCGCGGTGGGACGGGGCTGCGGCGGCGGCGGCGGGAAGTTGCCGAGAAAGTTGCTGCTCGGCGGGAGGAGCCCAACTTGGCCGCGGCCCCGATCCTCTGCCCCCGAGTTGGCCGGCTTTGCTCGTCTCGGGCTTCGGGTGTGCCGTCGCCGCAGGAGGAAGCAGCTGCATTCCTGCGTTCCCCACCAAAGGTCGCTTCTTCGCGGCCCCCGTAACGGCTGCGCCGTTTCCTCGTGCCCCGCTGAGTCGCTTCGGCCAGCCGCCGGGTTTGGAGCCTTTGGAGGAAGCTTCCTCCCCGCCTCACCACCCAAGTTCTTTCCCCCCGGAATGGCCGAAGAAGTCCGGCAAAGGCGGCTGGCGTGGAAGTACGGGAGCCGCTGGAGCGGAGATCTTCTGCCCTCCGCCGCGCTTTGATTCCCTTTTCGGAAGGGCGCCGTTCTGCCTCCCCTTCCAGCTTCCTGCATTTCTGCTGGGGTGGCGAGGCCGGCTCTGGACATGTTTGTTTGCTCAAAGACAACCGGTAAACGGGGACTGCTGAATTGGGACAGGCACGCATCCTTCAGCGGCTTTTTCCTTTGGGGTTGGGAGGCTTTTTAGAACGTGTCGCAGCGAATGCACCGAACGAGCGGAGCTTTCTCGGTATTTTAGATGCTAGCTAACAGATTAAAACTGTACGTATTTAATTCGAGACATTCTGCAACCACTATTCGTGTGTATGTAATAACAAGCATGCATAATGGTGAATGTATCCGTAGGAGGCGTGCGGAGGTGCCGTGTCTGCCTTGCAGATATTTATGTGACCGCTTTCGGGTACTTGGTACTTTTGTTTTCTCTTTGTTTTAGTTTGAGGGCAAAATGGTTTTTTTAAAAAAATAATTAATTTTTCTAGAAATGAGAGTGCTGGACGCTCCTGGGTGCATTTTTTCAGTTTGTCAACTACAGTTTGTGCCCCTCATCCCTGGGGAAGGAAATCCAAATTGATGATCAATCTGTGTAGCAGGAATGCCTCCTACTACTCTTGGCATTTGAGCTCTGCAGAAAAGCGACAGGGATGGGGGCCAAACCAAAGTGCTTGGGTTTCTACTAAGGCAGCAAGAGAACATCTGGGGAGGTGTAGGGTGTTTAATCTTGCTGCAAATAGTGTCTTATCCAGAGATCATGGGCAGCTCTTCCATCCCCAGTTTGTCTGTATGTGCCTCAGCCCAGCTAGCTGGCTTGTGTACTGCAGTCCTTCCATCTCCTTTCACATGTGGATTCTATCAGTAAACATGCCAAAGCACATCTGTCTGTACAATTAATACGATGATCCAAGCATCATTCTTTAATTGGCTTTCTCAGCTGTTCGCCCCCCCCCCCTGCAGTCTTGTTCTGCTCTGATTTCCAGATCTAAGTTGCCCTAAATAGAAGGCTGCTTTTACCACTAAGGAAGGAAAAAGGGTTAATATGCAGTAGCAGAAGAGTGGTGTGCTCTGGGGCATTTTTAGCTGCCTCTGGAAAAGGTGTAGGGGAGATAATCAAAACCTGGCTAACTATGGGCTTAAGCTTTGGCAGGTGCCAGAAGTAGAGGTGGAAGAACAGCTCTGACTTCGAGGCAGGATGGAAGAAATTGGAAGCTTTCTTCTTCCTAACGCAGAAGAGAACAAAATTGCCCAAAATGATGTGGGCTCACTAGTATCTCAGAGATCAAATAGAGGTGCTTGATACACCTTGTGAACTGCTGTATTTTTTTTGAAGTTTTTGCCAGATGGGTATTAAATTAAAAAATACTCTTATTAATAGAGAAATGTTTGTGGGTGAGCAGACAGCTCACTATAACTGCTGTGAACAACTGAACACATACATTCAGAGAAAATGTGGCGTTAACACTGGAAAAAGGCACATTGTAAGACCCCCCCCAAAATTAAATATTTGCCTAAAGAAAAATAAAAGAAATGACAAACTTTTCTTTTGTGAAATGGCTACATAGGTAGGAGCACCTTGTGAAAACCAGCAAGTTTATTTAGCTTTTTTTGTCTCTTAAGACAAAAGTGCTGGAAATAGAAAAGGTGAGGTGGGGATTCTTGCTGTAAGGCATTTGGTCTGCCAAGCACCGATTTGGCTGAATATAGTCCCCCTCTGTAAACTGAAGTAGGAGATCCATAAAAGTCCCAAACATGGATGAGACTGACTCTTCACTCTAAACTGAGTTATACAAAGAGATCAAACGGTAAAAATTGAAGTAACTTGTGGAATAAAAGCTATTGGAGATGCTGCAATGTTGTGGTATTTTCAGAAGTAGAACTGCCCCCCCCCCCGCATCTGAATTAAACTGGGGAGAAGTACACTTAAGCCAGAGGTTACAGGATTGAAAGTTCCATTGGCTCAACTTGCCTGTTGCCTTGAGCCATGGTAAAGTTATACTGCCTTGGGGTCAATGGACTTGAGCTTCTTTTCTAAGATGTAACCTTCCTTGCTGGAAGACACCTCAGGGTATGTACAGTAATTTTGTTGTTGTTGCTTGAAAATGTAGCAAAGGAGCGAGAATGCAGCTTGCAAAAGTAAACACATCTAATGCTGTGAAAATGTGGGTCAACTTAGATGTATAGCCACTAAGCTAGCAATATATTACTTCTGTATAAAGTTCCTAACAGTTGCTGCTAAACAAGTGTTAGGCATGGTACTAGTAAACTATTTGAAGGTACCGTATTTATCAGAATTCCCATTCTCTCTGCTCCTTTGCAATGGATATGTGCAATCAACACATAATACCAGGAGTATGCAGCCTTCTCAGCATTTCTTTTCCTAATTTAGCTGCACAGTCTATAAATGCTTTGATTGTACTTTGATTTGGAAATTTTCTTGTTTGAACAAAATCAACTCCACAGCACAGGGGAGGAAAAGGAAATGGCTGCTGTTAAATAAGTAGAGCTGATGTATTAATGTGAGGGCTTCACAGATCAGAAACTCTTGAGGGCTGCTTCCCTCTACATGGCAAGTCAAAGCAGCCTCTGGGGCTGAGATGCAGAAATGCCACTGGGATCTTAAGAAGAGAGCCAGAGAGATGGACTGTTGCAAAGCTCCTCAAACCAGAAGGCTGATTTATATCAGCAAGTGTGTTATTGCTTAAAGGGTTGTGACTCGGGATCTGCCTTTTTGTACAGAAAGACAGCAGAAGACCTGTTTACATTTCTTCTCGAGAGAAGTTTTCTCTAGCCTCTTCAAACAGACTTTTTTCTTCATGAACACCCTATCCTCCCCCCCCCCCCGCACATAGTATCGTAGTCAATAAGAATGGGTGGCTACCAGTGAATTAAGTTACGCCTCACCTTTCTATATCATACTGTACAGAGGCAGCAATCGGGTATTGTTTCTAGTCGAATATTCCTGTTATACTAACATTTGTTACTAACAGACCTTGTATGACAGCCGACAATACAATGGAACTATTTTATATTTAATGTGACATTTTTAATTGTTGGAGAAAAAACTTTAATCAGTATAAACATTTGCTAAATTCTTTCTTATTCAAAGTCTTTGCTTATACACAGCTTCAGTTGGTACTGTCTGATTATTATATTGATGTCAACTTAAAATTTATCCCAATAAGCACAGTTACTAAGAGTTTGCACTGTTTAAGGAAAATTAAGTAAATATGAATTTAAATTAAAACCTAGGATTGAATTATAGGCTGAAGGTGCAGTCACCCTTCCCCAGTACCATCCATATAACTTGATTTGGTAAACCTATCAAATGATATTTTAAAAGAGTCCATCTCGTGCCTAAAGCTACCTTCAAAACCATAGCCTCACACACAAGACATCCTATAAATCTTTAAAGGAGTTAGATCCCTGGGTATATTTGCCTGCCTGCCTGTCCTTGTATGTAACTGGGAAATACCTGGCTTATTGCTTTTCTGCATGAAAACCTGAACCATTAAAAAAAATTACACATATGTATTGCTATGGGGAAGCTCTTAATAGCTACTCATTTCATTACCTGACATGCAGATACCTAGCTGCACAAAATCATGCATCCTAGCTTTTCATAGATGCAATACTGCAGGTACCTTGCTCATGATCATATATGTTCATCTCTCTCTGGAGCCTTATTTCTAAAGCTCAAATCAAATGAGGCCAAGAATTGCTTTAATATAGTCTTGCTAAATAGACAACCCATTGGACAAACATTAAACTTGGAGAATATTTATTTATTGTAGTATGAGGAAGTGTATGTGCAAGTCTTCTTGTCTGCAAACAGAACCCCTTATTTTTCAGGGGGATGAGTAATAATGTTTACAAAAGTGGCTTACAGAGACCCAGATTCTCCAACAATTCCTCCGATCAACTGAAACCTGGATTGCAGTGGCATCTTCTCAGCTTTTTGGATGCCAAAGCCAAGAATTCTGCAGGTGCCAAGCTTTGAGATGCCCCCCCTACCCACACCAGTTTTATGAAAGTCTGTGTCAGTACTGGACAGCTTCCTGTCTGTCTTTGAATGATTTTGCGCGCATGTGTGTGTGTGTTGCTACTTTTTCACCAGGTGCCTTAACTGAAAGGCAAGCCTAACTGGTCTGTACTCCGGTACTATGGTCTGGACAGTGCTGAACCTAGCTTTCCTTTTGTCTTGGCTGTTAAAGAAGTAGTACTACCTATTTCCTTCTCTCCCAACCAAAGCTGTTCTGCAGTTTTCTAGTGGAACAGCTAGAGATTTTGGAATGGTGGACTAATGATCACTAGTCTGAATATTTTTTCCCATATCTCTATGAAGTCTCAATCCTGCAAACGCCATACACACACTAGCCCTTATAGAGCTAAAAGGTGTGAGTCCAGAGATACCCCTGTTACCTGGCATAGTATGCTCTTGCTGCCAGGCTGAGATAATGGTGAAAGAAGAAGGTAAGAGGTCCTCTCAAAAAAGCAAAAAGTCTGAAGTCTTTAACCGTTCCTCCTCTCCTAAAAGAGAGCCAATGCTGCAGGAAAACATTTGCTCATCGTGCTGCTTAAGCCAGCACACTTGAATGATATTCTTCCTGGAAGTGCTTACTGCTAGCTGGAGCTGTGCTGTGTGTTCACTGTATCCTATCAGTATCCACCAATCCATTGCGAGTGCCTTCAGAGCTGTCTGTTAAGATAGTTCAAAAGCCTGCTTTTCCCAATAGGGGTTGGAGAGTGTGTGTACAAGTGCTTTCTGGGATAGCCTGGCATTGCTGTTCTAGTTTCTTCAAAGACAGTAAGAAATAAAATATTTTGTTGTTGTTTCTTGCTGCCCATTTGTTCAAGAGGCAAATACTGCTCTTCCAAGTTTCTGGCTAAAAAAAATCCTATGCTAGTGTGTCTCCCTACAGAAGGCAGAACCAGGAGCACCACCCCATCTTTCCTTTACCGCCAAATTGTAGATCTGTATTAATTTGTCTTGACATAGATTTGAGACATCAGAATCCTGAGTGCATTTCTTAATTAAAATATGAATAATGGCAATTGAAGGTGCCACAATGTGAAAGAGTCAACTAAGCTTCAGTCCACTGAGGGTAAATTAGAGGTATACATGACAGCTCTAAGGCAGATAGGGGGCTGGAATGGAATGCACCTCTGTAAACTATTACTGGGCTAAGTTCAAGGTGTTGGTTTTGGTATATAAAGTCCTTTATAGCATGGGACCAGGATACCTGAAATATTATACCCTGTATATACCCAATCACTGTGCTCTGTGGGTGAGGACCTCCTGCAGACCCCAGCTTATGGGATGCCTTCCCCAGAGAGGTTTGCCTGGCACCAACACTCCATGATTTTTTAGTTGTAGGTGAAGAAGCCCTTCCTGTTGTCACAGGACTTTTAATGACAATCTATCAGGTGCTCTAATTTTTCCACCAAGCTCTCTTTTGCTGTGTTTGATGCCATGTTTAAATTGTTTTGGCTACTGTGTTTTGTTGGTTTTAGTTTTTTTGTTGTTGTTTTTGTTTAGCTTCCTGCTTTGTAAATTTTCTTTATTAAATATTAAAAGTGTTATTTTATTGTAAATTCTATTTTGGTATTTTATTGTCTATGTAAACTACATATGAAATGAAAAGCACATATAATGGGTGTTCCATAAATAAATAAATATTTTTTTTAAAAAAAAATATTTAAATCTCCTTACCATAGAAGCAGAAGTTAGTAATAGCCTCCAATTTTCTATGGACATTGCACTAACCTCCTTTGCATCACTAGACATCTGCATATTTATTATTTTAAAATTTTATTTAGGACATATACTGAATTTCTCATTCAAAAGCCAATGTGGGCATTTGTAGGTCCTATTCTCTTCAACAGACTGTTATGTTCAAATTAGACCGCAATCCTAATGTGGGAGTTATCAAGGTAGCTTAACGCCCTTATCTGAGCTTGAGCCATCAGCATAAGTGAGACTGGAGGAACAAATGATGTTTCCATCTGTTTCCTGGTTGTTTTTAATTGTGTCCAATGGAAGGGGAAATGGTGGGTTGGTGGGAGTTTAGACATACTCTGAAGCATGTTTAAATCTCCCAATTTGAGGGTATGGTAGGGGAGTGGGAGGGTTTAGAATTCTCTAGATCTCAGCCACTTCCCAGAAATCCTCCCCTTTAAAAACTCTTATGACATCAAGTGGGCTAGAGCTTCAGAGGAGCCATCAGCACTGGAGAGGAAGGCTCTGACATCAAAGGGCCTCCCAAGAATCAGAACTGCACACTTTTCGTTATTAGGTGAATTTTATGCAGGTTTATGCAGTGGGGTCCTGCAGTTCTGCAACCTGACTGTCCCTCAGTTGTTATATTCCTCCTATACATTACAGGCATGTTACATGAAGGATGAGATCTTCACACTTTTCACTGCCTGATCCTATGACAAGCACCTACTCTGAGCAGCTGCATGTGTTGCTGGTCCTCTAGGCCTGGGTCTTCTGCCTGTGGTTGACAGGAAAGGCTGGATGACTCGGCAGCCAGCATCAGGGTAGTGGTGAGACAACAATGACATCTTGTCTAACTGGACTTGCAGGGTAAGAGGGCCATCAGGTTTTCACACTAAGCATCAAGAGAGGAGCACTCACAGAAGCGAGCTACTAAGCTTCAGCCACACTTGTTTTCATTCTGCAAAGTAGAATCTGTCTGCTTGGAGTGTTCATAATGGGATAGCAACACACAGGCATCAGGATCTGCTGCATGGGATGTTTATTCCTCTTGTTTGAATGGTGATAAGAAAAAGTGCCCAGAGGGGGCAGGGAAAGCAAATGCTTTTGGCTCCCAGTCACACTGGAAAAAAGGGGATGGAATGGTAAAGGGAACCCTGGTGTTGTCCTTAAGTCGCTCAGTGGAGAGAGAGGAACAATCTACTTGAAACTCTGATTGAATCTTTCTGAACAGTGAGGTCTCCCAGCTGAGTCTGCATGAGTAAGCGTCTGCCAGAATCACAGGATTGGCTGAGCTTTATGTGAAGGCTTTGCTGAAAGGCTTGTTAAGGAAGCACTGCTGACCAGGCCACCCACTTGCATCACGCTTCAGAAACGAAATGTGCTGCAGCTGGGGAGTCACACGCTGGTGGCTTCCGGCAACAGAGGGATAAAATAACCAACTCTTTCCCACCCTTGGGGCCTGTGCCTCAGAGAATCTCCTGCACTTCCACCCAGCAGCTAGAGCCAATCTAGCAAGGAAAATGAAAGCACTTTCTGCTGCAGGCTGTGTGAAGTGGGTTGGAGGGACAGGTCAGTTACATCAACTTTCCCAAAAATAAAAAATGCAATTATTTATTAATTTATGAATGGCCTTTGGCAAGTGTCAAGGTAATTTGCAAACAAAAACAGCTAAATATAATTGCAATTTAAAAACAGCATAAAATGAACATCTAGGGCAGAGGTTTTTTTTCATCCAGTGGATGTTAGCCTCATATTGCTTTTGTTATGTATCCTGTGGTGTGGAGTTTGAGCCTGGCAGTGTCTAAGATGCTGCAAGATTCTTCACATGCAAAGGTTCTGTGCTTTCCACTGAAATCCAAGGAAGCACAGGAAACACATTTGGTTTACTAGCACACTCTCTCCCATTAACCTGGTCCTCTACTAGTTCACAATACTGTACTGGACTACCTGGTACAGCAAGCCACCTCTCCATGATGTACCCAATAGCACTGGTGACTTAAGCTGCAGTCCTTTACTCACTTGAATACTGTAAATGCTGTTGAATTCAACAGGGCTTACTTCTAAGTAGAATTACACTATAAATACTTTGAAAATACTGAGGTGACAGTAAAATGACGAAATGAAGAAGTGGGTGCTTGCTGGGGCCTCTAGCGTAAGGTGCATTAACAATTGTGGCTCTGGGGACCTGGAATCGTCCTGTTCTGAAGTTGTATTAACAAGCACCTTTATCTCAAAATGCTCTGAGTTTCAGGAAAAGTGCTTTTAGCAGCCCTCCAAGCTCTTGAGTTCCCTGGCTTGAAAGTATCTCCTCTTTTCCCTCAGCCTCCTCCTTGGGGAAAACTGCTAAGAGTGTTTAGTTACAAGTATGGACCTACCCAGCAACACACTTACTCCCTCCCTTCATCTTTCCTAGCAAAGAATTAAAATGCAAATCAGAATTGACGGGCCACATTTAAAAGAGAGGAGTCTTCATATCTGATTTTTTGTTTACTTGGGCTTTTAAGTTTGCATGTGAATTGGGACCCCTACAAACTGGAGTTTTCTTGCTGGTGTATTCTGCAACATGTCATCCAAGCAATAATAGTGTATTAGTGATGGATATATACTAGACCATCTGCACATAATTCTACTTTATTTGTAGAATGCTTCCCCAATGTTACTGTGTTATTGCCATCTGGAGGGGAACTCTTGCAACATAGTTCACACTATGTCCTTTCCAAATATATAGGAGGGGAGTTATTGGGTTTTTTGTTCTTGTTTTTATTATGTATTTTGTGTTCTCATTTTGTATTTTTATGTTGTGAACCACCTTGTGATCTTCAAATGCAGGGTGATATACAAATTTGATTATTATTATTATTAATAATAATAATAATATAGCACAACAAAAGCAGGTCATAAAACCCCTGGAACATTTGTGGTATGAAAAGGTACTGGATTTCAGTAGGAAGCCATAGGACATGCACCTATTCCAAACAAAGCAGTATGATCACCCTGAACCATTTGAAGGTGCAAACAGTATTGAAAGCCAGGTTGCATGTAACAGCCCCAATATTATTATGGATGCACAATTTAAAACATGTGTATATCACCTCCTCCTTGCAGATTGCTCTTCTTGCTCCCCACGTCTGCACATACAAATTCCTGCTGACCAAGATCATTGTCCATAAGGCTTTCCTGCACTAAGTTATTAGTGTGGCTGCCCCTCAGTATTGACTATCTGCATGTGCAAAAGGATAAATCACTTCAGGTCTCAAAGGCTTCCTTTATCACACAAGCCATTCCTTGCGCAATAAAGAAAATCCTATACCTCATCTCTTGCACACAGTGATGCACATCTTCTTTCAGCATGATACATCTGTTGTGGGCTTGTTGGATTTCTACAGTATTCAGATGGTAATACTTTGTACCTGAGGTGAAATGGGGCCCTTCTCCAGAACAAGAGCATTTTCACTGTTGATGTGACTGTTCCCTGCAGGCAGTCCAGGGGGACTTCTAGACCCCAGAGGAAGTGAGGGAAATCCTAGCAGGTCCAGAATATGGAAGGAACCACCCATGCAGGTACCTTAGTTTTTCAAAGGGTCATTTATCCTGGGAACCATGTGGCAAGGTTTAGAGCTAGCACTGGAAGCTTTCCCTGGGCACTTGGGCCCACAGCCAAAACATGCAGCTTAAAGGAAATGTAAAAGACACAAGAACCTAAAACTGTTTATTTTAACTCTCAGAAAGGCAGGGAGATGCTGGTGCCTCTGGATACTGCTGGCAGCCTAAGAAGTCAGATTCTTGGGGGCAAGGTTATAGCAGCTCATTAGAGTGCCTAATAAAACTGTCTACAGATGTTCACTGCCCATCCTGATACTCTTTGAAAGAATAGGACCTGAGTAGGTCCCAGATAAACCTGAATAGCATTTCATCACTCATGCAGCATTCCTTAGAACTGCACTAACAGAATCACCATGATTACAGGGCCCAGCAAGCATCCTGCTATGTGCTGACTGAATGCCACCTGCAAATATTGGTAGAAAGATGGTGGAATGTTGGTGGTCATTAGTCATTACATCCAATATCAGTGGGGCTTGTGAAACCCATCTTGCACACACACTGCCAACATGAAGAGGTACATCTTGTCTTCGTGCTCCATACATCTACCCCAAAAGCAATATAGCTAGGACTACAACTTCCTATCACTGCTGAGATACCCACAAGGAAACATATAATGCAATCAATGTTAATCCTGAAGGCAGTACATTGGTTGGTATGGAAAGAAGAGGCAGACAACACTAGAAAGGGTAGGAGGTTTCAAGAGGGACAAACAAGGTTATATGGTGAGAGATAATTCAACTGTTTTACACCCATTTATCTCCATCATTAAAGTACAACCTAGGCTTATATGGGTGGGCTCTATATGAAACAGAGCTGAGCCAGCTGAAAGCAAAAGGTGGCAGATCCCTAGAGGAAAACCAGCAGGAACTAGGGTGTATACAGTTTAAGACAAATCTGCCCTAAAAGGATAATGAGGGTGAAATTATTTATGATTGCTCAAATGTGGAGAGGCACCCTATAGGTGTTTATAGGCTAATATAATAAGTTTCTGAGCCATGGTGAGTGAGCTGGAGTGCTTGGTCTTAGAGGAGAGCAGAAATACAGTGAGCATAATGGAAGTCTGGTGGAAGGGAGAAAACCAGTGGGACATGGTTATCTTCAAATACAAATTCTATAGGAAGGACAGAAAGGGTGTGCTGAAGGTAGTGTTGCTCTCTATGTCAAAGAGGTCATATGAATTCAGCACACTAGAAATCCCAAAAGGGATGGACTCCTCCACAAAATCACTGTGGATGGTAATACCAGGCTTCAAAAGTAGTTTAGTACTGAGGATGTACTACTGTGCCCCCAATAAAAATGCCTAGGATTAACTTGAGGTGGAGCATGACACCAATGAGAAAGCCAAAAGAGGAAGTGCTGTAGTAATGGGTGGCTTCTATTATCTTCACATAGATTACCGGTAGATGCATGACTGTTCGAGTAACTACAAAGAAGGAAAATTTCTAGATACCCCAAAATACTGTGTCCTAGAATAGTTGGTCATGGAATCAGCCAGCCAGCCAGTGACTCTGGTCTTAATCCTAAGTGGCACCCAGGACTTGATGTGAGATGCAAGTGGTATTGAATTGGTTTGGAACACTGATTATAATACTATCAAATTCAACAAACAGTGGTACCTCTGGTTACAAACTTAATTCGTTCCGGAGGTCCGTTCTTAACCTGAAACCGTTCTTAACCTGAGGTACAACTTTAGCTAATGGGGCCTCCCGCTGCCGCTGCACAATTTCTGGTCTCATCCTGAGGTAAAGTTCTTAACCTGAGGTACTGCTTCCAGGTTAGCGGAGTCTGTAATCCAAAGTGTTTATAACCCAAGGTGTTTGTAACCCGAGGTACCATTGTATGTTTAAATGGAAAACTGCTGAGAAAATCCAACACCATCACATTTGACTTCAAAAGAGGTGCATCTGAAAAATGAGGTGACTGGTAGAAAGGAATTTGAAAGAGAAAGTCAAATGGATTAAATATCTCCAAAATATCTGGAGGTTATTCTCAATAATAGAAGCTCAGCTAGAATGTATAATACATTCAGGAAAGGTAACACTAAGGCCAAGAGGATGCCAGCTTGGTTAATGAGCCAAATCAAGAAAGCTCTTAGAGATAAGATTGCTTCCTTCAGAAAATGGAAACCTTGTCCAAATGGGGAAACATACAAACCCCTTTTCATCCAACTAGTTCTCACCAATCCCTGCCTAGTTGTTATGCTCTTCCAAAATCAAATCAGAGACAGTAGGTATTTTCCCACTCACAAATCTGGCAATCATTAGTAGTAACACTACCTAAGTTATTGGGGATGGAAGACAGGGCAGAAGGGGAGACAAAGTGCAAGTATGGCCCCATCTCATCACCTGATGTCTCTGTCCACTACCATAGCACCCTCTGCTGATAACACCAAGTCATACAAGGTGATTAAAACATATCCCCAAGCTGGGTGAATGGGCATTAAATGGCAAGTGTGTTTCAATGTAAGCAAGTGTAAAATGATAGAAATTGGGGTAAGAAAAATCCTACTTTCATATATACTATTCTGGTCTTAACTGACACTGACAACAAATCGTAATGTCGTGATGAATAGCTGAATGACAATGTATGCAGCAGCCATGAAACAGACAAATTAAGAAAGGAATCAAAATAAAACTGTCAATATCTACGGTGCAGCAACTCTTGAAATACTGTGTACAGTTCTGGACACTGTGCCTCAATGATGTTGCAGAGCTGCAAACAGCAAGAAAATGATCAGTGGCTTGGAGCAATTCTTATTTGAGGAAAGGTTACAATATCTAAGGCTTTTTACTTTAGAAGAAAGGTAAGTAATAGGGGGCATAATCGATGTGTAAAATTAGGAATGGATTTCTTATAAGATTAGAACGCAGGGCCACCCAATGAAGCTGAAGATTCAAGATGCACAAAAGAAAGGGCATCTTCACACACTGAGTATTGTGGGCCCAATTTTATGGAACTTCCAACAGAGGGTGGATGGGTCCCTTTCCTGTTGAGTATGTGACACCTAATGAAGACTTTTTGTTCCATTGGGTATTTTAACTGAATTCTGATTTTATCGCTTTAATTGATTTTTATTTTCACTGCATTGATTTATTTGTGTAAGCCTGGAGACTTATCATAATTAAGCTGTATATCAATTGTGAAAAATAAAATTATGGAATTTGTAATGACAAGATGTGGTGATGTTCACCAACACAGATGGCTTAAAAGCAGGGTTAGACAAATGCATGGAGAATTAAGCTATCAGTGGCTGTAAGTCATGATGGCTTTTTTACCTCCAGTATCAGAGCCAGTATGCCTCTAAACACCAGTTGCTGGGGA
Source organism: Podarcis pityusensis (assembly GCF_964106645.2). NCBI lineage: Eukaryota > Metazoa > Chordata > Lepidosauria > Squamata > Lacertidae > Podarcis > Podarcis pityusensis. Next base: position 47,869,895 of record NC_138033.1, on the reverse strand, counting down.
CCACAAGTGGGGCTGGGGGTGGGAATGCTATTGTGTTCATGTCCTACTTGTGGATTTCCCATAGGGATTTGTCCTCATGGCTATATTGTTGCCTATGGGAAGTTCACAAGCAGGACATAAGCGCAATAGCATTCTCTCACTTGTGATCCCCAGCAACTGATGTTCAGAGGCACACTTTGATATAGATAGCATATAGCCATCATGATTAGTAAAAAGATCTAGCACTATGGTCCCATCTTCATTTTAATGACTTGTTATCGACAAAGAGACAGAGTGGCAATCCTCCCTAACTGTGAAAATGACAGAGTTCATGTTTCAGTCTGTTCTACCCTAACACCTCTTCTGAAGATTTTTTATGAATTTAATTGTGGGAGGGGTGGATAAATGTGAAATGGTGGCTCACGGTATTATGAGAGTTACTGCTTTAGAAAATTTGATGATTTATTTACTTATGTATTAGTAATTGTATTTTACTGATTTGTTAGGTGTTGTTAAGGATTATGTTATTTTGTGGATTTCTCTCTCTCTCTACCTGTTGTAAACCATCTTTTGACTCATGGAAAGGGTGGTATAAATAACTAACAATATGTATGAAAATGTTATACCGTCCTTCTATTAAAATGACAATGGTGGTGGATGGGATACAATACATTAAAAACTCAGCAGGAAAAAATGAAAATTGCACCATGTGCTTCCTACCTGTTGGTGTCTCTTGCACTTCCTTTCTAGGCTCTTCTTTTCATGCGTCTTTGAGATCCAGATGGTAGTAAGGAGGCCCAGAGTCACCAAGTGGGCATGAACAGTTTGATTCTGCAGATTAATTGACTCTTTGGTGAATTTCTGTATGAATTTTTTCAGACCAATCCCTTTACTGTTTCATAGCATCTTTTGGTTCTGGTAAAGTCTAATAAATCAAAGATGAAGAAATAATTTCTGCATCTGATTGTCCAGCTGATGGATGAAGCACAGAGTCTGCGATTGAACTCCTCTCCAGGTAGGTCCTTGGTAAGGACTCTTCCATCCTAAAATAAGAGAAGACTACATTGGCTCCTTGAGATGGGAACTAAACACAGCTCATAAGTTTTTTACAATCCAGCTCCCTACCTACAGTATATGTTTCAACGCACTGAGAATATAATATACTGCCATTCCATGACCCCTACTACCATATAACTTTATTTCTAATGTGTCTTAGATTATCCAGGGATGGATATATGTATAATACTTGAGACCAGTGCATTCCCTGTGAAAAAATATTTCTCTGAAAGGACATACAATGGGAGCCAGCTAGTGCAGCACCCAGGAAGAAGATATTGATGGGGTTTAACAGCATGCAGAATATGGAAAGGAGAGTCTAAAAGTCAATAGAGTATGTTTTGTGCTCCAGCACTGTAGGAAGGAAGCAGTTGTAGGCAAGAACCTCAGTAATCTGAAAGCATTGCACAATTTGCAAAATCTGAATTAAGGGACCAATGATTCAGAATTTTATTCCATTTTATGAAATACTGAATAAAAGGTAAGTTTTGGTGCCATAAGTGGTAAGTGTCTGATTCTTCCAGTTAGGATGCATGCAAAAAAATCCCTGCTAATGTTATTAGCAGAGCCACTCATCTCCTTACCAGGTTGTGGCCCAGATAAGCCACCCTTTTGCGCCTCCTGGAGCCCCTCAGCCTAGTTTATAGCCCTTCTGCTACTTCTTACTTGAGACATCCAATAACTGTCTCCTCTTATTTGCAGTTTTATCAATAAGGACTCAGCTATGGACAGGCTCCAACTTGAAAAATACAGCCCAACTGTCCCTGGAAGAGCATCTGAGGACTGCTCAGCTTTTAAGGTCTCATTGCATAAAAGCTGAAGTGAGTTCTTACCCTTCTAATCTTTGTCCCCTATTCCAGCACTGCAGGGATGGTCCACACTGGCTTGTGGGCATAGTTCAGGCTGGGTTAATTAAGCATATTGAGCCAATAACCTTCCATGTTAGGATAGTGATATTCATAATTTAATGTATTGCTGCTGAAACATTAGCCTGTCAACAAATGGCACCATGCCACAGAAGTCTTAGTGCTGACCACCTTTCAGTAAAATGAGTGTATTGTTAAAGCAGGCATAAATCATTTATGGTTATGGCTCTATTGTCAAACTGTACATGCAAATAAGCAGTAACTTGGGTAATTTATTTTGCCTTTTGGAGATTATTTTCATGATTTTATTATCCCATTTTATGATTCATAGGCACTGGCCAAATGCCATTTTGTGCCTTTTCAGTGCTTTGCTGCTATTCTGTTAGTCGTCTTCAAAACAAGAGGGAATCTGGCATCAGCACTGTCACAGTCCCCCCAGCTTCCAGCACGGTTGGTGGAAATCCAAGCATCTTATTGTGGATACACCATTCCATTCAAAATACAGGAAAACAATTGACAAGGCTTTATTGGAAAGGATGGTGAATGGAAGAAGTTTTAGATTGGAAACCTCTTTGGCTAGAGACCTGTCAAACCTGTTCTTTGTACAGTCCTATGTTTATGATATTTAAACACAAATAGCAACATAGATGGGGTGTTCTACAAGCTTTCAGCCCACCAGCTGATGAATGGATTCATGTATAGACCAGGAATGAAACCTCAATTGGCTTTTGGAGCACTCTGGCAATTAGCTGCAAGATTGCTGATGTTTTTTCTTCTTCTTCTTTTTTTTTTATTAATCCTGCTCTTCAGCCAAAAAAGGATCTGGAGCAGCTAATGGAACACATGAGGGAATGCACAGGATTCAGAATATGAAAATAAGCAACAGCAGCACTAAGCAGGCATCACAGCATCCAGGAAGGGGAACCTGCAGCTGATCATTTTCAGCAGAGGTTGAAGATTGTGGTAAATCTGTACATAGGGTAGAAGACTTGAAATGTTCTGTGTCCTGATGCTTACATAGCATCTGAAGTCACCCTTGTAAAATATTGTGGTACTTTGCTTGTCATTTATTTATTTTGTTTATTTAAACAATTTATATACCACTTAATCACAGTAATCTCAAGTGGTATACAGGAAACCAAATACAATAAGACTAAAATGAGTTAAAACAATAAAATCAGAATTTAATTTAAAATAGTCTTATTAAAATTTAATTTAAAAAGTATTCAGTAAACACTGGGAGCTCAACAGGAAGGGGGCCTGTGTGACCTCAACTGAAAGGAAGTTTCATAAAATTAGGCCCACTATACTGAATGGGCAGCTCCTTGTGGATACAATCTGTGCATCTGAGCCATGGGGGACCACCAACAGTGACTACCCCAAATACTTCAGTAATCAAACAGGAATATGAAGAATCAGGCAATCCCTGAGGTATCCTGGATCCAAGCTGTTATGGGCCTTGTAAATAAGAACAATGAACCTGGCTGGGTAGCATACAGGCACCAGAGTTATGTGTTGGCAATAGTCTGTCCCAATCAACAGTCTAACTGCAGCATTTTGCATAAGCTAGAGCCTCCAGACCAGGTCCAAGGGTAGCCCCACATAGAGCACATAGTAATAACAGAGTCCTGAGTGAATCATAGCAGTCAGACTATTCCTGTCCAAGAATGGTTATAGTTGGCATACCAGCCATAGCTAGTAAAAGGCGCTCCTAGTCACTGAGGCTACCTTGATCCTCCAGCAACAAGGATGGATTCAGGATAATTCCCCAACTCTGAACATGTTCTTTCAGAGGGAGTGCAAACCTATATAGAACAGGCAACTGGCCTATCTCCTAGACATGGGGACCACCAATCCTCCATCCTTCTGTCTTCCCAGGGTTCAAGCTCAGCTTACTGGATCTCAACTCCACAACTGTGCTCAGACAATGGTCCAGATTTTGCACAGTATTTCTTGACTCAGATGTTATGGAGAAGTAGAGCTGTGTGTCATCTTTGTACTGATGACACTTTGCCTCCCAACTCCAAAAGAGTGCACCCTGTGGCTTCATATAGATGTTGAACCAAAATTTGAAATAGATGATAGACAGATGATAGAAAGAAAGAACCGCATTGAGAACAAGATTGCACACAGTGGTACACTGTAGTGCAAAGACCATTAAACCAAAAAAGCTATCTTCTAATGCTACTCATTGGAAACACCTTGTAGGTAGCAGTAGAACAACAGTAGAAAAATGCCCCTGATACCCAACCCACAGAGCCAGTCCATAAGGATACCATGGGTAGTGGTATCAAAGCAGACAAGAGATTAGGCAGAAGCAGAGAGACACTTCTTCTGTCCCACTCTCGATTCAGGTCATTTAACAGGGCAACCAAGACTGAGTCAGTCCCAAAACTGCACCTGAATCCAGACTGAAACAGATCTAGATAATTCATATCCTCCAGGAACTCCTGCAACTGCACAGCCAGCATTCTTGTCACCACCTTCCCCAAAAAGGGGTATTTGCAACCAGGAAGTAGTAGTTATATACCATGGAATCTGGGGTGAGCTTCTTCAGGAGTGGACACACTACCACCAGTTTAAAGGCAGTAGGCATCACACTGTGTTGTAAAGAATGTGTTCACCATACCCTGGAAACATCCAGCCAACCTCACTCCCCACGGCTAGCTTTCACCAGCCAAGATGGGCAGGGGTCAAGAGAGCAAGAAGCCAGTTGCAGCATTATAAGAGTCATGTCCACATCATCATAAACTGAAATTGATCCCTCAGAGCATAGGAAGGCACTGCATTGGACACCTCAGCTGGAACACCAATGACAGTGGCATTGAAGGCACTATGGAGCTAAGTTACTTTATCCTCAAAGTGTAGTGCAAATTGATCACAGCATGCTGCTGAGTGCTCCAGAGGCCCATCCACTACTTCTGGTACAACTAGCCTATAGAACACCTGAAACAACTCTGCTGGATGGTTCTCTGAGGATACAATGGAGGTAGAAAAGTAATTCTTCTTTACCACCTTTACTGCTGCTTGGTAGGCAGAGTTATGTGACCTAACAAGCATTCGGTCATCTTTGGACTGAGTTTTCCACCACCTGTGTACTTGGGAAAGGGTGGTGAAATTGGGTGCATAATGTCATTGGAAATAAAAAGTTTGTCCTTATCTGCCACCATGAGCTTCTTTGTAGCATTCTCAGGGTATCTACTCACTTGGAAACCTCTCAGCTTAGGAGGTACTAGACTGATGAAGTCGGAATGAACTTCCATCTACTCACTAACGTGCATCTGATTAACTTATATGAACTATTAGATGCATGATCCTAACGTATTTTCCATAAGCTGCTGATTCCATCAATATCAGTATAATAAATATCATTCACTTTAAACAGTTATTGTATTCTTGTGTTGGATAACTCATATATTGTATTAATCTCTTCTGTTATGCTGATTTTTAAAAAACGCTACTTTGCAAACCTCTTGCAATAATTCCATGGCCCCTCAAGGCGTCCACAGCTCACTGGCTGGAAACCACTGAACTAAAGAATACAGATATTAGTGGTGTTGCCAGAAGATTCCCCAAACCACTGGATAAAGTTCATATCCACTGCTGAGGAGGTTCAGGGTGACTATCCAATTTGAGGATCAGTGAGATCTAAGCACACAGCCATTCAGGATATGGTTCAGCATTATAATTACCTCATCACCTCTTCCCAAGCTATTGAATTAAGCCTAATCTTTCTGGGCAGGGCAGGACTGTTTCATTTTACCAATAAGAAGGGACAGTTATTCACTGCAAGTCGAAGAGAGAATGAAAGGAACAAGAAAAGCAAATTATATAAGCTCACTGTGAGTACAATAAATTTTAGAAATTAGGACTGTTTCACACAGGCAAACATTGGTTTGTCACTTAGGCTACAAACATAACAGGGAGCTGCAGCCAATCCTGATTAATGTACCTGTTATGGTACACATGCTTGTCACAGTAACTTTTTGTATCATTATGTGGTACACTTAAAGCATCTTAGATGCACACTTAAGAAATGTCACCTGTGTTGTAGCTCTTGCACAAGTTGTCACATTGATCATCATGCGCTATAAAGATCAACATTCCCAAAATTATTTTTTGACCTATTGCTCAATAATACAGCTTATGCAATTCAAAATGTTTCTGGTGATGATCCACTGAACCTTGACTGAACATAGAAAAGGCTTAGAGCCAAAGCCAGGGTTGTTCACTTTAAAACTGCTCTTGTGGTCTGGAGAGTGTCTCAGGCAGCAGGTGCCAGGAGACTCTATGCCAAAGACTCTGGAGAGCCACTGCCACCCACAGGAGACAGTCCTGGGCTAGACAGATAACATCATATACTGCATTGGATTTCAAGGCAGAAGAAAGGTGGGGTAAAAATGAAAGAATGACTACATTTTGTGCTGCACAGCCAAAAGCAGGAGCAACCATTACTCTCTTAGCTACAGCTACAAGAGAGTTAAAGCTGAGGTTTCTAAATTGCTCTCTTGAGGTCTTATTACTTGTTGATTAGCTCCTTTTGGGGACTGCATCAAACCTTCTACAATAATAAACACTCCCTTCATTGGGAATTCTGTAACAACCTCAACTGCCCTGCAGCCCTCTGTCCTCGCCTGGAAAAGGCAGCGACATATGTGAGAATTGCTTCCCCTTTTGGGTTGTGAGTTCTGGAAGTGGGTGGACATATTGATCTGTGGAATATTTAACAAGCTTATTGAGAGCAGATATACAAGTGTCAGGTTTGTATACTTTCATATTTAACTTCTCAATCCTAAAAGTCTAAGCAGAAACAAAAGTGTACCTGTGGGAAAGCATTTAAGGTAGCTTGGTCCTTGGCTGCTGTCAAAAACAAGCTGCTCTTTGACAAACTAAGTTCCGCACTTGTGTGATGCTGGTCTTGAGCAGCATCACCCCTCTGCTCTAGTTAGTTAGTGTTAAAGTGCCAATTACAAGGACAAGAAGCAACTCTGGAGAATACTGTGGATGTGGGTCAGAAAAGATGAGCAGAACTGGTAGGAGGTCCTACCCTGAAGATTTCTAAATAAAATTTGGCCTTCAGCTTGGCAAAAGCCAAAGCCATGCCATTGAAAACTAATTGTTTTGCCGAGATGATTTATGCCATTATTTGGATTACACTTACAATTCTAAAAGAAAGGGGAAGGAAATACAGAATCTCAAGCACAGGGGACATTGTTCTCCGTTTCTGATATCTGTGTTTCTCTCCAAAACAGGGCATGGGGCCTCCCTAAAATCCTCTGTAATGAATTAGCCTGAAGTTATCTCAAGTCATTGCCTCAAAAGAGCCAGCTACCTGTTGGAAGAGAGGTCTGATCGATGCGAACTAAAGCAGCCGTGCGTGAGCTGTTACACAGTGGTTAGTATTGATCAGAGCTAAAGGCTGCCGATAGGAATGTAGAGGGAACTGACAGGCGGAGAAGAGGAAAGGAGGAAACTGCCTTCGCTGGTGGCAGTCATACAGAGGAAAGCCGATAAAAAGTCAATTCCACTTAAGTTAATAGCTGCTAACTAAATATTTTGGGGGGCAGAGCCTTCCCTCTGTTCCGGAAGTGAGACATCAAGCAAGAGCTGGGCATCGACAGATGAGATCACAGAAAGAGTTGTGATGGCCAGTTGAGCAGAATGAGAAAGACGTAGGCTCCACACAATCTGCTAAGCAAAACCTTGCTGTTGCGTATATCAGAGGGAAGAAGCTGAAAGGTAGCAAACAGCATGGGACCAGGGGCATCTGCAGGATTTTTTCTGGGATGGAAGGCACAAAGTAAAGATTCCAGAGTAATAAATATGTGCACAGACACACACACACACACACACACACACACACACACACACAGCGAGAGAGCTGATCTACCTTTTCTTAAAGTTCTGGCGATTGAGCAATGGTGAGACCCAAACAGACCTGACCTCTGAGAAACAAGCATTCAAGCATTCAAGGTGTGGTTCAAGTGAGGAGGAAGCTCACTAAGCAGAGATGAAACTTGCATATCCCAGGGGCAGTGGAAGAAGCAAATGAGGCACTGTGGAAGGAGTATAATTTGGCCACAAAGAGTAGCACAGATATTGCTGCACAGTTCTAACATTTAACTTGCAAGCCTGTAAAAGTAAAATTTTGCTACAGAACATCAGGGATAAAACCAGGAATCAAACTGTGTTTTGTATAGAATGTATATAATTTACACATTATATACACATTTAAGCATTCATCATCACATTTTCTCTCCCTTCTTCCCCATTGGGAACCGATCTTCTTACATGCACTGGAAAATGAAAATGGACATATTCAGTTTTCTTCCCAATTAGTTAATTGCTGGGTTCTTCTGTAATCTGCACTTGCTGAAGTCTCTCTTCTGACTTGAGTAAAGTTAACTTTTCTTTCTTTCTCTCTCTCTCGTTTTCTCACAAACAAACAAGATTTCTATTAAGTGGACAGTTTTACAGAATTAGGTGTTAAAACTGAACATAGGCATTGATCATGCAGACTTAGGAAACTTGGGTCCTGATTCCAAAGACTAGGAATAGTGTGGGGATCTTTTACAGCCATATGCTTTCTCAGACTCTGGGTGGAAGATTCATGACTGTATCAGGCTCCTGGTTTTAAATCGTCTCAGTCACTCTTGGGTCTGCTACTACTGCTTCCTTAATGGGTCTTGCTGAACTCAATTGTATGCTTAACCAGTGTGACTGACAGAAATCCAATGCTGACCACTTCATTATGTGGTGACCTTGCCCCGCTTTCCTTCTGTCTTTCTAATTCCCCATCCTGGGCAGTGCCCCCTTCCTAATGAGAACTCATTCAAGGTCAAGACCTTCAAGCCTTCACTTTTGGGTGCAAAGTTCTACTGTATCCCAAGAGAAATTCTGCTACTGGAAATCAGCACTTTGAAGTGCAATCTTCCCCAGATCAGTTTGGTACAGTTTGGGTGGGATTCTATTTCACCAATTAATCTCTCATGATCCATCTGCACCCCAATAGGCATGTCTGCTACTGTTCCTCTGTAGAAAGAAAACCTTCTTAGACAAATCTTTTTTTAAAAAGTAATACTGAAATAGATGACATCCCTCTGTGGTAGATCAAAAGTGGTTCAACCAGTCTCACGGGAGGTGTCTACACTGATTATCAATATAAATAACATAATAAATAAAAATAGTAAAAGAAACACTAAATAAAAATTGTAAATCACTTGCAGCCCTCTCAAATATTCCCAGGTCTTTCTGTACCTGTTCCTTAGAACACTTAAAAAAAACAAACGCTGGGAGGGAGCATAACTTACTAGCAGAGCAGTTGTTTTACATGTAGAAGATGGTCCAGGACGTCACCAGTTAAAAAGATAGCAGGTGATGGGAAAGGCCTCTCTCTGCCTGAAATGACAACCCTGGAGAGCTGCTGCCAATCAGAATAGAAAATACTGGGATAGATGGACAAAGAGTCTCAGTGTGGCCGTAGAAGACACACTGCCTTTTTTCTGCATTTCCTCCAAGCAGTCTTAACAAAAGGCAGTTGCATACCATATAGTCAACAGTGCTCACTAATCACAAGAGAACATCTAGGGCAGGGTTCCCCAAACTTGGGACTCCAGCTTTCTTGGAACTATAATTCCCACCATCCCTAGCTAGCAGGACCAATGGTCAGGGATGATGGGAATTATAGTCCAAAAACAGCTGCAGACCCAAGTTTGGGAAATCCTGATTTAGGAGATGGGAGTATGGGAAATTATTCCAGATCTCCACAAACGCAATAACAATTTTAACCCTAACCCAAAGCAATGGCATGAGTGCAAAGATGAAAAATGAGGGAACATTTGGTCAGATTTGTATTTCCAATTTATCTGGTCAAAAGCACCTTGATGTGTCTCCTTCATGTCCTTCTTCCTTATTTTGATTTTTCCTTTTTAGGGTGGTGGTGGTGGCTGTTTTGAAGTTACTATTTGTTTCCAACATTTCCTCCAAGGAGCTCAAGCATACATGGTTTCCCCCCTTCACAACCACCCTGTGAGAGAAGTTAAACTGAGAGACAATGACTGGACCAAGGTCACCTGCTGAGTTTCATGGTTTAATGTGGATTTGAACCCTGGTGTCCAAGATCTTAGTCCAAAACTAACAACTATTTTTTAAAAAATGTAATTAAAATATTAAATAAATAAATACTGTAATACCTAAACAAATAATCATAGCCATAGCTATTGGGGGGTAGCCAGGTTTTTGCCCCGGGTGAAGCTTCCAGAAGGGTGCCATTGAGGCTCCTAGCCTGTGTGTATACACAAATACATACATGGGGTGTGTGTGTACAAAACTGGGTCTTTGACCCAGGTGAAATAATCATTTGCCCCTGAAAATAATCAACAGGTTACTCCTGAGGCTAAGGGTCCAAATAGTCTCTTCAAAGAAATATGATGTCCACACTCCCTGTCCGTTTAACCACAGAAGTTGCACAACCCTCCTTTTCTCAAGTAGCAGAAGTGCTGACTATCTGAAACTATCCACAAAGAGAGAAAGGAAGAGAGACACACACACATACCTATGTGCTCACGCACACAAAAAGCAAACATGATCTGTGATCAATATCTTTACAAGTCTGAAGGAATCCTAGCTCCCAAAGGGTTAATCCAAAGAAGCAAAGCTATCAGACTGTTTAGTGAGCTAATGCTTTTATTGATGGGAAATGCCTTTCTGGCTCCAGGAGAGAAAGCTCCATACAGGTTGCAAGGATACAGCCTGGTAAAGTGGGAAATCACAGAGACCTGGCACCAAAGGATCTGCATGCAAGGCTTTTTCACCACCACTTTCAAGTGCAGGCACTCAAAGTAACCAAGCCACCCAAGAGCTACTCCAGTCATGAGATCATCCACATTAAACAGCTTCAGGGTAAGGCACCCTAGTCATTGCCTCAAATGCCAAGCAAATCTTAGCCTGAAAATCCCATATAAAGAAGGTCCTGCTCAGATGGCTTAATCTCCTGTTCGTGGTTTTTTTTACAAAATGTACAGAGCATTCCTTTTTAAAACTATCCAGTGCCTGCTGGTTGTGATATCTGGCCTTAAAAATGTTACCAGTTTGCTTCAAATTATCGGCATCTATCTAGTAGGCTATCTGTGGTCACTGCCAGGGTCAGGGATCAAGGTGTAGTAGTCTGCTAATAAAGTGTAAGCTAATGTTGTTGTCAAATTGCTGGAGTAAACAGACAGTGCCCACTTCCCACTGATGAACTTCCTCTGGGGTTGGGGATATTGGCTTTATTGGAAAACTGCCAGTTGCAGAAGTGATGGAAGTGGCTTGTAGCAGAAAAAGACATCTTGATTTTGTAAAAGGATGAGTTCTGTAGTTGATAACCATCTGAAAAGCAGTTCATTGACTGACTGTACAATGACATTTATTAACGATCTCAGGGCATGACCAGGTGTGGGTTTGGTCAGTGCCTGGAAGACAGCCTGTCTAAGAACCCCTTATACGATACTTTTAGTTCCCTTCTATTAGGGAGCTGGAATATAAATCCAACAAATAAACATAAATGAATAAATGGTTGGTTACTCCTTATATAAAGAATCTCAAAATCTGCATCACCACTATTCCACTTGGCTGAATAGCAAGCTATTTTATTACTTTACTGCATTTTTATTCTATCTTTCTTCCAAGGTGCTTCCCTCTGTCCAAGGTATCCTGAACCCAATAAATAGTCATATTGTTGACAAAATCCTCACAGTTACTTCCAACTCTACAATTCTATAAAAAACTGAGGTGTATGGCCATATGCATTGATGGCTTTACCTGTTGCTGTCCAGAGAACTTTTGAACTTATGTATGGTCTGACAGCATGCATTCTATTGGGTGGAGGGTGGATTGTTTAAGACAATCTGCTACCCACAGGTAGCTACCGAACTACTGATGAATTCTGCAATCTTATTAATGTCAGAAGGATCCTGTCGGTAAAGGTAAAGATAAGATCCTGTCTACAATCCATAATGCAGGGCATTTACATAGCTTTTAAGGGCAGAATTTCTGAAGGACACCTGGAAGACATGGCTTGGCTGGATATAACTTTAATTAATGTTCCAAAGTTGGGGAGCTTTCCGGATGAGATTTTTCCACAGAGCACATACTTAAATTATGGAATTTATTTCCAGAAGAAGTAATAATGGCCAGTAACCTGGATGACTTTAAAAGTGGATTAGACAAATTCACTGAGGATAAGGCTATCAACAGCTACTAGCCACGATAACTATGTTCTACCTCCACTGTCAGAGGCAGTATGCATCTGCATGCCAGCTGCTGAAAACCAGAGGAGGGGAGAGTGCTGCTGTGCCCAGGTCCTGCTTTTTTGCTTCCCACTGACACCTGGTTGGCCACTGTGAGAACAGAATGCTGGACTAGACGAATCGTTGGCATGATCCAGGAGGCTCTTCTTATGTATATCTTTAACATCCCAGAGTGACCAAGTGGATGAATAGCCCCTGCCTGTATTTAATCTTACCCCATGTTGTGGGATGAGTTTCAGCTGACACAATCTGATGACATGTACAAGGTGCAGTAATACACCCAGCATCATGTCCTGTGAATCCCTGCCCCACACTGCTGAAGAAATCAAGCCAGCAGGGTATGGTCAGTTGGATCCAGAATGTGATTAATGTGTGTTTGTGCAAGAGGGTGGTCCCTGCTGCCTTTCAAAAAGCAGCAGTATGGCCAGCCTAAAGCCCATCCTGGACCCATTGGTTTGTGATAGCTACTGCCCAGTCCCAAATACTCTGTTTTTGATTAACGCAATTGAGAGGAGGGTGGTGGGGCAACTACAAACACCCTTGGATGATACTGATTGCGTACATCCATTCCATTCTAGTTCAGACCTAGTTTTGGGACTGAATCAGCCTTGGTTACCCTGACGGATTGCCTTCATTGAAAGAGAGTCAATGAGAATATTACTTTGCTTTTCCTCTTCTCTCTGGCTTTTGTTACTATTGACCGTGGTATCATTTTGGGCCAGCTATTAGGGAAACTGTTTTACAGTGGTTCTTTTTCTATCTCCAGGGTTGGCTCCATATTATATAATTGGAGAAGTGTTTGTCAGTCCCAACAGTTATGCTACGCGGTTTTGCAGGGCACGATTTTATCCCCAATGCTTTTTAACACTTATACAAAGCTGTTGGGAGCAGTAATGAAGGTATTTGGAGCATTGTGTCATTAGTGTGCTGATGACACGCATCTCTTCAACTCTCTTTCTCCATATTGAAGCTAGTGTAGCTGTGCAGAAACTGTACTGGTGTCTAGAAGCAGGCCAATAAAAGGAGCTTGAATCTACAGAAACTCTGTGGGTAAGCAGTTCCTGGGCCCAGGAAATATGTCAGTTGCTTGTTCTGGATGGGGTTGCACTCTCTCTAAAGGGGCAGGTACATAGCAGGGGGATGCTCTTTGATCTACCTCTATCACTGGAGGCCCGAGGAGTTTCAGCAGCTACAAGCACCTTCTTTCTGCTTTGGTTGCTGTGACAGCTACATCTGTTCCTGGATAAGGATAGCTGACCAACGATATTCCAGGCATTGGTAACCTCCAGATTGAATTACTGCAATGTGCTCTATGTGGGGCTTATCTTAAGGTGGTCCAGAAGCTACAACTAGCGTAGTTATACGGAGATGCCCTACTGACAAAAAGGTACACTGGCTGTACAAAGCCCTAAACAACTTAGGACCAGATTACCTCTGAGGATTTGCTACCTTCTATAGCCCAGTCCAGTCACTTTGATCCTCAGCAGAGACACTCCTAGAAGTACAGTATGCTCCTGAATGCCCTCTTATGTCCACTGAGACCAAAGCTTTTAGAGTGGAAGCACCTTCCTTTTGGCATGCACTCCCAATGAATATCAAGCAGGCATTTAGGCTCCTGCTTAAAACTCTTCTTTTTACCCAGACATTCCCCGAGGGGTATCTGCATTAGTACAGTAAGTTATGTTGATGTACTAATCTGATCTATGAAGTATTCTATGTTAGTTTTGTTGATATAGTTTTATTATTGTTTATTATTGTTGATTTTATGTTATTCATTGCCATCCTTTTAAAAAAATATAGTTGGTAGGGAATTTTTATACAAATAAATAATTTAAATAAACCACATGACAAATATGCCTGGTGTGGACAGTAAGGGCCCATGTCAATATAAAATGGTGATCTCTGTGCCAGTGTCTGCCAGAGAACTAAAAACCCAAAGGGTCTCCATGGAACCCAACAGTGTTGTAAAGGCAGAAAAGAATCTCAGCAACAGATGAACATCATATGACACAAATGATCTATTTGAAGAGGAGCAGCTCCAGGAGCAGAATCAGATGCCTCCCTGTTCACCATCTAGAACAGGCTTCAGTTGGTATTTAGTTGCTTTTCAGAATTGTTCTAATACTCACTTAGTGCCAGCAGTTAACTGACAAAGATGTAGAAATGAAGCACCATCTTAAGTCTTGCTCACATTTTTCTTCTTGTGATTTGCATATTCAAGGTCTAGATGCCTGGCTGTCAGAGATGGTGACAGTTGTGGGGGCTTTCTAGCTTTATCAAGGGGGATTATTTCAACCCAAATTATTCTGCATTGTAAATGTTTAAATCTACATTAAACCCTGATTAATTCATGAAACAGCCTGATAGCGTATTTACTAGAAGGAAAAAAAATCAAATTATTATGGCCAATTCCCAACCAAAGTAGCCTTTAAAATGCTGTATTCTGAGCTTTGGCTAACAAAAATGTTTTTAAAATTATACTTCATTTTGGAAAAGCTCTCTTTAATTTTATAGGCAATCTGAATCCTTCAGCACTTTTGCACAACACAACAGGAATTAATAAAGTAGATAAATCCTAAATAAATCTGGATTTGGGTTAACTGTGACTTGAGATTTAGAACACTGTAGGAAAATGAAAAGGGGCGGAGGCAGGTCTACCCCTAAAGCTGCCTGTGCATGAAGAAGGGATGTGCTGAGGAGGAGGGTGGGGGTTGGGGATCCAGTCGAGCTGGGTAATCAAAGAGCTTATCATGGTAGTTCTGAGGAGATGTTCAAAGATCTTGTCTGGCCACAGGCTTGGTAAGGTCACATCAAATGCAGTTCTCAAAGAAGATTATAGGGGAGCTTGGTTTGTGAGATTTGTTGCAGCAAGCTAGTTGGACTACACTAACTCAGAGTCCTGTCACAGGCAAATCTGGCTTCTTTCAAACCATTTTGGAAATGAAGGTCTGGCTCCAAACAATAAGCAAAAAACAGCTTTGCAAAAAGGCAACTCAGGTCTTTCTAGATCCCTGCAAGCAATCCACTCCTCAGAAAAAAAACATTTGGGGAACGCCCTTGGATTTGCTATATTGGATTCAGAGAAGATTGTTTAAGCAGAGTTCTGTGGTATGATGCTTTCCTGACTCCTCTTCCACCCCCACGCTCCAGCATCTCCTACACTCCCTCTGAATGCAATAGGGTGCAGGAGCTGCAGCAGGCTTGGGAAATTGGACAAAGACAGTAAGACTGTTTTTCTATTCATGCAGGATACCTCTGGATCCAACCTTTTGATACTCTATGCCAGCCTTTCACCTTTCCTTTTTACATGAAGAGGAAGAAAATGGAAGTGACTAAAGAGGTGAAGAGTATTCTCGTTGTAGAGTGTACCACACACAACCATCTGTCCTGGAGAGTTAGGCATCTATCTTCACATATTCATTCATTTCGAGGAAAATATTATAAGAGCATATAAAACATTTCAAGACTTTTTTCCAGAAAAGAACTCACCAGAACTCAGTTCTGGCACCTTTCAGGTGGGCGCCATTGCCATTCTAAGAGAATGAGGGAGATGTTCATGGTGAGTTCCATCACCTCTTTTTCTAGAAAAATAGCACTGTTCAAGACTTTTTATGACACTTGGAAAATTAACCCTGCAAATAACTAGATCTATTTGTCTGGATTTTAGACTGCTGTAAATGTTTTTGAAACTTACTCATCCCTCTCAGCTTCCTCTTGAAGAAATGGAGCAGATGTGCACTGCTTGAGTGCTGAGTCTTACAAATGACCAATAGAACTATTCTCCCTGAGACTGGAATGACCAGAATGACACAATGACCAGAGCAAGAACTAAGAAGTAAGAAGAAAGGACAAAAATGTACTCATCAATTCATGTTTTTTGGCACCAATGTCTAAAGTTTACAGTGCAATCATATCATTCCCTCAACAGCAAGCCACACATAAGAAAGTTGCCACCAACATAAATCAAAATTCAGCTGTGTTGGAACATTCAGTTTTCAACATACAAGACAAACTCTGACCTGTGTCCAAGTTCAAGAAATAAGAACATTCCACAAGCCAGCTATTAAAACTATTTATCACATCAGGATAAAATGCACAGACAAGAAATTACAAGGTAACAATTTTTGATCATTGTTTTATGTGTCCCTATCCAAAAATGCATAAATGGTTCTTCCTCACACAAAGAAAAAACCTTTACCTACAGTACATGTTACTTAGGCCAATTAGTGCAAAGCTCTGTAACCAGCCAAAACACAGCAGCAATGTTTATTTTCCTAAAAATGCATGGCAACCCCCCAAATTTTGAGAAAGCTTATTAGTCAATCTGTGCTATGGGGCATTCCTGGCCCCTCCAGCCTTGTGAGCAGCATGAAGGACTGAATTTAAGAGTAAGAGAAACCAGGTGCATAAACCTAAGAGAATGTTACTAACATCAAAATAAATGAGTTTGTTCATTTTCAGTTTTAAGTGTGTGGTTTGCTTCTTTTTACTAACACCCCTGTTGTAGTACTATTATTGTTATAATTTTAAAAGAGTAACTTGATATCTGATGAGGCTGGGAGAGAAACAGGTTTTCCAAATACGAATGAGGAAAATGTGTTTGGTATCTCAGACTCAACACAGGGATTTGATGATGCAGCACCTCATTTTCCTTGCCCATTTTATTAGGCACAGCAGCAACACTGACTGTGTAGTACTTGCATTCACAAGAGCTCTGCCTATCCAGTAGAGCTCCCATATAGCTTAGGACAGACGAAGGAATGTTCAGGGCAGTGGCAGAAGGCTATTCATAGTGGCACAGAGGATGGCCATAAACTTTCCCAAGCTAACTCCTAGATCTCCCCATGGAATAGACTTCTCCATTCACCCAGTGACTTAGACAATCTTTCTTCCAGAATGGCCTGTTGAATGTTAATCTTTTCTGTCCATGTCTTCCATGTGATTAAACCATTTCCTAAACAAATCATTACTATTTATTTTTTGTATCTTCTGTTCACCAATAAATATAGTTCAAAACCCAGTAGAATTTGGGAAATCATATTTTGTCTGTTTATGACAGATAGGACTGCAATGTTGATATCTAAATGCCATCCCAGAGTTTCTCATTGCTGCCAAGTTGGTGTGAACATTAACAAAACACACCAATCGGGGATTATGCTGGCAACAATGTCTAGGAATTCAATTCAATTCAACGTCTAGGAATTCAAAATGACTCCTGCTGGCATGCCCAGCAGAAAACCAAGCTGTATCAGGGCAAAGGGGTTTCCAGAGCTCAAACCCACACCATAAAGACCACAGCAGCTCCTTAGCCCCTCAGTCACAGCATGGACACTGGCCCAAGCAAGCGGAGATTAATAGTTTCCACAGCAAGGTGACAAGGCAAAAGCCAGCACCTTGAAAGAAAATCAAGGTGTGGGTTCAGAACCACAGGCCATGTTTCCACAGCTAAGTTGTCACAGCAAGGCCCTGCAACAACTGGCTAAGTTTTATAGCAGAGCTAGGTATTCATTTTCTGGAGGCCCTAGCATTGAATACAGGCTACAAACTGATGCTAGGCAAGATGGGGGCCCCTCTACACCAAGGAGAAAGATGGGAACCAACCAGTCATTTTGGACACACGAGAATATAACAATAGCCTTGCTGGATCAGGCCAGTGGCTCATCTAGCCCAGCATCCTATTCTCACAGTGGCCAAACAATAGTACTCTCCCCTCCTGCAGTTTTTAGCAACTGGAAATTGGGTCATACAGCTTCTGACTATGGAGGCAGAGCACAGCTATCATGGCTAGTAGTCATTGATCGTCTTATCCTCCATGAATTTGTCTAATCCAGTCTTAAAGACATTCAAGTTTATGGCCATCACTACCTCTGGTGGAAGCTCATTCCATAATTTAACTATGCGCTATATGTCCTGGATCCTCCAACATTCAGCTTCAATTGGTGCCCATGAATTTTAGTGTTATGGGTGAGGGAGAAATACTTTTCTCTATCACTTACTATATCCTGCATAATTTTATAAATTTCTATCATGTCACCCCTTATTCACCTTTTCTCCAAACAAAAAAGTCCCAAACCTGTAACCTTGCTTCATAGGGAAGTTGCCCCATCCCCTTGATCATTTTGGCTGCCTTTTTCTGGATCTTTTCCTACTCTACAATATCCTTTTTTACCATCCCTTGCTCTGGCAACTCATGTGACCTCCCCCCACCCCTTTTTTTTGCAAGGTGGGCCAGCCCTGTCCCCCATCCCCAGTGTGCAGCCTATGCTTACAGCTCAGCTTCTGCCTCTCCTCTCCATGGAGGGAGGGGGGAGAGACTGCAGTGACTGAGTATAATCATCCCTTTGTGTGTGCATCCACTTGTTGACTACAGGCATCCAGAAGGTGCTTCTGTAAGGCAAAGGTGTTCATGAGTTTACCCAATCATGGCAATGTTTAAGCACAAAGCTTGGCCTTTCCAGGAGTCAGAAACTTCAGAAACAGGTGCAGCAGCCTTACTCTGAAGCAAGTGTTTCCCCTTTCTTGCTTACTAGTAAGAGGTGCTCTATCCTGGCACCAGGCCCATACAGGGGAGTGAGCAGCCAAGTATACTTGCCCTTTGCTCAATGAGCTAAGCTGGCTGGGGGGGGGGGGCACCAGACACTGGCTGCTTTTTTGTTTGAGTTTATAACTTTATTCCAACAAGAGTCCTGCCCTGGGCCTCAGACAAGCTCTGTATGTGCCTGCCTGGCACTCCAGTTGTTGGAGAGATTGAGGGTTGTTATTGTATGTTTGTGTCCGGAGTCCCAAGATGATGTATCTGCTACAGTTCTAGGAAGGGGAAAGTTAGCAATGTGCTCAGGTTCCTATGAGTGTTATGAAGACAGGCTGCATTGTGCTAAGTGTTTCACTGTATGCAAAGGGCCATTTCTTCCAGATTCCCATTATCAAAGTTCCCCATTGAGAGAACTAAGTATGCATTAGGGCTGAGCAATATCTGGTTTTCAGCATCATGAGGTATCAGCAGCTAAAGATCGCAATATTCCACTATATCACAACGTCTGAAATTAGAGATCAGGCATGAGGATGAGGGAAGGAGCAGTCACGGAGATCGTGCAGATGGGGTGTGTGCAGATCAGGCGTGGGAATATGGGAAGGAGCAGTCATGGAGATCAAGTGAGTGTCCACTGTGGCTGCTGCTGCTTTCCTGCTGACTGAGAAAAGCTGCTCTGCCTCAGTGCCAGGGGAAGGTAGTGCCACAGTGCCTTCAAGTGAGGAAAGGCAACTCAGATCAGCAGTGATGGCCGTGCCTCTCCATCAGCGTGAGGGAAGGCAGCTCAGATAAACATGGTTATTGGCTGAGATCACTGTGCAATATCGGTGGTGCCTTGAAATTGGCTGCCCTGCCCTCCCTCGTGTGAGTAGCAAGTAGTGATATATTGCTGCATATTGCCGGATCAAAATCATTATCGCAGTGTGATTTCAAAACTGATTTTGGCCAATATATTGAAAAATTGCATAGCGCTAGAGTGCATGATAGGAGACCCGAGTTTTGACCTCAGTCCTATGCAACTGTTGTCTAAACTGTGGTCTCTGACTGTGGAGTTTGTGGGTTGTATCCAATACAACCCACAATAACTCAAAGGAGACCTATTGAAATTGATGGATGTGACAAAGGGCTCACCCACACTTAACTTCTGTCCTGTGCTTTCTAGGCACATGTCTGTGCTTTCCTGATCTGTGTCCAAGTGCTCTCCCCACCCACCACCACCTCTTTCACCAGGAAAACCCACTCTTTCATGCTGAAGTGGAACAAATGGCAATTCAATGGGCTAGTGCTAGCGTTAAAAAAGGCACTTGAAAATGGAACTTTAAAGTGTGGGCCTGTGCCTAGAAACATGGCACAAAAGCAAGTCTGGATGATCCCTAACTTAAGTGCATTAATTTCAATGGGTTTATTCAAAGTTGAAATTAGTGTTTGTCCCACTGCTTCCCACCCCAGGGAAAACCACTCTTTAGCATTCAACTTGAGCAAGCAGCAATTCAGGTTTTCTCCAGATGGACGTTTGCTCCAATTTAGGACTAAAAGGTTGGTTTTCTCTGGGGAAGGGAGCAGGGCAAGGAGAAAACTGCTTGGACCCATGCCTAGAAAGTGCAGGTCAAACCACTTGGAGCCACACTTTCTAGGCACAGGACAAGTGGAAGTATGGATGAGCCCTTAGTTGGATGAGCCCTTTAAACCACCCAGAGTGGCTGGAGAAACCTATTATTATTATTATTATTATTATTATTATTATTATTATACTGGCAGAAATGGTATGCTGTTGCTGTGAGGAATTGAAGTTACACCGTATCTGCTCTGTTTCAGACATTTTGCCAGTATTTAGTTATGAAAAAAGGGGAACCAATAATTAATAAGGATAGGATATCTGGAAATACGCAGAAGGAGATTGAGGACAGGTAGACAAGAGCAAATGTAAAAATAGCGAACACTGCCAGGGCTCCTTCCCTGTCTGTAGTGGTGGTTATAAAAGCAGCTCAAGGTCTATAGGTTAATAGAGAATGTATTAAGTCACAAAACTCTAGGGCTGAAGAGATGTGATGTTTCTCCTAATCCAACTTGCTTCTCTGAATCAAGATTTAATTTATTGACATACAGCAACAAAGTTCATTTCAAAGTACTGAGATATCTTTGCAAATTGGCACATGGCATAGTAAGTGGTGAGAGACAGATCCCTACAATTAAGAAATGCACAAAAAAAGGCTCATTTACCTGGACCCTCCTCTACTGGTGATATTACCATTGGTGATGTTACCTGGGGTTACAGCACAAAGCTGACCTCAGCTGTTTGGAACCTATTAAATTCCTACTCCTGCAGGCCCTTATCAGGCAGCCATCCAGAGGCACACACAACTCCTGCTATTAACCCTGATCTCCATGTTAGTTCCTTTTGCCCATATTCTGCCGCATTCCCTACCCATTGTGGAGTCTCATCTCTTAAAAGCATCTCTCTGCAGCGATGCCTGCCTTCTGGCCACTAAACATTTCCTTGTCTTCCCAGCACCAAACATAAAGGAACATCTGTCTTTGGCCAGGGTAGTTGACTTGATAGGTGCAATGTAATGGAGGACTACCCCCTATTGCAGAGACTGATAACATGGCTGGCCCTGGAATAAAAATGGCATCTCAGTAGCCAAATAAAAGGGCAGGGTATGTTCACTTATTCCTGTGCCCTGAATGACTCTATGTAAAATGGAGTGCTCTTTATGGTGAAGTTATTCAGTTTTACTAAATACCTGCACAAAGCAATGTGTACCTAGTCAAAATTCTCCCTGCCACTGCTATGACAGAGATCGCCTACCTTAAGTACTACTACTAAAATGAGGCTGCATTTTAAGCTGTATTTTAAGCTGTATTTTAATTGTTTGTTTGTTTGTTGTTTCTTCTATCACGTTTTATTATAATTCATATTTGGTGTTAGCTGCCCTGAGCCCGGCCCTGGCCGGGGAGGGTGGGGTATAAATAAAAATTTATTATTATTATTAAGTAGCAGAAGCTTGCAATATATAAATCATCTATCAAGGTGCTCCTGAGTAAAATGGAAAAGCCTATCTTATTTCTCCTCATTTTTAATCACCTCAAATCACCTCAAAATAATTGGTCCTCGAGCTGCTGCAACCCCTGCAATAACATGAGCCTTTTAAATTATTATACAAAAAAAAAACAAGAAAGAGATATTTGGAAATCTATCCATTATCTGGTTGCATTCTCCATATGGCCATAACAACAGAGAGAGAGAGAAAAAAATCTGCCATTTGTCCCCCAAACCACATATTTAATCCATGTGCTTATGTCAAACTTAATTACAGCACATTTGGCATAAAATAACAATCCACATCCTTGGAGAGGAGAATTTAAGTAGTTAATACGTGTGATTGAGTGAAATTGCTTTGTTGAATGTTTATGGGAAATT
This sequence comes from Podarcis pityusensis, assembly GCF_964106645.2. Taxonomy (NCBI): domain Eukaryota; kingdom Metazoa; phylum Chordata; class Lepidosauria; order Squamata; family Lacertidae; genus Podarcis; species Podarcis pityusensis. The sequence goes on along the minus strand of NC_138033.1, from coordinate 47,847,755 downwards.
TAAGATGGATGAAATGTGATGATATTTTAACCATGTAGATGCCAGTTCTGGGTTTTAAATCTGCATTTTTCCTGCCATAACTCCAGTTTTGGTTCCCAACTTTTAAACTACCCAGCAATTGTGTCCTTAACAGCAGAATAACATGTAGAAATGAAAAAGATGACATATACTCCATCTCTACATGTTAGGATGCAGTTTAAAACTTTGCAACCTCCAGAACAGGCATCATATTTTTAGCACTTTAAGAACTTGTGCTTGAGCCTGCTTTTCCCTTCTCCCTCTCATCACTTTTCCCTTTTGTGTCATGTCTGTATAGCATGTGAGCCTTAGGGCAGGGACCATCTTAGCACAGATTTAGGTCAGGCTTGTAAGTCTCTGAGAACCCTTTTGGATAAAAGATGGGGATAAATGCCTAAATAAATATATCCATGGTTACTGTTGCACCCAGAACACTCAGTATGAAGGTCGCCTTAAAAACATCTTCAGAGGGTTCATTCTTTCTTAATACTGACAACCTGCTGAGTGAACTATCAAAGACCAGGCTGGGTGGAGGAGCTACACATAGCCTTGATGTGGATAATAATGGTTTTGTTTGTTTGTTTGTTTGTTTGTTTGTATCTATGCATGTATGCATGAAGCGCTTTTTTTCTTTGGGGACGTAGGGTACGAATACCCCTAAACATTTTGTGAATCTAAGTTTGGCCCCATTGAGGGATATTATTTCAATATGAGTAGGAAAATTAGAGAAGCCCTAAACATTTTTTTAGAAGAAAAAGCAATGTATGTATGTATGTATGTATGTATGTATGTATTTCCCACTATTTTCCCCTGATGGGCTCAAGGTGACTTACAGATAAAAACAAGAACTGCTAAAAACATAGAAACATCAATAATTAAAACACAATTAAACATTGATAGAAACTACAGGCATACATAAAATCTGTTTAAAACATACCAATAATTACAATAAAAACAGCACAAGCCCTCTCATTAAAAGCAGTCAATTCCCTGTTGGAACAAGAAAGACTTCACTTGCCAGTGAAAGAACAGCAAGGAGGGAGCCAGTCTAGCTTTTTTAGAGAGGGAGTTTCAAAGTCTGGGAGTAACCACTGAGAAGGGAGATGGGCTTCCCCTGAATACTGTATCTCAAAACCCAGGTAGGTTCACATGAGGGAATATTCCTGAACGTATTTTATCAAGCATTTTAATCAATAATCCCCTCATTTATTCTCTAATACATGAACAGGACCTAATGGCTATAAAGCAGGGGGTACAGATCTTGGAAAGCTATAATGTGGCCCATGAAATGAAGATCCCCGTCCATGTACAAGCACACATGAGCATCCAAGAGAAGCTTCTTAACCACCTAAAATGTGAGTGGGAACATTTTGCACCCACACTAACATTTTGTACTGCACATGAAAGGGAATTGTGCTATGCCTTGCATTGCTTGATATCAGCCCAGGACCATCAGTCAATAATGGCTCACACCATAATAGTGCATGACAAATTACAGGGGCAGTCATATGAGAAATCTGTTTGGTTTGATAGAAAGATCTACTAATAATGAGGGACTAAAGCTTAATTATTTGCTTCTTGCCTTGTTACCTAAAAGTTGAAAGTTAAACACCTAATCCCTGTCAGCCTTTCATTGATTATGGAGACAGAAATCATATCTGTTATCATATTGGATTCCTATTTCAGTCAGGAAGTTTGATGCCCTCTCCCATCTTACTCTGAGTAGTTAGTCCCTCTTCCCATGTCCACTGGAAATAACTGTCTCCTCTGCTAGATCTGAGATTCCAGACAGAACTTTCCCATGCCACCATCCCTCAAAATAGCCTGTGTTCCTCAGTATTTATAGCAGCAAGACTCTGCTGGGCTGATTTGTTTGGATTTCCACTGTTTTTGTGTTTAACTCACCCCTCACCCATGGGCAATTTCTTCAGGCTGTTACTGATGGGATATGTTTGGGTGGCAGAGACAGCATTCAAGATGGTAGCTGTGCAGAATAGGCATGGGCTGCAGAGAGAGAGGGTGGGGCAGAGGTTTTGTAAGTAGCTGGGACAATGAGAACAAGGCAGGCAGTATGCCAAGCATGGGATGGCTGCCAAAACACAGATCATTAGCTTGGGCCAGCTATAAGCAAGGAAATGAGAAACATATGTGGGAGAGCAAGGTTAGGAGTGAGGGCCTGTGGGTCAGTGACAGTCGTACGAAAACGTTTCCCTTGTTCTTCAGCTGCAGCCTGACAGTGTCAAATGCCATTCTGGTAGCCTTGATTTCTCATGGTGCTCAAGCTTGTTTTGGCCTGATATGGTTTTTTGTTTCTCTTTCACTGATGGGAGCTTTTGGGAGGAGGAAGGGAACAGACAAGGAAGCTTTTGGGAGGAGGAAGGGAACAGACAAGGAAGCCTTTCCCCTCCCCCACCCCGGCTATGGGAAAAAGCAGTTTAAATCCCAACTGCCCTGGGAAGAAAGGGCGGAGTTCTCAAGTAGGTCTTGGTGTTCTTTCTTAAATGTAACTAGCTGCACCTCATTACCCGATACTGAAGGCCTTTTGTGCTTTTGCAGAGCTGTGCTACCTGAAAGCTGTGACATGCTGCAGCTTGTAGTATCTACTTTTATTTTATGATGCTAACTGTTTGGTTTTGACATCTTTTAACTATTCTCTATGTAGACTTCAAGTTACGTTGTTTGCAAATAATTTTGATTTTCTCCCAAGTTTGCTGATCCATCAGTCAGCGAAACTTAGTGAACTGTCTACAGCTCCAGCATCTCTCATTTTTCACTCATGAAGAGTTTATAGGCAACAACTTATAGAATTTTTTCCACCTTTTCCCAAGCATAGCACAGATGGAGGTGAAACAGTATCTGGATATGGGAAGAGCTCTGGTTGACATGCAAGTTCCATTTTTTAATATTCTGGGATGTGTGGTGAGGTATTGTTTGTTGTATTTATTTATGTTCCTTTGGGTGTTATGGTTTTATGTCTCATTTTTTATTTAAATTGCTTTTGTACTTATTCATTGTAAGTTGCCTAGTTAACCTTATGTTATCTATGTTGCATGTATATTGGCATCCATCTGTCCAAGACATAACAGATGAGTGTGCCATTGGGAGTAAAGTCAAACCGTCTGAGAGTTACAGTGCCTGCTGTGGCTGTAGAGACCAATACAGGAAAGACATATTTTATTGCAGCTGGGGCATATGAAGGCATCCAGTTTTGCTGTTACAGATGTACCATGGCCTTTATTTTCTCTGAGCTCCTCCCTGCGGTCATTTTTCCTCTGGTCACGGCTGTGGATACACAACCTGTCTGTCTCCAGGCACTGCTGTCAATTGCAAGGGATTCCCACACGGCGGGTTTAATGCTGCCAACCTACATGTCACATTTGCAGACATCTTTATAACGCAGAGTTGGTCTGCCAACAGGCCTGGTGCTTGCCACATGCTTGAGGTGGTAGGTGGTTTTGTCTATCTGGGCTCCACCATAACCAGCAACCTTTTCATTGATTCTGAGCTGTACAATCGTATTGGTAAGGCAGCTATAACAATGGCCTGCCTCTCCAAAAGGGTATGGGAGAATGTGATGCTAACAACCAATACCAAGATGAAGGTCTACCAGGTTTGCGTGTTGAGCATGCTGCTTTATGGAAGTGAGTCATGGGCAACTTACACCTGCCAGTAGCAATGCCTCAATGCCTTCCATACGTGCTGTGTCAGGAATATTTTGGGTACCACATAGCAGGAAACTAATGTCATAAGTAAATAACAATTAATTAATTAATTAATTAATTAATTATTCTTATTCACATTCACACCTGGGACTGCATGATAAGTTTTAGGGTGGAGTAAGAAAGGGACAGCAGTCACGAAATTAAAAGACGCCTGCTTCTTGGGAGAAAAGCAATGACAAACCTAAACAGCATCTTAAAAAGCAGAGACATCACCTGGCTAACAAAGGTCTGTATAGTTAAAGCTATGGTTTTCCCAGTAGTGATGTATGGAAGTGAGAGCTGGCTGATCGCCAAAGAATTGATGCTTTTGAATTATGGTGCTGGAGGAGACTCTTGAGAGTCCCATGGACTGCAAGAAGATCAAACCTATCCATTCTTAAGGAAATCAGCCCTGAGTGCTCACTGGAAGGACAGATCCTGAAGCTGAGGCTCCAATACTTTGGCCACCTCATGAGAAGAGAAGACTCCCTGGAAAAGACCCTGATGTTGGGAAAGATTGAGGGCACAAGGAGAAGGGGACGACAGAAGACGAGATGGTTGGACAGTGTTCTCGAAGCTACCAGCATGAGTTTGACCAAACTGCGGGAGGCAGTGGAAAACAGGAGTGCCTGGCGTGCTCTGGTCCATGGGGTCACGAAGAGTCGGACACGACTAAGTGACTAAACAACAAAGAAAGGGAATCTATTCCAAATATTATTTTCTAATGAAAGTTTAAAATACTTAAAAAAGGTAAAAGGACCGCTGACCATCAGGTCCAGTCGTGACCGACTCTGGGGTTGCGGCGCTCATCTCGCTTTATTGGCAGAGGGAGCCGGCGTACAGCTTCCAGGTCATGTGGCCAGCATGACTAAGCCGCTTCTGGCGAATCAGAGCAGCGCACGGAAACGCCGTTTACCTTCCCGCCAGAGCGGTACCTATTTATCTACTTGCACTTTAACGTGCTTTCAAACAAAAGCTGGCTGCAATTCTGACTTGACACTGTAACAAGAATCTGAGGAAGTATTATAGAGAAAGCAGGTGCCATACAGAACATGAAAATATTCAGTTACACTGGCCATTGCATAACAGAAAAATACATTTCCTGTTGGTCCTACAGCTGCCTACCTTCCTCTCTGTGTGCAGGGAACCAGCATGGGCTAAGGTAGAGCTGCTTGAGCTGAATGACTATACAACCCCATGTTATGCAGAAGCACCCATAGATGCCGCTTCTCATCCTGTCCCAAGACAAGCAACAATGCAGTTTAGGCATGTGTGGTGGTGGACTATCACATTACTGAGACAGTAGCAATCTTTTGGAGGTTCTAATAACAACACCTATTTGAATCCTCACCCAACTCAAATTTGTCTCAGGAGTAGGTCAACTAATTGTTTCTTAATCTGCTTCCAAGGTAGAAATTTTCTGGATTTCAACTCTCCTTAGGATTCCAGGGTATGGGCACTTGTGCTCCCTGGAAACTCTGGCCATAGTCACAACTCTTGTCCAGTTTTCCTTTGGCCACTGTTGGTCTCTTCAGGAAATGGTAGCAAACGCTCCCTTGCCTGGATGTCAACTCTCTTTATATTCCCTAAGGCTCTCTGGTCTTTAGGTAGCCCTTGGGAAGATGAGGGGAAAGCCTGCTCCAGAATTCTCACAGGCCACTAAGAGTCTCTGCAGAAGTCAATAAGCTGAACTCCCAGGCCTGAACTCTTTCCAGCAACATGAAAGATGTAGTGGCAAATACATCTAATGCCTAAAGTGTCAATTGAAATATATATCTGTCTGTTTCCTGCGTACTGTGAAAGGCTGTCAGCCTTGAGAAAAAAGTTATGTGCAGTTTAGATATTCATCCATGCATCACTGTAAAAAAAATAAAAATCTGAAGAGTCAATGCTATAATACAGTAAACTCTGTAAATAAATCTCAAGGTTCCACCCACATCTGCAGAAGTCTGTAAGTTTATCTGATAGCCATTCCCATCAGTTTTTCTTTTTTTAAAAGGTCACTTGATAGCACTTCCTTTCATATAAAGACACTGCCTTATAACAGGTCTGTCTGTCTACTCTGACTTGCAGTGGCTATAGAGGATGGTCTCCTTGGGCAGAAAGAGGTAATTTCCACAGCCTGCTACCTAATCCCTTTTTAGACTAGAGATGACATTGAGGATGTTGAACCTGGGGACCTCTGCATGCAAAGGAGCTGCTTTAGCACTCAGCTATATGTGCTTCCTCCCCAAAGACGTAAATGGAAAATATTTTTTGCAGAACCATCTATGTATCAGGAACAACTCTCCTTGCTGCACTACTAAATGTTTCCCAGGAACCTTCAAAATCTTTTCTTTTTAAAAACTTTTTTTTTAGAAATTTATAACCACAATGTAAATAATAAATAATTCCTAGATTGACAAGGAAAGAGGAAAAGAACAGGAATAACCTGTCAGCAACCCATAATCAATTAATACATTTTTTTACAGGTGGTCATCCACCCACATCACAAAGGCTTCAGTTTCTCATCACATATATTCACCTTACATTGACTATACAACCATTGAGATAAGCCAGAAGGACATGACATAAAAATGTCTAGAATTCAGTGGCATGCAGTGTACTCACAGTCAGATATATTGTGTTTCTACATTCTAAATTAAACCAAGCAGCTATCTGTGATTTCAATATATTCTACATGCAATCATCATTTTAATCAAATTGAGCCCCAGACTGCCTAACCAAAGGTAGTTATAGGACATGTACCAATGTAACATTACTCATTTTCCAGAGATCCTGCCTTTTTCATTTCTTTTTTGGAAGAAAGTGAGATCTGTTTTTTAAAAACAAAACAATAAAATACATTTAAATTGACACCCACAAGCAAGAAAACTATGAGCTACCCAGGAAAAGGATGAACGCCTCCCCTCAAAGGTTCAAGTACAGCCACAGACAAGGATTTTTCCATGGAATACTGTTTTGATGGCTCATAGATGAGCTGCTCTGCTCCAGCTCTTGGTAAACAGACCTTCTCCCATGCTTGATCTCTGCCACAAGAGGTAGTATGGTGCAAACAAAGAATAAACCATAACTGGGTTTTTTTGGCTGGCGATGGTGGTGTGATCATGGTTGCTCTTTGTTAATTTCTTGTGAGTTTGGTCACACCCACACCATACATACATACCACTAACAGACATGGCTTCCTCCAAAGAATCCTGGGGACTGAAAAGTGCTAAGAATTGTTAGGAGGTCCCCACAGAGCTACAATTCCCAATGGATGGACAGATACCATGCAGATCCAGTAATTTTTAAAATTTTAATTTGACAGTAAGGCTTAGAATTTCATCTATTGTCACCACTATTTGCCTCAGTTTTTCAGATTCTGTTCCTGAAGAACTCAGGCACAAGTATCATCCTTCTTAAGCACATATTTAATTCACTTGTCATCCAACAGTCCAACTAACTCCTTAGATGGTTTCCTGCTTCTAATGTAAGTTAAAAAAATATTATTGTTAGTCTTATGTTTTCAGAGATGTGCTCCGCATTTATTAATATTTTGTACCCCTTATTATCTGCTTGCATTTATTTTGCCAAAATTTGAGTTGGTTTTGGAAATGTATTTTGTTTTGTTTTTGGTTTTTTGCTGTTCATCTGGGTTATGTTCTTGTATTTTTATTGTCAGACCTTCTTATGAATTATCAGTGGATTCTTTAATTTTATTGTTTCATTATTAATATGAGATGCTTTCATTAGTTCATTTTTATATAACTATTTAATTTTTTATGTTTTGTAACTCTTAGTGAATTATGTAAACCATTTTGATGTGAGCTGCCATGAGCATAATTTACTATGGAAAGGTAGCATACAAATAAATGATGATTTATAAACTTTTCCCCCAGGTGGCTTTGAGTGACAGATTGCTAAGCCCAGCCAATGGTAAATGGCCATGTACTTCAGGAAGCAACACTAAGACCGTTTGGACAAATGGGAGGAGGGCTGCCACAGTGCTAACTACTACAATGCAAGCTTTGCTGGATTTGCACCCCTCTCAGGCAAGATAGTATCAGAGAGTGTGTATCAGAGAGGAAACCTGGCTTTTTCACCTGGGTATGCAGGAAGACTAGAGACACCAGGCAATACAAAAGTGACAGACTGGGCTTTGGCACTGCTGGGAGGTTTTATGAAATACCAAGTGGTAGACAAATGATTTTAAATAAATAAATTTAAAAGGGCAGAGTTGTGCCACAGCCTTTACTAGCTTTCTTGAGTCAGTATCCACTTTTTCCACACTATACATAATTTTACACATAATTTATCATATCCCCACTTGCTCGTCTTTTCTCTAAACACAAATATTGTAACCTTTCCTCATAGGGGATTCAGTCATGTTGGTTGCCCCTTTCCCAGTGTTATGATATCCATTTTGAAGTGCAGTGACTGGAAGTGAACACAGAAGCCCATGTGGTCACACTAATAGGTATGTATAATGGCATTATGATATTGGCAGTTTTATTTTCACATCACTTTTCTCAAATAAACTTTCCAAACTACATGGACTTTTCAGTCCATTTTACAGTTCATTGGTTTTAAAAATGAATTTATCTGAATGCCTTACATGCAACTCCACAGATGCTAAGCTACACCTTTGTGTTCTAATAATGTTCCAGAAAGCTTTGTCTTCTGAGCTCCTTTAATACTTACATTTAATATTTCTAGTGCTGGGATTAAGGGATGGTTGTCAGGTGACATTAGTAAACCTCCCAAACAGTCAGATAGCCCATAAGGTTTGGGGCCAGAATTAGCCTGTGGTGCATCTATCAGGATTATTTCTGGGCAAACCCTTGCAGAAGGGGGCCTGCCACTATAAAAAATTATCCTCCCTTCTCCAAATCCATCATAGATAGGGACATCCACTAGTCCTTGATCTAGGGTTGCCAACTGCCCGCCTCCAAGCAACAACAGTCCAGCCAACTCCTATACCTTTATTAGAAAGGTACAGTCAGAAAGTTCTTCCTGATGTTTAATCAGAATCTCCTTTCTTGTAACTTGAATCTATTGGTTGGAGTCATACCCTTTGGAGCAGCAAAAATCAAGCTTGCTCCATCTTCCATGTGACAGCCCTTCTCTCATTCTCTTCTTCTCCAGACTAAACATACCCAACTCCCTCAGCCATTCCTCATAAGACTTGGTTTCCAGACCCTTGTTCATCTTGGTCACCCTCCTCTGCACACATTCCAGCTTGTCAATATCCTTCTTAAACTGTGGTGCCTAGAACTGGACACAATATTCCAGGTGTGGTCTGACCAAGGCAGAATAGAAAGGTTCTATGACTTCCCTTGATCTGGACACTAGACTTCTATTGATGCAGCCTAGAATAGCATTAGCTTTCTGTGCAGCTGCATCACACTGTTGATTCATGTTACGTTTGTGGTCTACTAAGACTCCTAGATCCTTTTCACATATACAAGACAGGTGTCCCCCATCCTATATTTGTGCAGCTGGTTCTTTCTGCCTAAGTGTAGAACCTTACATTTGTCCCTATTGAAATTCATTTTATTAGTTTGGGCCCAGTTCTCCAACCTGTTAAGGTCTTTTTGAATCCTGATTCTGTCTTCTGTGGCATTATCTACCCCTCCCAGTTTGGTGCCATCTGCAAATTGGATGAGCATCCAAGTTGTTTATAAAGACTTTCAGCAACAACAGGCCAAGGACAGAACCCTGTAGTACCCCACTTATCACTTTTTTCAGGATGACAGGGAACCATTAGTGAGCACTATTTGGGTTTGGTCAGTCAACCAGTCAACCAGCTACAAATGCACCTAACAGTAACCTCATCCAGCTTCTCCACAGGAATATCATGGGGCACTTTGTAAAAAGCATATGTCCACAACATTCCCCTGATCCACCAAACTTGTAACTATCAAAAAAGGAAATGAGATTTGTCAGGCAGGACTTGTTTTGGAGAAACAATGGAGATTCGCTTATGTATTTATTTATTTATGTATTTATTTAACAAGATCTGTATACCACTTAACTGTAAATAAAACATATAAGTGGTTTACAAAGACTATAATATATACATTAAAATTGAAAGCAAGCTTATAAAAAAGCAACATGTATAAAATCAAGAATAAAAAAGGTCCTTCAGATTGCCATTCCCTCGCCCCAAACAGAAAAAAATACTAGATTATCTATTCATAAATTAATCTATTAAACTACAAATAAGCTCCATTGGATACAATTTATACTTTAAAGTCAATGTCACTGAAGTCCATATAATTTACTGTTAGTCCCAGAAAAAGTGTTTAGGAGTGTAGTCTTGGGACACATTCACACTGTACATTTAAAGTGCTATAATACCTATTTAAACATTCATGGCTTCCCCAGAGAATTTTGGGAGCTGTAGTTTAAGAGAGTTGTGCTGAGAGTTGTTCAGAGGCCCCTATTCCCCTCCCAGAGCTAGAATTCCCAGAGTTCCATGTGAAAAGAGTTTGATTGTTAAACCTGTCTGGAAATTGTAACTCTGAATTGGGGAGTCTATTCTGCATGCCCACATTAGAGTCCTAAATCTGGCATGTGGAGCAGGCTCCCCACTCAGCATGGTGGCACCAGCAGGGGATGAAATAGTGAAGGCAGGACTAGGGAGCACAGACCTACTATGCCCCTCATGCAACAGCTATCACCTAAGCTACTAACTGAATAGGACTTTTGTAATTCAAGAAAAATAAAGAGATGTTCTGAAAACTCTTTCATACACTTATATTTCTGTAGGAGGGAGAAGGGATGTGATTGCAACTTCTGGTACAAATTATGACATTAAAAGATTATGGAAAGCTAGTAGACACAAGGCCAAGTAAAATTAACTCAGAATTCTATGCAGAATCTGGATGCTTCAGAAGCCCAACTGGCTTCAGTTTGAAGTTAGGCATGTAATGCTGCTGGCCCCATACTGTGGAATACTCTTCTAGCAAAGGTTTAGCAGGGATTCTCACTGCTGTTTTTCAGGCATCTCTTGAAGACCTTTTTATGGTGACAGTCCTGTTCTGTTGTTTACATTTTTTCTGAGATGAGTCAGTCATTTTAATGATTTTTTAATATTGTTTTTATGGTATTTTATTTTTTATTGTACTTACATATTTTGTTGTACACTGCCTTGATATTTATATGAGGGGTGCTCTCTAGAAATATTTTTTAAAGAAGGAAAGGGTTGTATTCAATGCTAGTCCTACTCAGAGTAGATCCACTGAAGTTAAAGGACATGATTAATTTCATTAATATCAATGGGTCTACTCTGAGTAGTTAGTTACAAACCAAAGAAACTAAGGAAGGGACTGCCAAGCTGCTTGTGAAAAAGATGAGAATAAATAAGGGGTGTTAAGTTTTTAAAAGCAGCAAAATATTTCTCTTTCACACAAAAACTCACACACTTTCACATTTTTATCAGAATTCTGTCAGTTCTAAAACTGACATTTTCCTTTTCTGATCACTTCTGAGATAGTGGCATGGGAATCTTATTTATTTATTTATTACACTGATGAAAACAGCAGATCATCCCACAGAGAAACAGCAAGGACAGTTGAAGTCCTAATCCCTGACCTGCCTTGCCCTTTCCTAACTAGCTATTGACATTGAACTTAAAAAGCTGCAGTGCTGCAATGAGATAATGACTTCTGTTTCTTCTCAGTGGAAAAATGGGAAGTAGGCCAGGCTGGGCTGGGAGACCTCAGAAATGGTGCTCTCAAGGAACTGGTATAATTTAAGTCTCCTGATGCCTGAAAATTGTTTAGCAAAGGAAGGTATGGAAAAAAGCAAAGCAAAACTGAACATACACAACAATGATTCTTAGAATGCTTCTTGAAGGGCAGAATAATCCTGTTTAAGTCATACATATAAATGTCCCTGGATCTCAGTTTACTCCGGTAGTGAACTGGAGCCAGGAACAATTGCCCAAGAGATCTCATGGCCTCTAAATTCAGCAGAGATAGAAGCAGTTGAAGAAGACCCCAATCATATCTCCTGAAGAAGGAGGCAGAGTCACCTAACTCTGAATCTGGGAGTGGCTGCCCAAACCTTTCAGAAGAGGGATCTGAATGTGATATTTGCTCTTATTGACCCCCACCCCCACCCTGGAGAAAGCAAAAGCCACTTGAGGAGGTGGGGAAGGGGCTCTGGCTGACATCAGATTTTACTTGAGGAAATAAGGGTTCAGTGGAACCCCATACCTTGGTGGTTTTCAACCACTGTGCGGTGGCACCCTGGGGTGCCTTTAATGGTGGTCAGGGGTGCTGTGGGCAACAGTGGCCTCTGTCCCTCTTTCCTTCGCTCCCTCCTCTGATGCTCTCTTGCATCTCTGCCTCCCAAAGGCTTGCACAGCTGTTTGTTGCAGCAGCCTTGACTATAAGCTCCAAAAGTGGGTACCGGCCTTTATTGTACTTGCTGTGTGCAAGGCCTGCCTGGGAGCTAAGTGCCCGGTGCTGAAGGAGAGACTTTCCGCCATGAAGGTCCAGCAGCACCCACTGCTGCCATTGCTTGCCTCACGTTCACCTTTGGCCAATCTCTGTTGGGCCACCAAGGCTGGGGACATCCTCTTCCCAGGTTCCTGTGGGGTAGCATGAGGTGGCAACTCTCTTGAGGTTGAGGGGTGGCTCAGAGACCAGGGGCGATGGTGGTGGCTGCCCAGAGGACTCCCAAGGAGAGGGTAGAGGAGAGGAGTCTAAGGGAACACTCCACAAGGGAGGGTGTTCCAAAAACAGTGAGAGGCTGCCAGCTCTGCAGGCAAGGGGTGACACAACTGGGCTCCTGAGCCCCACAGGGGTGCCGTAGAAAGAATGCAGTTGGTCAAGGAAGCCATGGACTAAAAAAGGTTGAAAACCTCCGCCATAGCTGGTTCAGCTTCTGCTATCCCTAGGAACTGTCCCAGGTCCTGCAGGACTTCAGTCTGACCAGCTGCCTGCCCCTGATTCTGCTTCCTATTACCACACACTGATGCCTGCCTGTCTGTCAAGAAGAGTTTCTGCCTATGCAGCAAGCAGCAAACTCAGTAAATGGGTAGAACTACATGAAGACCAGACACACCAGCAAAGAAGCCTCCAAGGATCACTTGTCAACAGTCAAGTCCCATTGTGTTTAGCTCTACACCTACACACAGGCTTTGCATGAGAGTTCCAGTAAGGAAGACAACAGTGCCAGGAAGTATTTGAGTTTCCTATCCAAATGAACAATCATTTGGATTGACAGATATTTGTAACCCTCATCCTCACACTGTCAGTCCATTCCCTAGAAAAAGAAAGCCAGCCACTGAAAAACTGTTCCATTACCAGAACCTTCCATTCATCCTTCTGATTAGCATAATTCATGAAAAAGAGTAAAGGGAAAGAATCTTCTTTAGTGGATATTTAATCAGTGTTCTATGAGCTTCATAAGCAACCTCTTTAAGACACCAGAAAATGAAACAAGACATATTTCTGGGGCTGTCAGCAGGTAGATCCACTGATTTTGCAGTAAGTAATCTCTATGGGAGGAAGCTCTTGGCTCTGATGTCTGTGTTGAACATTCTGTGGCTCCCCCCAGCCGCACCCGGGCAGGTCTCTTCAGTGGGAGAGGAGGCGGTGATGATATTGCTTCTAACAACCAGACTGAAGTGTAGCCTGAGGCGATCTTCCAAAGCCCCCTCCAAACAGCCTCTAATTAATTTTTATCCTGCTACTCCAATGAGTCCCAGGAGGGCAACAACCAAAACAAAAAAATCCTCTCATTTGCTCATTCAGAAAAGCTTTGACGGCAGTTCTTCAAGATTGTAGAGCTCTAAAGAGAAAAATGGCACTGAAGTTTTGCAGCTGGATTTTCCTCCAGTTCCTGTTTTTTGTTCAAAGAAATAGTTCTGTTGTTTCTGGTGAACAGGTCAGAGTGTATTTCTCTTCAGATACTTAGAAACACTTTATGAATCCTTCTATACATGTAAGGAATTGAGTCACAAGCTTGGATTCTGCAGTGCCACCCATCCACCCCAAAAAACTTTAGGAGCACTTGGGCAGAAGCACAAACAAGGGTACAGTCTGGCTGAGGCCCACTTCACAGATAGAACAGAAATGGTGACACTGTTCATAGACTTTACATATCAGACTGTAGGTGTGAGGGACCACAGAATGGATTGATCAATGTTCAAAATATATATAATTCAGAGACTATTTAGTTCTCTGACATTTAAGGTTGCTCCAATTCTTCTTACTTTTAAGACGTTCTTCCTGATATGTAAATCAGCACTGCAAAGGAGATCAGTTTTTCTCTTCCTGGACCCCCCCTTTTGTATTTGAAAGCAGTGGTCTTATCTAACCTTAAATGTTTTTCTGCAAGTGGAACATACTCTCTTTGTCCAACTTCTCTCCACTTTTCAAGGAATCTAATTCCTTCATATTTATTCTTATTTTCTTCTGAGACTTGCTTGAATAATCTGAAGACTGAAGTGCAGCTGTCCTTTGAACTGACTGTCTGTGTTGATCTTTGGAAGGGTTAAAGTGTGTGGACGGTTTTGAATTGAGCCTCAAAATAGACCTTGCTTTTCATTTTGTTCTGTCCATTTCTATTATCTACATTCTACAAATTCTTCCTAATATGTCTACCTCCCTAGCATGGCTAGCTGGGTGGATCTGAATGCTGGTGATCATTCACAACAATCATGGAGTGATGAAAGAAGGCAGTAGATGCCCAATCCCAGAATACATGGAGACAGAAATCCATTTCATTACCTCATTACAGAAAAGCAAACGACAAGTCAGTGCAGAATTAAGTAGAGGCTGCTATATTCTTAAGGGAAAGCAAAGAGTTTCATGAGCCCAAGAGGGGCAGTATCACACCTGCTTCGCACCTCTCCTGTATTTCAATTTCTTCCCTGACCAGTGGGGATAATTTTGTAACATTACACCAGAACATCTTCCTTTCTATTTGACAAAATGAAACAGAGTCCTCAGGATTTTCCCACCCATTGCTCTCTTGGCTACTCTGCTGCAGTACTATTTCATTACTTATTGATTTTTCAACATGCTGTCTGCGTGGCTGTAATTTACACAGGTTCTGATGGCCCTTAGCAATTCTTAACACCTCAAGGTGAGGTCACGGAGTTCATCTAAGACAGTAAATGTAGACAACTAGAGTTTCAAGAAAGGATGACAAATTGGCAAACTTGGTAGCCAAATAAGAGTTGCTGCTAGCCCAAGGCAGGCCACATACTGAATTATCACTGGATTAAGACAAGAAATGAAGCAAGTTTGCACGTTGGTGTTACTATCCTGTGTAGCCAAGAATGACCGGGAAAGCAACTGAGGAAGTAAATACCGTATTTTTTGCTCTATAAGGCTCACTTTTTCCCTCCTAAAAAGTAAGGGGAAATGTGTGTGCGTCTTATGGAGCGAATGCAGGCTGCACAGCCATCACAGAAGCCAGAACAGCAAGAGGGATTGCTGCTTTCACTGCGCAGTGATCCCTCTTGCTGTTCTGGCTTCTGAGATTCAGATTTTTCCCCCCTTGTTTTCCTCCTCCAAAAACTAGGTGTGTCTTGTGGTCTGATGCGTCTTATAGAGTGAAAAATACAGTAAATAGGCAGAACAAGTTCTAAAGGGCTTCAATTACAGAAGTACAGATGATGTCCAAGCTTTAGGATAAAGGTCTTGATTGTAAGAATAGTTCAAAAATTGATCCAATTAGCAAGAGTGGCAGCAAGGGCGTGGGTGGACTCTTCCTAGCTGCATGTCTTTTATGCAGAGGCTGGGCTGGCATCTATCTGTTGGGTATTTCCTGCATCAACCAAGATGTCCTGCAATACCCTCTCAAGTACTTATGACTCTATAAAAACTATTTATTTGTGCATTGTTATTACATTTATATCCTAGGGTTGCCACACACCTGGAATTTTCCAATCATTACTGGGATTCGGCCATCGGAAACATTGTCTGGGCAGAAATTACTTAAATGTACATGAAAATCTGGACATTTGTGTCCAGATTTTCACTTTTTGAAATATGTCAACCCTATTATATCCTACCTTTCCTCAAGGTAACGTACATGGTTTCCACTTTCCATGTTTTCTTCACAACCACCCTGTCAGGTAGGTTAGGGTGAGAGACAGTGACTGGCCCAAAGTTACCCAGTGCGTTTCATGGCTGAGAAGAGATTTGAACCCTGGTATCTCATGTCTGTGTCCAGCAGGCTAACCATTATAATAATAATAATTTATTATTTATACCCCACCCACCTGGCTGGGTTTCCCCAGCCATTACATCACACTGGCTCTCACAAGTTGTATACCTTGAATAAACAAAATAATATAACTTGTTCCTAGTATAGAAGGACTAGTTCAGAAGTACAAAGAATGAAGCTTTGTCACACTTTAAAACTTACAAATGTATTGTGACAGAATGATTTCTTTGCTTTATTTGCTGCTACAGGCTAGTCTGGTTACCTTATTCCCTCCAGGATTGTCAAAATGTGTGGATCCAGAAAGTTGAGAAGAAGAAAGTATAAGCTGAGTCTGGCAGAATTCAGAAGGGCAGGCTGTGGGAGAGTGAGCACGTATGCATGCCTGACACCTTAAGGTCCAGTATGGCAACTGGAGCAAGTCACTAGACCCATAGCTATGACTGGGGAACACCCCTGCAGGAAGAGAGAAAGGTGTGTGATAATGTATTATCCCATCGCCTCCAGTCTGAAGCCAGAAATGCAGGACCAACCTGAGTGGGCATAGAATGCTGAGATGGGCGTCTACAAATAACAACCACTCCTAAGCTAGATATGCCTTGAAGATGTCTTGTATTTTTGCTCAATGACAATTCTTTCTTTCCCTTTAAGCATAGTTTTAAAAATTCTAAGCATCCAAAATTAATTGCAAAATATGCCACATTTGACCATGAAAATGACCTTATGGATCAGAGCTCCATTTGAGCATTTGTACACTCCTCACCACCAAGTATACAAACAGAGGCTCAAAGATGTCTGGGATAGCTCTGTTGGTAAAGCATGAGATTCTTAATCTCAGGGTCGTGGGTTTGAGTCTGTTAGGTAAAAGATTCCTGCATTGCTGCATTGTTGGACTAGTTTACTTTCATGGTCCCTTCCAACCTTACACTTCTATGATTCTATGAAAGTGACACACTGACACATGTGCAGCCCAATCCTATGCATATTTACATAGAAGAAAGTTTCATCATTTGCCTTGTTGGTTTACCATGAACAAGCCTTTCTTGTCTGTTTGTCTCCTCCCTTCTAGAATGTGGAAGAAACAGACCACTCTCACATCCAAACCAAGGGTTGTGGGTTTATCTTCCAGCAAGTTATGATCTGCAACCAAGGTTTAATTTTGGCATACTGATTATGATTTGTTAGAAGCAAAAAAACAACAACTATGGTGTTTGAACATAATGCTAAGTTAGAGGTCGTGGTGTGTTTCTTTCATGTGCTAGCAGGGAGGAAACAAAGAAACCAGAAATCAATCATGGTTTACCATGAAATGCACACTGGGCCACTTGGTGCAATGGGGCTTACTCCCAAATAACTGCATATGCCTTAAAATAACATGCTAGCAATAAAATTGTCATGGTACACACACATTCTAAGCCTAACAATAAGGTTCTAGTAGACATTGCATGAAGAAAGTAAATGTTATGATTCTCACATTAAAAGGAAGTTAATTATATTCATACTCAATTACTGGTAGCATTTTGACATACGTGAATCCAAACTACGTTTTCAGTGCTGCACAATTTTGAGAGGGCAACACTAACATTTCTTGACATTTTAATTTTTGCTGAGCCACCAAGGTACAATGCTTTGACTGTTTGTTCATTTCATTTCACGTATATATTTATTTATACATTCATTATGACTTGTGATATTCAAGTTTGTGTGAATAATACCAGGAAAAGATACTATTCTAAAAATCAATATGCTGAAAGTGCTGTTTTAGGGCTGCTGTAGTTGTTTGTTGTTTTTCTGAGTTATTCCTATTGACCTGAGTTCAAAAACAAGGTATTGATTTATAAAGTACCTTCAGTAAATAAATGCACATTCTTTCAGCTAACCCTAGTAACTAGTCACATACTGAACAGGGCTTCAGCTCAGCTTACAGGCTGTGTTCAGAGTCCACTCTAAAAGCCACCAGACTCTGGGAAATAAAGGATAACCAAGAGAAAGTACCATAACAGTGAAGTAATAGTTTTGGGGCACCAATATTTTTGGTCTATAAGAGGCGTGTGGGGGATTGTAAAACACCATTAGTAACAGATAGTGACTGATATTAGCCATAGGTAATATAATGATGCCTTCAGACAACTAAACAGCCTGTATTTATTTCTCAGTTTAGCTGCTGGTCACTAGAAAGTATGGACACCCCCCCCCCCCCCGTCTATGCACCTTCTTTCTCTTTGGTACCACACCATTTCTTCAGGTCTTCAGGTCAAATTCCTGTTAAGCCTAATGCTTCAGGACTGCAGCAGCCATGCTATTTATCAGTCATGGATTATATAGTCCACATCAGGCCTACAAGATGTCAAGCCTTCTCTCAGTCATTCTTCTGTGACCCAAGAGTAAAAATAGGTGATAGTACTTCATATGGGAACATGAATGGCTCTACTGGTAACATATTCTGCCCCCTACCTCATCTTTTGTACAATTTTATATTATTGCACATTAATTTTTGGTGTCCATTTGTGGATTATGATTAGATGCGCTCACACTGACCAGCAGGGTGTGCTCTCAGAGCAAAGCCAGCTATTCCTTGGCTCCAGATTAAATGAAGCAGACCCTCTGAAATTTCAGTGCCCTCCAAAGAGTAGGTGGAATGCTTTCAAATTCCCTCCTACAATAGCTCACTAAATGGCAATAATATATAACAAGTAATTCCAACAAATTTATTTATTTACAGTATGAACAGGCTGCCCTAAAACAAGGTCTCACAACAAGAAATAATACCATTTAAAATTCAGTAACAATGGGAAAAAAACAGCAAAATTTTTGAAATGTGTTTCCCCCCTCAAAGGTAAATTATTTGTCAGAGACTACAGACTTGTTTAGATGGTATGCCTCATTATATGTAGTATACTGTCCTCCCTAATCCTCAATGAGAAAATCTGAATTAATAAAATGCTACTCAGCTGAGTGGCTCAGCTTATTTCCACATATTCCCAAATCAAGATGTTTCAAAATCCAGTAACTGATATAGAGAAAGCTTCAAATATCCCCTAAAATGAATGTTATCTTTATTTTATCCACCTCAATTACTTTTTTGAAATCCATTTGCATTTGAACAATGTTCCAGAGTGCTTGGTGCTACTGCGGTGTCCAACCAGACATTTATTGATTTGGTGAGGTATACAAATAACAATAATTAAATAAATATATATATGAACATTGGCTTGACAAGTTGTCTCAAATCTCCATTTCCAACTAGCTTTCAGATGCTCTCTCTTCTGCTTTGCTTTAAAAGTTTCAGTTTTGCATTATTATTAAGTAATTAATCACCTTAAACAGTGATACAACCATAACCTAAAGATAATCACACACTAAAACATTTTTAACTCCCCTGCACACCACTGTGCAAAATGAAGGAAGGAGCTATGAGGAAGCCTTCCCCAGGCTAATCTCCACTTCCAACACTACCAGGTTTCCTTGATGCTTTCTTTTTAGCTCCCTCTCTACATCCCCAGCAGATGCAAATATCCACTCTCACTGCATATTGTGCTGCTTCATAAATCCAAGCCTTCACAAGCAGTTGCCACTAGCCTTTTTGTTCAGTCAGGGAATTGTGCTTGTTCCAGCTCTGTGCTGAGCAGGACCTGACTTGCCAGCTACACTTGATGTGTCTATCAGGGTATTAGGGCAACCACTGTGAACCTATGGCCAGAAGGTGCTCTGCCAGATTCCACACACACCCTTGTTTAGATTGGGTGAATCTAATTAGATAAGCCATCCAAGAACAGAACTATCACACTTGTGTTCAAATGCCACATCCTACTTTGTGGTGCTCCAGGAACAGTTTGTCAGGGCACCTGGCCTCCTCATGCTGGGACTACATCAAATGTCCCTATATTATGCACTATCTCCCTCAAGCCCTCATGTGCACTGATGCTGGGGAAGGAAGAAAATAATGAAATGAGACTTTGCTTCGGTTTCATAGGTAATACTGTAGCCATCCACCTCTCTCCCCCGAGGTGTAAGTGGGTCCAGCAGCCCTTGGCTAGATGAGTCCTATCGATCTAAGAGGCTCTGTGTCATTTCCAGGGGATTTGCTAAAGAAGCTACTTATGTCCCTTTTTCATTTTCACCAACTCATTACCAGCTGCTTCTGCCTTGTGTATTTCAGCAACACCTGCAGGAATGAAGCCCGCTCCCAGTCCTTTTTATCCAATTTTGATTCAGATACCCTTAATTAAAAGCAAGACAACAGTTCGCTTGACAATTGGCTGGGAAAGCTGGAGTCAGCTCACACTGGCATATGAGACTGGGGAAGAGGAGTCTTTCTTTCTTTCTTTCTTTCTTTCTTTCTTTCTTTCTTTCTTTCCCCTGCTCCCAGGTTCCCAGTTCCAGATTAAGCAACTGATCCCTGGCTTAACTTTTAAATTAAGACTATTGTAAATTTTGGAACTTGAGAAGAGAGAGGACCCCCATGATCCTTGCAAATATCAAGTGCCTCTTGTTATTGGTTACTTTCCAAAGGTAGCTGCTAGGTTACAATGTGCTATGGGAATGAAAAGGGCCCACTATGTCCACCCTGTAGGATTTCAGTCAATACACATAATATTATCAAACTTTGACAGGATTAAAGATTGCTTCTTTTTCAGCCTGAAAATACAGCAGTTTCAGCCAGGCACAGAAGATGCCACCTTGTCTTCCTTAAGGAAGACAGGAAACCTAAGTACTGGATGGAAGACTGAAAAGCCCTTTTCAGTAGCTTCCCTGGCAGTGAGCATACCTTTCCATCAAGTACTTTCCAAATAGCTAGTTTTAAACAATTTACAAGAGCTGCTCAGATGTATGTTATTGGCATCTTTTCTTTTTCTGGTAACTTTTCCTGATGCAGCAAAGATTTCACCTGGATTTCTAGCTGCTTTACCTTGTCTAAAAGGTAGAAAATAAATGCTATTTTATACAGCTTACAGGTCAAAACTACTAACAGAGAACAATTGTCAAGATTTTCCACATTTCTAGGAAGTTCCCGAGAAAAGACAGGTTCACTCTTTACACACATGCAACATAGCTGAACACAGCTGAGGAAATATGGGTGGCTCTGACAAGAAAAAAGTGTCTGATTCAGTTTAAGCAACACTTCAAAATACGCATAAATACTGAATTAATACACTGCTGGTGAGGTTTGATCTAAGACTGCAATTTGCATTGGACAGCCTGCCTGCGTGTAATGCCTTCATAAGAGTTTTATCTGAGAGAAGGGCACAAAAGCACCTTATCACCACTCCAAATGCAGGCTTTTGCCCTTCCTTGCTTGCTTGGTGTTTGTAGAGACATTTGAAGAAGTCTTAAAGTTCTGTTGGTTATAATGTGCTTTCCATTAATTAATTTTAATGAAAGATTATTCAATACCATTTTCATTTATTTATCATCTTCATTTATACTCTACAGAAATAGGTTCATTCAGGGTGTAGAGAAAGAGACTTATGTTTATTAACAGAGGCATGGCAGGCAGAAATTCAACAAATGAAGCATAGTGATGCACGGTAGAGGAATACACACTTCACCTCTAGAATGTCTGACTAACATGCAACTACGTATAGCGTCCTTGTCAGGAGGAGAGGTGACCATCCCAAAGGCTTTTGCAAGTTGAATTTTAAACTCATAATATAAAACTACAAATCCAAGTAGTCACATACACACCCACATCAAATTCTTGCAAGCAGCTGAATATATTTATTTACTCATGTATTTAAAATGTTTCCATTCTGCCCTTCAATCATATATTTGAAGGGCAAATTAAAATAGCTTGTAAATCACAATAAAACAGTAATAAAGTAACAAGTGACAACAGTAAAAGGTGGTACTAAAAATAACCAGACCAGAAATAAAAATATATCAAAGGGTAAAAACCTGTGGAAATAAGAATGCCTTTGCCTAGTGCATTAAAGCACAGAT
This sequence comes from Podarcis pityusensis, assembly GCF_964106645.2. Lineage (NCBI taxonomy): Eukaryota > Metazoa > Chordata > Lepidosauria > Squamata > Lacertidae > Podarcis > Podarcis pityusensis. Next base: position 47,825,925 of record NC_138033.1, on the reverse strand, counting down.
GTCAAGTTAATCTGCATGAGGAGAGAATTTCACAAGCATGGTGCCACAACCCAAAAGGCCCTCTTGCCCATAGCCACCTTCCGCACTTCAGATGAGGCAAGTTTTAGTGTATGTAAAGCTGATAAAGAGGAAGACGTAACATTGACATCCATGTCCGAGGCCATATATGGTTCTGAAGCTAGTCCGACAAGAAGCTAGCAAAGCTATCTGGCACAATGTGTTTCTAACACTTGGTCCCAGTTAGTAGCTGACAGTAGCTGTGTTTTGAACTAACCGCAGTTTCCAGACAGTCTTCAAAGGCACCCCATACTCACTGCAGTAGTCTTAACTGGAAGTTACCAGAACATGGGTATCTGTAGCCAAGCTCTTTCTCTCCAGGATCACAGCTCATGTATCAGCCTTGGCTGGTAAAAGGCCCTCTTGTGCCACTTGGATCTCTAGCAACAGAGCTGGAGCAATCCCTAACTGCAAATCTAATCCTTTAGCGGGAGCGATCTGGAACCTAATTCAGGACAGGTTGGATATAATACCACTTCCATGGACAGTACCCACCACCAGTACTTCCATCTCATAAAGAGTACGTTTCCTGGTCCATTGCTGCTTTGAGGCAATGAGTCAGCATTTCTATTGCTTCATCTGAATCTGATATAAAGGAGAGCTAGAGCTGAAGGTCATCTCTAGTTATGACTGAGGGCTCGTCCACACCTCCACTTGTCTTGCTGCTTTCTCCCAGGAAAACCTGCTGTTTACTGATGAATCAGAACAAATGTCAATAGGTTTTTCTGTGGATTGACATTTGTTCTGATTCAGTGGTATACTGTGGGTTTTTCCAGGGAAAGCAGCAGGACAAATGAAAAACCGCTTTTACTTGTGCCTAGAAAGCACAGGATAAGTGGAAAACATCTCAGACTCGGCAGCAAAACTGTGGAGATGCCTTGAGTGTCAAAACTGCAGATAATCTCACTCAAAAAATTCCTGTAGATGTTAAAACCCTCTGAATTCCCATGGAATAGACGTCATGGAGTTAAGCAGAACTCACTCAGCACTATGAAACAGAGTGAGCCCTCCAGATAAGAGTAGAACCACTGAAGCACCATGCCCCAACTCCCAAACCAGAAACCCTATGTGGAAGGAGACTTAGCTGAATCCACAGAGAGAGCCTGGAGTAGGGGTGACCAAGCAGCCATGGGTGCCATGGCACTTGTAAATATCTTCATTGGTGCTCCCAGGCAGGGACCCTGTACTCTGGGCTTTCATTTTTTAGCAAATAAGTCTCTAGCCCTCCTAGAGAGAGAGAAAGTTATGAAGCACAATGTGCAGGTACTCTTCTAAGCAGTTCCTGTGAAATGAACTTGGCTGACTGCTTCAGTGATTTTAGTTTATGCATGAAGTCAGAGGTGTGATTCATAAATAAGTTGTTTGGACACTAGGTAACAGGAATCCCTGGGGTCCTAAAGAACTACTGCTTTCCCCTCCACTTTAGTACTTCTGTCTTTTCTACTCCTTGCATTCACCCAATTGCTGCTCTATTTGTTTTGATTTGCTGTTTGCCAGTCACATTATCTCCTCATACACCCCTAAAATTGAGGAGCTAGTAGATGACATTTAGCCTCAGGCTTCCCACTAACCTGGGCCAGTATTGTTCAACTACTACTATGGTGAGGTTTTAAATGTATTTTGTGTGTATTTTCCATGTATTTTTATTCTTTTTCATTCCTTAAAAACTCAGACTTGCCAACCAGCATTAAGTATGTATTTTTATTTGTGACTATATATGAAATATGGCTGGCTATAGTAATTCAAAATTATTCCTCAATTCAGCTATCTTTTAATTTCCAGCTCTACAACAATATTCCAGCAAGAAACAAAGTTACAACCAGTGCCTGTAAAAGAAGGTTTCCCACCAAAAATATTCAGATAACAAAAAACAAATAAATAGTTTTTTATGTGTTTAAACCATTTAATGTTATCATCTCTTTTCTTTTTCTCCTGTTTTGGAGTTGGCAGCCATTTTGTGTAACACTTCTGGCAGGAGCCATTTTCTTACTGGTGCTATTTTCTGAGTGGTGCCTTCTCAAAACTCCAAATGTGCCCCTAGACCCCAAAATGTTGGTGATCATTGGCCTGAAGAATAAGTAGGGTCACATTCCCCCGTCCTTCTCCCGTTACAGGCTATCTGTCCAAGCAACAAGATAATTTCTGTGCCAAAATGAAGCCTGAAACAATACCAAAATTTAGCACTAAATGGGGAGCCATTTCCAAAAAAAGAGAATGACAATTTCAGGAGGTGGAGTGTCAAACCAGTTTGTGGGAGGGAGCTGCTTATTTTACTAGTAGCAACAGCAGTCTCTGCAGTGGTGACTCTTTTTTCCCTTCTAAGTGTCACTGCCTGCCACCACAGGTTTTTAATGAAAGTGGCTGCAGCTAGAGCTCTTGGTCCAGCCACTATCATGTTTTCCCACTCTCTACATATTAGCCATTTGAAACCCTGGTTTGGCTCTGAGTGGGAGAAAGGGAAGAAGAAGCTTGCCTCTGCTGCTCCCCTTGTGGGCACAACATTTAAAAGCCAAAAATAGCCATCACCATGGGTACCACTGCCACCAGGATAAGCAGCTCCCAACCACTTAAATGGCAAACTGATTAATGCTCCCCTCAGGTTCCCACTTATAAAAAGGTAAAGGACCCCTGGATGGTTAAGTCCAGTCAAAGGCAACTATGGCGTGTGGTGCTCATCTTGCTTTTCAGGCTGAGGGAGCTGGCGTTTGTCCACAGACAGCTTTCTGAGTCATGCGGCCAGCATGGCTGAACCACTACTGGCACACGGAGGACCGTGACAAGTGCCAGAGCACACAGAAACACCATTTCCCTTCCCGCTGCAGCAGTACCTATTTACCTACTTGCACTGGTATGCTTTCGAACTGCTAGGTTGGCAGGAGCCAAGACAGAGCAATGGGAGCTCACTCCATCACACAGATTCAAACTGCTAACCTTCCAATCAGCAAGCCCAAGAGGCTCAGTGGTTTAGACCACAGTGCCACCCGTGTCCCTGGATCCAAAAGACACTATGGTGGCAAAGTACTATTATTTGCTGCCATTATCACTACTGAGAGTGAACTCAATAATGAACTTTTTCTGAGTTTAGTTGGATCCACATCTAGACATTTGCCACTTGTGTTTTTGCAATCTCCCAGTCTGCTTCATTGCCTCTAGCTCTGAGAACAGGCTACTCAAACAGGTCCACCACTCTAGTAGAGGGCAATGGCTGAAGAAGTCATCAAGCATCTCATACTGGGGAATCTAATATGACAGTTGACCATCACAGTATGAAACCAAGTGTTCACTCACTTCCCAAAGGAAAGACTTCTACTGCTGGGTAAATACATCTGCACATAGGATGGGATTAGGGGAGTGACTGACAGCAAGCTATCCCACCACACCATGCTGCTCCAATGGCATCAGAGGTGGTAGAAGCCAAATCACTACCAGGTGGTGCCCCAGGCTGGCTGGTGCTGCCCCTCATTACACACTATTAGGAAACACTCAACATCCAACTATAAGCATGGGGGTCCAACTGGACAAGAAATCAGAGATCTGTGAGACATCTCTTTAAATTTCTTTAAGAACAAGCCATGGGGAGTGCCTAAAGCACTCTCCTCCCACACCTATGGCATTTTCCTGGTGTAAATGGCCACCTCAAGCTGCAACTTGTTTCATTACAGAAAAACATTTGAGCCTAGAAATTAATTTCCAAAGAACTTTGAGCATATTAGCAGTGATGAGAATTATAAGAAATCATTATTTAAATTTAAGATAAGCCCAGAAATGAGACAACACACATAGTGAAATGCTCTGATACCTGAGCTGATATTGGTCTGGCAAAACTGAGCTATAAATAAAGTACAGTTTCTTCATGTTGGCAGTTGTGCTCCCAAACTTCAAAGCTACTCGAGTCAGCCCAGCCATTTTCTGCATCTAACATGATCAGGTGGGTGACACGTCCTCTGCCAAGTTCTTGGGCAAGAGCACAGGTTCCTAGAAGGGAAAAGCTGAAGCACAGGGTGGGATACTGTAATGTTAAGAGTGAACTGCACATTCACTTTCCTAAAGCCTTTGGGCTGCACTTGTGCAGACAGAATATTCCAGCAATTCAAATGATTTCTTCAGCACTATGAGCAGCACAAAAATGTTGCTTCCACAGGACTCTCATGAGGGTTTTATAAACTTAATTAATAGATGATAGATATTTACAGCTTTAATTCCAGTTCAACTAAAGCCTTTTTTCTGGGAAATTCCAAGTCTCAGCCAACATCAATGAAGTTAGAGCTTTTCTGGGCAGCCTGAGGGCAGCCAGGTACTAGCAGGTGTCTGCTGCTTGAAAATCAATTAACACCGACCCTGCATTCTGGCCACTAAAACTGCTTTGCTGCTGCATGTGACTAAATGCTGTTTTAGATTCTGAAAATAGAAATATTCCCACAAACAGAATTTCTTCAAAAAATGATGTTGGTTGCGCCAAAGGGGAGGGAGGGGTAAGAGGGTTCCTGGATCACTATAGCATGGGTTTGCCAGGAAAAGAATTCCTGGTGCAAAGTCCACAGAACTTCTCAGGACAGAAATGTCATTTATCACCTATATTTAAAGTTGAATTTGCTGATATTTTATGGTATTCGATATTATTTCTATTAACATTTTATGCTGAAATTACAGAATGATTCGTGAGTACTGAATTTTTGATTGCTTTTACACTTGCTGGGACACTATTAAAGTTGATTTACGTTAATAGCACTGTAAGAAGATATTAACAATGAAATTTCCAAAAGCACTTAGCATCCCATAATTGGAGTTAAATGACAAAAAGAGAGAGGATAATAAAGCAAGGGGAGAGAAAAGAAGAGAGGGAGATTTTTGACAATATTCCCTCTGCTACCCTCTGTTTGCCATTACACCATACAAGCTTGTTCCATGAAAGAATAAAACTACCAGTCAAGAAAGGGAATCCTGCAAAGGTGAAGGACTCAACAATAAAGTAGAACTTAAGAGGCAGAACTTTCTGATTGTTTCTTTTTCTGACAAGTAAACACTCCTTTCAGTGTTTACTGTTTATGGCAATCAGAGATTCTGGTGAAGGAGATACAGTGATATGTGACAATAAAAATTCGTATCGACAGAAGCCCAATTACAAGAAAAGGCTTTGCCAAAATGAACTAGTCTGCATTGCAAAAAGTGTCAAACCAAAGATAGCCATGATTGCTTCTCTGGTTTTATTCCTATGAGCTGATCTGCACATCATATAACACTGGAAACTTGGGTGGGAGTCATCCCAATCTCTGCATCAAGTACAAGAACCACTACATGCTAGCAGAGGCAGGGGGCATGATTACTGACCCTTTGACCCTAAAGGAAGGAGCGGTGAAGGGTCCCCATGCAGATCCGGCACAGTTGGTCTTCTAGGTGAGGGTCAGTCCTTCTCTGCAGTCATAATTGTTCCTTGTTCAGACTTTCATGCAAGGAAAACCTATCATATTTCCCCTCATCTTTAATTGTGGTATTACTGCCCAATAGGGGTGTATGGGGTGTTAGGGGAGGGATAGTGCATCTGGTGAGGGACACATCATGCTCCTTCCGGGGAGGTCTGTCCACCTTTGGTCTCCACCCCTGCACTCTTACCTGTGGCTACTGAAGCTGTCAACATGCAACAGTGGCCACACTCCAGGAACAGTTTCGACTGGCTGGCTAAACCAGGTGAGGGTAACTGATGGGTCTCAAACCCTTGATGAGTTAGGGACTTCCGCTGCATGAGAATACAGACTGGTGGATTGAGACCAATAGTGGGTCCAATGGTCAAGGAAGCAGTTTCTGCACATGATGGAGAGGGAAGTGAGGGGCAAATGGGGCTTGTCAACTTGGGAAGGTAGCCCATTTAGGAGAAGGAAAACCCTGATCCTAAACCTTCACTGCCCTGGGGAGGGGGGGTGTTTGGGAGAAGAAAGGCTAAGGAGTAAACCCTAAGAGTGAAGCCACTAAGATGGCTGGAGGGTGCCTTGTACACCTCCTTCTGACAACTCCTGTAGTGAAGCTGGTGCCGAACATATTGCTCTGCTTTCCATTGGACCACATCAGTGAGGCCGAGAAGGGGGGGTGTTGTCATCAAGGCAGCCCAGGACCTCCATACTTGTGCCCCAGGGAGGTCACTTTGGTTTGACTTCACCCCCGAAGGTGCACTCCATTGTCTCTTGAGACAGACGGGTGCCAACAACTGCCCATTAGCTAAGTTCAAGGCATTTAGAGAAGTTTTTAATGTTTTATGTTTTATCGTGTTTTTATTATTCCGCTGGGAGTTGCCCAAAGTGGCTGGGAAAACCCAGTCAGATGGGCGGAGTATAAATAATAAATTTATTTATTTATTTATTTATTGCTGGTTTTGGTGTATAAAGCCCTAAGCAGCTTGAGACCAGGCTAACTGAGAGATCGTCTCACCCCTTATATACCCAGCTGATCATGTGCTCTGCCAGTGAGGGCCTTTTGTAGATACCATCTTATCGGGAGGTCTGTTCCACATAATGTAGTGTTATGGCACCTCCCCTTTGAAATTCCCTCCCCTTGAATATTAGACAGGCACTGTCTCTGTAGTCTTTTCAGCACCTACTGAGAATACCTTCCTCTTTCAACAAACCCTTTAAGCAGAAATCTTTCCCATTTGGCAACTGCAGTGTAATTGTTTTTAATATATTGTTACTGTTTTATTTTTTGTTGTTTGTAACCCTGGGTTCCTCTGGGAGGAACAGTGGAATAGAAATTTAATAAATAAATAAAATATTCATAAGCACCTTCTTTGGCAACCCTGCTTGGGAGGCCAAGAACTGGAATTAACACATGTCACAGGGCAGATGTGGTGGCAGCAGAATTAATAACTGGGTTTGAGCAGTTGTGATGAGCAGGGGCATCTCATCCCCCTGAGATATCAATGTCTCTGCTAGTTGGATTGTGTGAGCTTAGCAGAAGCCAGAGAGAAGTTTGCTTTTTTAAAAAAACAACAACAAACCAGCCTTTCTCCTACTGGTGACAGCTGATGCTTTAGGGGTAGGCTATGTACAAACAGTAGATTTCACAGATGCAAGAGTATTGGAAAATTAGCACAGCCACAACTCAGCTTGGTGGGATACACACATTCAAGTTCTGTGTCCCACCACTGCCTCTGGGAAAACCAGGTTTTCATTGATGAGGATGCCTATAATTATTGAGTTCTCCTGAGCAGTTAAGTCCAGTCAAAGGCGACTATGGGGTTGCAGCGCCCATCTCACTTTCAGGCTGAGGGATCCGGCATTTGTCCACAGACAGCTTTCAGGGTCCTGTGGCAAGCATGACTTAACTGCTACTGGTGCAACAGAACATGGTGACAGAAACCAAAGTGCACTGAAACGCCATTTACCTTCCGGCCACAACGGTACCTCTTTATCTACTTGTACTGGTGTGCTTTCAAATTGCTAGGTTGGCAGGAGCTGGGACAGAGCAACAGGAGCTCACCCTGCTGTGGGGATTTGAACCGCCAACCTTCTGATCGGCAAGCCCAAAACAAGTGCGCTCCCTGTGGCATATACCGTAAGAATTGTCCCTAGGTAACCAGACAGACGGGTTTGAAAAGCAGAAGGAACTCACTTGTTTTTCCATGAACCTGTAGAATGATGTGTGGCTGCCCAAGAGCATATTACACAGAGCTGGACCATTTCCTAGAAGGGAAGGAAGAAGGGTTGTATCCAAGTTTAGTCATGCTCAAGCAGAACTATTGAAATTAATGGACATTACTAACCTAGGCTCATTAATTTCAATGAGTCAACTCTAAATAGAACTTAGCTGGATACAAACCATACTGTGCAGGTAAGGTAGTAGCAGATAGCTGTTTACATTGACCTTCTGCCCCCAGATTCTGGGCCATGGAAATGCTCTAGGCAGTGTGGGACAGACATGTTACCTCTGCTATCCATTTTGAACACTTTTGCCAGCTTCCTGGTTAGCATGTTCAGGCACATTTCAGCTGAAGAATGGGTGGGGGAGAAGCAGATGTGGCTTGGGACCCCAGAATGCTTCTCCTATTACTGAAAGCCGCTGCTGCAAACTGACTGTCGTCCCCCACAAACCTCCCTGTCCCCTGTTCCTGATTTTCTTTCCAGGAATTTACAAACATTTTCCACAGATCAATATTGGTATTGATTATTCATTGTGAGTGAATCATGTGTCTTTGGTGATCCAGCCTGGCAGAGTAAGCAGCCAAAGGCTGCTGCAGTAAAAAAGAAAGAAGGAAAGAAAGAACAACATACATACATACATACATACCAAAAAACCCCCAACAACCCAGAAGGCAAGAGGGACCCAGCTCTTGCTGGGCTTGCTGCTGACAGCAATGCACTGACAGAAGGGGAGGAAGAAAGGAAGGAAAATGCAAAGGCAAGTAAAAGCATGGAGAGGAGGGGGCAGCAGAAAGAAAGATGACAAAGTCTCAACTGGCAAGTACGTTCCTTCCGGGGCACCTTGGGAGACATGCAGTCCAGCCATCGCCATTCCATGCACAGATGCAGTGGACCTTTTGATCAGGGAATAAGAAGTGACTCATGTTTCTGGTATCTGCTACGTAACAACATTGGGGGAATTCCTTGGCTCACTGACAGCAAAGGAGGAAAGCCGAATCAATGAGGTAACAGTAGATTGCTTTCTACTGCCTTCCTAGGAATACACAGTCATCCTGGATGTCTTTAGCATCTCACCGCTTCTGAACATTTAAATGGATCAACATCATTTACAAAGTGAGTAAATACAAAGCCTTTCATAATTTGCTTGCCAGCTAATGCAAAACTGTATTTTTTATACTTGGAGAAAATCAGATCTTTGTGGCATTTGGTGTACATATACATGTGGAGAACAGCCGAGGGGGGTGGGGAGCAGCTAATTGCTGGTTATGTTTTAAAAGGGATTATGAAAAAAGACAGAGAAACGATCACAGGAAAACAGTCTGGATCACAGCCAAAATCAAAGATGAGCAAGGCTGGAGTGCCTGAGACGGCACCAGCTGTTTCTGACAGCTCTTGGATGGGGTTTCTTGGTATTTCCTATGGATGGCAAAGCCCCTGGAACCAGGGAGATTTCTAGAAAGGAGCATGGTGTCAAGAACTGGAGCTGGGAGAAGATGGCTAAGTAATGATTAACTGGAGGTTGCCGAAAACCCTTTTTGGAGCCTCAAGCAAATTCAGAGAACAAGAGAGCACAAAAGATAAGAGTCTTAAAAATTAACCATTCAACAACAGAAGTAGACATTTTTCCATCTCCTGAAGACACCATGACTTTTCAATACAGAAAGGATGGATTAGTTAACTTCACTTTTGAGAAAGGATCTAGGAAGCCTAGACATACTTTCTGTACCAGCTGGACTGAAATGTATAAATTCTTTCTGGAATCAAAAGGGGGGGAAATATTCCAAATGCCTCCCCAAGCAGGAAACTGCAATACTGTTGTTCTGCATACACACAGAAACAATAAGCTTTCTGATGGAATGTGAACTGGCTATCTTCATTCCAGTCTCTGTTCAACATGGCCATTTCAGAGCAGGACAAAGTAAGTCTCTTCTTCAAGGTCTTGGTCTCTCTTCATCATGGCTGTATTTTATCCCATCAAACTCTGTGGTGGCTCAGAAGAAGAAACAGTGTTGTCTATGCAAGCAGGAATCTTTGGGGGCATGGGTGAGGGTTAAGGCGGCAGCAGCATCAACTAATACAATAGACCTTTGAACATTTCATTCTTGAACCATCTTCCAAAAGCTGTATATGTGGCATTGTGTATGAAAAGAAAGAGAGCACAAGATAAGCAAAAAGCAGGCAAGTAAAATGCTTGGGCATTTCCGTAGTCATTATCAGCATAACTAGTCTGGTTGTAAGCTCCATGCTGTGGAGTGCCTGCACAGACCTGATTGGCATGTTAAACCGAGAGTGCTTCAGTAGCATACTAACCAAGTTATGATAAACCCAGGCAATCAGCAAGTGGTAATCTTCCCTGCTCTAATGTGTCAGAGGCAGACTCACAGCTACCAGTACTTTGTTCCTTTGTTAGCCTCTTCTGCATTGAGATTTTTGCTTTCCTGATTTTTAAAAAAGACTGGAAGAGAAGGTTGTACAGTGGTACCTCGGGTTACAAACACTTTGGGTTACAAACTCTGCTAAACTGGAAGTAGTTACCTTGGGTTACGAACTTTGCCCCAGTATGAGAACGGAAATCGCACAGCGATGGCGCGGTGGCAGCAGGAGGCCCCCATTAGCAAGAGCGCACCTCATGTTAAGAACAGTTTCAGGTTAAGAACGGACCTCCAGAACAAATTAAGTTTGTAACCCGAGGTACCACTGTATGTACTTCCAATAGCTATAATGAAAACAAACAAGCTCTCAGAACAGGTGGAGCAGACAAAGCATGGCAACAATATCCAAAAGAGACCTTTGCAGTGTTGGAAGTCAAGCCAAAGTTTGTTCATTTGTTTTATGTCCCACCTTCCCCCTAGTACAGGACCCAAGGTGGTTCACAACATGAATTTGAACAAATACAACGAAAACCACACTAATCAATATATATATATATTTTACAAAGTTAGTCTATTAAAACAGCAGTGAATCCAAACACTTAAAAACATTTTAAAATGTAACAGCAAAAAACAAATAAACAAAACCATACAACACCCTGCCACAACAGCCAGTTAGTAGAAAAAGTCCTCTCTAAACAAAAAAGTCTTTACCGGCTGGCAACAGGAAAGCAGAGAGGTGGCCAGCCTAATCTCCCATGGAAGTGAGTTCCACAGTTTAGGAGCAGCCATTGAAAAGGTCCTCTCTTGTATCCTCACCAAATGTGCCCATGAAGGTGGTGGGACCAAGAAAAACCTCAGAAAATCTTAAAGCTTAGGCAAGCTCATATAGGGAGAAACAGTCCTTCAGATAACATGGACCCAAGCTGTAAAGGGGTTTGTAGGTCATAACCAGCACTTCTAATTGTGCCAGAAACAGACCATTAGCCAGTGGAGCTGTTGTAACAAGGAGTTTTTGTTCTCCTTGTAACTGGCTCTAATCAGCAATGAAGTCATAGCATCTTGGATCCACTAAAGTTTCTGAACCCTTTCCAAAGGCAGCCCCACATACAGCACACTATAGCATAGCTGTCAACTTCTCCCTTTTCTTGCGAGGAATCCTATTTGGAATAAGGGAATTTCCCTTAAAAATAGGGAAACGTTGACAGCTATGCACTATAGTGATATATATGGTGTGTAACTAAAACAGATATCACTGTCCCCAGATCAGACATCTCCAGGAACGGACACAGCCAACACACTAATTATAAATGTGCAAAAGTTAAGCACTTTTCTGTTCATTTCAATGTGAGAACTTATATCTCTCATTAAAGTCAATTAAACTTAGAAGTGCTTGACTTCAGCTGAATTGTAATACCATTTTTTCACAGAATAAGATCAAACATATTTACTTATTTATTTGTTAAATTGGTATCCTGTATTTCCACCAATTGCCGCTTAAGGTGACCTGCATAGTCCATCATCAATGGCCAGAAGTCAGCTGGTATAGGAATATATGACTTGACAGAAACAGAGAGTATGAACTGTTAAATAAATCTACTTTCCACAATTGGTCAACACAAATTTTATAAATGATCCCTCTAAAATGATCTCTTTATAGCATAGTTGTGAAAAGAATGACATCAAATATGCACCAAAGCCGAGACTGCATCTCATTTATCTCAACTGCAGTATGGACACTGGTATGGATTCACTGAGTGTTGTTGGATGTGCATTTATCACACCAAAAGCCACATCTTTTTATTTGCTTTTTCTTCTGTCTTTCATTACCTTGACGTATCACGCAGTTGAATTTGGTTTCATGAAAATCTGAATATTTATGACTGGGTGAGACAATTATTTGCATTGGTTAGGAGAGTTTGAAATGTTTGCCCATCTGGTATTCAACATTCTTCTGCCATTAGTAATCACAGTTAATGATCTTCATTTTGAAATCTGAAAGGGCAATTGCATCCTGTTGATCCTGTTAGATCACGATGTGTTTGTAATTTGTCTGGGGGAACTAGTATGAGTTGGAGGAGCTATTCTAACACACTACCACACATTTCTGTCAGGAAAATCAAATAGGATTATGTTGAATAACTGTTCATATCCTCCCATTCCCATCCAAGTGTTTCTACCTGGTCCCCCCACCCTGTTCCATACAAGAAGAAGAAGAAGAGTTTTGGATTTGATATCCCGCTTTATCACTACCCGAAGGAGTCTCAAAGCGGCTAACATTCTCCTTTCCCTTCCTCCTTCCTCCCCCACAACAAACACTCTGTGAGGTGAGTGAGGCTGAGAGACTACAGAGAAGTGTGACTAGTCCAAGGTCACCCAGCAGCTGCATGTGGAGGAGTGGATACATGAACCCGGTTCCCCAGATTACGAGTCTACCGCTCCTAACCACTACACCACACTGGCTCTCACCACACAAGGGACTAGATGAAACCTTGGAGAAATTCTGGAGTGCTGTGTCACTTATTTATGTAATCACATCAAGTGCTACGTGTTTTTCATCTCACTCAGGCTATGCAGTACTGCTGCCTCCCCAGTTTGGTCATGATGGATATCAGATGCAAGATACTTGGAGTTGAACCCAGACAAGTTTGAAGTTGTGATGGTTGGCATAAATCTTGTGACTTGGAAGGGAATAGTCTTAAGAACGCTTGTGCTCCTACTCACCACATTCTAAAAACAAACATTATTTTCAAAAACTGTCAACTGTAATTTGTCCTATAATCGTTTAAAAAAAGAGGTTTGTTCCCTTCATCAACAATAGTTTGATTTCCTTTGTTTCAAACTAGCATCTTCTATGTACCATTTCCCACAATTTCTGAACTAATCTAATCTAAATGGGATTTTTGTGATCTGCTATTCAGCTTTGAAGCAATCCCATTTTTGCTCCATTCACCCTGCACACCCAACATAGATGGCTTTAAGCCCTTCTGTTTCACAGCCTTGAATGCTTCTGAAACTGAATCTAGGAGTCCAGGATTCAACAGCTACCAGATGTTTGTTTCAGAAATTACTCTGTCTTCTAAGAAGGCTACACATTTTGCCTTTGCTTAGCACCATGAACATTCCAGAGGCCAAAGAAACCTGTGCTTGAAAACCACATAGATGTTCCTCCTGTGCAAGTCAATACATTTATGAAGGTAGAAATCCAAAATAGAATTTTTAGAATGCTTAGGCAGCAGTCTTTTGCACACTTACTTGTAAGGCCAAATGATCTCAGTGAGACTTACTTTCAAGTATATATGCACAGGATTACAGTTAGTGTACATAAATCTTACCTCAACAAGCCATTGAGACAAAGCTGGGGCAACAGCATGGCACTGCTCAGTTGAGGAGAGGAACTCTTCTTACCCCTTATTGAAGGTGGTGGAAGTTCTTCCCTTTCATCACCTGTACAAATAAAAAGGAGATCAGTGACATTATTCTGAATAATTGGCATTTGCCATGAATTAGCATTACCCTGATATCCCTTGGTGCTAGTGTTGGTCATCTTCTACCCTGAATACTCCTTGACCTTCACTTGGGTGGTTTTCTTTAGTCTTTCTGTTTTTCTTTATTTGGTTTTTCCAGCATCTGCCTAAGAGGCAGTGCTTTTTTTCTTCCTAAAAAATTGTTTAGGGGTACTCTCATTTTCCTACTCATATTGAAATACTGCCCCTCAATGAGACCAAACTTTGATTCACAAAATGTTTAGGGGTATGCGTACCCCTGCGTACCCCCAGAAAAAAAGCACTGCTGAGAGGTATTAATATTAACAAAAATAGCTTCCAGATGGGTAGATGTAGCCTGTAGCTTTAGCAGGAAAATCAACAAAAAGTATTGTGGCACCTCAAAATCAGACATATTTTATTATAGTATAATAATATAATTTGTTAGGTTTTTAAAGTTTATTTTTATTAGTTTTCAAGAATCACAATTTAATAATATATCCAACTAAAGGCAGGGCATAGAAAAACTAAGCATATTAAATAATAACACCCAATCTAAGATCATGATATTCATATTTCTCTAGATGGAGTAGGAAGAGATACCTTAGCCTGAAACCAAACTTGTTAGTTGTCAAGGTGTCACAAGATTCTTCATCAATTTTACAAAAACAGCTTTTCTTTTTTTCTGATTTTGAACACATAACTACTTAATTTGTAATCCTTTCCAGTAGTTTCTTTTAAAATCTCCCTTCCTTTCATATTATGTGCACTGCAGCAAAGTTCTCCATGTATATAACAGGTATAATACATCTGGCTATATGGAAATTCAATATTTTTTTTTCAAAATTAAGCAGATCCTCCAAATGCAAATAACAGCTAGATTATCACAAGAGACAGAAGTGTGCATGCACTATAAACAGGTCAGGGTATGACATACGAAGTCCACAATGGGCCAAGGACAATATTTTAACATCAAAATGTTAAAGATGTTAACAGTGATTCAGGGGTTTAAGAAGACCCAAAGACTGTGTACTGGCATAGCAATTGGCAGTGGATTATTACTTCCAGTTGTCAGTTACTACAGTATTCCTCTGAATATCAGTTGCTGGGAATCACAGATGGGGAGACCGCTGATAACCTCAGGTTCTGCTTGCTGGCTTCCCACAGGTATCTGGTTGGCCAGTGTGAAGAAGGATGCTCGACTTGATAGCACTTTGGCCCAGTCTAGCAGGGTTCCTCCTATGTTCTTATGCCTTGGGGCTATAAAGCTGAAGAGAGGTGCACTCTAATGTCTGCCACCAGCCAGGAAACCAAGGACGGTTAGGGAGTTGCCTCTCAAGAAGAACATCATGGCAAGGGGTAGATCAGCAAGATCCTATTTATCAACCAGTGACAGAGCAGCTGATCCAGTAACTGCTTTCACCTTCTAATTATTTAACATTTTTACAGTGATTAGAAAATTGTAAATGTTTTATAAGTATTATTTGCATTTCCCCCCTTGTATCTCATTATGATCCTGTTACTTTTCTCTGTGCTGGCTACCTATCACCTGCTTCATCAGCTTAAAGCTATCAATCCCTTATAGTTTTCCAAATAAAACTACAAGGGGTGTGTGCAGCCAGGGGTGCCAACTTGAATAAAATACGTAGCGGGGGTAAGCCCTGCCCCACATAATCAATCACCTGATGAGGTGCACCCACACTATTTGAATGGAAATGCCCATCACCTTTGAGGGGGAACCTGGCCCCTTCAAATATTTTATGGGGGAGGGGGACAAAGGGACATCAGCTCCTAGGAGTTGGCTCCTATGAGTGCAGCTAACCCTGGATTTTTGATGCAGTTATCAAGGCAAGGCAACAA
This sequence comes from Podarcis pityusensis, assembly GCF_964106645.2. Classification (NCBI taxonomy): domain Eukaryota; kingdom Metazoa; phylum Chordata; class Lepidosauria; order Squamata; family Lacertidae; genus Podarcis; species Podarcis pityusensis. The sequence goes on along the minus strand of NC_138033.1, from coordinate 47,810,526 downwards.
AAAAGTGGTATAGGAAAGAGGCAGGAAGTAGCATGAAGACATGACTGAAAGACAAAGCTGAAGCAGGAAGGGACAGTAGCTTCACTAATGGGGAGCCTGATTGACCAGGGAAATCAGGTCCTTTCCCATTTCCCTAAAAGTCAGTGGAATGGCATTCTTTTCATTGACCTGCATGGAGGAAGGGAAAATTGCCACCTTGAGGAAGGAGAGAATAAATCTCAATGCACCTCAGACCCCTGCTAAAGACTAGTTTATGGATCAGTCTCAGTCCTTCCAGTTATGAACCCACACCTTTCTGTCCCTTATCCTTTCCACTCAAAAGCTCCTCTGCTTTCAGTCTGTTAAACTTCCTCACCATGATGCTCTACTGTATATGGATGGAACAAGTTCCCCCTCTTTATATGCCAAGTCACTGTTCACTCTTCCTTCAGCAAAGTCACACATTTTCTGCTCTCTTTGCTACTAGGCTACCCACCTCTGCCTCTTCTATCTCTTTCTCCCTCATCCAGCCACTTGTCCTTCTTCCCCATGAAATGGGAAAGGCAGCCAAGAAGAGGAGCTCTGGAATCTTCATGTTGCAAAAATGCTGGCAAAGAGCAACTGCTATGGAAGCTTCTGTTGCCAATATTCCAATCTGCTTCTTCAAGGCTGCAACATGTCTCCCTGTTAAGTCAATCTGCACCCACAGGGAGTGGATTTTCCATTCACTCCTTTGCTCCCTTGATCTCTCCATTCAGACACATGATGATCCCACAAGAGGCCCATCTGCAGCCTTATAAAACAAAAAAATGTAGGTTGCAGAATGAGCAAAAATCTCTCCTCCAGGCTCCACCCCACAGCAGTTATGAGGCTTTCAGACCCAGCTGTCCCTGATGAGTTGGAAGCTATCTTCCCATGTTATGATGAACACACAAGAGGAGAAACAGGATTGCACCCACTGTCTTCCTCAATTTCACTCTTAAACATGCCCCTAATATCTGAAAGAGATGGTGCACATACAAACTGCATGTGTGATCAGGAACACTGACTTTTTCAAGGTTCATGACTGAACAGACATGGTGTCAAATGCATGTAGGGGTGAAGCAAGGGCAGCAGCCACATTCTTGCCCCTCTTTCTATTAATGTTTATTGTAACATACAGGGCCGTCTTAAGCATATCTGGCGCCATGGTGCAAAGCTCCTTCCCGCCCCCTGCCCCAGTTTCCCCAGAGTTGTCCACCTTTTTTTAGGGAGGACGGTGCTGTCGGCAGGGCTGGAGGAGGTGGGCAGCGACTGGAGGGCGGCTCCTCTGGCGGGGAAGAGGCGGAGGCTGGACACAGTGCCTCCCAGCTCAGCTGGCAGCTTCGTGCCATGGTGGCCATGGCAGACGGAGGCTCCGGGCGCGGTGCTGCTTCGGCGCAGCATGGCAGAGGTGGGTGAGGGCAGCGAGCTGATGCCGGGAGGCACCGCGTCCAGCCTCTGCCTCTTCCCTGGCGCCTTCCGGAACTTGGCGCCCTGGCGCCCTGCACCACTAGCCTCTATGAGTAAGACGCCCCTGGTAACATATTAATAGGGTTCTGGTTGTGATATAGCCTTTCGTACTCTGTGCAAAACTGACATCGTATCATCACCTGACCAATGTTTAATTACAAATTATTGTATCCCATCGCATCAGTTTCCCAAGAGAACCTGGGAAATTATAAGCCTATGATTTGAGTCCATGTTGGCTATCACTTACACCAAACATGCAGGTTCACCCTGTGATAGGCTGTAAGGAGAGCTGGGATGTGTCTACCTGATGCTAGAAACAGAGCCTCCTTCAACCTGCTCCATATATTTGTATGCAGTACAGCAGCTACAAAGACATCCTTGTATGCTTCTGATCCTTATACCACAAGCATACTAGAGTTATGAGCCTGGCCTATAAAATCACATGGTGGTTTTAAGAAATTAAATTATTTCTTTATGTTATATTGAAAGTTACCATGGCCCCAGAGAGGCTAGAAAATGTGTTTATTTACAATTGGAAGCTAAGAGAAGCTGGGACTTTCCAAAAAGCACCAAGGAGGATTGAACAAGTCTTCAACAAAAACATAAGCAACAGAAGCTGCAGAGAAGCATCTGGGCTCTGTGCCAGCAAAAGGCATCTGCAACATACAACTGATGTACTCTATGGTGGGCTAGTCCAATAAAATATGCACAACTTTTAAGAGTCAAACATTTCCTTGTTTTAGCTTTGCATGCTGCAGTAAGGCGTGTGGAAGAAAATCTTGAAAAACTGGCAATAGCCTCGCTATCCATGTCCATTTCCCTTGCTTCACATTATAAGGCTTGAAGTAATCTATTTTTTGTGAATCCATTTTGCAATTTCAGCTCACATCTCTCCATAATGATAATTCCACCCCCAGGCACAAGAATCCAGAACTACCTTTACACTGAATGCACAATTCACACAATACAGTTGTTGTTTTATTTTATTTTTTGCTGTTCTCAGAGGATGGGACAACTTAAACAGCAAACCCTGACCACATCCTTAAACCCAATCCAGTTGCTTCAGGATAACTCAGCTGTGTGCAGGCCCAAGATGAGAGTCATGGAAATATTTAGCCATCTTAAAATATTCTAAACATTTGTACTCCACCTTGCGAAACAGAATCTTCACAAGGCAGCTTACAACCAGATTTTAAAACACAGCACAACAGTAATCTAACTAGAACTAAATGCAACCTACACAATGAGAACCAAGACTGCAGCAGAGGTAAGCAAAACCCTCAGCAGAGAAGACATAATGAATAGATAGATGCAGACCACAGAGTGTGTGGGTACCAGCAACATCCTATGGATGGCAAAAAAGGGAGGAGGCAGCATGGCCACAGAAGAACCCCACTGGTACTCAACTCCTAGGATAACTCTCTGCAAACTGACAAGCAGCCAACCCCTCTTCATCCTTCCAGCTGTCCTGCATGTGAGACTGTCTAGGAGGCCACACTGAAAAGCCACGGCATCTGCCTTTGTCTTGCTGCATGCCCACATACTGAGGAGCCTTTTTGTGTCTAATCACAATTAGCACCATGCCCAATTCCATGCCCTGTGCTAATTCAAGAGGAAGAGCATGTCATTCCCTGCCAAGAATTACAGCTAATCGCCAAAGGCTCTGTTGTACGCCTGCTTTGCCTTTCATTAGGCTTTTGTTTCTAATGGCAAAGCCGGTGATCTCCTTTTTGCTAGAAATCACCGTGGCATCACTGAAAAATGCCAGCACCATCTCAGATTGCCTAAGGACAAATGTAGTGCCTGTGAGTGATAGCAAATTTCCCCACCACCGCTTAACACACAACAACAACAACAACACACACACAATATGCTCAACAGTCAACTCAGGGGTCTGCCAAAATGTTCATATTACAGCCCTGCAGCCCAAATGTAATGTGAAACTGGCAGCTGCATTAAAGTCTCAGGAAAGTGCAACACAAGAATCAACTCTGTCCCTATATTTGCCCCTTTGAATTTGTTCGTACAGTATAGTTAAAAGCAAAAATTCAGACTAAATACTTCTGACAAAATAGAACACATTATAAATATACAAAAGGAGGGCAATGCAAATGAAACAGCCCATGCTCTTTGAATGACCCTTGAGGCCAGACACACACATACACCCCGCCAAGCAGTACAAAGACTGTTCCACTCATGAATTCTCAGTGCAGAAGAGTGGCCACTGGAGGGAGGGAGAGTCCTCCAACTACTCACATCTCCCATTAGGCCTAGGTATGGTAAGGAAGGACCTCCTCCACGTTGTTCTGTAATTGGAGCAATGCAGCACTGAGAGACACATTTGTCTGCCATAACTCACTAGGTCAGCTAATCTACTTTTTAAAATACCGTAACTTTTTGGATGCACATTATGAAATACAGAGCCTGTGGTCATAACTCGAATAATGCCAAATATTTCAGAATGAAGATTCTTAAAAGTGTGCAAAAAGACCATCATAGCACTGGCAAAGTGAGTGCCACAAGTGCTAGGGTCCTTCTGAATTTGCTCTGCACTAAAGAAACCCAATCTTGCAATAACTCCAGGAAACGTTGTGGAAGAGCAAATTAGATTGCTAAGGACGTCACCCAAGTGTTATAAAAAGCTAGGATAAATGTGTTTGTTCATTTATTTACATAATAGCAGTTTACTGCTAATTTTTTATGATGATGATAATTCATAATGTATTAGTAAATGTACAATCATACAACTTTTTGTTTGTCTGTTTGTTTGTTTGTTTGTTTGTTTTAATAAGTGGCATCTGTACAACACTTAACTTGTTTCCTGCTCAACCTTGAAATCCTTTCAAAACAGTGACACCCCCTTTTGCGAAAGATACAAAAATTTGAAAAGTAGCAAGTTCATCTTGGCTAAAACTGCTCCCCCAACACACACTCCACAAAACCTGGGAATCTGGCTAACTGCTTCGCCTCCACCCCTTGCTCATTCTGTGATGTCTGAACTAAGTATGAAATAAGAATGCAGCAGATTCAAGCCAACTGCAAATCCGATAGGGGGAGGGTAGTGGTGATGAAGAATGCACCACAGCCCCTTGGGATAACATGGTGATTTTAAACTCCTGGCTTTTCTTCCATTTGGCTGTATCATTTATATTCCCTGACCCAGCAAAAGCAGTTGGTTCTGCAGTCTGATTAAAGGAACTGGGCATTTGATCTGTAATTGTTTTTCAATGGCTGTATCTTCTTCTGTGTTATTGCTTTACACGGCTTGCCTTTGTACAATATTGAAAATCAATAAAAGTACAAAAATGTATTTTTTTCCCTCCTCTTAAAAGTGAAACAATCTTGTTAAGATTCTGCTGCAGACACTTTGCAATAGTAGTACCCCCTTTTTAAAATAGCACTTCAAGGAGCAAGCCTGGCAATCCCAGACAGTATGGAAACAGCCATGGCACAAATGCCCTTAGTCATGGCATTCAATCCAATCTGAGAACAGTCTTTGGACTGAAGCCTGTCATGGCTTAGGGCTCAACCACACTTCCACTTGCCCCAGGCCTAGAAAGCATGGGTCCGAAGGGTTTTCTACTTGACCTGCACCTTCTAGGCATGGGTCCAATCATTTTTGGTTGGCCCACTGCTTTCCCCAGGAAAGCCTGCTCTTTACCGCTGAATCGGTACAAGTGGAAGTGGAAGTGTGGCAGGACAAGTGGAAGTGTGCATAGGATACATCAACTAGCTAAATCCAAGGTAGGTATCTGAGAGGCTCATCTCCCTACTATGTTCATGGCATTCCCAAAGTCATTGCCAGCCACTTGCTGGAAAGCCAAAATGTTTCAAGGTTTTACAGACCTGAGGCCAAGAACTGCTGCAGCTTAGTGCCACATCCCCCCAACTGTACTTATTTAAGAAGGGCCAGCACTTGTTTGCTCATAGGGTGTTTTGACTGCAAATATCTGCATACTGTTGGAAGCTAATATGACAACTGCTCCTATCTGAATGGCCAAATACTGTTTTGATAGAGAAGTTTCAGTACAACTTTCTAGAAACCATCAACATGCTTTGAGACCAAAACTAGTGCTTTTGCTCAAAATGCAGGAATTTCCAATGAATATTATTCTGAACATTTTAAATTTTCACTTCCTTTTTTGTTTAAGTAGAGAATTGAAGTGCAAAAGTCACCTCCCTCAGCTACATAATTTGCTCAGCTAAACTTGCTGCAAGCGTCACCAATGGCAGATATATATATATAGATATATATAGATATATATGACAAGCAAACAAGAAGCCCAAACCCAAATTCAGTGGTTGGCTCCTCAGTTTCCTTGATAACTAGACCATCTACACTTCTCTCATCTGGCTTTAAGGGAACACGGGAAAGGGAATTTGGATTGTTTTCCTGTTCCCTCCCTATCCCCTTTTAATTGTCTATTATATTATAAACCTGAGAATATGGTCTAGGCTGTTTTCTTAATATCTGTACAGTGCCTTAATACCAGGGCAGGAAAGGGGGAGCAGTGCTGAAAGGAGTATCAATGGGGTGCCAATTTGATGGGGTCCTCAATTCCTATAAATGTGAAACCAAATGCTTCCTGGTGCTAAAAAGGCACCCCTTCCTCCTCCACTACTTACCACTTGTAGGCTTCAGCACCCACTTGCTCACCCAGCCTCCTGGAGGCCTGGCACATTGTGGGGCCTAGCTGGAAGCTGAGAGTGGCCAGCCGCCTCCTCATCCTGCTGCTATTGTTGCTGATGGAAGGTTCCAGAAGAGCCAAACAGCTGCCTATCCTTGCTTTGGTCCCTTGAGGCCCTACAGGGTGTCCTTCAGGGGGCAGAGTCCCTTCATGGAACAAGGCACCAAGAGTCATTAATCAGGAATAACAAACCCCACAAGTCCTGTTTCCTCAGAACTGAACAGAATAATTACCAAGTTGGTGTGGGGTGATGTGAGAGAGCGGCCATATTTCCCATCTGCTTAAGCAGCCTGAGGGAGGGACTCGAGGAGGAGGAAGGGTTAATGCGTACTATGGCGGGTGCCATTATTCTGTGTTAAGCCAAGCAGCCCAGAAGTTGGAGCCAGGCTGGAGCCAAGATGGCTGGCTCCCCAGCCTGCCCCACCAAGAGAATTGCCTCAGGAGGACAGAGAGCTTCTCCCTCCTCAGAGAGCAGCTCTTGGACCTTGAAGGGGGAGGGAGCCTCTATTGGCTCTTCTCCTTCAACCCTCCTTCCCATTGGCTCCCTGGGATGTCTGTTTCAGATAAGAGGTGGCCCACTTACCTGGGCCTTGTTAGTTTGATTTACCCCTCCCTTGCTTGAATTCCTCAAATCCCAGCAGCCTTTTACAACAGCCTGACACAGATAACATGGCTGCAGTTATTTTATTCCTTTGATAAAGGTAAAGAGCAGCAAATCTGTATCTTTAATAACAAGGAAAGAGAGAAATGGCTTCTGCCTTATTCCTACCACTTCTCCTTGCTTTGAGCCAAACAGTCTCTTCTATCCTTCCTCCATGGTTTCTGCAGTTGATGTGTACTGAGTTGTGTCTGGCCAAAGGCATTGTGTGTGTGTGTGTGTGTGTGTGTGTGTGTGTGTGGTTTTCTGAAATATTTAGGGATTTTTTTAATTTAAAAAAGTGTGGTCATTTGCAGTACCTAAATAAGAGAGAGCCCAATGGACAGTAGAGAAATAAATGAATGCCTACTAATACCAGGCCCCATCTTTCAAAATTTGAGGAAAAAGAGATATGAAATTGCCCTTTTAGCTAGGAATTAATTTAGTGGGGGATGTGTAACCTTACAATAGCTTTAATCTGGGTATATCTCAGAGAGATTTTTAAAGCTTACTTTGTCTACTAGGCCTGCAGTCTGAGCCAATCTGTGTTTAGAGTACTTGGAATGAGTAATGAGAACAATGAGACTTGCTCCCAAGTGTGCACTGGATTGCAACTTTACTGCGCAATTTGGGCCCTGAGTCTTCCTCCCACCCCACCTAACCATCCCAATTCACACTGTTATTTCCTAAGGATTTCTCACAAGATCCAGACATTCCCTTATAAAGTGAAACAACTGAGACTGTTGGTAAGCTTCAAATCTGTCATTCAGCCAGGAAGCTTGCTGAGTTGATCCTGAGTCACTCACCACATCTTAGCCTAACCTACTTCACCAGGTTGTTGTGAGGGCAATATTATGTGGTGGGAGCCAACTACCACCCTAAGCTCACTAAGTCTGTTAAATAATGTAATAAACAATAACTGGGTTTCTCCAAAGCTTCCTTACTATAGGAATAAACATATAGGCCTCCCTTACAAGCCTGTTGTAAGGATTATTGCGACACTTTGAGCACTTAAGAGGAAAGCCCTGTATAAAATCTGTCTGATTATATATTTTTATTTTAGTCAGGGAAAGATTTGTTGTTTATTCCTAAAACATTATTTTATTTATAATATGGTTTTAAATTATTATCTCGTTTACTTCATTGCTTAGAACTTCTTATAAATTTAATGCAGGACGGGCAGAAGTCCAATAAAGATAGATGAGTATTGCAGTTCCCCTTCTATCTTCCTCCTCATTTGTTTTACTTAGATAGCAAAGACTGAAGCTCTGTCCCTCCTACTGACAGAAAAACTGAGAGATAAAAGGGGATTTAAATGCCTAGCAAGTCAATTGATTTGGGTGTTCCCAGCCACTATCCAGCTGCTGGGAATATAAATAGAGCTAAAGGACTAGAAAATGATAAATTGCTACATTTCATTTGCTATATTTTTCTGGTAAGAATTTTTTTTAGGGCTGTTTTCCAATTTCTGAGCCAAATCTCTCCTTTGGGTGCTCTAAAAGTGAGCTAAGCTTTGCTACTTAGGAGAGGAGCCCCTCCCCGCATCTGCATCTGAAGGCTCCCATAATTTGGCTCAGTCATGGGCTCTCCATTGGGTGGGGGTAAGTGTGTAGGCACAAAGAAAGGTCCCAAGAACCAAGATTACACTTTAAGGGCTCATTGGGGGTGCATGTGTGTGTGTGTAGAGAGAGAGATTCTGAAAAGAACACTCGGTTTTCACATGGATTGTTTAGAATTTCTGATGAAACTGCAGAAATGTCAATGCAGAGTAGGAACAGCCAATCAGAAAGCAGCTCTTTGACCTTTGCCCTTCTCTTCCTCAGCAGGACTGCTATTATCTTCAAGGGGGGAGAGCCCTCCTTGCCTCTTGTTATACCTTTTTTATGATCTAGGATTCTGAAGATAATAATGACTCCATGTTACATAAAACAGATACATTAATGTCACCAAGTCCCAAAAGTATGGAATCAACCCAACTCCTTCAGAAAGACTGGGGGGAGGGGAGTGATAGAAATTCAGAGAGCAGAGCCTTAATAAGGCCGAAAGAAGAGAGGTGCTGCCTTAGACCGCTTTTTCCTTCCTATTTGAAATGGGATATTTAAAGGGCCCTTTGGCTAAAGGAGATCAGAGTCTTGGCAAGATAACTGAGTATGACTGAATGCGCTGCCATCAAAGTGAACAAATCAAATGTGTGATTTTGATTCGTGCTGTAGAGTGTTAGCCTATTACACTCACTTGCTACAGCCCCAGCTACTAATGGGGGAGAGGGGGAGGACATACCCAGGCACCCACCTTTCATCTGGGGGGTGCTTCTCCCCAGGCTTGGCTCTTTGGTGACACGGCTTGTTTGGCCTCAGTAGAGTGTAGATTGTGATCCAGCCCTCCCCACACTAGAAACCCATTGGCTTCTCATTTGTTGGATGTCTGAATCCTGGTTTCTGGGGTCACAAGTAGAAGAGAATATATGTTGTGGCAGCAGCAAATTCCACTAATATTTTTATATGAGGAGCTAGTGCTGCCTCTTGATCCTGGCTGAAATAGAGTGCCTGATCGACCAGCAGTGTATTTTCTAATGTATCCTGCCATGCTACATCTTGAGAGGACAAAGGAAACGAGAAGCAGTCTTTGTGGTACTCCTGCATAAGGCCTGTTCCACAGCCTGGAGATGACTTGTTCCTCTTGCCTTGTTTTTATGTACAAGTGTCTAAGAAGGAGCCCCCACCCGAAAGGCTCTTTTCCAACATAAATTCTGCTTAAGGGTCCTCCCTTTTGCATCTTAATTCAGTTATACTAAGCAGGTGGGAGTGTTATGTTCCATTCCTGTCTGAATTCCAAACTAAATTCCAAACTAGCTTTGGTCATCTTGATAGATGTCTTGAACAGGGAACTGGATAGTGGGAATGCAACCACCTTGATTTTACTTACTGCATCTCTCAGTGGCATTTGACACCATTGATGACCATGGTATCTTTCTGTCTGAACTGTCAAGCCTGGGCTTAGGAGGCATAGTATTATTATGTCTCTAGTCCCTTCTTTAAATTCAGTACCAAAACATAGTTCAGTACCCCTCCCCGTTGCCTCTGGTTTGTGGAGTGCCACAGGGTCCATCTTATTCCTCCTATTCTTCAACATCTATATGAAGCTCCTAGGAGAACTCATCCATCGGATTGGGTTTCAGTGTCATCAATAGGCAGATGGCACACATCTGTACCTTTCTTTTCCACCTAAGAATCCCAGGGGAGGCTGTGGAACTCTTGAAGAGCTGTCTGAATGCACTGCTGAGATAAATATGGAAGAAAACACTGAAACTTAATATGGAAAAGACAGTTGTTCTATGGGTTGAGAAGTCAGCCCGTCTGGATAGTGATGTGAAACTGGTTATGGATATAGTTACATGAAAACAGGGGGGGGGGCAACTTGAATAAAAGATGGGGGGAGGTAAGCCCTGCCCTTTTTAATCGATCACATGATGCAGTACATGCACACAATTTGAATGGCAATGCCCATCAACTTGGGGGGCCTCGCCCCCTCAATTTTTGGGGGGTGGAGCAAAGGCCTCTCGGCCCCCAGGAGTTGGCTCCTATTCATGAAAATTGCATTGATTACCAGTAAGTTTCTGTGCTCAATTGAAAGTCCTGACCAGGAATCCAGCTATCTAAAGTAGTACCATCATCCATATAATCCTGCCCATAAACTAATATCTGGGGTGTATGGGGTGTTTGTTAGCGGAGGGGTGGTACCTCTGGTGAGGGACACATTGTGCTCCTTCTGTGGTAGTTTATACAGCTTTGGTCCCTAACCTGTACTCGGGTTTGACTTGTGACTGGCCTGCCAAACCAGGTGAGGATAGCCAGTATGTCTCAAACCCTTGATGAGTTAGGAATTTCTCCTGCATGTGAAGATCAGCTCTGGTGGATTGAGTGTACTAGACCAATAGTGGGTCCAACAATCAAGAAGGCAGCAACTGTACATGCTGTAGAGGAAAAAATCTGTACCCACTGCCTTGTAGGACATCTTTGGGAAAAGAAAAGGCTAAGGCAGAGCTTTCCAAACTGTGTGTCGTGACATGTTAGCGTGCTGGCTGCAGTGTGTAGGTGTGCCACATGAATGCTCCCCATGCTCCTCCCAGGGCTGGAAAGGTATTAGATTAACTTCTGGTTTGCTAGCAAAACTGAATTACTGTGTCATGAAATGATGCATGTCTAAAAAGTGTGTCACCAACATGAAAAGTTTGGAAAGCTCTGGGCTTAAGGAATAAACCCTACATAAATCTTGTATCCTCCTTCCGGCAACTCCTGCAGCCAAGCTGGTGCCAAATGTATTGCTCTGATTTTATTTGGATGACATCTGCAAGGCCAAGAGGGGGGTCTTTTCATCTGGGCACCCCAGGACCTCCATATACACTGCCCAGTCTTGCTTCCTGGAGAGGTCACTTCAGTGCTGCAAGGGGCAGGCCTTGGTAATATGGTGCCCTGTGTGAGGCAAAAAATTGACACCCCCCACAGCCCTCACACTACTTTCCCAAAAGCTGAGTAAGCAAGGTGCTGGACTTTGTGAGTGCTCTGGCAGGGTCCTAGAGCCCTCCTGCCTCCTTCCCAAAGCTGGGTGAGCAATAACTAGGCTTTGGGAAGGAGGCAGGAAAGTGTTCTCTTGGCTCAGCACTCTGTGTGGGGAAACTAGTTGTGCTGCCCAAAATCCACCTCTGATGCTGCTAACGCAGAAAAACAACAACATTGGAGGCAGCAGTTATGAGTTACCGGTCCCTGCAGCCACAGCGATTTGGCTTCGCCTTCAGAGGCACTCTCCGTTGTTTCTCGAGACAGATGGATGACAACCAAACTAATATCTGTTTCAGGGGTCTTTCTTGAGAGCTTGCCATTAAGTTGACATATACAAGAGGAAGGGCTTCTCACTGGCTGTCCCCCAAATTTAGAACTTCTAACTGATATACATCTTGCTCCTTCACTACAGGCCTTTGGCAGGCCTGAAATTCTCTTCACTGCTGCATTTACCTAAGACCCAAAGTAGTTGTGTATTTCAGAACAGCAAGTTCAGAATAATTTGTACCCTTCTCTAACGTGACCACTATATCTCCACCTGTGTCTCCTTCTTTATATGTATCTCATTTTGTAAAGTGTGGCTGTAAAAATTGGCTTTAAAATATTTTAAATAAATAAAATGCTGCAACCTGGTGCCCAGTTCAACATGATACTGATCTGACAGGCAGCATGAAACCCTGCCTGCGGGCATTTGTAAAGCTAGAAGAGGAAGGGATCTATTATTAATGGCAGAAAGTGAGGTGAAATCAGGGCAGGGAAATAACATGAGCCATGATTAGTGCACATTATTGAAGAGGCCCAGGAGTTGTTACCTTTTGGATGCACAGAAGCCACAGGGAAAGTGTCAGGCTGCAAGATCCACCACAACTCTTTCCTATTTGCTGATTAATAACACTCATTAATTAGAAGAGCACATAATGGGATTGCTAATTGCAACTGATGGAAGTCCCATCTTTGCTAGAAACATTCTGGATTTGGCGCATCATATAATCTCCTTGTCTTTGATTTTATCTGTAGCAAAAGAAGAATGCAGAGAAAGGGAGGCAGAGGCGGGGAGTCAGAGGAAAACCCCAAGGATAAATGTAATGGATGGCAAAGTCTCTTTGAACTTATGTATACAAACCAGCCCAGCTACTATCCTCAACATCCTCCTGAAGGCCAGAAAGCCATAAAAATTTCCAGACTCTGAGCAATCATGAGAGGCATCAAGTGCAGGACAAACTCTTATTGTAATGCTTCGGGAAGAAAGAGAGAAAAATCCTCATCCTGAGCACACAGCCCCAATTGAAAAGCAGGCTCATGCTGGCCTTATAAAAATCTGTTTATTTATGTATATTATATAGGCTGAGCAAGTGATTACCAGCGTGACATTATGAGACTCTTGGGGACTCAAGATAACCTGAGTACTAGGAGCCAGCTCTGACTTTGGGTGGCACACAGATAGGTATCAGCAACATCAGGAAGTTCACATCCCAAAATCCAAAATAGTCAAAGCTAAGTGGCTTCTGCTTAAGTCTCCAGCACATCCCAAGACCATATCCAACTAGATTCATTCACCACCACCACTTAGGTGGGACTTTTAAGACAAAAAGGTAGACAGTTGCCCTCTGCAACCACCCATCAACCTCTCCCAGTGGCATAATGGGTCAGTGCATCTGGCTGTTAAGCAGAAGTTTGGTGGTTCAAACCCACCCAGGGGCAGCTGTAAGCACTGCAGTGGGTTGGACTAGATGACCCTTGGGATCCCTTACCAACTCGACAATTATATGATTCTAACTCTAAGGTGATATCAAAGCCTATGGGTGTGGATGGGTGTGTCATTTTTCACAATGACGAGAAGCAGTAGCAACTGGATAATACAAATATAGACATGGTAAAAAACAACAACAACAGGGCATTGAGTTAGGTCAATTTTAAGTGCAAAATAAAATAAGGGAACGCAAATGCGAGCAATTGTTTCCTTTGCTAATACTATTTTATTATTACATTTGTATACCACCCTTTACCCATAGGTATCAGGGTAATTCACAATATTAAATCACAATATAAAACCACAAAATACATAATCAAAATATAAACAAAAACAACCCAATAACAGTTGTTTCCTTAACTGTGTATCTCCCTAGAGGCATCCACTGCTTCTTTTGTTCCAAGGCACACGGAATCATAGAATTGTAGAGTTCGAATCATCTATTGTAGTCCAACCCACTGTTACAGGTGGCCCATACAGGATCAAACCCACGACATTGGCATTACCAGCACCATGCTCTAACCAGCTGCCCCCTTGAGATCTCACAACTCACGATGCCAGAGGTTAACAAGCCTCTGTGCATGGTTCCTGATATGGAAGGCAAAACTGGAGCAGCCCATAGTCAGTCTTTGCACCACCACTGCCACCCCCCCTCCACACATGCATGTCCCAGTAAGTACCATTGTAGCTCCCAGACATCCTAGAACTCTGTGAACGTGCCAGGAGTATCTGAGAAAAACCTTCGTGTCCTGGGTGATGGCAATGACATGTCCTTAAGCAGACCTTCAAATCCCCTGAGCCAGATAAATGAAGGTGCTCTTTTATTAATGGAAGGGGAATGAGACAACAGTGCCAGGATAGCCTAAACCCTTCAAGAGTTCTACTGAGGGCTGGGGCTTTTCTTCCCATTCTCTCTGTCTGTCTGTCTCTCCACTCTAATCCTTTCTATTGGCTTGCCCAGTAACCTTACAGAAACTTCTCCTCTCAAGTGCCGCCTATTGAGCTCTGCTCTCAAATTGCCCCCAGAGCCCACTGGATATTCCTTCAGATGTCTAACAAGCGTCGAACACAACTGAGGTTTAGAGAGACACAGAAATCAATACTGCGGCTTCCACCAGTCACGCTGAGGGATTAGTCGTCCCAAGGAAAAGCACAGACAGTTGAATAAGAGAATCATGACTCCGAATAACCTAAGAGGTTTATGAAGCTCGAAGGCAGCCTCTGGCCTCCTTGATAACCTCCAGTTGGCCCAGAAAAAAAGGAGGCTGTGAAAACATTCACTTAGCTTCCTCCCCTTCTCTGTCAATGAGGGCAAGCTCTAGAGCTCTGGGGTCAACAACAGTGCACTAAGGCACCACCACAGAATGTCCAGGACACAGTGACCATTTGCCGCACTGTTTGCGAGGAAGCTCATAGCTCTCCCGCCTCTCTCCAACTTGCTAACATTTAAGATGTCTGGTGGCAACTTCAGCTTGTGGCGCCAGCTTCAGGTCATTCTTTCATGACACAGTGTGTGCGCAGAAGGAAGATGACAAGATGCCTGGGTCAGGCACTTCAGCCACACCTGTCCCACTTTGCAAGGAGAAATGCTGGCAAGCTTTTGGCATTCAGTTGAGAGACCTGCTGATACAAAAGATGACCACCGCCTCTATTGCAACATGACTTCTGCCTGTTGAGAGCTTCAGAACACAGGCTGTTGCCAGCCTTCGTGGCTGCTAACACCTCACTGGAGGATGGGGTGGAGGTAACGAGACACACCTGAATCAGACACAGTTGGCTGCAAAGACTAGTTGCAAGCTGGGCCGGGGGGGGGGGGGTCCTCTGCGCCAAGATGCTGCAGTTTTCAATTAGTTATGTGATGCATAACTGGTGTCAAGTCTGGTGTACAGCCACCCAAGATGGGCAAGAAATTAAATGCAATTCCCATTTAAAGGTGAACTTACCTAATTCACACTTTCCTAAGCAATATGTGAATAGAAACATAGCTAGCCTTTGAAATTCACACTACTCTGAATTTTGCCATGCAGTTCTCCAGCCAAGGAATGTGTACCCAAATGCATATACTATGCTAAAGTATGCATAAAAATGCATGTGGTGGTGAAAATAATGTACAAAATCCATTATACTATATTAGGGAAAGTGCAGAAAGTGTATACTAGGGGAAGTGAAAACAAAGATGTGTATGTGAGGAGAAATTTGCATTAAACTGCTGGAGAATTTTGTGAGGACTTAAAAAAAATAACAATCTAATGTGAAGAACAGAATTTAAGATTGGAAAACTGGAAAACTGAGATAAGTCAACACTGACAGATTCACCCATTATTAACAGTCACCTTTATCAACCTGGTACTCTCCAAATGACTACAACTCCCTATGGTGGCTGGAGTTGCAACTTCTGCAGGGCATCTGATTGGTGAAGGCTAGTGAAATGGGTCGTGTTGGACTTAGACGATGGAGACTCAGGTTCAGTTTGCCACTAAGCCTAACCTTTACAGGTTTGTAGTGAGGATAAAATGGTGGGGGGTGGGAGGTTGAGGACAAACTGTGTGCCACTCTAAGCTCCTAGGAGTGGAGGAAACCCAACTGGAAAATCACTTTCTTAGCTATATTCTCAATGTTGTTGCTTTTGGGTTTTGTTTTGTTTACATTTATTGGCATAGTAACAGACTACAAAGAAAGAACTATTCAGCAAATGAAAGAGGGTTGCAAGGGCAATGAGGCATATTGGTCAAGCTTTTAAGACCCCTGTACTCTAGCAAACCATCTGATAAATTTAAGAGGACAAATGTTCCTCAGCACATGCCAACCCAGTGTCACATGCTTCAAAACTACGCCCTTTGTGTCCAGTCTATTGTTCCAGCAAGCAAGAAGGAGTCTCTGTGGTAGACAGTTGGGCCCTGGGTGATGCCTTAGACCCAGACCACCTCCCAAGAAAGACTGGGAGGGTGCTAACATTTTTGAACTGATTTCCAATAGTTTGAAAGTGGACTTTGGGTGTGTAGCAGGGACAACAGACAGAGCATGTGGGCAGTTTTGCACCTTTGCCTTGCCGCATATCAGGCAAATCAAGTCCTAAGAGGCAGAAGAGGCTGCCTGCAGACCTTCTTCTCCTCCTCCTACCCCTCCATCATCCCCACCTGCTGCTCCTCCCTATCATAGGCAGCAATTTTATGGTCACCATTACTAGCTGAAACCCTCCTTTGAACCAATCAAGAGGGAGACTGGCTCTCTGAGAGCAGCTGCAGCACTGCCTGACCCCCTCCGCCAGCAGCCACCATAAATCTGCCTCACCTGATGGGAGATGGGCTTTTTAGGATGTCTCCGGGTGCTTTGAGGTAGCACTTCTATGAACTCCATGCCACAATAAATAACGCTACCTGCAATATGTCTTTGGGAACGTGTCAGCAGCCGCTGTCCTGCCATGAATTTTTATTCTTTTGCCGTCTGGAAGATAGATTCCAGATACAGCATTTTCCCGCACTTAGTGTCAGATCTCTTTACCCCTTTGCCCCAGCAGAATGACAGGGACCACAAATAAAATAAAATAATAAAAAAGCAGTGTAGGAGAAATAGCTGGAGAGCAGAGGAAGAGCACGGCACAGCCTTCTCCTGCGGCTTCATGGATGACAGCAGCACCCAAAAGGCAGCTACCATAGCTCCAGCAGAGAGGGAGGCATTTGGGGCCCTGAAGGGTGGAGCTGGCCTCCAAAGACTATAAGCAGAGGACAAGGCGCTGACCCAAAGGCCTTGCAGGTGTTACAGAAAGACAGAGAAACAAGGGCTCAAAGGTCCTGTCCAGCTCTGCGATTATTGCCCTCTGTAAAATGACCTCATTTGGCAATCAGACATTAGCCAATAGCTGAGGCAGGCAGGGACTACATGGAGTCCAGCTCATGGTGCATGCTTGAAAAAGTCTTGCTCATTCTGTTGAACTAACCTTTGTCTCATTGACACTGAACCATGGAAGGAACAGGAGGAGCTTGCCCAGATGGAAGGAAAGTTGCAGCCCCAGCCCCTAAGTGATTAGAATAGCCTCCAATGCTGAACCTCCATCTTGGGCGAAACTTCTCATATCAGGCACAGAAGCCCTGCCAGAAAAGACGCAGCAAATCCACTTTAATTAGCTGCCAAGTTCACTGACAGAACAGGATCCTTCTTCACACCTCTTGCCTTTGTCCCACTACAGAACCCTGAAGTTGGGGGCAGACTATGAATGCATGGCAGGAAGCCTGTGGCCTGCCTGGTCCGAGCTGACTTGTTCCCTTCCCCGCCCTTCATGGGGGGGTGGGTTTGCAGTAGCTGCAACTGTGGAGCCTCAGTGGGGACCTGGCCTGCCTCCATCCCCACCACAAATGGTCCCTCCACCCCTGAGCCGCAGAATGAAAGTGGAGGTGATTTACAAGGTCGTTGACAAATGCCTGTATTGATCGGGTATTAAAGTGTCTTGTGATTAATACAGCCTTCGAAGTAATTAGTGCAGAAAATCTCTTATATCTCAACATGTTTAAATAATGTATCTGCGAACACCCAGGCCTCCTGTCAATCAGGCTGGCTCAGGCCAAACACCATATCACCTGATAACTCATTTGGAAACTGGGCTTCCTGCCTGCGGAGTAGCTTTCAAAAACAGTGGCTCTCGCCTAATTGCCCACAGTGACCTATATTTAGAGCGGTGAACTTCATTAGGGAGCAAGAGGGTGAGGGTGGAGAAGCCAACGCTCTCGTGCCCAGTATGCTGAACAATAGCAGCTGACCCCAGGAGGAGATCCAAAGGCATTGATGAGAGGCTGCGTGGGAACCCTGGGAGGCTGCATGTAAATGGCCCTGCCTGCCCCCAGCCAACTCTGTCGGAATGGCAGCCCCATTCAGTTCCTCCCTAGGTTTGTTTCCGGCCATGCAAAACTGGCCACTTTTAGCCCAGCAGGGAAGGGTCCAGCCTGCCTGCTAGGGCTGCCTCCTATCTTTGTTAAACTTCTGATCTTGGCAGTGCAATTTCCTTAATTACCAAGTGAACCACATGCTGGTGTGGAAGGCCTGCTTGGAATGCCCAGTGCATTAAGCCGAGGGAGAATTCATTATCCCTTAACACCAGCTGGAATGAATTGTGTGCCTGACACCTCGCCCAGCAGCTCAAGGCAGTGCAGAGCAGCTCTGCTGAATGAGAGAAGAACGGCTTTGGACATCTCATTCATTCTGCTTTACAATTACTCTGAACAACAGCAGCTTTCCAAAGCCAGGCACAACCCACACACTGCCACTGGCGTCTGCTATAATCGGTGGCCTCGGGGCTGGCTCAAGAGTTCAGAGACCCTCGGCAAAGTGGTCACCGCGGTTCACCCACACACCCCTCCCCTGCTGTGAGCTGAACTGGAGGCAGTGGAGGACAACAAAGAAAGGGGCGCAGAATATTCCTTGGGACTCATCAACACCCTAGGGCATTGTGGGAATTTTTAAATGGCAGCTACCTCATGTGGGGGCTTTGCCAGGGTATTGGTGTCAGGCAGCCACCTGGGGGTTTTGGGTATCGAGTGCCTGCCCCACATGAGCCATACACCCCATATACGCAAAGGAACAGTCAGCATCGCAGAGTTAGCTTTATTCTCAAGAAATTTTACTCACAAATCACTTTGCCAGTCAGGAGCAGGAGTTCGGAGGACTTGTTTTACCCTTTCCCCAAAACACTAAGTGCACACTAACACAGGTACACACTCAAGGGGATATACCAAAATGTAAGAAAAACAACAGCTATGCAAGCAAACAGTGGCTAGGCCACTGATCTGCCTAGCTCAGCCTCTTGTTTTCAGCAGAGCCCATGTTTACACTACAGGAAAGTTCACGTGGAGGAGAACATGATAGAGAAATCTGTTCTCTGTTGTTGGCCTCACAGCCTCTGGTAGTAAGACTCTAAGTAGCCTGACTCTGTATAAATAGACTGCTCTTCATAAATGTATCTAATCCTTTCTTCTTTTTCTTTTAACCATTTTAGTGGCCAGGAGTTCCACAGAGCAACTGGGGACATGGTGTCAGGAAGACTTTGGCCCTTGAGAGAAGCTGGGTTTGACTTCTCCCTGGTTTTCAAGGGAACAGATAAAGGCCACAGGTCAGACAGAGTTCTCCAGAAAAAACATTGGCTGCCTCTTTGTCACGTTTGCCTGTTCAGAGACGCCAATGGTCCATGTGGTTTTGCCCTGAAGCAGAAAGGGGAACCAGCCTCCAGCCAGTCATCTTTGTTTCCTTCAGAAGCCCCAATCGTTTCTCAACTTTGGGGTTTGTTTGTGGTGGGCATTTCCCCATCTATTGACTTAACACCCTCCACTCAAGTATTTCATCATTTGGTTCTCTGAGAAAATCATATTTAATCAACACAGGAGAGAAACTAGCATAATTATAGATGCTGGGATGCCATTACACTCGGAAGAAATTAAGCCTTGTCTTAAGCCATCCAGCGGCGCCTCTGATGAAAACAAGAAGATTTCATTACCCGTGGGGTTACAGAGAGGTTACTGGCCAGAGAGGACCAAATGCACCTTGCGGCAAGCGTTTTCTGACCCCAATGAGCCAGGAAAGAGATGGGGTGGGGGTGGGGGCAGAGGGACAGCATGAAAAACTAATCAGATTGCAGCCAGTAAATGAATCTTTTGTTGTTCTGAGAATGTGATGAATGATAGTGTAATAAAGAAAGGTTAATACACAGAGCTGTAACAACTGTAAATAACCAGACCCTTCCAAATCCCAGCCTCAGGTGCTCGCAAAGGAAACTCTAATTCCCAACCATTTATAAGAGGAATAAAATAGAAATACTTTGTGGTTCCTGGGGGCAACAGCAGCAGAATTCAGGGGAGAAGGGGCAGTCCAATGCAACCCAGGAGGACAGACACGCCCGACTGCCTCCCACGTGGCCCAAACAGGCATGGCAGACAAAGACCCTCTCAAGTACTTGCACACCAGTGTGCAAGGGTGCATGCCTGTCTCTTCCAGCCCGGCAACAGGATTTCATCCCCACTGATACAACCCCTTGAGTGCTCAGGAACCTGATTCAGCTACACGGTTGGCTGTGGTGCTATTGTGTCCATGGAAAAGGCAACACGAAAGGAGTCAAATGAGACGGGATGCAACACTAGACTGTTAACTGCATGCCTAAGAGTCCTGCAGAGAGAATGACCTAGCATTGTCTTCTATTGGTAACTCAGGTGGGTGTGGAGCATCTCCCAAACTGTATCTCTATGTTTCTCTGCTGCTAGTTCCTGCCCTGGAGGGATGCATTGTTTGGGGATGAGGCTCAGGTCTGCATCACCTGTTTGCTCTGAACATAGCACAGTACAAACACCCATGGAATAGGAGTAATTGATGAATAGTGCAACGTTTCTCCAGGGACACGGGTGGTGCTGTGGGTTAAACCACAGAGCCTAGGACTTGCTGATCAGAAGGTTGGCGATTCGAATCCCTGTGACGGGGTGAGCTCCCGTTGCTTGGTCCCTGCTCCTGCCAACCTAACAGTTCAAAAGCAAGTCAAAATGCAAGTAGATAAATAGGTACCGCTCCGGCGGGAAGGTAAACGGTGTTTCCGTGCGCTGCTCTGGTTCGCCAGAAGCGGCTTAGTCATGCTGGCCACATGACCCGGAAGCTGTATGCCGGCTCCCTCGGCCAATAAAACAAAATGAGCGCTGCAACCCCAGAGTCGGCCACGACTGGACCTAATGGTCAGGGGTCCCTTTATCTTTATCTTTACCTTTACCAATGTTTCTCCACTGGAATGGTTTCTGCTTGATGTGCGAGTTTTTTGAGAGAGCAGATGAGCTACTGAAAGATGTTCACAGGAGTTCTAAGAGGTCATGGAGAGAGTTCTCTGGCTCCAACCTGGTCCTGAGTCTGGGACAGCACTTCAAGGGCTCTTTGCCTGAGAAGACCTTATTGCCCCTCCCTCCCCTTACATTTATAATTTTGCTTGTGCTAAAAATACTTCTGAGGTTTGTCTAAGTAACTGAGAGGAAGGAGAGGTCCTTCCAGACCATCCTGCTGCTGACGATTAAGAAACCTCAAAGTAATTTTTGAAAATGTCAGCGTCTCATTTAGCAAAAGGATAAATAATGAATGACGCGTAATCACTGTCCTGCGTTGGCAGTACAACTTCGCGGTGTCATTAGTAAACTAACGGTATAATATCTTCGTGTCACAGTTTAATTATATCTTGTAATTAGTTTCAGCAATGGATTGCACAGAGTCAGGCCCCCTGAGCTAAACAAAAGGGTAATGGAACTTTCAGAGCCCCTGCAGAAATCAATTAGGAAAGTGGCTGAGGAAGGGAATGGGTCCTTTGCTGGGAGGTTGTGCCTGTAGCAGAATAAAGTGCTGCAGGCCAAGGCCAAGACACATCAGGCACCTCTCCAAAGCATTGGCCCGAAGTGGCACTGGGCTTCTGACTGCAGGACCTGCCACTATGTGATCTACAGCCACTAAGAGGGGAGCACAATGAGAGCCTGCAGATGGAGCTGGTCAAAGGAGGCTAATCTAATCCAGCATCCTGTTCTCACAGTGGCCAACCAGATGGCCCAGTTAGAAACATGCAAGCAGGGCATGAATGCAACAGCAACACCCTCACGACTTGTGATTCCCAGCAGCTGGTATTCAGAGGCATGCTGCTTTTAATTTATTCTAAGCACCAGCTGAACATGTGCCATGCTGCTATATGCCAAACTGGCCTCTAATGCACCTGAAGGGGAATGTGATTCCATACAGGGCAGCAAGCACACAGCCATCTGACAATGGTCAGAGAGCATGTACATGCAGCCATTGATGGAACCATCATGCACAGGGGCTGCATGAATGATCCCAGAGACTTCCACAAACTCTAGCTTTTCCTGGCTAATAATTTTGCCTTTGGGTTTCAGCACTTCTCTAGGAAGATGCCCCTTTTGCCAAGGGTCTTTTCAGTTGGTAAGCAAATAGAGCAGATGTTACTATCTAGCTAAAGTAGTACAACCCCAGTTCTCATGCTAGTTGTGTCATGCAACCCATTCAACATCTGAGATTGTGCTCCCAGTGCCCTCACTGGCAGAAGCTGGGCAGGTATCCACGAGGAGCAAGGTCTTCCCAGTGGTGGTGCCAACCTTATGGGATAGCCTCCCCAGAGAGACCCACCTAACCCAAACATTGTATGCCTTTAGGTGCCAGGTAAAAAGTCAGCTCTGTGGGAAGGCATTTGGAATCAGCTGGACTTGTTCAGATCATTTTTGCTAGTTTGCTATTGACATTTGTTTTGCTACTGCTATTTCCGGATAATTTTGTTCACCACTTTCTCCTGTTGCTAAGTACTTTGCGGCTTTGTTGTCTTCTATTTTTGTCTTGCTTAATTTATATTTTTGATGTTTGGATGTTTTGTAATTTGTATGTTAGCTGCTTTGAGTTTATTTATAAAGATAAATGAGAAGATATATTTCAGTAAAATAAATATCCTGTCCCAAAATGGCCAAAATTGCCTGTGTTCTTTGAGAAACTTGTTGGCTGTTCTTTGAGAAACTTGTTGGCTGCAGATTGTTGTTGGTTTGTTTCAAAAAAATTAAAGCCTCATCAGCATTCCGACTGGAGTGGAAATGAAAGGAGAACCCAGCCTTTAAAGCAGCAGATGGAAAAAAATAATGGAAACTTTTGTAAAAAAAAAGTTCTCAAAACGGCACAGGCATGGAGGAAGTGAAGATTATGTGGCTAGTCATCAGTGACATCACAGGCACTAGCCTGTGCAGCACACATAGTGATGGCTGTGCAAGCTGTAGGGGAACATGCACATCCTTCCAGGGGTAAAATAGTATGTGATGAGCACCATGAATCAGGATGAAAAATGCCATTTCCCAGCAATAGCTGAGCCACCTTCTCCCCACCAATGAGTGTCTTGTCAGCTGCACCTTTACAGGGTGGTGGAAAAGCCCCTTGTCCCTGCCAAGCAAGAATCAGCCTGGCTGCCTCAGGTCTGCTGAAGCATGCTGGGATTCGAGTTCAAAGGCCTCCTTGAGTCTTCCTTGAAAGCGAGTCTAGTGGCCAATTGGCCTCTCTGTTTATACAGCAACTTACAGGTTAAATGAAAAGCTACTTGGAAAGCAGGCCTGGATCCTCCTATTGTGAGCCCTTCAGCAAATTTAACAAAAGGGGAGGGGGAGGAAGGGGGGAGCCCAGGCTGGAAAAGTGGGGGAAGGGAAGAGTCCACTCCTCAGGCTGGTGTGTGGCAATCTGGCTGGTTGCTATGGAGACGTGATGACTTGTTCACATGGCAACATACCTTAGGCCTACTATTAGCATGATGAGAATGTCGTAGGTTGCGCTCCGGAGAACACCCTCAGTGCCGGCGCATGCAGGAGCGAGGCCAGATAGAGGAGGAGCCCAGGGAGGGGAGCAGAGGAGGATATGCTGATCCTCTTGCTTTCTCTGGAAGCAAAGGGACAGGTGATGCAGTAGCTGGGGCTTCCCAGACTGCAGATACTTTCCACACCACCACCGATGACACTGTATGCTAACCTGGCACCAGGTTTTGTGATAAGCATCCCTGTGCAGACTTCTGTCTGGGGCTTCCTTTGATTCCTGTTCCTGAGATTTCAGCAAAACAGGAAATTCATTTGCTGAGGAACGAGGGTGCTTTTTAGCCATTTCTGACAGTTCTGAAGGACCAAAGCACCCAAGAAGAGGCACACACTGCTGCGGTGTCTCTGGGATTTTAAGAATCCAGAAATTGCCACCTACTTGATGGCAGCGAGAAAACCAAGGGCTCAGCCCTTGCCTGTCACTGACATGTTGGACATGGAGGGGAGAATGACACATTGCACAAACAGTTGTTTACGAAGTGAGAGAAGACCTGGGAAGGAGAAGGACCCTCTTTGCCATCGCCTTGTGCTCGCTTGCCTTTTCAACAAACATGCAAATCCATCAGAGAGGCCAATGTGCCTTCAGCCTACAAAAGCAGTCCTGTGCCTGATGATTGTAGGTGTGTGAAAACATCCACGGTGGCAAGCTGCTGAGAATCAGTCAAGTCCCCGCCCCCCAGGCCTTTCTGGCTTGGCATTCTTGTGCCAGAACGGCATCTCTCTTGCACAGAAATAATGAGGAACAGGAGGCAGCAAGGAGCAGAGAATTTCCAGGTGCTGCAACAGGTGCCTAAGCAATCCCACCTCCCTCCCTCCTCCTGGCCTTCTTCGCCCTTATTTTCAAGTTTTACTCCATCATGGAGTTGCTGCTTAGCACCTTGTGTGCTTAGCCATTTAATTAAAGCAAATCCATGTCCACATGCCTTGACCAGTAGAGCCAGATCCTCATTGTCATGCCAGCTGCTCCAGGAGGGATGGAGGCCCGCGCATACTAATTGGGGGAAGGCAGTGATTCATCAGCCTCTGATACGGCTCCAGCATCTACAAGCACTTATGATATGTAATTGGTGGTGCATAAGCAAGCCGGGCCACATTAAAAACCCTACAGATAGTCAGAGATAAAAATTAATGACTTTTGCTTTGTGTAATCCTGCACGCATTGGTGGGGAAAGGGGGGAAAGGGGGGGGATCTGGGATTAATGGGCAAATCTAAGCAGACACAAAGGAACAAAGGCTTCCCTCGCCCTTGTTTACATATCGAACAATAAGAAAACCCACAAGTGACAAGTTATGGGAAAGGCAAGTGCGAATTTTCGGCACGAGTGAGTTGGAAGACTACACGCAGTTCATTATGGATGCAGCATTTCCATACTCATTATCCTGAGCCCTTCTGGGACCAATGGCAGCTCTTTTTATTATTATGCCTTTCCTGCTAGAAGGGCGGAGGCGGCCAGTGGAGGGGGCTGTGTGATGCTGCCGGTGGCTGACTTTCAGCAAGGAGGGGTAGGGGCTCAGGGTTACAGGAGACCTCTGGCTGTAGTAGGGAAGGGATTCAGGGAAGAGTGACAAAGGCTGGGGAGGCAGGAGGTGCTTGGGAGGCCTACATGTCAGCTTGGAGGCTCCTCCAGGACCACTTTCATATTTTTGCAAAGGCCTTCCTGACTTTGTTCTCTGTATGGACTGCCCTATTCAGCTAAACTCTGCCTCCCAATGCAACTCACTCACAGGGGAAGGGCTGTGACTCAGTGGCAGAGCATGCAGAAGGTGGTGCAGTCCCTAATGGCAGGGCCGAAAAGGACTCCTGCCTGAAACCCTGGATTGCCAATGCTGCCAGTCGATGTAGAGAACACTGAGCTAGAGGCACCACTATTCTGGCTTGTTGTAAGGCAGCTTCCTGTGTTCCTGTGAACTGTTGGAGGTTTTTCTGGAAGACCCAGGAAGGACATCTCCTTGACTTCTGTTCCCACCATCCCTGGGCATCCCTGAGCCCACTTCGTCCTTGGAGAGAGATTCAGGGGTTGACTTGTTAAAATGCTGTTAGTAGCAGTTGTTAATATTTATTTTATGAATTATTTTTATTAGTACCCTGCCCATCTGACTGGGTTGCCTCAGCCACTCTAGGTGGCTTATTTATTAGATTTATATCACCGTCCTCCCACCCAGAGGGCTTTCTTTAGGTATCAGTTCCCATTCTCTGTGTCTCAAATAGTTCAGTCTCTGGCTGGGGGTAAGCTGGCTGGATACAAAGGCATGTAAAGGAAGGCCCAAAAATGCCACCACATTGCTCCCCTTGCTTCCTTCCCTGCCACCCAACCCACAACTGCCTATTCGGGTAAAAAAAAAAAAAGGATGAAATGTCTTCAGGTTGAAGAGTAAATAAATAACAGACAGAGAAATGCCTTCTACAGTATGTGAACCTTGGGGTGAGGAGCATCACAAGGACACCAGTCTGTCCCTGTTTCCATCTGGGAAATGCCTAATGCCACCACCATCATTATAATTTTTAATATATTTATGGGATTTACAACGTGCCCCTCATCACAAATGATCCTGGGGCGAGTCACAACAATATAAGGTACCATTAAAAACATCAACAAATTTATTCATCATCTGGCTTCCAATATATTCAAACTGTCCAAAGGCCTGGAGGAAAAAGAACTGTCCTCACCCGGCACCAGATGAATCTCAAGGTGAGGGGAGAGAAGGATCATGTTACACTACCTGTTTGCCATTGCATGCCCCACCTTTTCACATAAATTTAGGGCTGCTTACAAACTTGGATGTGGGTGGCGCTCTGGTCTAAACCACTGAGCCTAGGGCTTGCTGATTGGAAGGTCGGCAGTTCGATTCCCCATGACAGGGTGAGCTCCCATTGTTCAGTCTCAGCCCCTGCCCACCTAGCAGTTCGGAAGCATGTCAAAGTGCAAGTAGATAAATAGGTACCGCTCTGGCAGGAAGGTAAACGGTGTTTCCGTGCACTGCTCTGGTTTACCAGAAGCGGCTTAGTCATGCTGGCCACATGACCTGGAAGCTGTCTGCAGACAAACGCTGGTTCCCTTGACCTATAGAGTGAGATGATCGTGCAACCCTAGACTCCATGACTGGACCTAACAGTCAGGGGTAACTTTACCTTTACAAACTTGAAACGCAAGAAAAACATCATAAATAAGAATACAACCACAACATGACATAAAATAATAAAATAATATAGAACTGTACCATTTAGCTTTCACCCACTCTAACTTGGGCAACAAGAGCAAGGCCAGAGTGAGGCAAGGGGTAGAAGAAGCAACAATCTCCAATCCCCACCAGGAAGCAGCTCAACTCATTGTTCCTCACACAGCTTGGCAGATGTCAGTTGACGTGCTGGGCATGCATACACCACTCTCCCATTTTCTCTACACACCCAGCTTCCATGCCTTCAGCATACAGTGGTGAAGCTGAAGAGCCCTTCAGGAAAATGCTGCTCTACCTGCAAATGATTACTACTCATGCATTAGACACTTAGGTGTGGGCTTCCCTGTCTGGCAAGGGCAGAAATCAAGTGTAAAGAAAGGAGGAGCCTTAATGCACTAGGAGGACAAGCTTTGTTGCTTGGGACTGTTCTTGGAAGAAGAGCAGGAACTTGTCCCTGGAGCTGAGAAGCAAACAATGCCTTCCATCATTCAGTTTCCCAGGAAAGGCTCCAGGGCAGAGCAACATCCCAGGCAGACCCCTGGACAGCCTAGGCTCCTAAGAGGTGCCACAGTCATGCCTGGAGGACAGAGGCTTCCTGAGTCTCCAAAGGCACCTTTGGCACACAGAACTGCAAGACAATCAAACAGAGAGCAGAATGGGACACGACAAGGTTGCCCAATTTCTCCACTGCTTTTTATATCGGTCCTTGAGGTTTTGTTAAACATGATAAGAAAGGACCAAGAGGTCAAAGGTATACAAGTGGGAGCTAAACAGTATAAACTGAAAGCATTTGCTGATGATTTAGTATTGACCTTACAGGAGCCAGAATCTAGTACAAAAAGGGTATTGGAACTGATTCAAGAATTTGGACAAGTAGCAGGTTTTAAGCTGAATAAGACGAAAACTAAGGTCTTAGAGAAAAATTTAACTGTGAATGAGAGAGAGAAGTTTCAGGAAGAGACAGGACTAACACTGGTTAAGAAAGTGAAATATTTAGGGGTTAACATGACTGCTAAAAATGTGAATCTATTTAAGGATAATTATGAAAAATGTTGGATTGAAGTAAAAGGATTTAGAAATATGGTCAAATTTGAAGTTATCATTGTTAGGCCGAATTGCTGTGATAAAAATGAATGTGCTGCCAAGGATGTTGTTTTTGTTTCAAACATTACAAATTTTGGATAAGATGGATTGTTTCAAGAAGTGGCAGAAAGATATTTCCAGATTTGTTTGGCAGGGCAAGAAGCCTGCAATAAAATTTAAGATATTAACTGATGCTAAAGAAAGAGGTGGATTTGCCCTGCCAGACTTCAAACTTTATTATGAATCAGCGGCTTTTTGCTGGCTGAGAGAATGGCTGCTTCTTGAAAACACTGACGTGTTGGATTTAGAAGGTTTCAATAATGTATTTGGTTGGCATGCATATTTGTGGTACGATAAGGTAAAAGTACATAAAGCGTTTAAAAATCATATTGTTAGAAAAGCATTGTTTAATGTATGGATAAGATATAAAGATTTGTTAGAAAAGAAAACCCCAAGATGGTTGTCACCAATGGAAGCGAAGGCACAGAAAAAAACTTAATATGGAGGCCAAATGGCCGAAATATTGGGAAATTCTGGATCAAGATGGAGACAGAATAAAATTGCAGAGCTTTGAAAAATTGAAAAATAAAGTGTGAGATTGGCTCCATTATTATCAAATAATGGAGGCATACAATTTGGACAAAAAAGTTGGTTTCCAGGTGGAAAAATCAAAATTGGAAACAGAATTGCTAGATACAAAAATTAAGAATTTGTCAAAAATGTATAACTTGCTGTTGAAATGGAACACTCAGGATGAAACAGTGAAATCAGCTATGATTAAATGGGCACAAGATGTTGGACATAACATAATGATGGCTGACTGGGAACAGTTATGGACCACAGGTATGAAATTTACGGCATGTAATGCCCTAAGAGAAAACTTAATGAAAATGATTTATAGGTGGTACATGACACCAGTCAAGCTTGCAAAAATTTACTATTTGCCCGAAAATAAATGTTGGAAATGTAACGAGACTGAAGGCACATTCTTTCACCTTTGGTGGACATGCCCAAGGATTAAGACATTCTGGGAGATGATTTATAATGAAATGAAAAAGGTATTTAAATATACCTTCCTGAAGAAACCAGAGGCCTTTCTCCTGGGCATGGTCGGCCAATTGGTGCCAAAGAAGAACTTTTTTTATGTATGCAACAACAGCAGCAAGAATACTCATCACGAAGTATTGGAAGACACAAGATTTACCCACCCAGGAAGAATGGCAGATGAAGTTGATGGACTATATAGAACTGGCGGAAATGACTGGCAGAATCCGAGACCAGGGAGAAGAGTCGGTGGAAGAAGATTGGAAAAAACTTAAAGACTATTTACAGAAATACTGTAAAATTAATGAATGTTAGAAAAATGTTGGAATGAAGTGATATGGCTTTAGTAGAAATGTTATAAGGAATTAAGTACAGATAGGTTAATAGAGCATTAAAGGAAAAATAAGGTTAGAATGAGTTAAGATAATTATAGGATAGAAAACAGAGGAAGATGGAAAGGAATTGCTGAAATAATTAACAGAAGTGGAATACAAAAAGGGAGGTGTCAGGAGGTCGTGGAAATAAGTGAATGAAAGATGGGATAATGAAATTGATTGATTTGTTAATCTGATGTGTTGTATTGTATTGTCTTTTTAGAGTTTAAGTTTTTGGAAAAATATTAAATATTATTTATAAAACAAACAAACAAACAAACAAACAGAGAGCAGAATGGCCTCTTGGAGCAGGGCAGGCAGCGAGTATTGCTCAGGTGAATGGAAGCCCTCAACCCTCCACCAACATGCAGGCAAGGCTTATTCCAACTGCCTAGTACAAATAGCTTTGAGGCTTTTATGGCTTCCCTGATCCTTCACAAGCTCGGAGGCTGGGAAGGCAGGTGCTGGGACTCTGGAAAAAGAAATTCATTGATATTGGCAGGCAGCTGAGCAGAAAGTCAGAGCTATCAGTTGTGTTTAAGCACGATTGCCACCCCACCATATTTGCTCTGTGAGACTCTCCTTTCTCTGGGCCTGTGGCTTCTGTGAATTTCATCTGTTTTGCAGGGATGTTGGCTCAGGGCTGGTGCTAAGAGAAGGAGCCAGTGGCTGCAACCACTGGAAGCTTACAGAGTTCATTGACAACCGGGGCTCTTCTGTGCATCTCGCTAAAAGAGGATTAATTATGCTTTGCAGATTAAGAGATCTTTGTATTCCACAAGGTTCTCGACCGCACTGTCTATGTTCAACAACCAAAAGTGCCTCAGAGGCACTTCCCTTCATAAGCCATCCAAGGCCATACCCTCTTGTTGCAGACGACCTATGTAGGCTTGAAAACTAATCAGAAATGGTCCCTATCACTTTTCAGCCCTGCCACACCTGTGCCCTCTGAGCCTTTTCCCTAACTACACACCCCTTCCACTTCTGGATAGAGACCAGACCAATCATTCTAAGGTTGTGTACACACCATTCATTTAAAGCACACCCCTGCCCCCTTTGCAATCCTGGGAACCATCACAGAGCTACAGTTCCCAGCACCCTTAACAAACTACAGTTACAGAGGCGGTATCCTGCCTCTCCAAAATACATCCACACAAGAAGGATTATGTTTGCATGGAATCCAGCTCATCCTTTCAAGCCATGTTACTGTTCATGTTCCTTTTCTAATGGAGGGCAGGGGGACTTTGCAGTGGAATGTGGCTTGCTCAGTTGTCAAGGCACAACTACTAGTTGTGAAGGGGACATCCTTGGCCACATGACCCGGAAAGCTGTCTGTAGACAAATGCCGGTTCCCTCAGCCTGAAAGCAGAGGTGGGCACCGTACCCCATAGTCGCCTTTGATGGGACTTAACTGTCCAGGAGTCCTTTACCTTTTTTTACCTGCATATGCAATATAACATAAGAAAAGGGTATGGCTTCCTCTTCACAGTCTTCCACTATGCTATCACACCCATGCACAAACCTGCTATCTGATCGACGCAAGGGTGCAGTTTTCAATGCATGTAGATGGGTAGTGCCAGGAGACTAATGCACATTTGTAAGTACCAGAAATCAAGAGGATGGAAGCTATTCCATATACTGTAAATTAATAGTGTGTGTGTGTGCACGTGTGCTCTCCTTTACTCTTATCTTCTACAGGGCAGTTTTTCAGACCTCCTCACAACCCTTGAGTCACAGTAGATAGCACAGGCATTCTTCAGAGTGGGGTGAGAGTGTGCAGAAACCACCTGCCTCAATGCTAGATCCAAAAGGAGAAAAGTTTTCAATGCATGTATATGGGTAGTGCCAGGAGACTAATGCACATTTGTAAGTACCAGAAATCAAGAGGATGGAAGATATTCCATATACTGTAAATTAATAGTGTGTGTGTGTGTGTGTGTGTGTGTGTGTGTGTCTGTGCACGTGCTCTCCTTTACTCTTATCTTCTACAGGCCAGTTTTTTAGACCTCTGCACAACCCTTGAGTCACAGTGGATAGCACAGGCATTCTTCAGAGTGGGGTGAGAGTGTGCAGGAACTACCTGCCTCAATGCTAGATCCAAAAGGAGAATCCATAGAAAGAACCCTGCTGTATCAAGCAATCTTCTCCAGAACCTCTTCCAGCTCTGCAATATTCTTTTTGAGGTGAGGCAATCAGAACTGTACCCAGTTGTGCCATACATTTGTATAACACTGTTGTGATATTGACAGTTTTATTTCCAATCCCTTTCTTAATGATTGCTAATGATTGCTAATTTTTTTTTACATCTGCCACAAACTGAGGGTCCCTCCAGACAGGTGTTTTATTGCGGGTGTCTTCCGCAACATTTCCTTGACACAATAATAGTGCATTCATTAGTGGTGGATTTATTCTGCTTTATTAGTTGTTCTGCAGTGCTTTTCCAAAGCTACCACATCGTTGTTGTATGGAGGGGTTGCAGTGCAACAAAAGTGGGACAAAAATAAACCAGAACTTTTGCAGTATAAAAAGTTATGGGATTTCAGCCAGCCATTACAGGATATGCACTCATTGGAAATGAAACAGTATGACCACCCCAAAACTTTTGCAGGTGCAAATAGTATTGAAAGTGGGATCATACACAGCTGCCCTATTAGCAGCATGAGCATAACTCATAATGAGTGTGCAATACAGTGGACATCCCAGGGGTGGGGGGCTGAGCCCATCTCTTATTTTAGCTATCCACTAAGACCCCAAGGTATTGTTGCTGGTTATCACAACCAGTTCAGTCCCCATGAGCATATCTGTGAAATTAGTATTTTTTGCTCCAATGTGCATCGCTTTATACTTGCTTACACTGAATTGCATTTGCCATTTTACTGCCCATTCACCTAGTTTGGAGAGATTCTTTCAGAGCTCTGAGCTTGCAAGCTGAACTTTGAAGACAGTATTATTCCACACACTTAAGTGCCTGAAAAGGGGGCACTTTGGTTGGCAGGCTGCAAAGTATGGTTGGCAGAGAGATGCACCCTTTCCGCGCACTCCAGAGCCAAGCTGCTCTTCAGAAAAAGACAAAGGGCTCAGCAGCCAAATGGCCTTGTACAATACAGCCTATCTAAGAAGACAACACAGTTCTGTCGATGGAAGCAATTGCTGCCGGCTGCATTAAGTGTTAACTGTCCAGGAATAGCTAAAAACAGCACACTAAATGGTAATCACTAGGTAACGTCTCCGACAGATAGGAAGGGGGGGGGAACCCTGGAGTAGCTATCTTTAAAGAGAACAAGCAGATCTGAGTAATCCAATTTAGGGGAGATAAGAGTGTGCTGGTAGCCCTGTCCTTTAACTGGACAAACGCCTTCGTTCAGGTGTCAACCCCAATCCTGGAGAGGTCACCGCAATGGGCCTGCAGCCTAATATACTCCAGAATTGGCTGAGTGGATTTCCGAACAAACACGCTGGCCCAACAGAATTGATTTCCAACGGGCCGCATTGGTCCCTAACGTAATTATACTGCAGTGAGTCAGTTCATGGCAGGCCCTGCATTTAAAGCTCCTGGTCAGCCAAAAGAAGAGGTTAGTATCACGGCCTCACTTCAGCCGCTCCTGTCTGCACAGGACTGTGCGGTCCTTGCTAATGGAAGCCTACAAGCAAATTGGGCTGGAGGAGAAGGGAACGTCCCTCTTGAGCCCCACTGAACCACCACTCTAAAAAGAACACAATAAACAGCAAGGAAATGCACACACATGCACACGAGTCACAGCAGACCTGGCTTGTCTCATTATACAGAGATGCTTCTAAAGGTGGGGGAGAATTTCAGACTCTACCAGGGGAGCTATCCAGGCTTTGATTCAGTCCCCATTTGTCTCCCCCTCGGGAGAAAGGGTGAGATATAAATCTTAACAAAATAAACTTCTACCTCATAGAATTGTTCATTTAGAAGGGATCTTCAAGCATCATCTAGTTCACCCCCCTGCAATGCAGGACCTAATTTGCACCTTCCAGGCTAATGCATGGATTGGGACGTAATTATTCTTTGGATGTTGCACTTCTCTGATTTTTGCAGTAGAATTCTCAGGTCGAAAAACATACCAAACCAACGTGTTAAAAAGTGCATAAAATACATTTTAGGATGAAATATATTTATAAATCTGTACATTGAGATAAAATGCATATGTAAATTAAAAAATTGTGATAAAATCTAATTCACATTTACATATGAATTGCAGGTGGGTACAAAAATGGGACAGAATTGGACTCATAAATGAAGACAGGTGAAAGTGACACAGACGAGGGAGCCAACTGAGGCACCTCCCTCCATTATTAGCTGTGTCCTCAACACTAGCTAACCTAACACAGGGGCAAAACAGGGGCCACACACCCCATGCACATTTGTATATACTCACACACACAGGCTGGGAGCCTCAATGGCGTCCCTCTGGAGGTTTCACCCAATGTTGCCCTTACAGAGGCCTCTCAGCAAATAGAAGGTACTGCTGCTCTTCTCCCAACCCTGGGGAGGAAATGGAAGGGGCTGCCCACTGGGGTCTTCTGAGCTCTACACCCACCCAGTGCAATACAAAGCAGACCCTTTTCCCCTCCTTTGATTCCCACTTCAGATAAGGTTGATTTGATTCCCCACTTTGTTCCCAATGCAGATCTTTATTCGCAGCTTGTTCTTGGGGTAGATCTTCACTCACCCCTTCTTCCTGGCAGGGTGGTACCAATTTATGGTTTGCCTCAGGTGTCAAAATAACTTGGGCCGGCTCTGCCTACCCTCCACTGCATATGGACAGTGGGCCCCCACCTTGCCACCTCTAGATGCTTCAGCTGCTGCCTTTCCCTTCTCAGAATTTCCTGGTGAAGAGGGAGGCCTGTTGGGGAAGCTAGGCCAGTGCAATCTGCTCCTTCCCATGTTGCTGCCAGAGGGTGCAAAAAGAGGAAGGAAGAAGCCACAAACTTGCAAAATCCAACATGAATAAAAGGTATCCATACAGGTGCAATGTAGCTTCCCTCCCTAATCTCCCAGGCCATCTTAGTCCACACACCCAGCCATGGAACAACAAGAAAAGTTCTCAGATTCAGGGGAATTAATTGGTACACAATACGGTCAAAATATGGGTCAAGAGAAAGTGTGGATGAGCCCTGGCACTGTGCCCTCCTTGTTCCAGCAGCCCACAGATGCTTCCTGGTCACTCAGCCTCGTTCCCTATTGCCCATCTTTCCCCCAAAGCTGGAGCAAGTAGGGCCAGGTCCCAACTACATTTTTCAGCCTCCAATTAGCAGGCTCCAATTCATCACCCCAAATATCTCCTGGCATCAGAGCTGGGATTTCCGTCCTCACGCCTGGTAAATCGGTCTTCATTTAAAATCTCCTCTCTTAGCCCTAAATGGAAATCAATTCTGCAAGTTTAGCAAATAGTTAATTACTCCACAAAGAGGATTGATTGGCCTTTGATCACCAGAAAGCTCTGTAGTGCTATTAGTCTCTTTCATCTGTGATTAAACCACAGAGAGAAAGAAACAAAAACTAAATTAGGCCTCTCCTGTTATCCTACAAATATTTAATGACGGGATTATCTCTGAGAGGTGTGAGTGTGGGGTGCACATTCCATGAGGAACAACTTCCAATTTTGCCTTGAACCCACAAGTGGCATCTTTAGGAAATGCGTGTCTCTGGGCAGCATTGAAACACCTTCCTCATTCTCTCCCTCTCTCTCTGCAGATCATGGATTTCCCAGCAGACCCTGAGGTCACTATCACTTTCATGAAGGTTGTCTCCTTTAGTTGGAGTTTGGCACTGCCTGCTTGATGTCCCATGGATGTACAACATTGCAAGTAGCCCACCTCCCAAGAGGCTGACTATTCTCACTTTGGGCAAGAGTCTGGTCCTGTCACAAACCACATATGTGCCATCCTTGCAACTACTGGTACACCTTGACTCAGCTTGGAATTTGGATGATGGGGGCAGGAATCAGAACATAACTTATTTTCCCCAAGCTTACCCCTGAGATTTGAATCCTGTTGGGCTTCCAGTTACTTTGTTGGGAGCACAATGGGGTCCAAATGCCTCTCAAGTCTCTGTGAGCTCCCCACTACCAGCAGCCAAACAATGCCCTTTTCTGCTTTCCTGGCAGTAGCAGCAGTTGGGGGGGGTGTCTCCCTGGCCCTCTCTAAGCTCTTACTCTCTCTCAGGCACCTTGAACATGGTAATGACACTTTCCCAGGAGCCAGGGGCATGACACTTTTGCAAGGCCCCTATGGGGTCTGTTTGCTTCATTAAGCTGTTTGCTTCATTAAGCAGCTGAGCATCACTCAGGTAATTGCGAACTTTGGCAACATCTCAACAATCTGAAGGAAAAGAAACAGGCCCTAAGTAAACAGTAGCCAAGAAAAGGTGACTGTAAGTGGCTGGAGGAGAGGCACGCACAGCAGTAGCACCATCCCAGGGTTCAGTTCCCCACCCCCATGGCTGACGGAGAATTCTGCCCACCAGCGAAGCCAGGGAGCTCCCTCATCCTAGGCCAGGCATGAAAGGATACATCAAGGGAGAATCCACAGGGAGCCCAGCAAGTTAAAGTGGCAGGACACAACAACCATCCCCATTTCCTACGAGGGCTAGCTCTTCTCCATAATGTCCCAGCCATAGAGGGTACCACAGTCTTTGCTGAATGCAGGATAGCCCGGATTCCATGGTGCTCAACAGAACAGTCACAAGAGGTCCGTGTGGTCTCCTTTATTTTTGTTGTTGCAAATCTCTCTACTGCTGCACGCTCCAGGGGTATGCAAAGCCTGAAGTCTTACACAGACAGACAAGCACACTTTGTTTCTCTGATATGTGCACAGCCTCCTGATTGCTTGCTGGGATTTTCACAACTATGTGCACAGCAATCGTCGTATGAGAAGGCCTCTACAAACAGTCAAGGAAGAGAGGTCTAATACTGGATATTAGACATCACTCAGGATGGCTCTATGGAACCCTCAAAGTCAGAGGAAGCCTACCCTCCGAATACCAAATATTGTGGGGCAACCACCAGGGAAGACACTCCCCCCCCCCTTGCTTGTGAGCTTTCTGGCTGGTCTGAAGGACTTCCTTGTGGTACATGGACATGTTCCAGCCAACATGTCCTGAACTGTATCCATGTTGCTCTGAGAATTCAGACACTTCTCCTCCTCCTCAATAAACTTTCTCTGTGCTCAGGTGCCATCACATTCCTCATGCAAAAGGTACCAAAGAGGCTCCTGACATGCTTTGAACTCCCCCAAGGCGAGGCATCCTTGAGGGGCAAGCTGCACAGCCAGCAACAGCAGGCGCTAATTAGCCCAGATGTTCGATTGACTTGTTTTGTGTGTGTGTGTGGCTTTTCTTTTTTTTCCCTGGGTGTCTCATTTGCAGGATGTTCAATCACCTTCCCCTCTCTCTGATTCTGCAGTTGTGTGTGTTTCTATGTGACTGTCGGGTCTCAACACCTGTCAAACAGTGCCACAGTAAATTGGACGTGTCAGCCCCAAGGTGCTGGTGCCAAGGTGCGAATTAGACACAGTATCTTGCAGCTGTTCTTCTGACCTCCTACTCTATTAGCGGGACATCTGTAGATGTCCAATCAAGGAAGCACCGGACCTGCAGCCTGTTCCCATTGATGCCAAGGAAGCAGGAGAGGGCGGGGGGCAAGGAGGCAGATTGCAAGGGGAGGCCGGGTGGCAAACACAGGCCAAGTGTCTCGAGGCACCTTCGTGGCTCGCCTTGAATTTCTGGAAAGCATCCTGGATGAGGGGGCTGTTCTGGGCTGGGCTGTAAGCCTTTTTGTGCAGCCCTAAGACAAGACCAAGTGTATGTGTGTGCAGAGGGAGCAGGGGTGGGGAGGCCTGAACTTCTTTCTGGCCATCAGAAGAGCAGTTTGATGGTTTTTCACCATTAAAAGGAATGACCTGCTCTGTAAGCCAGGCACATCCACTCTGGATCTTTCTCCCTTTTCCAATTAGCTGTTTTCGAAAAACTGGGTGCTAAGACTTATTGCCCTTGAGTGACACCCAGCAAAGGCACCCTTGACTCTCAGCCAAATGCCCACCTGAGCCTTGGGACCTAGTGAATGTTGGGAGCTGCCCCACACCGAGTCAGACCACCACTCCAGCTAGCTCAGACTTCTCCACACCTGGAGGGGTAGGGTGCCTTTTTCATCTTGGGGGCCACGTTCCCTTATGGGTCACAGTCCATGGACCAATGGCCAGGTGCAAAAGTAGGCAGAGCAATGGACATGTCGTACTATTTATTTATTTCATAAAGTTTACACACCACTTGATTGTAAAAAAACCCTCAAAGTGGTTTACGAAAGATAAAACGGTAAAATCAAAACAAACTTACAACCCTACTATAAAACATACATCGGTTTATATATTAAAACAGATTAAAATTACCTTAACTTTCTAAGCATCTGGGTAGGCTTGTCTAATCAGGAATGCTTTTAGCAGGTGCCAAAAAGGGTACAGTGAAGGTGCTTGCTTGATCTCAATAGGCAGGGAGTTCCAAAGCATAGGCACTGCCATACTAAATGATTGGGTTCTTACAAACGCGGAATGGGAATTATGTGACACCTTCAGTAGTGCCAAGTCTGGTCGAGTGGGCACATGTAGGGTGCCGCGATCTCATAGGCAAACTGGTCCCAAGACATGACTCTTGTCTTTGTACAATGGACGCTATTCCAGCTACACCAAGGCTTCTACACTCACCTCCCCATCCAGGCAATATGCAGGAGGCAGCATTGCAGTCCAAGGACACAACTGAAGCCAGGCAAAAGTACTCAAGGAGGGTGTGGAGGAGGGCAGGGGTGTGGCCTGGAGAATGGGGCATGGCCTGAGGAGAATCCCACTTCTGCTGCCCAGAGGTGCTCTTTGGGGTTGAGGTCCAGAGCTTTTTGATGCAAGGCATCTGTTCTGCCACTGAGCTAAAGCCTCCCCTTCTCTGCAAGAGTTTCCATCGGCTCTAGAGGAACCTCTGCCTTGGCCAGAAAGGGGTTGGGGTCACCTTTCCATGTACCTGCCTCGTGGTTGCAGTGGGGAAAAGATCCTTCAGCTAAAGTAAAGGTCTGTTGGGAAGGGCCGCCCAAGCCCTCCCTTCTCTCTGTGCTGATTAAAGCCGAGCAGAGCCTGTGGCTCCCTCTCTACAGCTCTTTCTGATCTCACGTAAGAAGTTACAATAGTTTAAAGTCTTATCTGATCTACCAAACCCAACAGTGCCTTTTTTTGTTTTTTGTTTAAAGTCGGCAACAGTCTTAAAACTAACACACCAAAACATAGAAGTAGTTTTTCATGTTGAAAGTAAGACATTTCCCTCTTACGGGTGACATGTTCATTGCTAATTACACAATTAGTTTATTATGCAGCACTTAGCGAAAATAACAGATTTTGAAGTGTGAAGAAATGTCTACCAAATAATAGAATCATTTTGATACCATGAATAAATGTGGCCACTGTTTTCCTTTAAGCTGGAATTTGCTGAATGGAACTGAAGCCAAAAGCATTTTCAGAGTCCAAGGGAAGTTGCTGGGTCAGTGGAAATACAGGAGCAAAATGGAGGGAGTAAAAGTTTCTCTTTGGTTTTTCACAACTAGGGATGGGTGAAACTGACTATGTCTCTATTTCTCATTTTAGGTTCATAGTTCCATATCAGTGTGGATTAAAAAATAATAATCACTGGCATTTTTGTGTGCAAGTCTTCTAATATACACATTTTTTGAAAAGCAATTTCCCCTAATATAAATCATTTTGGTGTGTTATCTTCCTCAGTCTATGCATTTATGCATACCTGACTCTAATATATGCATTTTTGGCTGGAGAAATACGGTACATTACATTTTTTGACAAATGTGAATTTACAAGGATAGTTATGTCTAAATTCACAACTAATTGTAGAAATAGCAAATTAGGTAAGTTTGCCTTTAAATGCAAACAAATTGCTGTGGGAATGGACACACAGTCACACTTCAACAATGCACACAATCTCTGAATACAAGGATGTATATGAAGAGGACTGATTACAATCTTGCTCCTTTAAGAAAAGGAAAAATGTATTATTCCTGAAAGCTTATTTCTGTAATAAAAAGTTATTTTCCACCCAAAAGCAAACCATTGCTAGCTAAAGAAAGGGCTGGGGATGAGGGTTGACATGCTTGGCATGCTCAGTGCTTCCTCAATTGCTAAGCTGGTAGAAGGAGAGAAGCCTCGGTTTCGGGATGATGATGAGAATCCACGCTACACAACCACACACATACAACACACATGGGAGGACTTTGTCAGAAAACATCATACATGACAAAATGGCCCCCACATTAAAACATATTTAATGTTTGATGTTTTATTGTCTTTTTATATTTCACTGGAAGCCCCAGTCAGATTAGCGGCATATATTATTATTATTATTATTATTATTATTATTATTACTATTATTATTATTATTTGCAGAACCACATGGCCAAAAGAAGGGGGGTGTCTGCCAGGCTCTCTTTGCAGAGCAACCTGGACCTCTGTGCAAATTATTGTCCCTTCAGCCAGCTAGGGAGAAGGCTGGATGCAGGCAAGGCTGCCTGGAGTGGGAAGAGAAGGAAGTAATTCTGCCCAAGGGGCTTAGGCATTCTTCAGGGATATTGTTAGTTTTAATTGTGCTGAGTTCACTCACCTTTGCGACATAAAACATTTTTATTTATGTCGTGCTTTAGCTGAGCCCAGCGCTTTGCAGACCTTCCCCTACCCTCAGTCTCTGGCATTTCTATTCCCGGGAAGTTATAGCCCTAATCTTGGGCTGGCCAAAGGCCAGAGGGGCACCACATAGGGAGGCAGGAGGAGCCTGGGAACGGTCACTGTAGCTAATGCCCACCTTTAAAATATTCCCTGGAAATCTGGGGGGAGAAGCAGAAAAGGTTTCGAAGCAATGGATCATAATACATAGATAGAGGATAGGGGAGTGTGCAGGGGGAAAGAAAGATGAGGGAGAGCCTCACAGTCAGGCCAGGATAACAGGATGGGGGGAGGCTTTGCACATGAAGAACCTAAAAGGGGGTTGTGCTGGCGAATAACCACAGAGGCAGAGGCAGAAGTGCGGCTGGTTTGCCTGCACTGGGTGCCAAGCTGGGAGGGTTCTGCTGGAGGCACTGCAACCAGGGCTTTTTTAAAGCTGGAACTCACTGGAATTCAGTTCCAGCGCCTCACAGGTGGGTTCTGGCACCTCTCTGGTAGGCACCATTGCCATTCTAAAAGAATGAGGGAGGTGTTCATGGTATTTTCTAGAAAAATAGCACTGACTGTAACAATGACAAACAACAGAAGGCGAGAGGCAGGGGTGCACTGAATTTTGGCATCACACAGGATGCCATTGAAATTGTAAAGTCCAAAGTCTGCCACTGCCAGAAAGGACTCTGGCAACCCCCTGCTGGGTATCACCAGGGTGGCCCCTCTGTGCCTGGGGCTGCATAAACACAGTACAGTTAAAGCACATCCGCCAAAGGAATTCTGGGAACTATAGTTTAGCCCTTACAGAGCTACAATACCACCTAGCAGTCTTAACAAACTGAAGTTCCTATAATCCTTGCCGGAGGGACGAGTGTACCCAGGCTTGGCCCAGCATGGGATTCACGATTATCTCTTTATTTAAAAGGCAGATTTCCATGAGGCATAACAGGGCAGAGTTGGCTCACTTCGGCAACACATGCACTAAAATCAGAAGGATACAGAGACCACAGCCCCTGCACAAGGAAGGCATGCAAACTCATTAAATGTTCCTTTAGGGTGGGGGTAATGTAAAAATGTAAAATGGATCTCTCTCTCTCTCTCTCTCTCTCTCTCTCTCCTCTCTCACACACACACACACACACACACACACCATAATGGACACCCCTTTTGGAGACCCCCATATGGTCAGCTGTGGTCCTTTCCTCATAGAATTGCTGTTGTTGTTTGCCATAGATGACTCCACTATCTTCACAACTACCCTGAGGCAGGGTAAGAAAGTTACCCAGCATAAGTCCACCCAAGGTGCTTGCAGCTACGCTGGTAGCTCAGCCTGATTCCTCTTCCATTGTGCGTTGCAGTGGCCCTCTGAAGCAGGCCCCCTTCCTGATCCCATAGTCTCTAGAGGCTTTTTTGCATCTGGCCAGACCTGGAGTGGGGGCAGAGGAGAAAGAACTGGATTCTAGTGCACATCCCAGGGAAAGTTGGCCTTGAAAGAGAGCCCTAAAGGAGTCCTGTAGCTGCCTCAGAGACAATTCCAAGCAGCTTCAAAATGCTTCTGTAACTCAAAAAGTAACAAAGGTATTCGGTGAGAACAGTGGAAAATCCATTATTTCCGATTTTCAAGCAGCTCACATTTCTTGTCCTTTAAATGCACCACCTCCCCCATTTCTCCCCCATAGCAGTAATTCAGACCTATGGGTAGGGGGAGAAGAAACCTCATTAAGAAGCTCCCCCAAAAGAGGGCTCAATGAGGTCTCATTTCATCATAATGAGCTCCAATTGAACACGATCATTATTTCTGACATTAAAGTCCTCTGAATCATGTCACACGCCTGGGGGCTATTTTCTTCCTTGCCCTCTAATGCTAGAAATAACAAGCCACAGTTAAGGGACAGGGAATCTGTGGCAATAAAATTCCATCAAAATGGGAATTTTACTCCTGGCAGACTGGCTGCGATCCAGTCAAAGTTTGCTGAGGCAGGTGGTCTGTCCTCGCTTTGTGTGGTTGGTCCCTGTCCCTCCCTCCCAACCTGTGAGGCGGCTGGTGTGATAATCTACACACACACACACACACACACACACACACACGGAAAAACAAGGCTTCATTACCTTCCCATTGCCAACATAGTGGTGATTAAGTAAGCTTACAACAGATTTGATTTGTTGTAAGCCAATTAGCTCCCTTGTTGTTAACCAATTAATCGGATGTCCAGAGTAAACATTAAGCATCCGCTTCGACTGTCCCTGGAAAATCTCTGTGCCTCCTTTGTCCCTTGGAGAGATTCAGGGTTTGCCTTGTTAAAATGCCTGCCAATGTCTCCTTCCTTAGGTTTCATCCCCCCCCCCCCACTTTCTCTGGTTCTCTGGCAGGGGTGGGAGTCATCTGGCCGGATTCA
Organism: Podarcis pityusensis; assembly: GCF_964106645.2. Classification (NCBI taxonomy): domain Eukaryota; kingdom Metazoa; phylum Chordata; class Lepidosauria; order Squamata; family Lacertidae; genus Podarcis; species Podarcis pityusensis. Next base: position 47,768,280 of record NC_138033.1, on the reverse strand, counting down.
TCTCTTGACTAGAGTGCACAGGTATGTAAAGGCAGGTCCCAAATGCTGGCAAGCGGTTCCCTTTCTCTCTCTCTCTCTCCCCCTCCCACAATAACTGCCTATTCAGATAGCAAATGTAGCTAAACATGTTTGAGTTACAGAGTAAATGAACAGCAGAACATCAATAGATCTGCTTAGATAAGGGATTCTCAAACTGTGTTATAGTGAGCCTCATTCCCCAGAGATGCTCTTGCTAAAACAGGCTGCAGAGCAAGAAGAACCTCAGAGACGTTGCTCACGAGAGTGCAGGAATTTGGTGCTACATAAGCCAGTGTTGTGGCACCATAGATGGGTTCTGCTCTCCCATTTGGACCCACAGAGATGAGCAGGGGATCAACGCATTCCCTGCATATTAGAGCAGGGGTAGCCAATGTGCTGCCCTCCAGATGTTGTGGAACTGCCTCTGCATAGAAGTCAAGTATCAATACAGAGTCCACACCTGAACCCAAGAACTATGGCCCTTCTTTATACCATAAGTGACAGCCATCCTCCTCGCCAGTCCCTCACTTGCTCCCATCTGGAAAATATTACATTTTAAGTCATTTGGCTAAAATACTGGAAAGAACCAAAAATCTGTTGGATTATTATATCTTTGCATACTACTCTTCTTTCTTCAAGGGTCCACACACACAACCCTGTGAGGTAGGTTAGGCTGGGAGAGAGTGGCTGTCCTTCAGGGTCAAAATAAAAAAAAATCCTTCCAGTAGCACCTTTAAGACCAACTAAGTTAGTTCTTGGTATGAGCTTTCGTGTGCAAGCACACTTCTTCAGATACACTGAAACAGAAGTTGCCAGATCCTTCTATATAGTGAGAAGGTGGGGAGGGGTATTACTCAGAAGGGTGGTGGGAATGGGAGATAGGCAGATAGCTGGGATGAGCCTGCTGACGACTCTTAACGACTGTAATGGGTCTTACAGGAAAAGGCAAGGGGTGAGAAGGTGAGAAATGGCTTAGTCATGTATAATGGGATAAGAATCCAATGTCTTTGTTCAAACCAGGTTTCTCCATGGTTTTAAGTTTGGTAATGAGTTGCAATTCAGCAGCTTCTCTTTCCAGTCTATTTCTGAAATTCCTTTGTAGTAAAACAGCTACTTTGAGATCTTGTATAGAATGTATACAAATGTATACATGCCTCTAGCTACCATCCCAAACATACCAAACAGTCCATTGTATATAGCCAGGCACTACGTTACAGCCGCATCTGTTCCAATTCTACAGACAGAGACTCTCACCTAAGAGATCTACAGCAAACCTTTTCAGAACTAAAATACCCAGCAGATGAAGTTAGACAACAGATCAACAGAGCCAGACTTATACCCAGAGAGAACTTGCTGCAAGACAGACCCAAAAAAGAAAATAACAGAACACCTCTAGTCATCACATACAGCTCCCAAGTTAAAACTGTACAACGCATCATCAGAGATCTACAACCTCTCCTGGACAATGACAGTTCTCTTTCTCAAGCTCTGGGAGGAAGACCTTTCATTGCCTACAGACAGCCACCCAATCTTAAACAACTCCTAACCCACAATAATACTACAACCAGACTTAACACGGACACTGGCACCAGAGCCTGCAATAAACCCAGATGCCAACTTTGCTGCCACATACACCCGGACAACACCATTACTGGCCCCAACAACATCACACATACCATCTCGGGACTATTCAATTGCTCATCATCTAACATTGTGTATGGCATCAAATGCCAACAGTGTCCTTCAGCTCTCTATATTGGACAAACAGGCCAAACCTTACGCCAAAGAATAAATGGACATAAATCTGACATCAAGAATCACAAAACAGAGAAACCAGTAGGAGAACACTTTAATCTCCCAGGACATTCTATACAAGATCTCAAAGTAGCTGTTTTACTACAAAGGAATTTCAGAAATAGACTGGAAAGAGAAGCTGCTGAATTGCAACTCATTACCAAACTTAAAACCATGGAGAAACCTGGTTTGAACAAAGACATTGGATTCTTATCCCATTATACATGACTAAGCCATTTCTCACCTTCTCACCCCTTGCCTTTTCCTGTAAGACCCATTACAGTCGTTAAGAGTCGTCAGCAGGCTCATCCCAGCTATCTGCCTATCTCCCATTCCCACCACCCTTCTGAGTAATACCCCTCCCCACCTTCTCACTATATAGAAGGATCTGGCAACTTCTGTTTCAGTGTATCTGAAGAAGTGTGCTTGCACACGAAAGCTCATACTAAGAACTAACTTAGTTGGTCTTAAAGGTGCTACTGGAAGGATTTTTTTTATTTTGACTATGGCAGACCAACACGGCTACCTATCTGTAACTGTCCTCCAGGGGTGCATAATGGGAGAATGATCATTTGGCCTGCATTCATGCTATACATTAAAAGCACATGCCTGCCCCCCAAATCCTGGGATCTATTGTTTGTTAAGATTGCTGGGAATTGTAGCTCCATGAGGAGTAAACTGCAGTTCCCAGGGTTCTTTGGGGGAATTCATGTGCTTAAAATGTATGGAATGTACACAGTCTCAGAGGCACTCAGGCTCCTCGTCACCCTAAGCCCAGCCCTCTAGCCAGCCACTATTCTACACTGGCTCCCCAGGATGGTGGGTGCAATGCATTCATTCTGTGTTCATCAACATCTCAGATCATACAAAAAAATGCAGCCGTGGTGCCATCTCAGACCTCCTATGAGAACCTGTCCAACTACTCCAGGCCCCAATTCTGCAGAGGTCCAGTCAGGTCCATGTAATTAATTTTATAATGAATGATTTTAGAGTGTTGTTGTGCTGTACTTTTGTACTGTTTTATTGTTGTTAGCCACCCTGAGCCCGGCTTCGGCTGGGGAGGGCGGGATATAAATAAATATTATTATTATTATTATTATTATTCCCAGAATATGGCTGAGGCGAGTTCAGCATTTTGGCAAAACAGAGCGGGAAGCATCTCTGCTTATTAGATGGAGTCTACCCCATCACTGTCTCTCCCCCACCGTCCTCCGCCTTGCCTGCTATCTAACCTCTTCCGAATTATGTCAGCCGCTTTGATTTCATTGACTCCGAAATGCATTTTCATAAAGGTGCAAATGGGTTGATTAGTTTATTCAGGGGTATTGACAAGCTGTAACGTGCTGGAGCAGCGAGTCCATCTCCTGCCACGCTTGAGGAGGCAGTGGCTACCCCACTGCAGTGACATAAGCAGGAATCAAAAGTGCCCGCCTCCCACCATGACTGAGTGAGGACACATTCATTGCTCTGACTTTTGTAGGATTCTGCTCTCTGGATGTGGCCACCAATAAGTGAGCTATCGATGGTGTGGGGGAAGGAGGAGTGGGAAGGAGGAGCCCTGGGATCAGTCAGAGGAGAAGGAGCAGGAGAAGTTTAGCTGGGCCCCCTCTCACTTGCCCATTCCATCACCAGAAGCCAGCCAACCAATCCGGGATGCATGTAGGATTTTAGGTCTCAGCACCAGGTCAGAAATTCCTCATGACCGGATCTTATCTTGAGATTGCACTGTCCCTCATCCATGGGAAATGGTGGGCAGCTCCCTGAGGCAAAAGTTACAGGTTAGAAGGGAGCTAGGGGAGAAGCAAGTGGGGTGCTCCTACTGCATCAGAATCGGGGGGGGGGGGGTGCCCTTGACTTGGCTTTGACCTGGAAACCTCAGCAGGTGAGTCTACTCCTGGCAGGGTGGCAGTGAAAGTTTATGGCCCAGCAGGGGACAAGGGGGGCACCTGATTTCACCACTCATCAGCTGGAGTGTGGAACCACCTGTTTGCCATACCACATTCTGGGTACAACCCAGAAAAGGAGCCCCCACCCACCCACCCAGAACCACAACCTTGCCTCATTCTGCGCCAGGGGCAGGAAGCGCAGCCTGACAAGTGCCCTCGAAAATCACAGCTCCATTTGCATATGCAAAACAACTTGTGACTGATTCCCTCCAGGGATGCTAAGTGGCATCCATATGGCAGCAGGCGACTCCTGCCACATTCGGTATTAATCTCCCTCGTTTAGAGAGTGTTTTGTGATCATTATCTCATTAATCCCCCACAACATCCCTGCCAGGCAAGTAGGTCAGCTCCCTCCTGCCCACTTTACATGGGGCGGTGGGGAGGAGGGAAGGAGGCAGAAGCCGCCGTGAGGGAACAATGACTCATGCCAGGGAAATCAGCCCACGGATGAATGAGCTGGACTTGGATTCCAGGCCTCTGCTCTGCTGAGGCCCATTTGCAGTGGCTCTTGCCTTGGAGCAGACTGAAGATGGGCCAACAGCACAGGGCAGGCAGATGGGGTGCCCTTCCAGATTGGGCTCAGGAAGAGTCTCTGCTTCTGGGCACCCTTCATCAGACTCCTCTGCTTGCCACCTGTGTGAGGGGGAGCACCTGTCCACCTCTTGCATGCTTCCACCCTTTGCTTTCCACACGTGCGTTCCCTGTGCAAGTCCTCAGGAAACGGGCTATGTGTGTGCGTGTGCATGTGATTGATTGATTATGGGGGCATGCCAAGTGCTGAATGAGCCTTTCCAGAGAAAGGGGCCAATTGCTATCTTCCCCTCTAATTGGTGTGTTTGTGTGGAGTGAGCAGGCAGCTCAGGCAGAAGAGGCTGCAGACAGGAGGGGGTGGGCTGCAGTTCTGCTGCCTGAGTTGGAGTTGGAAAGAAATGGTTAGTAACTCAGGCTGGTCCCTCAGGGGTTCATTAAGTGACTGGTCATCCACTATATCCTGTCACTTCTGACCTGGAAACATAAACACGAAGGAGGCCAGCTTTGCAATATGCATGTGCCTCTCCTCCCTCTGCTCGGCCCACAGTGTGGCTCCTAACAATGGGTGCACAGCATCAAAACCACATGCAAGGAATCATGGGTGGTGCTCTCCTGGCTCCCAGAGTTATTGCTGCACACCCTTCTCTGAGAACAGCCTCTTTGCTTTTCCACTAAAGGTGCCAGGGTGAAGAGGCAGAGAGCAGGTGGAAGAGGGAAAGAAGCAAAGGCCACAGAGATGCTCTTCCAGAAGTCTGTGGCATCAACCAAGAGGGTCTCCCCCAGGGGGCCCTAAGGGCCCGAGTCTGCCATATGGGGCTGCCCCCCTGACACACACAGCTTGAACCAGAGATGCTGCCCAAAGGACATCTCCAATAGGCACTTGCTGAACATAATCCCTGTGCTAGAGCATTTGCTAATCCCAGTGGGAAATCTGAGTTCTTCATCCCACCTGCAGATTACACAGGATGGGAACCCCTTCTGAAATTACACTTGTGCTTGCTTGTGTTTTGTGCCCATGACTGGCTGATCCTGAACACAGCAGCAGCAACACAGCACGGCTGACCATGCTCTTGGGCTCAGTTTCAGCTACACTCTCTTGGGACTCCCTGTTTGGTCTGTTAAAAGCAGCAACAGGTTGAAAGGGATTATTTGTCATCTTCCTCTACCCCCACCCCACTCTGCCCCACCCCGTCGCCACTCCCAGAGTTAAGCGGTGCCTCTTCCCTTTCCACCTCAGCTCTCTAGATCTTTTGTCAAGCACCTTAGAGCTAAGTTGCTCTGTGTTCCAGCCCTCTGGGAGTTCATTTTGCTGCTTCTAGATCTAGCAGGCCTGATCTGGCCAGATCAGAGTTTTCCAAACTGTGTGCCATGACACGTTAGTGTTAGCTGCGGTATGTAGGTGTGTCGCGCAAACACTCCCCGCACTCCTCTCGGAGCTGGAAAGGGGTTAGTTTAACCTCCAAGTTTGCTAGTAAAACTGAATTGCTGTGTCGCAAAATGATGCATGTCTAAAAAGTGTGTCACCAACATGAAAAGTTTGGAAAGCTCTGGGCCAGATACAGGTAGCTGTTTTTTGGGTGTGCAGTGGGGCTCTTGATGCAGCTGCCCTGCAGGAATCCTATCCCCCACCCCTATTGCTCAGATATTTGCGGACATCCCTCTGGTTGGCATCCCTTCGATATTTATAGACAGTTACCTTACCCTCCCTGCAGTTGTCTCTCTGCCAAGCTATGCGTATTTAGCTCCTTTAATCTTTTCTCATAAATCAATCTCTTCGGCCTCTTAATCCCCTTTGTTGCTGTCCTCTAATCTCCCTCTTTGTTTATCAATATCTCTCTGGGACTGAGGGGACCACATCTCAACTCAGGAGGAGACTTGGAAAGCATGGCTCCTGCACAGGGGCTCTGCCCTTTGCCCAGGAACCTAGTGAGGAAGCCTTGACATGAGCTGCTCCATGCTGCACTGCCCCATCCCTCCACGTGGGAAATCTGGATTGGCTATCTCACCTAAGAGGGAGCTCTGTCTGGAGCCACAGAAGGCAGAGGGTCTCCCCTCTGATCTCTTTAGGACCACTGGCTCCTCAGGCCTTTGACCTTAGGATCCATCATCCAGTTGTCACCAGAGCTAACCGGCACAAACTGTGCATACCCCATTTTACAGCAGGTCTTGTAACAAAGAGAAAACAACCCAAGAGTGTGGCCCTCTTGATGAGCAAAACATATTTTCAGTCCATGCTCGGATAAGTGATTTCTTACCCAATAATATTGCCGGCCTTCTCCGTACTCAAGAACTGCTTTAAAAAGGAGAGAGAGAGAGAGAGAGAGAGAGAGAGAGAGAGAGAGAGAAGAGATGGGTTAAGCTGCCTTTAATCTTTAATTCATGCCCACAGATGCTCTGCAGCACATGCAGCAGAGGAATGGGAACGGCACTCCCAAGTTGGCGGGTTGTAGAGACTCTTGCCAGACCTTCCCTTTCAAAGCCGCACAGCCTGGGGAATGGTACAAATGGCCTTCCATTGCCCTCTTCATTGCTCTTTGTGGCAAAAAAAATGCATTGCTTTTATCCAGCCCCGCACTGTCAGCCCCAGAGGCTTTGAGAAAACAAAAAACAGCTGAGTAAAATGCCCCCTTCTCTCCCAGAAGGCGGGTGGGTGGGAAGCTCCCTCCAAGGAAAAAGGGCTGAAGGAGGGCAGGCGCTCAGGCTGTAAAAGCCAGTAAGTGTAGCAAATTTTTCTGCATGGATAGCAGAATTTGGCCGAGGCTGACAATGTGCTTGCTCTTTCCAAGCTCCCACAGGCTCTGGCTGCATTAAGCTGTGCTTGGCCAGAATGGAAGCCAGGCAAAGAGGCATCTATTGTTGTACCTGGCATCTAAATGGATGCAAAGGGAAGACAATCCCACTGCACAATTGAAAGAAGGGCCAAATGAATGTAGGAGGGGTGACTAGCAGCCTTCCAAACAGATTCATTAGCATCTCACAGAAGACAGCGAAGGCTACTCTGGGAAATGAATATACAACCACAGGCTAATGTTACAGCAGACTCTGAAGCACCAGGGCAGGGGGCCGATCAGATCCAGATCCTTAAAAATAAGTGAGGCAGTGCATAATCAGAGACAGGGAACCCATGATATGAGCAGAAAGGCAGTAAGTGGGGGAGGAAGTAAAGGAAAACAGACAGGGAGCCATCAATAGACTCAGTGTCCATCCTTCCATCCATCTGCCTGTGTCCTTTCGAAAGTAAAAGAGAACAGGTCCCTGCCTCTGTGTATTAAGCCATGAGGGTGCAGGGAGGAAGCAGAAGTCTTGTGCAAAGGATGAATAAAAACTCTCTCTCTCCTCCAACACAACTTCTGGCAAAAAAGTGATGTTATTATTTATTTTGTTTACTTAAGATTCTTCTATCTTGCTCTTCCTCCAACCTGGAACTCAGGGCAGGTAAAGAACCACGAACAAGAAGCCAAAATAAGGCATTGCTTAAGTGCAACTTGCTAACTAGGCAAGCAAAGAAGAACTTTATTGGGCAAATTGTTAAAGGTATAAAAATGAGCAAAAAATGGGAATTCAAACTAGAGTATTTTTTGCATATTTGCATTTAATGTGCAAAAATGAAGGTAGCAAACTGCTGTTGTGTGGAGGTGTGGAGGAGTTGAAATTGTGGTCCTGTTGAAATTGTTCCTCAGAGGCTGTGATTTGCATTGGGAGGACATTCCCCACTGGTGCAAATGGTAGCTTCTGGAGAGTGATTATCAACAGGACTTTGACACAGACACCTCAAATATTTGGTTTCATCTAATGCTGTTTTCAAAGCTTTTGAGATTACTTTTTATCACTTTCTAGGGTGGGTAAAGTTGAGCAAGAAATACAAACTATTTTCATATTTAGGCACAAGTTATAACATTTTTGGAAGGCAACAGAAAGGGACATACCTAAAGGTGAGGATCGCTCTGTGTGTGTGTTTAATTTCTGTGTTTTACAGAAATTATCCCAGCTGCTTCAGGCCAAAAACATCATTCTGCATTTGGTGGCCAAACACATCATTATGGGAGGACATAGCAGCCCATCTGGGCACTGAGTGCAGCTCCTGTTGCCTACTCAAAGCCTTAAGCTTAAAAGGAGACTAAAAGGCTCTTACAACTGAGGCAGCCATGCACCAATCTTGACCCTGGAGTCATCCTCTTCAAGGAATGAAGCTAGGGAGCTGGAGTTTGAGAGGGAACTGCCATCAGGCCAGTCCCAGATGTATGTAACTAACAGGAACCACTTGTGCAAGAGGAGCCCATTGTGCCAGCACCTCTCTGTCCAAAGGACATCACATTCCCCTCCTCTGGCTCAGAGGATTCCAGTTCAGGACCCATGGTTGGGCCACTGTCTCCTTTGCTCCGTCAGAGTCAAAGCAGGTTGAAACCCTTTAAATGAAGAGGTTCCTCTCACCGCTGAGCTAGCAACTGAGATAGAGCTGTTGCTCATATTTAAGGGCCAGCTTCTGGGTTACGGGTGCTGAAACAACATTCAAGCTTTGCTCATGTGGAGTCTCCCGCCTGAGCCTCACATGGAGCTGTCCAGGGTTCTGATGAGGTTTGCCTCACAGCTGAAACCATCACTTAAAACAGAACTGCAGCCACATTTTCCCTTGGTGTTTCAGCCCTAGTGGTCTTCTTCCTTTGCAGGGTTGGGGAATACTGAAGCTCAAAACACATCTAATGTTTCCTACACATTTCCCTTTATGCTTCATTTGGGTTCAAGAGAATGGAGCAATTCAGTAGCAACAAGTTGGATGCCAAGAATGACAAATGCAAGATGCAGAGAGAGAGAGAGAGATGGTAGGAGGGGAATGACATGAGACTGGTGACAGGCCAGCACAGGGAAGGGCCGTAGCTCAGTGGCAGAGCATCTGCTCTGCATGCCGAAGGTCCCAGGTTTAATCCCTGGCATCTCCAGCTACACCTGGGAAAGACTCCATGTCTGAAATCCCAGAGAGTCCCTGCTACTAGTCAGTGAGCTAGATGGATCAATGGTCCATCTTGGTATAAGGCAGCTTCCTATGTTCCTGTGGGACAAGTTTGTCTTTCACCATGAGTAAGGCCGAGTGGATAAGTCTGGCATTGTGCGCAGAGATGCAAAGGGATTGACATTTGCCGTATTAATTAAATGTTTAGAATTTACAAGCAAAGCAGAGCCAAGCCTGGCGTTCTGTTTGAATAGTTACTTTATTAGTTTTGAGTTAAGCATGTGCAGGACTGAGTTCTGTATTTTAAGATAAGCTATGCAAGAGGTTGGGTGTCAGAATTAAAAGTTTAAAATTTGCCAGCATATGTTTTATTAAAGACTGACCCACTACTGACTTCATCTTTAGGGTCCTCTAACTTGCAGAGGATTCGGACCAAAACACCAAAGAAACTCCATGGGGGCACAGAAGCTGCTGCAAGTGAAACACAAGCATCTGTACTATAGAGTACAGCATCTTTACCGCTTACATGTCACACAAGTTAAGGTGAGAGCCTTACTTATTGGCGCACAAGTGAATTTGTAAGCTCCTTAACTCTTTTTAAAAAAACTGAAATGTATATATTTTAGTCCTAGAATGTCTTCATTGTTTTTAATGAAAGCAAATTTGCTAAATTATACGAGCCATTTCAATGGGAAAAATACTATACTATACTATACTATACTATACTATACTATACTATACTATACTATACTATAACACACCGGCAGCAAAACCATCTATCTTACTCTCACATAGGCACACACAGCAGCACTTCTTTCTCTTTAACATACCACAGGCACACAAAGCACCCTTCCTCACAAACACATCCATGTTCTCCCTCTTGCTCTCTGTCACAAGTATGTGCTCCTAGTGTGCTCATCCTCTGCTTCCACTGGTGCTCACTAGTTGAAGGATAACAATATGCAGAGATTCATCTTCTTCCAGTTCCCTGGACTAGATCACAAATTCTCTCTCTCACTCTGAGAGAGAGAGAGAGAGAGAGAGAGAGAGAGAGAGAGAGAGCTAGAAAAAGCCATAGTCTTGCTCTGCCACAACTTACTTGCTGGGTGTGTCAGCTTTTAACTACCTTGTAAACGCCGCCCTATCCTGCCAATCCACCTGCATCCAGGTTTTTTTCCCATTTCCAACTAATCTCTTGCTTTGCGTCTTTTCCTACCTGCTATTATTCCAAATCACCCACTGTACAACTGGAAAAACAAACCTGCTTGCGTGTCTTACATGCATAACTGTTAATTTACCTAATTAAATGTAATCTTGTTAAACTGTGTGTATCTTTGGAGCAGGAAATCAACTGACAACCAGGGTCAAAATTGAAAGCAACAGTGTGAGTCAAGTCCCTGAATCTCCCATGATGGGAAATTAAGTGCAGCTTTCAAACAGCCTCCTGATTAGCTATTTATCTTAAGCCATTTTAGGTAGAAACTGATACTGTAACAAGAGGTAAATTATTTTACAAGAAGTTTTCCCCCTTTCTTTCTAAAGAAGTGCAGTGCCTCATTCAAACCGTTTGTTTCTCTGCTTGCTTAGGATAAGTGAAAGATGCTGACAAGCCCAGTTAAGCTACAGCCACGTTCTTTGGACTGAGCAAGTCACAGGCTGGGGTTCTTTGCTTCTGCATTGTCTTGGTCAGACAGAGAGCTTCTTACGAGCATCATCTAAATACCCTTGTTGTTGTGATATACATTGAAAACTCAGCATGAAACATTCCATGTCAATAAAAATCAACAGAGAGAAAAAGAGAAGAAGTCCTTGGCCTGAGAGCTTAAATAAATTACCATCTTTGTAATTCTGTAATAAATCCCTCAGTTGGGCTATAATGATTTAGTGTTTGATGATTTGGCACAAAGATAAATGTCTGGTGTTGCTTAATGGATAAAGTGTTGCCTTTTCACCTTCCTGACCCTGTTTCAGCCTCTGCTCCAAGGACTCCCCTCAGTTCTTGATGGACGACAGCAGCAGCAGCAGCAGAGGAGCTGGAGAAATGGCCTCTGAGAGGCAACCGCTCCAGAGTCAGGAAAGGGGCAGTGGGTGGGTGAGTGTGTGGACATTAATGGAATGGAGGCCCATCTTTCACACCTTGTAGAAGGAAGCCCAGACTTCTTGCCAGCATTGTGCCTGTCAGGGCTTTGAGCTTCAAAGGCAGAAAGTTAAGCACTCCACAGGCAGCCGCTGCAAAGCAGCTTCTTCCCTCCCAAAAGGACACCCACAGAGTTAGGGAAAGATATCAAGTTCCTCCTAGGTGCCAGCTTCAGGTTTTTAATGGAGACGGGCACCAGCGCCAGAATGGGGCTGAAATAAATCTTTCCACTTCCCTGACATTCTGCTCTGATTTCTAGGCACCAGGTTATCTGTTGCCTGGATTTCCCCCAAACTGGGAGGCACCTGTTCTGAAAAGGCGGCCCAATTCTTTCCCGGGGGGGGGGGGTCCCCATGTCACTTTGGATACAAACTGTCTAATTTTTAACATCAGAAGGAGATTGCACATGGAAGGAAAACCCAGACGGGTTCCGGGAGTAAAAGTTTCTCTTGCTTTATTCAATTAGGCAGGAATATTTTTCAGGGGACACACATTCTCTTTTGCGCAATCTGCTGAGGGCACATTTTGGCTGCTGTGAGCTGTGCTGCTTTACTGTTTTTGATCTACGTTGCTCTAATCTCCTTAAAGAGGAAAAAATGGGGTATAAATTATTTTAAAACAAATACAAAAATAAAACAATGCAACCAGATGTTGACTCTGTGGGAGACGGTTGTCAGTGATTAATGAATCACTAGGGATGCTGCTAATCATTGCATGCTCATTTCTCATTGGAAACTCTTCCTATAAGGTGTGAAGATTCTCTAATCCTTGAATTCTTTGGACAAAGGGACACATTCTCCTTTGATGAGAGGAAATGAATGTGTGTTTCCCATGATACAGTTTAAGAGAATGCTCAATTTGCAATCAGATAAAATCTCTTAGTTAAAGCTGGTCATCTGGATTACAGAAATGCCTTTTGGGGATTGCTTTCTAGGTAGGTGCAAAGAGCAACACATCTTTAAGTCAAAGCCCTTTGTGCAGGCTGCTCTATGGTGCACCTCCAGATAAGGAGACAGCATCTCCGCCAGGCCTCCCTAGACTGCCCCACAGGGGGCTCCTCTGGCCCATTTGCTCCAGTGGCCTTCCCTTTCCAGCCGTTAGTTAGCATTAACGGGAGAGGACAGCAAACCCCCAAAGGCTGTGTCAAAAACAGGGAAGAGAGTCATTCAATAGAGCACAGAAAAGACCTAAATTGGAGGTCAGGAAAGCCGGTCAAAAGCCGGGTAGGAAGGAGGGTAGGTTTGCTTTGTCCTGCCGCCATTGGGAGCAATGCAGCCAGAGATCTCTCCAGCCCTGGGGGAATGGGGGCTATTGTCTTCAGCTGCCCATAGATGTAAGCTCCATATGCCCAGAGCCCTCCCCCTTTCCTGACCCCAGCAAGGTCAGAGGCACAGACATTGGTCTTGAACTCTCCGTCTGTTTCCCCACTTTCTTTCTGCCATATTAATTACGGCTCCTCTCTATCAAATGCATCCTCCCCCCTGGCATTCACGTACATTAAGAAGGGCAAGCTGCTTCTTCTGGCTGCCTGATCCCTCTTCCCCCACAGAAAGGCAGGCTGAGTGGAGGACAGCCTAGAGATGCTTTTCTCCATGGGCTAAAAACAACACTTGCTCTGATCTCCAAAGTGCTGCAGGGATCAGCAGGCAAGGGAGGTGGAGAAGGCAGGGTGATGCCACACTGAGGGGCGTTGATGCACAGATTCTTGTGCAAATCCCAGCCGAGATTCTCACTGGCTGGAAGATCTCTTGTTGCCAGTGTTTCCTGGAGCTGCTCCTTCTCCAAACACTGCAGAATATTTCACGTTGGATCATTGCAAGTTTTGATGAGGGCTGAGGAAGCCCCCCCCCCCCTTGATGTGAGCCATTGACACGCACACCCCACTTCCTACCTGCAACACCCAGCCCCAGTGGCACTAAAGGATTACAGAATCAGAGCTAAAGAAACAGGTTAGTCCCCCTTCTCCAGAAAGCTTGCCAACCACAGGAACCAGGCAACAATGATGCTTCCTTCTGCTTCTTACGTGTATTCCAAACTGTGGAAAAGAACGGGCAGCTGCTTTCCAATGCCAGCCCTTCTGCCTTCCAAGGGCTGAAGGAGCACAATGCACTGGCCCAACTGGGTGAGGCCTCCAGTGACTTCTTCAATGCACCAGAAGGTTCTCATTGACCTGCATGGGGATGGCACATGAACATGGAAAGAGTGCCTAAAGAAGCAAGAGTGCACCGTGGGTAAGTCATAGCCAAAGAACTGGGTCCCAACAGTGTTTCTGTGTGTGTGTGTGTGTGTGTGTGTGTGTGTGTAAATGCTGCTGAGTTCCTGGAACAAACTCTTTCTTTGGAGAAGCACCTTCCCTCCTTATTCCCCAAGCTTTATAAAAATAGAAAGAACACATGTTCCCATTAGTCATTTGCTTGAGGGGAGCTTTGGGGTATGTGCTGACAGTCTGTACATGGAGGCCTAATTTGAATACTATTTGCATATTGCAGGTAGACAAAGTGCCACTGTCTTAACAACACTCACAGGCAGGCAGGCAGGAGGAGGTGGAGCTGAACAAAGCAGTGTGAGGAAGACCCCCCCCATGACCCCCCTGGCAAGCAACCAAGTCAAATCCCAAGCAGCAGCTCCCTCCACCCACTCACCAGCACCCCCCCGGCAAGCAATGCCCAACGCGGCCGCTGTATTCAGAGAGGCTTTTAATTAAATGCTCGCTTGCCAAGAGTGGTTTGTAGATGCCTAACAGAGGACACGGCTTCCCTCCAGGGAACGTTGCAGGCAGACACGGTCCCCCTCCCTTGATAACACCATTTGCAAGTCCTGAATGAGGAAGAGGAGGGGGCGAAATTTTCTGGAGGATACAAGCCAGTTGGTACTGCCTGATGCTCCTACCCCAGGCCAGAGATTTGAAAGTGTCCTGAAAGCCCCCTTACAGAAGCCCCCTGCCCCTGGCATCCTTTGATCTCATCCAGCTGAATAGCCTCTGCCTTGGACATAACCTTGGGGAGTTCAAAGGTTACGTTTGAAGGATGCAATCAGTGTCCGTGTGAGACAGGACAAGAATGCGAGTGGGGCGGGGGCGGGAGGGCTCCTACAGGTGCCTCCATTATCGATGGACCACTTTGCATTACAGGATGTGAAATGCTGTTCATGTCCCCAGTGCCTTTGATCTGACCTGACCTCTGTGACCCCGTCAGGCCCAGCGGTCAGTAGTTATCAGCTGTCAATAGACAGCGGAAAACGTTCCTCATTCCGACCTGATCAGCTGTTATTACTACAACTCCTATAGATCAACTAATCAGCTGCAAACCATCAGCCTCAGATTTTGTGACTTAGCCTCAAGAGAGTGTCAGGTGCTGATTCACCTCTAGTTCCAAAATATGCAAGAAAACAGAGAGGCGGCTTGCAGCCTCACTTCAAGGATGTAGGCCACTTATACACCAGCAATAAAAAAGAGAGGGTGATAGATAATTAGCACATGATGATTTTTATATATAGATGCAAATTCATAAATAATTGCTAGACGTCAAAAGAAATACATACATGTCACCACCGTGGGGAAGAAGGCTGTGGTCAGGGGCCCTGTGTGACTGCTCAGCCTATTGTCCAGGAGCTGCTCACTACTGCTGGCTGGGAACTTCCTGCCCTCACCCCTGCTCTGCTCTCCTTTCTTGTGACTCTTTATCTTTAAACCAGGCTTGGACTGGGCATTCCATCAAAAAGAGACCTATCCTCTGCAAAGTAGGAGAGCTGCTCCCCCACCGTCACTAGGCTTGCTTGGAAGTCAGCCCCAAAATTCCAGTGGAATTCACTTCCAGGGATGCAATCATCCATAGTGACACCAGAAGGAGGGAGATGGATACTGAACTTTAGCTTCCTCTAAACCAGGGTTTCCCAAACTTGGCCCTTCAGCTGTTTTTGGACTACAATTCCCATCATTCCTGACCACTGGTCCTGCTAGCTAGGGACGATAGGAGTTGTAGTCCCAAAACAGCTAGAGACCCCAGTTTGGGAAACCCTGCTCTAAACCTTCATATTAACTAGCTTGCCTCAGCAAAAAGCACAGTACCTTGGGGTCAGAAATGGTTTTACTGAGACAAATAGCAGGCTTCATGGCACTTCTGTGCCAGTCCAATGATGATGCTCTGGAAACACTTTTGGTTTCGATGGTGGCAGAGTTGGCAACAAGTGGTGTAAGAGCTTTGGAATGGAAGGACACAAAGTTCAGAGAGGAAGGAGGGTGTTGCTTTTGACACTTCCTAGTGGGATTTGCGGTTGGGCCTGGAGCAACAAGTGCCGTGGAAGGTGAAGGCCAGGAAGACCTTCGAGCACAGGCAGAGAGAAAAAGAGGCTTGGAAGAGGGTTTGGGATGCTGAGAGGCTCCAGACAGAAAGACAGAATGCAGATGGCTGCATTCAGAAAAGAATTAATGAGTAGGTGTCTTCTATGACTGTGATAATTACCAATTTTCTGTATTTATGAAAATGTCATAAATATTGAAGTGTGGCACTATTATCTCTATAGATACTGATTTAGCATGAATATGGAAATTTGTTAATTATCGCTAAAGCTGTTCATTAAATTCTGAAAGTTTTTTTAAATAAAAAAAACAGCAAATAAGTATGTCATTTACTCATTGCTTCATTGCTTCAAACCAGACATTTCCATATTGACCTGCTTTGTTTGTTTGTTCCTTTCATGATGCAGGTAGAAGAGATTCACTCCAAAGAAAAGGTTCTCTCTTGCTGCACAAGCAGAATTATGCAGTTGCCCTGATCCAGCAAAGGAAACCCATGCACAGAAATAGGACTTAGCGCTGTGCGTTCACAAAGAGAAGGACAGCTGAAAGGCCCAGCTGGATCAGACCAAGCCAGGCAGATCCTCCTGCTCTAGTTTTCTGCTTTCCACAGTGACTGCACAGAAAGCTCTGAGATCCACAAGCATGACACGTGAGCACAATTAAAGGCCCCTTCCACTGTCACTCCCACTTCCCACCAGCAACTGGTATTCAGTGGCATATTGCCTTTAAATCTGAAGGCTGCATCTGCTAATCTGGTTTCTGGATTGCAGCTACCAGAAGGAGAGTTCAGGTTGCAATCCTAAATATATTTTTTTCATGTTCACACCATCCACAAGTCCCAACTCAGGCCAGGCTTTTTCATATACCCCTTCCCTGCCATTGCTGCACTCCAGATAGAAATGCAACAATATCCCCTAACAAGTTCATTACAAAAAAAGGATAAATAATCAAGACAAACAAAATCACAGAATAGACAATTTCAATAATCAATACAAAAACACTCAGTTCCTAACAATTCATTATACTAGAATAAGTAACAATGCTATAATGACAGCATTAAACGGCAAGTCACAATTCATTCATACGAACAAGCAAAAATCACCAGCAAAGCTTGGCAAAAATTAATACAAATAAATGAAAATGCCAGTGTAATTGGTGCAATTAAGATGTTAAATGCACAATCTTATTGAAGGCAGAGGGACTTCTGAGTAAACATGCTGAGGACTGAGCTGTCAAATTAGGAAACAGAGGGAGAAACGCACTACAGGCTGTGAATGCCTGCTTGGCAAAGCAGATACTCTGCTCAGAGGGGAAATTTGCTACATTCTTTGCCCCCTTGGGCCAAATTTCTAGGCCTGACAGTAAGGAAAGTGCAAAGAGGGCCCAGCTACGGCCAGAGAAGGTCTGGGAACATCCAACACCCTGTGAGAGGGCAAATCTGTATCTAGTCACCAGCCACGCAAACTCAAATCATCACTTGTGCAGAGCACAGATAACATATAATTTGGGAAGCCGGGAGAAGCCTTGCGGAATCTCCTATTGGAGCAGATGGGCCTACGGACAAAAGCAAGCTGCACTCTAAAAGCTGAACTTATCCTACAACTGCCCTCCCTCCTGCCAGTGCGAACCTGGCAGGAATTCAGGAAGCAGCTGAACCACTTCTTGGGTGTTCAGCCTCACTGCAACATTCCCAAGCGGAACATGGGCGCATCGCATTGCTCTGATCTGCACATCAAACCATGCAGAAAGTAACATGCAATTATACAATTAGGCTGATAACACAAGCCTCCAGTTAGTGTTTATTCCTCTTGCCAATCATGCTGCTGGCTGGGAAACAGGCCTCTTGGAATTTGCAGCTTGACAGCATTTTTCTCTTCCATTTGCGGAGCCTTTGCCACCCTACCTGCTGGTGGAGGTTTCCATTTCCTTGGGGCCCTTAAGGGTTTCCCATTACGAAGTCAACTGGAAATGGGATGGACTTAGTCCCATCTCCTGTGTGAACAAGGATGAACAGGGCTTTAATTGGTCCTTCCCTCCCTCCCTAGTAACAGGAACCCTACCCTCAACGTGTGCATTGGCCTTATGTTGTGCAAGAAGGAGCTAATATCTCATAGCATATTCAGGACAGTTATCTGCAAGAGCAGATATGTTGTTTGCTCTGCAGGCACAGGCACCCACAAGCATCCCTATGGGGACCTACTGTAGACTGAACCAGTCAGGGGTAATGTGCTCTTTCATCACAGGATTGAGAAACAGCACAGCCCCAGCCCATCGCCAGGGGTGGAGGAACGGGGTGGGGCCAGTCTGTCCTGGGTGTCATAAATGAGGGGGGTGACATTGGCGCTCTGCCAGCCTGTGACTCCCAAACCTACCCTGAGCCATTGGGGGAAGGGGCAGAGCTGCGCTGCCTTGCCAGTGGCCTTCCCCCCTTCCCCCTTTGTTTTGACAGCTCAGGGGAGGCTTGGGAGTCACACCGTTGACCCCTGCTCCCAGGCTGCTTCCTGGGGGGGGGGGAAGCCTCCCCCGAGCTGTCAAAAGGAAGAGGGAAGGGAGGAAGGCTGCTGGCAAAGCGGTGCGGCTCCCCCCCACCCCGTCGCCACCACCCAGGAAGCAGCCCACCATGGGGGGCGGCTTGCTCCACCCCCCATGGGCATTTTGCTCCCAGGATGCTTGTTCTGTCCCCAGGGATGCTTGCCCCGCCCCCATGGCCCCGCCCCTGGATGCACAGCATGTGTGACGCTCCGGGTACTAGAGCAGCTAGCTCCACCTCTGCCCACCGCTATCCATCTGACCTGCCCTTAATGGGACTGGCTTCCCCACTCTTTCCTCTCAGTCATTTCAACCTCCCACCTTATCTCACTGGGCTCTGGGACTGCTGGCTCTTCCTTAATACATTTGTAGATTAGCTGCTCCTTCCATTAGCAAATTAGAAATCCTCCAACCCACTAGTTAGGGAGAGGTTTCCTCTTCTTTTCATGCGTGTCTAGATCCCAGCCTTGCCTACCATGAAAGCGTCCATGCCTCTCGTGAAAGAGGGACCATTTTGAATCAAATTCTGTGGCTTTTCAGGAAATGGTTGGTTCTAGACAGTAATGTCCCTACGTTTCATTAAGGAGAAAATTCATTGTTGGGGAAGTGTAATTCACAAAAAGAGATTAACAGAAGACGACGGTGGGCATGTCAACCAGAGCGTTGCAGGGCTCACACCTTCACAGCAGAGGCTGCAGGAGAGGGTGGCTTGAGCAGGACAATGACTGGGAAGGGCAGGAAGGATGGGGGCTGCCCCCAAATGCAGAAGCAAACCCCTTCCTCCCAGTTTGTGGTGTATCAGTCAAAACAACTGGGATCCACTTTGAGCCTTCCAGAGAAGGTGGGTGTGAAATAATTGAATGGTCACGCAGAACACCCACTCAGCTCTTCCACCATCACTGCTTTTGCAGTTGTGGAAACCAGTTTCTAATGGCCATCTAATAATAAGAAAGTGTAATTTACACAGATCGCTGTAAAGAGTGGGTCATTCTGAGGCTTTAAGAGGAGTCACAAAATCTGGGAAGCTGCATATTGAAACAAAATAAATATAACCCCAGGTGGATCCCTACTTTCTGTGGCACAGAGCTGGTCCTTGGGCTGTGCACGGCTAGTGCTAGTCCCAGGCTATCAGGAGGTACTTACAGTTCAACGACCCTTCAGGAGCTCTTTGGGGGCTGCTCCAGAATGGCCAGCAAAGGAGTCCTACAATACTCCTGTACCATGTCTCTAAACTCAAACTGCCTGTGCACTTGAATGGCAGCATTTCAATATCAAAGGCTCAGGTCCCTTGGTCAGTGCTGGGGATTACAAGCTTTATGAAAAATCAACATGCAGATTGATTTTTGGTCAGATAATGTTTTGCCATGTTTTGAACCCAAGGATGATAAAGGCATAAACTGTTCAATTTCTCCCAGATGCAAAATTTACCCAATGTAGCAGAAGCTTTTTGTGCACCTGAAAGTCAAAATAGCTTCTGACAAAAGTTAGGATGGAGAGCAAGCCATGAATGCCTGAGGATTCTACCTGACAGAGAGTTTAGAAGAACCAAAATGAAACCTCCAGCAGCCAGGTGAGATACCTCTCCTGGGAGATGCGAGATCCTGAACAGGGCAGAGGGCCCAACCACCCGGCCACTCTGTGCCTCTTATCTCTTCCTTTAATTGGTTTAATCTAGCCTGCAGGTCCATGCTGAACAAACCCCAACAAGATGCTGTGCGTACTCTTCTGAGACTCCTTTGCAGGCAACAACCCCCAGCCTTTAGTGGGCTGTTGCAGTCCCAGCAACAACACCCAAAAGAGAGAAGGACGTTTTGTGCTTCTCAAGAGTGTCCGTTTAAGCCTTCTTGGTCTCACGCGGCAGAGAGGCAGGATGTGCAAAGAGTTAAACAGCTCACATTTCCATTACACTTTGCCACTGGGCACAACGAATTTGATGTAATTAAGAACCATTTAGGAGGCAAAGTGTGAATGGATCCAACTGCACTTCTGAATTTTTAAACAGATCCTAAGTGGGAGACAGTGGCCGGCTGCAGCCTCTCTCCGGAACACAAAGAGCTGCTCCTCTGCCATGCTGAGTGGAGCCCTCGGAGCAAAGGTAGGGGATGGGGGAAGCAGATTACAAAATTCAGTCACATTTGAAAATTTTCTGCTACAATAATTCACTTTATGTAGAATTAATGTGGCTGATTGAACGTTTGTGCTGCAATTTACTTATAATTAACATTTTATGGTGAACAGATTTCACCATCGCCTTCATGCTGGGAACTCCGAGCCATAGGTCAAAAACAGAGATGAAACAGAGAAGCACAAAATATTCTCACTGAAATATTAATGAGATTTTAATTTACTGCTTTAAAAATACATCTTTCATCAACGTCTGTATATCAAATCATTATTTCAATTTCCCCCCTCAAATCACATTAAAACTATAATGAACTTTTCTGGCCTTTGAAAAGCTCTGAGGGAGAGACATTTGTTTTGAAGGAACATCCCTGGGGAGGAGCGCCAAAGCACCCCCCTCCAGCCCATGGCTCTCTGGCTGACCAGGACCATTTACTGCCCGACTCTTGGCCCACTGGCTTCTGCAGCCATTGCTGCACTCTGGAAAGGAAGGTAAAGTGAGGGCCAGTCAAGAGGCTCACCCAAGATCCCCTTCTCCTTACTGAAAGCCAGGGCCCCAGGGACTGAAGGGAAACTCCAGCTGGCCAGCCCTACATATTCACTTACTGATTTTATTTCCCATTGCTTTGAGATGTTTCTCAGGAATGGGGGGGGGGGGGTTTCCCCCAATAAGGATTTTCCCCCAAGCAACACACAACATTAAAAGCAAAATTATTAAAACAAAATGTAAATTCAAAAGGCAGCATACAAACATTTAAACCTTAACAAGTAAACCATTCCAAATTCAAAGCCACCCAAATCCACAGTCTTCAACAGCAACAGCAACAGCCTTTGCAACAGCCTCAGGTGCTGGATTGCCACTGCTCAAGTAAAAAAGCAGTGTTTTAAGGTGTATTTGTGAAGATATCCTGCTAAGGTTGCCATATGTTCTCTTTTTCCAGGACACGTCCTCTTTTTCATGAGCAGAGTTGTCATAGCGATCCATAGTTTAAAAGTAGAAATCAGCAAATGTGTCCTTTTTTTTTTGCTCTTCAAAATATGGCGACCCTATCAGCTGAATGCTGAAGAGAAGGGCACAGTGAATTTCTGCCTGCCACACAGCTGTTGAAGGTAAAAGAGCCTTGGTCTCCTCCACTGCCAACTCTTAAACCATACCAGTGGGTTTCTTGAGCTTCAAAACCAGTTATGTTACTGTAGCTATTGCATCCATTGATCTTAGGCTGGCAATATGACATTCAGTGCTAGACCAGGACTGGTATTTCAGATGGCAGAGGCGGGGGTGGAGGGGTCAAAAGAGATTGAAGAATTACAGCAGTCAAGGCTCAGATGCTGCCCGTGCTTGCATAAATTCAAGATTAAATTGTTAAAAAGCATTCTAAGAGCATTTGCTTTGGTTATTTATTTATATCTCATAATAATAAGTACAACAATGTCATCAGCCCAGGTCAAGCAGGCGCCCTTTTATTTTACTTTTTTAGCAAAAAGGATTTGATGCTTTGACATTAATGTATATACCAGAACAATCCACCCCCAAGAATTTCCCTAACCTACCCTCCTGAAAGCAATTAATCCCCCTCCCATGTTGCTGCTACAATCAACTGATCAGCATCTACATCTGTATTTCCCTTTAAAAAAAACAAACCAACACACCAAGAGCCTGAATAACAACACTAGTCTTCACTGCAGGGTTGTCCTGCACTACTCTTTCTCAATCCTCCCGTCACCCCCACTTTAGCAATATTAGTATAGCAACTCTGAGCTATTTTGCATGGTTGATGTAATCCATGCTTTCTCAACCATAATATCCTCCATGCAATATGGATATACTAATCATGGATTTTATTTGTATTTCCATTTGCAGGGTGTCACATGAAATTAATCCTGCTCTACGAACAGCATGAAGTCCTGTCCTCATTGCACCCTTTTGGTTTGGCTGGACATGCCGCTGCCTGGTCACTGCTACACTAAAATCCTGGATTTCCAAATTATTATCTCTGATCAACAATTACTTGTCTGTTACAGAAGAAGAAAGCATCAAAAAGACTCAGCCATTCCTTTCTCTGTTGTTTTGAATCTAGCAAAAAAAAAAAAAAAAAGGTTTGAGCCGCAGAGCTTCAAAATGACCCAGGAAGTCCCTTCTCCATTGTGTGCAGAAGGGGTTTCCTGGGTCATGCTGGAGCTGCTTTGTGCTCTTCTCTGATGTGTGGTTCACTCTGCATTTATCTGTAGCACTTGCCAATCACAGCGGTGATCACTCACAGCCTACAAACACTGAAAAGTGGGAACAGGCTCATATTTCATGAGGCTTTTGGGGGTGGGGAATAGTGCCTGCACAGCTTGCTTCATAACATTTGTTCTACAAGGGCTAGAAATTTACTTTTTAAAAAAGAAAAGAAAGCTCAGAGTCTGCTCTCCTGCTGGCTCTGGGCTCGGTCCCTCCTTCTCTGGTTGGGTGCTGCAGGAAACAGAGAAAGTGTCCTTCTCTTGAGTGAGGCCATTAGGTCATCTAGATCAGCACTGTCAACACTGACTGGCAGCAGCTCTCCAAGTTTCAAGTTAGAGGAAATTCCCAGTCCTATCTGGAGGTGCCATTGTTTCCCCACTTCTAATTTTATTATTTTCAGAAGCATATAATATAATAATATAATAATATAATAATATAATAATATAATAATATAATAATATAAACCTTTGTATATTGGTGGCGGTGCAATTGTGGATTGAACCAGGGGCCTTCTGCATGCTGAGCAAAGCTTTGACCGTTTAGCTACAATGCGCCTTCCTATGAACAGGATGCTAGACTAGGTTGGCCTTTGGTCTGATCCAGCCCTAAGGCGCTCCCGCCCATATCACATCAAAAACATTCACCGACATTTCTGCCTCAGAGTCATAGGCTCTTAAGTTCAGTCACCACTAGCAAGGAGTGCGGCTGGCTATGCAGAAGAGGATATTACCATTACCATACATACGAACTGGGGAGGAAATAAGATGGTAACAATAAGAAACACACACACACAGAGAGAGAGAGAGAGAGAGAGAGAGAGAGAGAGAGAAATCAAAGCAACCTTTCCTTATTTCTCTCGTAATAATCTGGTTTTTGCTGCAAAGATTGCAAGAACAGCCCCCTCACACACCATCCCCTACCAATCCCAGGCCTCGCTTTGAGTTCATTCTGTGCATTTACACATTCTGAAAGAAAGAAAGGAAGGAAAACCTAATGAATATACTCAAAACAACAACCTTGTCTGTGTTCAAACGGCCCTGGATTTTGCTCCAAAGTTGCTGTTCCATAGTAGAAAGACAGAAACATCCCTGGGAATTATTACTAATTTTTAAACAGCACTAAAGAATTAAAGCACAAGAGAAAAAGAAGACATGCAGGAGGAAGGGGGAGGAGGGGGAGGGGGGAGAGTGAGGTTAAGCTCAAAGGCAGAGAGAGCGAAATGGACCAGATTATACAAAATTAAAAAGCAAATACGAGCAGACAATTTGTGCCGAGTGATTGCAAGCAATTACAGGCTGGCTTTTCTGGAGGGAAAATGGGTTGGGGGGGGGCATTTCAGCTTAAAAGGAGACTTTATTCATTCCTGATCAGCTTCTCCTTCTATTCTGTTTTATTCTTAGATATCTTTTTTTTTTTTTAAGGCGGCCCTTCAGATGTTACACATCCAACCCTGTGAATCCCACCTCTGGGCAGTGAGGGTGGAATTCAGCATCCAATCGGCTCTTTCTACAGCCCTGAAAAACCAATTTGCTCATAAAGGTTTTGTTTTTTTTAAGGGAGAAGCACAACAAGAGGGGGCTGGAGTTGCTCTTGGAGGAGAGCTTCAATTTCACTGTAATTGTCAGAAGAAGGGCTGCTTTGATCTACAGAATCATGATTATCTTTCAAATGTCTGTGCATTAATGCAGCAGCTGCACTTTGGCAGGAGGGCATCAAGAGGGTGTTGCAGGATAACCTCCGGCTTTGGCCCTGCTTAGCTCCCCCCACAAGCCTCCCTCTTCACTCTTCCCCCCACCCCACTTATTATTTCCAAGGCCACTTAGGAAGATGCCCCACAAGCAGCAGCAGCAGATGTAAAGCTCTTCGTCACCAGCCTTGGTGTTTCCGAGAAGGTCCCACCAAGGGTTTGGGAAGGAGCTCTCCAGGCAACACAAGAAATGCTCTTGCCTGTCAAGCCCCCATCCCTGCCCCCAGTCCCAACCCCAGGCAAAGGCAACTGGGAGGAGACTTGAATGTTGGGTGAAGGCTCATCTTCTGATCTTCATATTTACGTTCTCCATCCTGCATTATCCAAACAGAAGAATTTTCTTCTCTTTGTGTTGCATGCTGTTACTACAATCTTCAAACCCAGTTCTGGAAATCACGATCCACAGCATGATCTGGTTGGGAAGATGGAGCCTAGGAGAGGCCCTCATCTGTGCACCTGCAGCTGCCAGGTGGCAAGACTAAGGGCCCGGTTACACCTTATGGGAACACTGGATGGCTGCCAGAGACCCGCCTCCCCAAAGAATTACTGGGCAAAAGACACAGGTGCCACTGTATTCCATGATCTCACCACCACCACCACCACCATTCCAGTTCACTGACTGCCACTGACTGGAGGAGACAGTGCACTGGATGCATGGATTCATGCCACATGTTTCTTTTGCCACATGCCACTGAGGGGACACAGGTTGGTGGGAGCTGCGTCCCCCTCCCACACACATGAAGCCCACCCTAAATCACTGGAAGATAAGCAGTCACCTTCATTTCTCTGATGCATTTTTTTTGGCCCTCAACCCCAACACTACATTACTCCTTGATTCACTGATTCCATTTCTCTGCTGCCCATCCAAGGCTTAATGCTCCTTATAGAAGCTACTGACTGTTTTGTTTTTGTGAGAAGTGGGGCATCTGCAAAGGGGAAGAGGAAGACTTGCTTGGGAAAGCCAGTAGGCCCACCAACCTCTCTTTCCCACCTGCACGTGCTCCCCACCTAACCTTATGCTAATTAGCCATGCAGCCCCACCAAGAGCAAAGTTGCCTGCCACATCCCCCTCCCTCACCATGATTTATGTTCAATTTGTACAAATGGAGAAAATGAGATTTCTGATTTCAATGCCATTTCTGCAATGAAGTGATTAAAAGAGAGAGAGAGAGAAAGAGAGAGAGTAGGGGAGAGGGAGGCACTGCGTTCGACTGTATAGAATATTGATCCCGGCGCTATTTTCCTTTGCAATAACCATTAGCCCTGTATTATTTGCAAACCTCTAATGTGAACCCGAGGATGTAATTTACATTTCTGCTTTCCTTATTTGCCTTAACAAAACAACAACAAAAAGCTTTGGGCCTTTCAATCTATCCACATTGTCAATAAAATCAGCAGCTGATAGGAATTTGTGCATATGCTAAACTGTCATCTCCATGTAAACGACAGAGGGTAAAGTGAGGAGCAGAGGGGACTAGGAAGGCTTCAGATTGCCTATACTTGGCACAGGTCTCCTCCTGTGTCCATCCTATACCTGTTATTTGCTTTCCCCTCCCTGGCAGCAGAGTCCTGGCTCCTGGAAGCAATGCACAGGAAGCCATGCAGGCAATAGGCCTGGATGTGGCCTGGGGAATATAGCCACATAACGAACTCAGGGCGCTTCCAGATTTTTGAGTAGGATTCAGCCACAAACTGGCAAATGAAGGCTGCACAGTTAAAGTTGTTTGGGTGGTCTTGTGCAACAAACCCACTTTTCTGAAATAATTTTTTAATATATATATTTTTTTGCAATCAGGAAAGTGATGAGAAAATGCACTGGGACATCCCTCTTTTCATCAGAGAAATGTTGAAGGGTATGGGATAACACTTGCTTTGATGCAACATCATCTAACCACCCCTCAAACAAACTGGAAAGAATGCTCACTGAATGGCCAGCATCATCTAATCTGCCTGCAAATGAGTCGAGATGGATCCTTAGTAAAGAAGTTGTCTCGAAGTGGCCTCTCACACCATTTTACAGCCAGCCATTTCATCATTCCAGATCCTGGAGGGAGCACATCAGGGGCACCTAAGCTGTGACCCTCCAAATGGTCCTGGACTACAGGTTCCATCACCCCCAAATGTGGGCCATGTTCACTGCAGTTCAGCAACATCTTAGCCACAGGGACACTTTGCAGAGGGTTGCAACTGCAGCCAATAAACTACAGCGAAAGAAGGTGTTTCAAATGTGCTCTAAAGGTATAGTGTGTACACTGAAACAGGCACATTGTAGGGTAGATGATGCCCCTTGTTATGTGATGGGTGCCCAGTGTGACTGAGCTGTGCTCCTCCCTACAAAGGTCCAGCTCTTTGTTAATGGGCTTTAGGTTACGATGGTGGACCTATTCCAGTTCATAAGCACCCAGCCAGCCATCAAAGAGGCAACAGGCAGTAAAGAAGCCCAAAGAGGTGTGTGTGGAATGGAGAGGTACTAGAGACAGAAAG
This sequence comes from Podarcis pityusensis, assembly GCF_964106645.2. Classification (NCBI taxonomy): domain Eukaryota; kingdom Metazoa; phylum Chordata; class Lepidosauria; order Squamata; family Lacertidae; genus Podarcis; species Podarcis pityusensis. The sequence continues at coordinate 47,741,504 of NC_138033.1, read as the reverse complement.
GCAGGTGTGGGGATGGGACAAGCAAGGTAGCTCTTGCCCTTCAGCCAGGAGGGATGCAACACTCTTGCCTCTGAATCAGGAGGACTTTGTCAGGGTGGGGAAAACAGTCATGCAAAGGTCCAAATCCACCTGGGACTCTCATGCAGAGATTGCTGGAAAAGCCCTTACTGAGCTAACTGCACAAGGAGTTTGTAATGCAGGTACACACACCTGCGCCACACACACCAGTCCAAGGAGAATCAAGATGGGGAGGCAGGGATGAAGTCCTGAGAAGTTGTCAGACATCATGTTGCCACTTGGGTACCAGCTCTGGACAAAGGAGATGAGGAAGTTTCTAGGCATCCCCAAAAACAAGGAGAAGGAAAGCAGGAGAGGGAGCCCAGCCCAGCTAATGACCCTTAATTGCCACAAGCAGCATGGCACTGAGGCCAGGCGGCTGCTTTGCATTCTTGGGATGTAGGGTATGCAAATGCCTCCCAAGGGCTGACACAGTTTCTCTATTGTGGATCCTGAGGGTAACAAAATTAGCCTTTGGCAGCCATGGTAATTGGGAGGTGCGGTTCCCATTAGGAGTCCTACAAATTATGAAGAAAAATGGACCAGGGGCTTTGTCGCAAATAATAATAGCAAGAAGAAAAGAGCGGGCGCCTGCCTCTGTTCTCCCCCCCCCCCCCACGCCAAATCTCTCTCTTTATTTCTAGATGGTGCAGTTAATGCCTCCTTGTTTAGTAACAAGAAAATAGTCTGCAGTCCCCTGCTGGACTTTTCCAAGGCAAGATCACATGGTGGATAATATAAAATCCAATCCGAAGATGGAGTTGCAGCAGAGCCAAAGTGCCAGTGGCTGATCCAGACAATGTTCTTGTCCCTGCTTCGCCCCCGCCTTTGTTGTGAGTGAGGACTGAGACCTGCAACAACATGGAAGGGTGTGCTTCCTGGTCCCTGAAGGGCTAGACATCTTTGAACAGTCCCAACCCACGACTTCTTCTTTCCCCTGCTGCAAATGGGGGGTCCTAGCCTGCTCCCAAATGTGCCTGCCCGGGATGAAGGTCTCAGCCGCTGAGAACTTGAAATGCTCTGCCAACATCTTCAATGGCTGCTGACCCTCTCACAGTGCAGATACTGCAAGTCAGAAAATGAGTGGCCTCTTTGATCTCCCTGCCAGGAGACCAAATGTCACATCCAAGAAGCCCCAGCCGCCGCCCCCAAGTTTACACCTGAGACTGTTTTCCTCCCGAGTCCCGAGGGTTTTCCATACTACTGGGTCGGGGTAGTAGAGAACGTGAGAAGTTTCACATACATAGTGCAGCAGGCCACCTGCTCTGCAACTATGCTGTGTTTCCTTTTGCAAGAAAACTGCAAGATGTGCCCAAGGTTCACTCAGGTTTGTGGATGAAGCTAACAGGAACAGAGGAAGTCCAAGGAAGGCCTCCCTCCTTCCTTCTGAAGTGCATGAGGCCATTGCCAGTCACATCAGGACCCAGCCAGAGGGCTCTGGAATTTGGCTGAGCCAGGCAACTGGAAAGTTCCCTTGTTGCATGGTGTCCAGAGAAAGGCCTGAAGCCAGATGATTGGGTCTGTGCCTGCACAGTATCAGCACTGGGTGGGGGGCAGTTTTGGGGGATGCCATGAATGCAGCTCTGAGCCAGCAATAAAAGGGGAAATGAGGGATTTGGGAATATTGAACTGTTGCAGTCACATTTGTGCTTTGAACTGCAATTTGTTAAGAGTGCTGGGAATTATAGTTCTGTGAAGGATAAACTACAGTTCCCATGATTCTTGGGGGGAAGCCATGTACTTCTGATGTATGGTGTGGATGTGCATGAAACTCAACCAGGTGAGCAGATGTGGAGAATGCTGCTGCTGCTGCTGCTGCTGCTGCTGCTGAGATGTCCCTCTCAAAGGAGCGTCAAGACAGAGGATGTCTGGGGCAGGAGTGTAAAGAGCCGTCACAGGCCACACCTCATCCTGAGGTTTCTGGTTCACCCACTAAAAGAGGAACTCCACATACCCTGAGCTGTTTCTCATTCCTTTCCGCTCTCTACATTCTTCTTCTTGTTTATTATTATTTCAAACCAGGCAGCACAACAGCAGCCATTAAACAACACCAATCAGGGAGGCACCCACAATGCTGGGAGGACTAAGTCTGCATGAGGATGATCCTGCAAGTGACACAAGGTGTGTGGCAGAATGAAAGAGGAGGAACAAACTGTGCCTGGGGATGGGGGGGCCCATTACCTCTCCCCCAGGTCCTGGGGTAACAGGCGGTCAGCCTCCCCACTCCACTCCTGCAGGAATCCAGGGCAGCCCTAAGAGATTATGAAATCCCAAACCCAGAAAGGCTTCATGAGCTGTGCAGACGAGTTGAAGGGAACAGCTCATTCACACAATGACAACAATGCTCGACTTTTTCATACTTATGCTAACTCTCCATCATAGAAACCGCCGCAGTCAATGTCTTAACCCCAGATCTTTATTTTTTCATTGTTTCCCCTCAGGGCCTCTTTAAGGAGCCGGCAGAGGAGCCACTTTCCACGTCGGGCGCAGTTGGCACGCCGGCCAAGTGTACTTAAACTTTGCGTCTGATCAAGTTATGTGTATTGGATCTGAAACCAGCGAGTCAATTCTTCCAGGTCCCTAAGTGGCGATTTGTGGTAATGTCTACATCAATACGAAGAGAGCGGTTTGCTAGCTGGTTTACGTAAAGCAAATGCCTGAAGGATGGGAGGGGGCCTCCAAGGGTTCTCCCAGCTAATGGTGTTGTGCACATATGGTGGGGGGGGGGCACAAGCAGAGGCCAAGCAGGAGAGGGTGCTTTTTATGCAAACCTCCAGGCAAAGGAACCACCACAACCACCACCTCCTCCTAACTGAAGGGTTCTTTCCCATTTCCACCAAAGCTTCTCTTTCCCAGCCTACCAGCATCTCTCTGCCATCTTCCTGGCAAGCACCACCCACCTGTCCTGAGGTGGAGAAGGATGGGGAGCCTCTGGAGGCGACCTGTGGGCCAGGCCAGGAGATGAAGAACTGGGTATTCTGTCACAGGGACTTCCCCAGAATGGCAGGCTGTGCTTTCTCTCATTTGCTTGGTTTTTTGGGGGGGGGGGGCTCTTGGCACACAAGGCTGTGTGAAAATTGATTTATGGGATCCACTGCTGTGGGATGCAGTGATAGCCCTACAACAGAGAGAAAGAACAAGGAGGTTTAAAGGGGGATTAGAGGAATTCATGGGTGAGTGGGGAGATCTGTCAATGGCTGTTTGTCATGGTTGGTCTGTGGAAGATGCTCTGGGTTTAGCCTATACTGCTCCTAACATTTGCTGGCAGGCACAGAGCAGGGAGCACTTATCCCTGCTTGTGGGCCTCTTGAAGGCATTGCTACTTGGTGGGGCAGATAAACTAAGGTGATTCCTGCTTCTGATCTATCCCCTGAACAAGCCTTCTGGTGTGCCTTCAACAGCATGGCTACTCTATACCAGAATGCTCCCCTGCCCACATCTACCTGGCCACCTAGCCTAGCCAGATGAAGAAGACAAGAGAAGAAAATTTGAGAAAATTCCACCCGAGTCCTGGCTACATGTAAGATTTCCCAGAATGCTAAGCAGCACTGCTCACATTCTTCTTTTGAAAGCGTCAACAGGATCCCTTGCCCTCAGTGACTCCCAGCTCCTCTGTGGCAGTGCAGGTGAGCAAAGGTATGATGGAACAAGGTTGGGAGGTGCAATGGGAATTTATTACATTCAGTTTTAAGACACCAGATGCCCATTGCCTCTGTGTGCTTTCTTGTGAGAATCAGCCCAACGTCACTGAAGTCCTTAAGTTAGTCATAAACATCCCTCAGATCTAGGAAGGCTCTCGAGAAAGACTAGCTCGCAGCAACAACCTCAGGAGAACCTTCTCACGTCCTCTCTAGGATTTCAGGACAACCTTCTCTGAACTGCCTCCTCCTTCTTCGTCTTCCTCCTTTCCTTGACCTCTGGAACAGTTTCACCCAACTGAGATGCCCTCCAGGTGTTTTGAACCACAACTCCCATTAGCCTCAGCAACATGTTGGCTGGGGAGGAAGGGTCATGAAGGAACCACCACTGCAGCAAAGATTTCCATAGGTGGAGAGAATCTGCTTATCCATTTGACACTGCTAAGTTTAGTCTTCTTAAGTACCAGCTCCCTGCTGCCTGCTGCTGCCACCATGACAGTGATTCTCTTCTATTTCCCATTAATTATTCGTTTTGCAATTGTACATCTCCATCCCTCTGGGATTGTGCTGCTGCTGGCATTTGGCACACAATTTATGGAAAGTTTCCATAAATATGATGCTGTTCAGAAAAGGAGCAAGATATTAGTTTAGAATTTGCAGACTATCACAGGCTGAGGACACACCACTGATTTATGGTCCCCTGTAAATTCAGAGGCACGGCTGGTGCTGCACTCATAAACTGCAGATGAGCTGGGGTTGGCGTTTCTCTTAAGCCCAACCGACTGCTGTGAGGACTCAACAGCCACCAACTGCAGAGATGGCGGCTTACTGCCCCTCTGGCCTCTTCGGCCTACCTGCTACAGTCAGGGATTCCTCAGCAGCCATTGCCACTAGGAATGGTTGACCTAGATTCTTCTGCTGGACAAGGACTCCTCTTGAGGTCCTGGGCCTGCCATGATTGATTTCAGCTCCCCAGTGGCGTAGCGTGGGTTGTCAGCACCTGGGGCAAGGCAAGTAATTTGCGCCCCCTAACCCCTAACCTGCTGCCGCTGCCAGCTTCTTCTTGCTGCTGCCTGGTCTGGTCTGGTGTGGTTCTCTCCCACGCTCAGCACTGCGCTGGGCGGCCGCTGCACTGTCCCTCCCCCAGATAGTCTCTCGCTCTCTCTCCGCACCGCACGCCTGGCACCCACCCCCTCCACAGTGGGCGGCGACCCAGAGGCTCGGATCGGATTCGCACAGCCAGCACTGCAGTGAGAGAGAGTGAGTGAGCCAGGTAGGGGCAGAGAGCTGCGAGTGCAAGCGCCCCCCCAGATGTTGCGCCCGGTGCGGCCGCCCCCCCTGCACCCCCCACGCTACACCACTGCAGCTCCCCACTGCTCTGCTCACACCTTCCTCCCACAAACAGCAGCAAACCAGGCCTTAGATGATACTCCCACTCTATCCCATAAATGCTTTGCAGCTGCATACCCTCCAACATGCCACAGAGGAAAATCCGGCTGTATGTCTTTTGGGGCTGCATGCCGTGTGAGTCACGTGACTCACGTAAGAACACAGCTCCAAAAAACTTACATCTTTTCAGAGCCAGATAACTCATGTGAGAGCATAACTTACATCTTTTCAGAGCCATATAACTGGGGGGCCCCAAAAACGAGTGTCTTTGGGGGCTGTGATCTTGTGGAAGCCAAACAGGACATTCTGGGATCCAATCAGAAGCTGGGATGGCTTCCGTAATTCTGCAATGTCTCGCTTCAAGTGGGACAGTCATGGGGAATGGCAGCTGACAGGGCTGGAACACCTTCAGGTTTGCAGTCTTGGTAGCAAATGGCAGCGGGGGAAATGTTTTCTAATGCAGGTTTCCCCTTGGGAGAGCTGGGGCCTGCAACATTCCTTTGGGAATTTTTGTAGCCACAGCCATCTGTATTCATTCAGCTACTTGACAGCCCACAAATCCTGCTCCTGTACAAGAGGAAACGAAGGAGTTCCGATGCTGTACTTCATTTTAAACCTGGGCAGAGCTTGCTAAAAACAGAGCTTGCCTAAACAGATCTGCAGACGGACAGATTCATCTCTTGATGATGCTGTGAACTGCCGACAGTGGTTGTCTATGCAGCATCTCAGTTCTGCTCCCCTCTGCCACGGATAGACTTTCCCATAAGAACATAATAGCAGCCCTGTTGGATCATGCAAATGGTCCAGCTACTCTTCCATAGTGTCCAGTTGGGTGGAATCCCACAAGCAGGACATGAAGACAACAAGCCCCCTCCTGCTTCTTGCCTCCCTGGAAACTCGGGCTCAGGGAAGAGACTAGCTCTTCATATGTCCCTATACACTGGCAGCATCCATAAGCGCTACGAGCTGGATATTGTGGGTGGTGGGTATCTTACTCCCCAGTCAGATGCTATGCAGAAGATGCCATGTGTGGCTTCGGAGGATTGCTTTGTACAAAAAAAAAAAAAAACAGTCCAGCACTCAGCTACAACCTTCCTCTGTACATCTAGGAAAAGAGGTCACAGCATGGCTTGTATGGGTGAATCCCAGACCCAATGGTGAGTTTTGCCACAAGTTCAACAGCCACCTTTGTCTTAAAACTGAACCTGAAAGGAATAGGCACCCTTCCACTGGGGAGACAAACTCTCGGAGGAGCTTGCACAAGCCCAGCTTCTACAGGACAGGAATAGTAGCAACTGACCTTCCTAGCATGGCATAGCTGAAGGGAGATATGAGGTTGCTGCCTGCCCTGAGGTTAAGATGGACTGGGCCATAAAACCCAACTTTCAAACTTCAAATGTTTGTGCTCCTCCTCCATGAAGGAAAAAAGAGAGCAGTTTCCAGAACAGCAAAGTTGGTCCAGTTTAGGAGTAGAAAGAATGCCTGCCGTGATCAGATTTACTGCTAGAAAGGAACATGCATGCATCATGGCAAGCCTGAAATGTGTCATTATGAAACATTTAACCAGTTTAAATCTCTCTCTCTCTCCCTTCTCTGATGCCCTTCTGAGTGTCTGCGATTTACAGCTCTCAGTCGATAATCAAGCCCAATAGCGTGGATGAAACTGACAATCAGAGGAAGCATCTAAATGAAACAGAATTGGAGTCACTTTCGAAAGATCCATTAAAGTAAAGAATTCTACTGAAGACTCTATGACAGCACTTATTAGAAACACCTCAGAGCAAGAATCAAACTGTGAACGGAATGGAAAATCTCAATGAGTGCTCAGAATTAATTAGGGAAAGTTTGGAAGAAGAGCTCCCTTGTAATCAGGGGAATACCTATTTGGGGTTTGGCAGGGATGGGGCTCATTTCTTTCCATATGTAGTGCACCTTCCAAGGCTAACTGGTTTGGAGGAAGCCCACCTGGCTTGCAAAGGCTGCTCTGGGAGCCATCAAACAGGGCTTGGACCCAGGCCCAGGCAACTGCCCTTGCTTCAAAGCCAGAACTGTTGTTTCTCGGCCAGAGGGCATCTCTGGAAAGCACTTGGGCCTCCCTCCTTGCTGAGTCCCCATCAGGCCATCTCCCCTCTCAGATAGCAGCGCCTTTGCTTCCTTCCTTCCACAGCCCTTGGATAATTTCCCTGGCTATGGACTCCAGCCTGACCTCAGAACTGTGGTCTTGTCTTTGCAGGGAGCCACAAGGTTCTTAGCTTCTCATCTCTTAAAAGTGCCCTTGCCCCCTTCTGCATCTTGCCTGAGGCAGCCTTGTCTTGCCATCAGGGCCTTCTTGGACTGGCTCAGGTGAGATGAGGCTCAGGCTGGATACCAGCAGGCCAAGGCAAGAGTGGAGGCAGGACGGCAGACCCTCCAAGTGTCCCTATTTTCCAGGGAGTCCTGGATTTACAGATGCCATTCTGATTTGACCCTGGAATGTCCTACTTTTCCTTAGGATGTCCCTATTTTCATCTGAGAAATGTTGGAGAGTATGGAGTTATGTGACCCTCAAGCCACAAAGATGGAACTATACAAGCTTTAGTAGACATCTGAAGGCAGCTCTGTGCAAGGAAGTTTTTTAATGCTTAATGTTTTATTATGTTTTTATATATGTTGCAAGCTGCCCAGAGTGCCTGGGGCATCCCAGTCAGAAGGGCTGGGGAATAATAATAATAATAATAATAATAATAATAATACAGTAATAGAATAGAATAGAACATCCCTATTTTCATCGGAGAAATATTGGAGGGTATGGGTTCTGGCTGAATGCAGGGGCTCTGGCTTGGCTCTGTGGCCGCACAGCTCCTATGTTGATTCAGCAGGGAACAAACTGAACCTCACCCAGCCCTATGTGGCTGCAGCAGAACAGCTGTCTCCTAACCACAAGCCTGGCAGGCACTGGAAAGTTCTGCTTTGCTTATGCTGGGAAGTTTTTGCCTCTGCACATGAGTCTGAGAATGTTCTGATCAGTTCACACTGAGTTCAGTACCCTGACCTGTTCTTAATGCATTGTTGACCACATCTACGGAACGCGATTGTTATGTTCTTTCATGTCACGCTATATCAATCATTAGTAATAGTTTAAGTCTTGATACTCAATCACTAGTTAATAGTTTAATAAGGAGGTTTCACACCTGTCCAATTCTGTGTTCCCTTTCCCAACCTTAAATCTATTGATGATTAATACCTATATTCAACCTTTGCATTGTATTCATGTTAACCAATCAGCAACAAGCACATATGCTGTAATGCTGTAATATTCATGCTCGAGAGATGCCTCCCGTATGACACCCTGCCATTCATCTGTCGTTTATTTCAACCCAACATCTGGTGACCCCGACGTGCCAGATCCCTTTACACAGCCTCGATACTTCACTCGACTGGAAAAGTCTCAGCGCGCTACTTCGTGAGTATTGGGGGGGGGGACTTACGAGGTTCCAAAAGGAGCATGCCAAGGAGCTGCTCTATTTAGTCAGACAGCGAGTGGCGGGTGCGCATATTTCTTTGAAAGAAATTGAGCAATTGTTATGTGAGATTGCTTGCCAGTGCCCCTGGTACCCAGAATCTGGGTCTCTGGGAATAGAAGCTTGGCAAAAGATCGGAACAACCCTCTTCTCAGAACCGAGGGCTCCGATTCATTGTCTGCTCACTTGGCAGAAGTGTGCGGATGCCGTCGCTAGGTTAGGACCCCAGGCATCTCCGTCGGCACCCGCAGCAGACAATCCCCCACCACCTGCCCTTTTGGCCACAGCAGACAATCCCCCACCATACCCAAAGCTTTTGCCTCCATCGCAACCTTCCCTACCCCCTCTACGCCTCAGCCCACATCCACCCCCCATCCCCCCTTCCCTCCCTCCTTAGCCTGCCTCAGCCCCTGCGTGCTCTCCCACAGGAGCTGTGCACGCTGCGCTTTTTCAAGCTAGGCAGAAAGGATTCCTCTCCTTAGAGGAAGAGGCTGGGTGGGCTGGGGAAATGCCATCTGCTTTCCCTATCTCCTATGCAAACCCCGGCACGGCACAACAACAAGTTATGTATGAGGCACTTCCTTATTTTATTCTGAGAGAATTAAGGAAAGCCATTACTGATTCTGGCCTAAAATCTTCTTATGTGCTAGGGATGCTGGAGGGGATCGCAACTGGTTATACAATGTTACCTCAAGATTGGAAGGATTTGATGTGCATGCTTTTATCCCCGGCTCAGTATGTGGTTTTTGAAAGTGAATTTAAGCATAGCGCAGTAGCCCTGGCTGATCCACAGCATTCAGCCAACCAACTCTTTGGTGCTGGTCTGTATGATAATATACCAGCCCAGGCGCAATTGACACCTTTACATTTCAGTCGCACCGCGACCTGTGTACAACACGCCTTTCACAAAGTCCCTGTCTCAGGGCAACCACTGAGCTCCTTTGTTAATATTAAGCAACAACATTTGGAGCCTTACCATCAATTTATAGATAGACTGAAAGAATCAATCATTAGGCAGATTGATAACTCTACAGCTCAAAATGAATTGATAAAAAAATTGGCTTTTGAAAATGCAAACACCGATTGCAAGAAGGCTTTGCAGTCAATCATACATCGCCCTAAATATGACCTGGCTGATATGATTCAAACCTGTGCAGATGTCGGCAGCCAGAGCCACGCGATGTCTCTGCTTGCCGGTGCCATCCAGGCTGGCAATAAGCCCACGGGCAATTGCTTCAATTGCAAACGCCCAGGTCATTTTGCTAAACAATGCAGAGCCCCTGGCGGGGGAGCAAGCAGGAATGGTGATGCCGATAAGGCTAAGCCTTCCAAAAAATGCCCAAAGTGCGGAAAAGGCTATCATTGGGCAAATCAGTGCAGGAGTTCGGGAAACTCCTTAGGGGCCCAGCTCTCGGGCCAGGACAAATAGAGAGCCCTCCGCCGTTAGTCTCCAATATTGAGACTTTTTCTAAGGATACACCCTCTGATTTCACCATTGATTTAATCATTGACTAATGATTGTGATGATTCTGTTTCTCTTCCCAGTAGGTCTGAATATATTTCTTTAGCTGTTTCTCTCTTAGGAGTCCCTGGATTGGCTGTGCGGAATAGTATGAACATTAACTCTTTAGCTTGTTCTGCAGCAAAAGCTCTGAATTTTACTTCACAAGCTCTTCACCTTCTGAATAAAGAACAGAGTGAACTACATAATGGACTTTTACAAAATCTCGCTATCGACTATTTGCTCATGCTTCATCATTATGGCTGTGAACAAGTGAATGACATGTGTTGCTTCAATATTACTGATAATTCTAAAGCCATTCAAAAGCAAATCTCTCATTTGCAAAATCTTACACATCACATTAAACAGGACGTTGGATTTTCTGGCCTCTGGGATTCGTTTACCCAGTGGCTCACTGGCTGGTTGCCTAACCTGAATTGGCTTCGTAATCTTTTTCAATATGCTATTGTCATAATATGTATATTAATTTTGCTATGCTGCTTCATCCAATGCATTCCTGGTCTCATGCAACTTTGGTCTCAGTTTCTTTCTCCTCCTCTGCCACCTAATAAAATCATTGCCACCTACTATGCGAAATGGCAGCATCAACTGTAAATGATAGGGGAGATGTGGGCAGATTTACTTCGGGCATGCGCTGGCATACCACGTATCCCGAAGAATTTTTGTCCCATTCACCTGAAATCCCATAGCAACATCGGTGGGCGGTCTTATTTCGGGCATGCGCTGGCATACCACGTATCCCGAAGTATTTTTGTCCCATCAAGCCTGAAATCACACAGCAACATTTCGCAAAAAAAGGAAGGGGGAGATGCTGGGAAGTTTTTGCCTCTGCACATGAGTCTGAGAATGTTCTGATCAGTTCACATTGAGTTCAGTACCCTGACCTGTTCTTAACGCATTGTTGACCACATCTACGGAACGCGATTGTTATGTTCTTTCATGTCATGCTATATCAATCATTAGTAATAGTTTAAGTCTTGATACTCAATCACTAGTTAATAGTTTAATAAGGAGGTTTCACACCTGTCCAATTCTGTGTTCCCTTTCCCAACCTTTAATCTATTGATGATTAATACCTATATTCAACCTTTGCATTGTATTCATGTTAACCAATCAGCAACAAGCACATATGCTGTAATGCTGTAATATTCAATAAAAGGGACTCTCCGAGACATGCTTGAGAGATGCCTCCCGTATGACACCTTGCCATTCGTCTGTCGTTTATGTCAACCCAACAGCTTAAAGGGCCCAGCCCTCTCCATTAGTCTCTTGCTGCAATGGAGTGGAGTCTCCGGTTGCAATGAGTCCTCCATGGAGCCTTCCAAGCCTGAGAATGGCATCCTCTGGCTGCAGGGTGAGGAGAAGGACACTGGCCCTGCAGGCTCCTCAGGTAGGAATGCTTCAGCGGGTGCCTGCATACCCTTCCCCTTCTGTTTCAGAGTTTTACACTTCATCACCTGAAGAGCGCTCCCACTCTTAGCCCCTGACAGGGTAGTAGCACATTTAATTCTGACCAGTACCAATTTGACAAATCCGTATAACGAATATATTTATGCAAGCACCTGCTCACTTCATTTTGTTTGTTTGTTTGTTTTATTTACTATACAATGTTTATATACTACTTCATTGTAATAAAACCCCAAAGACTCATTTGACCACCACCACCACTTACTCCACCATGCTAGAGGCCAGGCCCTTCTATGGAAGTCCAGCTCCTTTTCTGAAGCATCTTAGCAGGGGCCCAAACCCTTGATGTTGCCTCTGGCTAGGTTTTGCCAGCAGGACCCCTGACCAATTGGGGACAAACCAGGCCATGCAAATGGCCCTCGGCTGCACTTCCTGATTGCACTGGGTGCACGTGACAGAGCAGATAAAATCTCAGAAGTAGCTGCATGAGCATCGTTAAAAACCAGGTGTAGATCTAAATGATCCTGGGCGCTCAGAGGATGGATTTGTCATTGGTTGGAAATATGGGTGAATCTGTAAATTTTGGTTTCTCTCAGCTTTTCCTTTTTTGCATATTTTTTTTAAAGAAGTCCTCATGAAAATTCATTAGTATTTTAGTGTGAATTTCTCTGAATTTATACATTTTTGTTTGCAATGCTGCCTACAATTTTATTGAGTGCAGGATGGAGGACATGTGATGCATCTTTGCTACAAATGTAAAGCAGCCCTTGGTATGTTGTGGCCGCTTCTTTGACCACTCTGAGCCGTTACAAATATCCACAGCCATAAAGACAGGTAGAATCTCACACACCTGAATGACACCTTCTGCCTCCCTCAAATGGACCCGACTCCCCAGCTTGAATCTGTTTCTCAGTCAATTCCTCTTTAGCGGGGGTTACCTAAAGGTGACTATGCCTCCCCATATCCTGCCTGGCCTGTTCCCTCAGGGTCACTTTGTGTTCCCAGGGAGTCAGGTGGGCCCAGATGCCTGGGATCTGGGATCGTTAGAAGCCTCGATTGCTGTAGCCAATTACTTGCCACTCTGGTTCAGGGCAAGCAATAGCATCTGCAGCAACGACCCAGGTCATTCTCAAAGCCACACAGAGACCCTGTGACCAGGCTCTGCAAGGCCTCTTGCCCGGGGTCTATACAAATAGCAAATGGATAGCCACCTCCTCTCCTGCTTAAAAGGAATGTGCTCAGGGACATGAAGGCCTGCCCTTCGATCCAACTAGCCTCTCCTATTGCCTCTCTTTCACTGTGCAAAGGCACCCCCCCCCGACAACACACACACCCTCTCCACCAAAGCTTTGCCAACAGCTGGAGAATCGCCTCTTTAATTCTGACACACGAAGGATGGTGGAAGGCGCCCACCAGTTCACCTGCCTCCTGGAATTCACAGCAATTCTTTGAACGTGATAAAAGACCCTCTTCCTCTCCCCGTTCCTGTCGCCTCCTTGAAGCCTGCCCAGGCCCAGGCAACCAGGTCTCCCCAGCCCTTAGATCCCCGCCATCAAGGGGTTCATTTTCTGTTCAAAACATGGCAGCTTAAACAAACAAAATGAAACAGAAATACAAGAGGAGAATTATCAAAGGGAAAGGAAGAGCAAGAAATAAATGAGAAATAGGTGAGCGGGGGGCGAAGGCGACAAAGCGAGGTGCTTGACCCACCTGGAGAGCAGACCGGGCCATCGCGTCCGTCTTGGCCAATCATGCGAGCTTTGCAACGGGCAGGGAAATCCACATGGGTTCATTTGGCTGGAAAGGGTGGCTCATAAACCTTACAGTGCTGCTATGAAAGCTCTCCGAATCTCCCCACGTTTCCCCTTGTCATACCGTGGAGATTGGCTGCTGGAGAAGTGGTGTTGGTGGTGGGGCGGGCAGGCAGGAGGGGGAATGGACTGATGTGTGTTGTGGGGGATCAGCTGGCGGGGGGGAGAGGGATAGCCAGAATTATTATTTTTTAAAACTGCGTAAAGCGAACGAAGAAAACAGTTTATACCTTTAGGGTCATGTGAGGGAGCCACTGGCAAAGATATATGCAAGACAACAGCAAAAGAGGGAAGGGGGGGAGGGGGAGAATGAGTGCGAAGGAGAGAGGCAAAAGCTTTCTATTATTCGGGACATTGGTGATGCACACGGAGGCAGTTGGAAGATTAAATTAAGTATTATATCTGCTGACCCAATTGCCATGGTTACCGGACAGCGGAAAATATTAATCAAGCCAAGCCTTTTCTGCTGAACATTCTGGGGGAGGCGGAGGTGGGTGGCGGGTGGGAGGGGAGAGAATGCTCAATATAAATATATACATATATATATATATATATAGGCATTGCTCCGTCACACAAATGCTGTGGAGGAAGGCACCTGATATTGTCAAGATAAACCATTTTAAAATATTGCTGCTGCTGCTGCTGCTGCTGCTGCTACTATTATTATTATTATTCAGAGGAGAGCAGATGTCACTGCAGAAAGCTATGCTTGGAGGACAAAGATATGGCAGCCTCCAGCTCCTTCTTCCAGCTGTTTTTAAAAAAGTATTTATTAATGGCAGCAAACTATGACATTTGGCTGATTGCAAAGGCAACGGCATCTCCAAGGCTCTTTGCATCCTTCCGCCCAGGAAACATCACTGCGGCTGAGTATCCCTCCTGACAGGAGAGGCAGCAGCCTGGTGAAATAAATGATGGCCCAGGTAGACAATGAGCAAAGACCAGCTGGAGAAGGTTGCCTAGGTGTGTCTCCTGCCAGTCCCTTGCCTCTGTTGCTCCCACATCCATCTGCAGCTACTGCCACTACACACAGAATGAGAGCCATGCATAACTTCAGGAATGGCCCGAGTCTCACAACTGGAAACTGAAGCTCTGGTTCCACCATGTTAAGAGATGTAGGAGCTTGGTGATGAATTTGAACCAGACACTATCCTCTGATAAGTTCATAGACAACTGCCGCCTTCCCTGTCTGTGCTGTCAAAATGGGGGTGAGAGCACGGGTGGGAGTGAACCGCTGAGCCCTGTAATTTGCCGGACAACAGCCACCATCTTGCTGCTACTCCGGGGCCAGCAGGTGGCACTGTAGCTTCATCTGCTTCTACTCCCACTGGTGGTTAGGCCAAAACAGGAACTTCTTCTTGATTGGCTCATTCAGATTATTTAACTTCCTGAGTCACTGTTGAGCTGGGCAGGGTCCAACCATTTTTCCCTTTCCCCCCACCTTCCTTCTATTGTAAAGCAGAAGAGTTTCCATGTCAGAGCAGACCAAGGGCCTATCTGACCTAACTCCCCTGCTCCTGCTCCCAACAGAGACCAGTCAGATCCCTCTGGGAAGCTCACAAGCAGATGAGCCAGCTGCCCCTCTGCCCCACTTATCTGAACATGGAGGTTCCACTTATATGTCGTGGTTAATTATTACAGATGGATGTATCCTCCTCTTCTATGTATGTGTCTAATCCTTATGTTGTCAGCAGGACAAAGTAAAATGCAGTATCAGGCATTCAGTTGTGTATGCCTGCATGTGAAGATGGAGGGTCTGTTGGCCTGGTTTAGACTCCTAAAATATGTAGAGCTCTCCCTTCTTAGTCATCTTGCCCAGCATCTTCCTCCAACAGTGTATAGCCTAACCAAGACCACAAGTAGGACATGGAGGCCTCCCTGGCTGTCCTCATACACAGAGGATTTGGACCTCAGGAAGCAGGCAGCCTCTTCAGCATATGCAAATGAGGTAGGCATCTACTTAAAGAAGCATTCTTTTCGTACAGGCCTTCCCATATTAATTCAGTGTACCATATTTTATTTTTCTCCACTGCTGGCATTTTGATCACTTGGAAATTGTTTTTATCTTGTCTTTATGATATATTGCTTTTCTCTTTAATATACACTGGTTTGATATTTTCTAATAATAATTGGTTAAAAAGTCTTGCACAGAAATGTGAACAGAAATTCAGCTCCCATCTCATTGTTCTCAGACTGTCTATCGGGGTTTCATAATCTTTTTGGCTGTAGATATTTTAAATGCTACTCTTTTGGTCTTTAGTTTTGTAAGGTACCAGAAGTAAGTGATTGCTTGATTCCAGGTGTTCCAAATGTTCTGAAAGACGGACTTCCGGGGTGGCGCCATCGGTAATGGCGGACTCCCTCTGAACTGGAGGGACTAGCTCCACATGAAACGTGTCTTTTCCGCTACGGCGAAGCGGGGACCCTTCTGGAAATCACAGGCGGATGAAGCCTGTGACCGTGGGACTCGGCGGGCACCCTTAGCGCCCCCGCAACCCGCAAAGGAACCCACTAACGGGCCTCAAAGGAAGAGGGGGAAGTGGCGCGGTGCTGTGAGTCAATTGCTTTTTCTGCGGAGCGAAGCTGCATAGCCGTTGCCGGAGAGCGCTGCCTTTTTCCTGGGACAATTTGGCATCTAAAATAACCACCCGTGAGTACTGGAACATTGAACATTTGGACTTTAAATAAGAACTGGCGAAATAGAAAGGAATTTGGACTTTAAAATTTACCTTAATTTGGTACTGAAACGGTAAGGTCTAAACAGGAAGTCAGCCTTCCGTTTCCTTGTAGCCAGAATAAAGCAAAGACAACATAAACTAGAGCTTTAAAAATCACTTTCAAAGGATTGGTTTTCATCATTTAAAATCGCTGAACCCCCCTTCAGTAGCAGGAGAAGAAGGGGGATCTTTTTTGGGCTGTTTAAACCTGCGGAAGTGAGTTTAAAGCATAGTAATTTTCCACCGTCCTGATCCTGGAGCGGGGTGTCAGAATTGACGTTTGAAGCTCATTGACCAGAAACAAATGTCTTTGACAGATAGTTAAAAGAAGAGAAACATAGTGATTCCATTGTTTCCTTTCGCATTTTAAAAAGAACAAATATGGACAAAATACCTTAAAAAAGAAACTTTGTTGCTATTGTTTTTAAAAGAAAGAACAATCAGAAGATTTCCCCCTAGAGGGGGACTGTGGAATTGTAACTAATCCCTGGGAGCTTGCAGCTGCCACAGATTACAACCGTGGCAAAGGATTTGTGACCTTGCAGGACAATGTCTTCAGAAGCACTGTTGGGTGCTCTCTGCAAAATAAATGCCCTATTGGCTCAGTTAAGCCAGAAGACGGATTTGATGACTAATGTGGCCAGAACCTTTGAACAGGTAGTGGGAAATTATATGGAGCCCACCCAGGAGCTAAAACAGGAGTGTGCCATGACAGAACAGCTGAGAGAAGAGGATGCTGCTGAATCTTGGGCACCAGAGACGGAGGGAGCTGCGGCTCAGCAGGAACATAAATTTTTGGATTTGACAAATGAACTTGGAAAAAACCAGACTTGGAAAGATAAAGTTTGGTTTGGTTTGGAAATGGGGGGTTGGACAGACCCCCCCTATACAGGGAGATTTGGACTTTTCGAGTCTGGCAATGGGCCGTCAGATGTTTGGAGCTGTGGGGGCTCTCAATTTTGGAGGCAATCTGAAACATGTTTTTAAATACCACATGGAGTCTAGTCTGGACTATGGAAAAGGGGCTGATTTGTTGAAAAGGGTCAAAAACATTACCAAGCTGGAGTTCCCACGAATGAAAGGAAAATATGAAGAAGAGCTGCGGAAGGGACATGGAAGAGACTTGAGGGCTTCGGATATAAGATTATCAGGTTAATGTGCTAGATTAATAAGATAAAAAGGACTGACAAAACCCGGGACCAGGAGGAAGGGACGCTGGATGAAGATTGGATTGTTTATTTCTTTTTTTTTTATCATTAGGATTGTTCTATAAAATTGATGAATGCTAGAAAAATGTTGAAATGAAATTACTTGGCTCTTGTAAAAATGTCTAAAGAATTTGGTAAGAATGTTATGGCTAGGAGAAGTTGGTAAAAATAAGATTTAAGTTTTAAACTTTAAGGGTTTTTTTTATAAGATAAGATGAAAATAGATTAAGGTAATGTAATGACAGAATACTATGAATTATGGAAAGGATTTGCTGTGATTATTATTAATCCGGATACAAGAAAAGGGAGGAGGAGGAGGTCAAAGAAAGAAGGTATTGAAAGTGGAGAATTTGAGAATGATGGTTTTATTTTATTTTTTTATTTTTCTGTCTTGTCTTTTTTGTGTGTGTGTAATTTAAATTTTTTTTTTCCAATAAATATCATTTAAAAAAACCCACAAATGTTCTGAAAGACTTCAGGGGTTTTAAAAAATGTTTTGAAATGTTTAATACACACATACATATGCATGTGTGTATATATATATAATAAATTTAAAATAGTATTATTTTTATCTTTATTTATTTTTCCTGTACTGAGATACTTTGGAAGGAAGGGCAGAATAGAAATCAATCTGTCAATCAATTAAATACCTGTTTCTGTATGAGAGTGTCAACATTTTTAGCAACACAGCTGTTTCTGTAAATATACTTCTGATAAGCAGAAGCAAAAGTACTGTGTATTAAAGACAACACTTAAAAAGAGCATTGCTGCCTTTAAAAATTTTTTTAAATTTTTAAAATTAAAAAATGTTAATAATAAATATTCATCATAAAATAAACAGAACTACTCTACTGTATTACACCTTGGGGTCTCCAATAATGTCATCTGCAAAACACTCCAGAAATACCTCCAGAATTGTAGTCACCCTACTCCAAAGTATTTCCAAAATTGTTTAATTAAATCCTTGCTTGGTGGTGGGAAAACTGCCAGAGGACGTCACAAGAATATTGCCATTCAAAAACTGGGTTACATATTTCCTATGAATTAAATAACAAAAGGCAGTCTCTGCAATCCAGTGGAGTGAACAGCAGCTGGCATACTTGAGTCCCATGCAATGATGTGGTTGAAATGCAACAAATTCTGTCTTGGAATGTGGTCAGTAATTTTTAGTCAATCCATTGAAAAGCAGACTGCGCTAAGTCTCAGTCCAGTGGTGTTCTCTCAAAGGAAATACTCTCCCCATTTATTCCTTGACCCAAGGGAAACTCATGAAGCTGGAGACCTTTCCCTGCCCTCCCCCCAGTAGTTACTTGCCAGCATCCTCTGTATTGCTGTCTGTTTACTGCTGCCTCTTGCTGCCAAGATGGCAATCACCCCATCGCACCCAGCACCCTGATCCCTTGAGTCCTGCAATCTGGAGCTTCTTGGCTGTGCATTCTGGAGTGCCCAGACCCCTGAATCAGTGGCTGCTGCCTCTGCATAAGCCCTCCCCTTTGGCACTTCAGACATAGCTCCTTCCTTCTTACCCCGGCAACTTACTCTGGATTCTCCTCCTTCACCCTGCCCAGCTGCTTGTGGGATCCTCACAATCCTGCCCAAACGTGCCTCCTTCCCCTTGATCCAGCAACACCTCCCTCCCAGTTTGCCCTGAGTCTTTGCTTTCTTCCACCCCACCAGCAGTAGCCCAGCTGGCCAGAGGCTCATGGGCAGTACCTGTCCGGCCAGTAATCCTTTCCTGCCTGGAAAATGATTACCCTGCCATGGCCAGTGTGGACGGCTTAGGGCAGCTGTGTCATATAAATTGTCAGCAATGACCATAAGCACTCAGAGAAACACTTTAATTCTTCACTCCCGCCACCGTGGGCTGATATATTCTTTCAAGGTCATTACCCAAGGCTAGGGGGGTCGCATGATAAACGAGTGACAGGCCCAATGAGGGACGGTGTGCCTGAGCAGGCCTTACATTAATTAGACAGAAGCGCTAGAGAGGAAAGGTGGCTGGGCCATAGAAAGGGAGGGGGAGGGCTGGCCCAGGCTCTCTGGGATCTCTCACCCTTCCCTTCCCCTCCTGCAGGCCAGGATACCAGTTGGCCTCCCTCCCTTGCCAGGTTTAGCAGCTTTACTTGTAAAACTACATATCAGATGTAAACAATACTTCATTTCTGCTTTGCAAGGACCGGGACATCCCTCTCTGCCTGTGTTCTGCTGGGTCTGCTACTTGCCCCCCACCCCTGCTTCACAGTGGACTACAGAAGAGTAACTTGCAATGAATGACACATCCGAGAAACAGCAAAAATAAACTGCTCAAAGCCAAGGAAGAAAGGCGGCACCATGTGACATTTCTCGAAAGGCATCGTTGACAGGCCTGGTACAGCCACCCGCCTTGTTAGGTTGAAAGAGCAGTAAGAGAATTGCTGGGTCAGTTCACGCACCCACATTTGTCACTTGGTGGCTACACCCTCAAGTATCAACTTGCACATCCAAATGAGGCATCCAGAACCTAAAGTAACCTCCAGTACTGTACAAAATGTCTACGGGTAGATTCACCACACACATTCAGCCAACACTCAGCACATGTTGAATAATCAAATTATGAGGAGTCTAGCGATGTTGGTGAATGTGTGAACTCACACACTGAATCCGTTTTGTGTGGAAGCTGATGGGTACACGCGAGCACTTGGTTCCTTGAAACCAGAAGAGGGGGTCTGGATAATATCACATCTCCCCATGTTGAGCAAAAGATTCTTGTATTTCAGGGGGTTAGACTAGATGATCCTCGTGGTCCCTTCCAACTCTACAATTTGTGATTCTAAAGATATAGAGCTCAGCCACCTCTGTTCCAGCCTTTTAATTGGGTGTTACTGCAGGTGTGAAGGGAGCCTGGTTACAGCTGCTACCCTTTGGTGAAAAAGGCTCCCAGTTCGAACTGAACCATTGATTGCATGTTGTATTTGGGGTGGGGTTGGAGATAGAGTGGAGCAGATGGGTGCAATCCCAAATGGCAACAAACAAAGTGGTGCAATGGGCTGCACCTCTGGCCTCCCCTGCCCCCTGACATCCACATTCACCCAACAGCACGTGCAGGAGTGAGGGGTCTAGTGCAGGACTAGTGCAAGCCCTGGTGGGTGTGGGTGGGTGTTCCTCCTTGGGTGCCCACCCATGGCTCCCCACTATGAGAAGAATGATTTGAGATGGCGAGCTGATTTTGTTCTTTATAAATCAACCGCTGGCTAGTCCTGAATCCAGCACTGCATCTATTCCTTGCCTGGATCTGTGTACGCATATCAATGATTTCTTGATCTTCCTGCCCTTCGAGGTACAAGTGTAGGCAGACGTGTAAGGAAATATTTGGTGTGTGCCTGCGTGGGCGTATTAAAAGGGTTCTATGCTCTCGCTTTCTCTTCCTCGTTTTCTCTGGTTACTCTCGATAATGCTGATTTTACTGCATAAAAAGAAAGCCCCCCAGAGCATTCGGCTCTTCCCACCCCCACCCCCGCCTGCCTTCAATTCCTCATAAAGCCTCTGGCCTTACACTGCTGTTTATCACCTAAGGCAAACTCTCTCTCTCTCCCCCTCCACCCAATCCCATTTCTTTAAATCTCTAAACCACAAGGCAGTGTGCGAGCAACACCGTGGGTCAAAATATCAAAAGCCGGAGCTTTCTCCGGTTTCCTCGATAACACAAACCATAAAAGGAGGTAGTAGCATCAGCGCAGGCAGTTGCCCTGACCTTAGCTGGTGATGCTGCACGATGGTTCCCGGGCAGCCTGCACCCAGCCACACCGGCAGGTGATGGGACTGGCTGGGGCTCCAGGAGGTGTTAATGATGTAGAGGCAAGAGCAGAGGATGAATCTCACAACTGCAAGGAGGATGCAAGGACAGCATGGGATGGGTTTCATCCTGCAGACAGCACCAGAGAAACAGCCGCCTCACCCCACAACCCAGGTATCATTTCAGAAACTGTACGCCCCGTTCTGGTGTTCTCGAGGGCGAATGCATCAGAAACAGGAGGGAAGGAGGATGTGACCATTCACAACAGCCCCATCCTTTTGGACAGCAAAGGTTGCAGAACGGCAGCAGAAGAAGTTCAGTACAAATCTGAAAATGACTGGCCTGCTCTCAGCTTTGCAGCTTGGCTACACAGCTCTCTCTCTCTCTCTCTCTCTCTCTCTCTCTCTCTGTTTCTCTCCCCCACCAACATAACAGTGGTTGTCCATTCCCATCCTCCAGCCCACTCCAACTCCCAAAAATCAAGCATACATTTACAACTTTTGTTTCCCAATGTTTGGGGCGCCATGCCCCTTAGTGTATTTTTTATATATATCCTTAGTGTATTTTTGAAAAGCGACAGCCACTCTAGAAGCTGGCATTTCTGCAGGCCTGTAATGTGCCTTGGGGTGCTGCTTTGTCTCTTTGGGCATTCAGCCCCTCTACTCTTTGCACTTAGAAAGTCTTGTCTCTAACAAGCCTCAGGAACGTGAGAATGAGGGCCTGAAACTGCCTGTCACCAAAACTTCAGAAAAAGTCCTTATGTTGACTGGCTCAATCCAAGCCCTGAATCTGAGTCTGCTGGCCTGGTCTTCCTGTAGTGACTACAGGGCCAGACTCAATAAAATGTGGCCCCCACAGAACATGTACATATCTCACACCTATGCAGTCAGTGTGCACACATGGCTGAATCACCTGCCCATAAAGCACACAAACATGTAGAAGGGCACATCTAAACCACGGCCGGCAGCAGCACCTCCATGAAGGATGGGCTTCAGAGATGAAAGAGACTTGTCTCACGCGCGTCAGGCAAAGGCTGCCATTTTGAACAGCACTTTCCCTTCCATCAGAAGAAACACCCCAAAGACCAGACTTCTTTCCCACCAAAGGGCACGTCCGCCTCCTGTCCGCCCCTCCCTCCTGCCCCACTTGAGGGCATGAACCAGCCGTGCGGAAGGAGTGGAGAGGGCAGCTGCTGCCCCATCTCACCTACGTCCTGTCAGCCTATGGACAGGCATTTCCACACAGCCTCTCTTATTTACGTACACGTGCAACGCGTCTAGGAGGAGAGAGCGCCTATCTCTGTGGTTATGCCTGCTTGTCTCCAGGATGAAAAAAAATACACAGCACAGTTACTCAAACACATGTAAATATCGCTCTAATCCCATTTGTTTGGCAGACCATATAAAGGCTAAGAAATGAAAAATGCACTCACACGCCCTCTGACACCCTGGCCCAGCGCATGGAGGGGAGCGCTCTCCCAGTGGCTGGCTCCTGGCTCCCTCGCCTCCCTCGCGCTTTGCTGCTAAGAAGATACTTAGAGCGCAGGGATTGCTCACAATCTGGCTGTGTGATCCACATACATGAGTTGTAATATGCCTGCTCCTATTTCGCTGCCTCTCCCTCTGCCTCTCCCCCCCCCCCCGCCAGCCCATCTCTCTTGTTCTCATGTTCAGTGGTTATTTTAGCTTAATGCAATGACATCACACGGCTCCCTTCATTAGGCAGAGCCCTCGCCGTGCTGCGCGGCTCCCCTGATCACTTCCAAATGATGGGATTTAGGGAGGTCGGATATTTATTGCCGATCAGTCTTAACGTGGGACGCTCAGCTCCAGGGTGGCGGGGTATGTGTGTTGGTGTGTCAATTTCTCTGCCCAAGGTGTACACAAGGGGGGGGGGTTCCACAGCGCGGGTGACAGCTGTGTTGTGGCTGTTTGTGTAAGCTGGCGGGGGGTGGGGAGAGAGAAGGCGAGAAAGTGAAGGGGGGCTTTATTACACATTTTCATTTTTATACAGCAGGCTCGAATAGCTATAGGTATCTGCCCATAGCTCCAGCCTTTAATTGGTGGAGTTTTTATATCAAGTCTGAATGAGGAAACTCCAGTAGGCCCTGGGAGGGGATGGCGGGTTCAGGGGGGAGAAACCTCACTTTTCAGCATCGCATAACAGCATCACAAAGCATCAGTATTAAAATATGCACAATATATTATTTGCTTTGATGATGGCAATAATAACATTTTTTAAAGTAGTTGTGGTGGTGGTTGTTATTAATAATTGTTAAGCTGCTGCTGCTGCTGCTACTAATACTAGTAGCAACAACAACACCCATTTTTCTTTTTATTTCCTGCACACACCCTTTTATGTTTTATCTTCTACCTTCTGGGCTTTTGGATATCTCCATCATTTTATCAAAAGCGGCAAATGCTAAAGGACCAGCAAAGGCCAAGCAGTGGTTCAGCAGGAATGCTGAGGAGGAGGGAGAGAGATGTCATCAAATGATCTTCCCATTATTATGGGCTGTGGTGGACTGGCTGGGTTCCTGGGACGCCAGAGAGCCCTGAAACCCTAAATAATCAGGTTGCCAAGAAGGCTAGCCTGGGGAGGGCGAGGTTCAAAGTCTGCTCCTGGAAAGACAGACACACGCTGGCGTTTCTCCTGCAAAAGGCTATGGCTTCATTCAAGTATTTTCCTTCAAAATCAGGCCAGCACAAATCCCCGCCTGCAGAATATATACTCTGTGCCCTCCCTCAATGGGCTAGGTAATCCCTTGAATTAAGATTTCTTCTTTTTCCTGAGGGTTTTTATTTAACTGTTCTTAATAAATGAGAGCATTTAGGCACGTTTTGTTCTGCAGCCCTTGCTGGGACCAAAATTGCTACATTTGCTGAAACGCCGTTCCAGATGGCGTGTCCCCCACCCAGCTCCCTCCCCAAAAGGGCTTTTCTGCTTCTGCTTCTGGCTGCCTCTCTTTCGCTGCTGCTTGGCTGGGACAGAGGGGCAGCCGCTGCGGGACCTGGACAGCTCCCTTGCAGAGCCACAAAGCCAGGCAGGAGGAGGCCTGGCTGGCTGGCTGGCTGGCTGGCTGGTTGGCTGGCTGTCGCAATGGAGCCCCTCCATACATTTGTAGCAGCAGCAGCAGCGGCAGTCTCTGGACTTGAACCCCCTGCCCTCTCACCTCAGGGTCTGATATGACTCCTCTCTCTCTCTCTCTTCCCCCACAACTCCCTGCCCCCACTCTCTTTTCTTCCGGCTCCTCTATCAAGCAGTGATGTACTCAGGCTGGCTGTGAATAAATGTAAGTGACCCCCACCCAGCCACCCCCACTTCCCTGAGCCTTCTGCAACTGCTGGAGAGGGAGAGAGAGAGAATGAGAAAAAGAGAGAGGAGGAATGAGAGAGAAGAAAGTGAGGGAGAGAGAGAGCAAGCAAATGGCCCCGACTTCCTCCCAGGTAATTAAAGGGTCTGTTTTCAAGGTTGCGTGGGTAAAAGACAATTTGGCCTAATGAAGCATTGATCGGCCAGCACTAAAGGTAGAAAAAGAGATGCTGACTCTCATCCATTCAAAGGTACCTTTCACTGCTGTAAAGCAGAGAACCGGGGATTGTTCTGGCTCAGCTGTCATTGCCTATGACCTGCTTTAGGGGGGGAAAGATGAGAATTTGCTTTAAATTTATTTCGATTCTGTAATGGCGCCGAGGTATATTATATGTCAGACTGGGTACGATTATTAATCAGTGGGAAATTATATTTGCACGTGTGCGTGTGTGTGCTCTTCTCTCCACCCCCTTCCCCTTTTCTTCCCCCTTTTCTGCTTCTACCGAATATTGCGTCCTTCATTATTCACATTAAGACCCCCACCAATCAGCTCTTCGGATGCTGAATGCGTGAGGTCAGTTATGGAGATGCAGGAAATTACTGCGGATTGGTGGGGACATTTTTGTCAATTTGTAAGCAAAAGCCGGCGTTATTGCAAGGTTTTCATCACTGTCGATTTGTGCCGGTACAAGATATCTCAAAACAAAACCCTCCAAGGCACTGATGGCGGACGAGGCAAAATATCTGAGCAGAAATCTTTAGGCGCCGATATTAATGTTCCGGCAATCAGAGAGAGGAAGTGTGTAATTTTTCCACTTGAGACCAATCCAGTTCTAAGCCAAAAGCCCTAAAACCTGCCTCCGGTGGCATTTAAGCCTCATCCCAGCCAGGTTCTGGAGCTGGCAGGCTGGCGGACAGCGGCCTCCGTACATTCCCCTTAGCTGCTGGCCACCCTGACCCCTCTGACCCCTGAATTATTTTATTCACCAAAGGACCAAGTGATCATAAATGGGGGAATGGGAGGAAAATGGGGTATAGCAAATTTGGGTGAGGGTGGCAGGAGGGGGACCTGTACTGATTGCGGGACAAGCTGAGTCTTCTCCAGCGAGCGTTTGCTCCAAACCGGGCACTGCTGCCGGGTCTTGCGAGAGGCCCCTGGGCTCAACAATGGAGCGTCCCTTCAGAGCACCAAACACAAAGGGGATTTGCTCTCACGCTGTCCGCATTGTGCAGCTCCTCTCGGTCTAAACGGGGCCGCTTTTTGCCCTGATTAAGACGAGGAGGGGAAAGGGAAACCGAGCCCCGCATCTTTTCTTCTGCAATACAGATGCCGCGTTTCTCCCTCTCCCTCACGCACGGTGCAGTTGCCTGCTCTTTCTAAGGTGCCTTCTGCAGCCCATCCTCATACCGACTGTTGCATTTCGTAGTCTCTTTAGGTGAGCATCACCCCTCTGCCACCCTAACACTAAAAAATAAATAAAATGGAAGGGGGTTCAGAGGAGAGGGCAGGAAGGTGGACAAAGGACAGAGAAGCCAGTTAGGAAAGAGGCCGTGGGAGGCAGCTCACATACAACACATTTTGTCATGTGTGGGTCCTTTTCTTTTGGGAACAGTGCTGCTCTAACGTGTAGGATTTCACAGACGTGCAAAGTGCTGCTCTCTCTTCCTCCGTTGTCCCCCTCCCCATTCTAAGCATCCTTCAAAATGGCAAAACTGTGGCTCCCCCGATTGTGTCTGCACAAGGAGGAGATGTTGCCGGGAGGCCGGCGGAAGGCAAGCGGCTCCGAGCTCCCAGAACTGATGGAGACAAAGGCCACTTCCCTGTCACCTTCGCCCGGCTTTTCAAAAGAGCATCCCCCGAAACACAAAGCGTCAGCGGGAAATGGCAATTTTATGAATCCTAATCAATCAAAGGGCTTATTAACTCAATGTGAAGCCAGATTAAAATCTTTAATTATAAATCGTGCTGAAAGGAAAAACAAAATGTACTTATGGTACATTGAAAATTCCGGATATTAACATTGTTGTTATTATCTCTGGCAATATTAAATCCCCCCTCCCTGCCTGCCTTGCAACGGGCCCACCTTCCTCTTATTCCAAAGAACAAGACGGCAGAGCAAAACCTCATTTTTCTTTTCTTTTCTCTCCCCCCTTCCTCCCAAGGCTTATTAAAATGTATTCTTTTCTATTGCACACCAGGCAGTTTGCAGGGAAGCTGGGGGTGGGGAGCAGGGGGGCATTCAGGAAACCCCATTACAGCTGCACAGTGAGTGGCAAGAGGCCGAGGAGGCTCTGCTGCTTTATTAAGGGAGGCGAGTTAGAGTTACGGGGCTGGTGGGGTGGGTGGGGGTGATGCAATCAAATGTGAAGCATTTTCTGCTAATGAAAGAGGCATGCATGTCTGTGCAAGGGGGTGTGATTGGCAGGGCTGCAGATTGGGAGCCACAGGAAGGGCCTTACCTCAAAGCCACGGTGTGAGAAAAGGCAAGGGGTGCTATTTTCATCAGGCAGACATTTGGGAAATGACCACAGCAAATTTAATCACAGTTGGAACAGGGCGGGGGGTGGGGAGAGAGAGAGAGCACCAGAGTCGCATGTTTTATTTATTTGTTCAAAGTCACGGTCATCCTATTGTGTGTTCCTCTCTCATTCTGTCATTTCACACACACACACACACACACACACACACACACACACCCCTCCTCCCTATTTCCATTGTTAACGCAAGGCACAGGAAAAAATATATATAACCCCCCTCCTTTTGGGGGGAAGACAATCCAGGAGAGGCCAAAGGTTTGGCCAGAGAGAGAGCAAAATGGGGGCTTTTCATATTCAAATCATAAAAGCAAAATGCATTCTACATTGTGATGCTAAAACCTGCATCTTTCATGCATCTGCTTGACAGGCTGCTTGCCTTGTTCCCTTGTCTTCATCCCCTCTCTGTTTTGTGCAATATAGCCTTTTTAAATGGAGGGGGGAACTGCCATCTAAGCCCCTTGCAAGGGTCTGA
The DNA here is from genome assembly GCF_964106645.2 of Podarcis pityusensis. Lineage (NCBI taxonomy): Eukaryota > Metazoa > Chordata > Lepidosauria > Squamata > Lacertidae > Podarcis > Podarcis pityusensis. The sequence continues at coordinate 47,714,161 of NC_138033.1, read as the reverse complement.
TTTGCAGCGGGTGAGGAGGCACTCTTAGTGCTAATCAAAACAAATAGGAGAAAAGAAAACCCAGGGAGCTCACCGGAGGCAGCCTCCCCTCCCTCCTCGCTTCCTTCTGTACATAGTTCCTGCTTCTGCGCTCCAGGTCTCCTCCTCCGATTTATTCCTAAAGCTGCCCCATGCCCTGAAATCTGTTGTCAATGTACTGCTCTCTGCTGAAGCCCGGTGGAGGCACACAGTCGCCAGGAAGGCAAGAGGATGTGGGCCTGGGGAGGGTGAACTGGCCCTGTGTGTGGCTTCTTTCCCCATCCCACCCCACACCTAGAAAATATGTCATAACACATTTTAATATTTTCCTAATTGTTTGAGAATTGCTTCCAATCCTCACCCTGTAAAAAACAACAACCAACAACCTGGTTTAGGACCAAATTTGAGACTATCACTAGTTTGGGCTATTTTCTTGCCTGTGTACTGCAATCCACCTGAAATGTGCACTTTGTCCCTTGCCCAGGATAGGTCATGCTGTCTGCTGAAGGCAGGCAAAGCACCTGCACCCATTGGGGTCCCTCTATAGGGTCGCAAGCACCTGTTTCACATAAGCAGCAAAGATGTAGGAATTGTGGCCGCAGTGGGAGGGAGAGGCTTTTATATTGCAAAGCCAGCACAATTGCATACTTTAGTTCCCTGGTCTTTAAATGACAGGCAGACCCATATGCAAGTGGACCCTTGTATGCTTCATTCATAAGAGAAGGAATTTCATATTCATAAGAGAAAAATGCAGGTTGCTAACAACTGATCAGATCCTCCCCCCCCCCCCCCGCTTCAAGATACATGGCATATACTTTACAACCCCCCCCCACTCCAATGCACCCCATTCTGTAAAAACCTTAATTGCACAAACTCTTTTGAAGAAGAAAATGCAGGACACCTAATCTAGAAAGCAACCTAGAAGGAAGTAAAAGCTCCTTCCAACCATTTTCAGG